>NC_074718.1:5523792-6240042 GCF_947242115.1 Biomphalaria glabrata
GAGAATGTCAAACCATTTTGGAAACTAAGCTTAAGGTGTGGTGTTAAACTATTTAGGAAAAAAGGCGACGCTGAAATAATTTGAATTTTATGAGACTGCCAAACCATTTTGGAAACTATAGGAGGCTGTTAAACCATAATGGAAACAATAAGAAACTGTTAAACGATTTAGAAAACTAGGTGAGTCTTTTAAACCACTTAGAACTTGGTGAGACTTTTGTACAGTTTTTGGCAATTATGTACAAACTCTTAAACCATTTATAAAACTAGACGAGGCTATTAATGCATTAAGGAAAGTATGTGAAGCTGTTGAACCATTTAGAAACTAGGTGAGCCTGTTAAACCATTAAGAACCTAGGTGAGCCTGTTAAACCATTTAGAACCTAGGTGAGCCTGTTATACCATTTAGAACCTAGGTGAGCCTGTTATACCATTTAGAACCTAGTTAAATTATTAAGGACACTAGGTGAGGCTGAAATATTTATTTATGTATTGTATTTTTGAACTTAAAAACTTGTTTTATAACTACCATGTATACTATAGCAGGATTAAAATGCATTTAAACTCATAACTACAGAAAATCCCCGTTAGTTTTATAAATTGTATACACTTGTGACTCATCTGTCTATTGCCTCGTTGTTTCTAGCACACAAAAATTACTAGAGTACGAAGCAATGGATAAATAAAATGTTTCCTTTACTAGATCTATTTCACAGCTCTGGTAATTTGGATCGTATCATACATAAATACATAATTTAACACAGTAGTATTTATTACATAGGTTAGTGTTGTTTTCTTTTTAACTTTTTTCAAAATATGATTACGTCCCCTTGAATCGTAAATTCTTTTTTTGTGCTGTTAACTTTGATCTTCATTTTTCTAAAGAGAAACTTTTTTTATTTTACCACTATTGCCAACTATAATAAATATTCAGTGAGTGAAATCAAAGATTGCCTGTTGGTTGAGTAGTTTTGTTACCTGGTAGATGATTATCTCTAGTATTCAGTCACTACAACTTTATCTCTCTCCTTCTCTCTCTCTCTTTCTCTCTCTCTCTCTCTCTCTCTGCAGTAAAGTGTTTGGTGCTGCTGGTTTCTTCAGAAAATTGATATTTTCATCTCAGCCAAGGAAATGATATCTCGTGTTTTATTCATGACTTTGTTTTTCTGGAAACAAGATTTGTCTCTTAGCAACCACACTGTAAGCAGATTATTTGGGGTGGGGGGCTATACATTCAGAAAGAGAGAGAGAGAGGGGGGGGAGAGAGAGAGGGAGAGAGAGAGAGACGGAGAGGGAGGAAGAGAGAGGAAAGATATTGGACTACAGACAGACAAAAACAAAACAAGGATATATATATGCAGTGCTTTTTTTGTAAAAAAAATTTAGGTGCCGGCACTCAGTGATGGATGGCCTAACCTTTAACTACTGATAAATTAATAATAAACGTTAAAATACAAGAAAAGTAACAATTTTCCCCACATTCAAAAAAGGTGCCGGTACGCCGTACCGGTGCGTAACGTCACAAAACAAAGCACTGCTTTCAGACCATGCGATTTATGGCACAGATCATGTAAAGTTTATCTATTTCTGAGGATTTCGGCTAACGAGAACGTCACATAGCCAGTACAACGACAAACCACTTTCACTATTCCCAAACATAAATCAGGTAGGCCTACTCATTGGGTGGACACATGGGCGCCCTCAAAATTCAAAATTACAGTCTTAGCCAGGATCCGAACGAAGCGCTGTACCTCCCCCCCCCCCAATGTGTGTAAGAGAGTTAAAGAAAGAGGAACAGAACGAGGGATAGTGAGAAAAAGAGAGAGGAACAGAACGAGGGTTAGTGAGAAAAAGAGAGACGTATCGGAAGTAAAACAAAGAGAAAGAGATGAAGAAAGAAAAAGAGGATGAGAAACGTAAAGAGAAAGATATTATAATGGACAAAGAGAAATAAAGTTGAAGTGATATGAAGAGAGGTAGAGTGTAGAGAGAAAAGAGATAGGCTATTGAGACAAAGACACGAATGAACTAACGTGAAAAGAGATAAAGAGGGACAGAGAATGAAACGAAGGCACAAAGAGAGAAAAAGAGCCAAAGAATAAGGAGAGAAACAGAAACAAAGAGAAAAAGAAGAGGTAACAAGTGACAGAGCGAGGCAGAGAAAGAGAAAGAGAGAGAGAGACAGAGACATTTTCCTAATGCATAAATTCCAAAGTGTATAATCAATAACACATAACATCTCCGTCAAAGGTCAAACAATTAGAACAGACTTTGTGAGCAGACAATCAGCTCCGACTATTAAAACAGACTAGTTAATGACTAGATAAGTGGAAGATAAATCGTTACATTTGGACCACCTTTTAGAATCACTTGTATCTACCTCCTCCCACCCCCCCACCCTCAATTACTCCCACCTCCAGGGTCTTTGTGCTCAGCAGAGCGGAACGTTGGCTAATTTCAAGGCATCTGTCACTTTTCTAAGCTATGTCACGTGATCAGAAATAGGCCATATAAAAAAAAAGTGTTGTTTTTTTTTAATCAATTCCTCATTTATGAAGCTAATGGTGGTCTATATTCTCTCAGTCTTGAAATACTTCAATATTGCATAGAGTATTTCCAGTCATCAGGGGCGTAGCTATGGTGGGGGGAGGGGATGTCCAAATTTCAAAATTACCTTGCCCCCCCCCCCCACTTGATGGTCCCCCTAATGAGTGTCCGAAATTTGTTTTTACATTAAATATAAAATATTACGCCATTATCTCATGTCATGATGTCGATTGTCAAAAATGCAGGGGCCCCTTAAGAAGTCAAGCCCCTCGGGCCCATAAAACCCTAGCTACGCCCCTGCCAGTTATCTTTGCACAAAAGTTCAGCCAATGATTTCTACACAAGACGGTGTTTATGCTTAAATTTATTTACTATCTTTGAGTCGAGTGCGATGATTCCCCGCTGACGCCGCGTTCAAAATAAAAACAAACGTCAGCCAAATTTAATTTTAAGATGATTATATTCTGAAACATTACAAACGATAAAAAAACCTGGAGGTTTTCACTGTGTGGCCAATAAACTTCTCCTTTAAAAAAAAATTCTCATACATCGAACCTCTCATTTGAGTAAACCTCTAAATTAGCAAACCTCTTTCTTTTATAAGATTTTTTTTTCAATCGCTGGATCACAAAAACGTATCCCAGAATCCCCCGGGGAGCAGACGTGTATCTTTTCATTTAAGCTATTTAAAGAACAGTTGTGATTAGTATCAACCTTTCTAAAAAAAAAAAAAAAAGAGCTCCCGTGGGTGCAGTTAAGAATCACGGGAATCAGAAATTCTGATCGACTCATCAGCCAGTTTGTCAGCTTTCAACTACCAGCTTAAGATTATTAAGATATTTTGTCGTCATATTGAAACCTACAATTCCAATATATTAAGAATGTAAGTTTTTCTAGGGATTTTTAAAACATATTTTCAACTTTTAAAAACATGAATATTGAGACTACAAGCTTTGTTTGCACTCATTTTCTTTTCTTGTTTACACAATTCCTGCTTGTAAACTCTTCATAATTGAGTGGATACCGGATGTCATCCTTCTCTTTCATCTAAGGTCTAAAAAGGTCACATGTAGTCCATTAATATCAGCCTTCTCTTTCATCTTAGTTCTAAAAAGGTCACATGTAGTCCATTAATATCAGCCTTCTCTTTCATCTAAGGTCTAAAAAGGTCACATGTAGTCTACTAATATCATCCTTCTCTTCTCAAAAGGGCTCTACACAGGTCTACTAATATCTCAGTGCGTGTGTCTGCGTGTAAGCTCGTCTAGCGCTAGTCTGTGTCTGTCCGTGAGTCCTCGCGTGTGTGTCCAGTTAGACCACTAAAGTACAGTGGGGCAATCAAGACGTCCAGATAAGAGACATTCATAGAACAGCCGACCATTAGCCGAGACAGCAGTGGCTAGTGGATCAGTTGATCCCATTCATGATTTCCCCGCCCCTTCCCCCCCCTCTTCGTATTCTGCCAGCCCCATCTACACAGCGGCTATTCTGGGAGTATGGTTACCCCCCACCCCCACCCCTCCTCCTCTACATCGACTCTGTAACATATGGCCCATTTATATCTTCTTCTCGAACTCGCGACAGCAGCTCCACGGATCTCCAGAGTTTAGACTCCCCTTACACGACTCACCCTTACCTCAATCGTGTCATCAGCGCCCTGGTCTGAACTCCCCCCTCCTGTGATCCACTTGTTAGCGGAATATAGATCGGACTGGCCAAAGCCTGTGACACACAACCCTTTATGCAAAAAAGAAAAAATATAAAAAGGGGGGGGGGGGGGTTAACTCTTTTGGTAAACGAGATTTTGTCAGGGGAAGATAACTACTTTTTTTTCAGGGAGGTTAACAAATGAGATAAATGTTTAAAAAAGAGACAATATTGCTACTTTTGTTTGATTAGTAAACAGCTGCGATTTACATTAACTAATTTTATTGGGGAGGAGTTTGGTGGTACATGATAATTAATTAAATAATTGTTTACCGCATTTAATAAATTGATTAAATAGCCTATTCGTTCTAGATAAATGGTCTACACTCTAGAAGACACATATTTTGTATAAACCTATAATGAACACTCCGGTAACCACATGTATCAATCTACGTCCAAATAATTTCCCACATAGACATCTATCAGCCTATTATCCCTGTTTAACACCTTGCCAATCCGAACACTCAAACTCACTACATAACAACAATGAAATCCGTTATTGGTAGCCTATATTCTATTTTATCAGACTTAATATTCATCAACATTCTGGCTGGCAAATAAGGAAGAACTCTTCAATACTGTGAAGAGGCGGAGCCTGAGCTGGTCTGGTCATATTGTAAGATACGACTCACTGTCAAAAGTCATTCTTCAAGGCTCAGTGAAGGGAGCACAAAGAAAGGGTCGTCCAGAGAAAAACTGGCTGGACAACGCTTTAAAGAATGTACAGACCTGTCTCTTGATGTTCTGCAAAGAAAATCTGCTGGCCGGGAAAAGTGGAGGAATTTTGTTACTCGAACTTTCGCAGAAACCCCTACGACGAAAGTCAAGGGACAGATGAAATGATAAGATGATTCAAAGATCCACACACACATTGACTGGTACATAACTGTTAAATGTGTGCAGATTTCTATGTTTTTTTATGTTTTTTTTATCACTTTGGGGTCACCCCCTAGCACCCTATTCCCGCAACGCCGCTGAGTGCAAGCCTTGCCTGTTTACGCCTATCTAAACATAACATAAGTATATCTGAGTTATATATACTCTTCATCACCTAACATACTGTTATAATAGACACAGAGAAACAGGGCTAGATTGGCCATTACAAAGGATCCACTTACAAATTGACAAGTCCGACGCTGAAATGACAACAGGATGCCATGACATGTGCTAATCACGAAGGACGAAGAGGGCTCATCAGTCTCGTTGACCTCCGCGAGTGGCCAGCTCATCACCCCGAGGCTACTTTCCATTAAACCAGCGAAGTGGTCCACGCATTTCAGTCGTGCATTAGCATTGACCAGTTCTTCGAGCTTCGGACTTTTTTTTTCGAAGCGATTTTAAACCGTTTCACTTCAAATTTTTTCTGAATCAATACGCAAAGCGTTAAATGTTTGTGTTGTTTGACAGGTTTCGTGTGTTCTTTCAGAATTGAAGATTACTACATCCTAGGCCAAACCTGCCTCAGGACGGGCGGGGGGAGGGCGGCGTGCAGTTTTCGAACCGGAGAACTCGAGACGACTTTTCATGGCGTACACCACACGACCAGATTTGAGTTGATACAAAACTTAATATTACACGTGGCTACTACAAAATGTAGGACCCTGTAGTCTACGGGGGTAAAGCTCCGTTGTTCCTATGGTCGACGCTTAATGATGGAGTCATGTGACCAGCGCAACTACCAACCGTCTTCACTTTCCCCGACCAATGTAGCTACCCACGTGACTTGCTAGAATAGGCACGTCCTAAAAATGTCAAAGTTCAAATTTTCCAATTTTTTAAAACCTGGATTTGAACTCAAAACCTCTCGGTTCGGAATTCGCTTTTACCACTTTTTGTGTCGAATGGATTTCGATCTTGAATAATTCTTTTTAAATGTTATCTTATTTGAATGAATGACATAAAGACTTCATTTTGCGACTCTTTAAATCAGTGATGCCCAACCTTATTTGGTCTGCGGGCCATTTTAATTTTCGGCATTCGTGTCGCGGGCCATATCACCAATAAGAGAAAAAATTATACAATAAGCTTCTTTAAATAGTTATATTTGTGGAACTACTTTCATAAATTAATGTGATGCATGAAGTTTATCCAAAACCATCTTCTGAATATCTGGCTGCATAGATGAAACACCAAGTCGGAGCACTGAATCTAGATGTTCATCCGTGAGGCGATTACGTCACTTGGTTTTCCCCGTTTCAACATTGAGAAAGTTTGTTCACACAAATCAGTGCTTGAAAACATTGTGATCATCCTTAGCGCTTGTTTTCGAAGATTTGGAAACGCTTCTGCTTGTAACTTGGAGTAGAAGTCAATGGTCTGCATCACTTGAAATTTGTCAAGCAGGAATGTCTGGCTTTGTAAGTCAATCATTTCCAGTTGCAGCTCTGTCGGAGCACTTGACACATCGGCAGCAAACGGATTTTCAAAAAGACGGAATTCATTTTTAAATTCTGAAAATCTACAAAACTTTCACTGAAATTATTCATCAAGAGCCTTAGAAGTTTGATCATTCTTTCTTTAGGGAAAGACATATTTAGCTGCTTATCATTTTGTAGAGTGGTGCAGGTTGGAAAGTGGACAAGATGCACCTTTTCCGCCTGTTAAATGAAGAGTTCCAATTTTGTTTGGAAAGCACATATGTCTGCATACACATGCGAAATCAATTTGTCTTTCCCTTGTAGTTTGGTGTTGAGTTCATTTAGATGTGATGTGATGTCGCATAAAATAGTCAAATCCCACAACCACGAGGAGTCGTTCAGTTGTGACACTTTCTTTTATTTTTCCGTCATAAATATTTCAATTTCGTGTCTCAAATCAAATACATGTTTAAACACCTTTCCTCGGCTTAACCAGACTCCCCCCCCCCCTCCGCACTTCACTGGGAAATAAAACGTCTTCATATTCAGACTCTATTTCTGTCATTCAACGTTCTTGTGATTTGATGAAATGTACAGTGTTGGGCACAATGATCATCACATGGTCCAGATTCAAAACCTTTCCACAGAGATTTTGTTGGTGAATGATGCAGTGAAGCCGCAGGGGTTCAGTTCCATTTGACTCAACAACTTTTTAAATAGCTCTTGCTGTCATTCCGCTGTGACATCCAACCATATTTCTAGCGCCATCAGTAGTCACTCCGAATAATTATTCCAAGGAAGAGCAAGGTCCTCTATGATGGCTGACACTTCTTTGAACAGGTCTTCTTCAGCTGTAGCCCCATGCATGCTCCTCACAGCTGCTAACTCTTCTGATATATCATAATTGCTGTTTGTACCGCGAATAAATACCAAGAGTTGCTCAGTATCAGTTATGTCAGTGGACTCGTCAGCAGCAATAGAAAACATTTTGAATTCTGCTGCTCTGTCTTTTAATTGTGAATGAAGATTTACACCCATATCTTCCACTCGCCTTGTAATTGTCATGCGAGAAAGACTGACAGCTTCTACTGCATTCTTCTTTTCAGGACACATTTCTTTCATCACTGCTAGCAAACACTTTTTTACACATTCGCCATCGCAAAAAGTCTTCATCGCTCTACTTAAGATGTGAGTAACTCTGTAGCTGGCTCTTGTCGCACTCATTTTCTTGTCTCTTTTTGTTCAATATTCTTGTCAATCCCTCAATCTCTAGTCGTAATTTGGCAATCTTGTCTTCGGGGCTCAAACCAAGAATGCCTCTGTTGTGACACGGTTACTGTGTGTGGTCAACCGTAACACACGGTCAAGTGTTGGGTATCGGAGAGTTTGGGGACTTGCGGGAAGTGACGAGTGTGTTTGAAGATATGCAGAAGGAAGTCATCTAGTGGAGTTAGTTATCTGTAGATAATGTTAGCCTTGTAAATATGTTATCTTTGAATGCTTCACAATAAAAGGCAGTTTATACTTAATAAGGACTTGTTTCTTCACAAAGTGTTCATGTGTTTGGCTTCATAATGCTTTTTAATGTTATGTTCTTTAAAAACAGCCACACTTCTTTACAAATCAAACATGTTGGCACACTATCCTATTCCGCCAAAAAGTAAAGATCTGTCCAACATTTCTTGAAAGTTTCTACATTCAGAGTCCAACCTTTCGTTTCTCTCCCATTTCATTCAATCACAAACGTGAAACACTACGGTATCAATCGCTTTGATATCAAAAGTACACGACCCAAAACGATGCACACACAAGTTGTCAAGAACGCGGCTAGCTCAAGACAGTAGCGGAATTTTCCAAGAATTAAAAATAGCTATCAAGTTTTATCGCCATTGAAAAAAACAACAACACTTGTGTTCTTACATACAAAAAAAATATTTACTATAAATATTAAAATACCAAACATAAAGATGGAATTTATCAAAGAATGAGTGAGAATCCTAACTTAGAGAGAATATTTTTTCAACATTATAATTTTTTACATTTTTTTTTACATTTTGTTCCAATGCTTTGGTGGGCCGGATAGAAGCACGTCGCGGGCCGGATCTGGCCCGCGGGCCGTAGTTTGGGCATCGATGCTTTCAATGATACTTTAATTTGCAACCAGAACTATAATTAGACCAATCCATTAATAAATATAAACTCTAGAAACAAGGACTAAGAGAGAAAAAAATTCTAATTAGTAATTGATAATGATATATGCCTTTGAAATATGAGTAGGTATAAGATGGTAAAGATGTCTGACTACGTCTGCTAACTGCCTATGTCTGCTCACGTCTGCTTGTGTCAATGTTCGTCTGCTTTCGACAAGAGACAAAAACTGAATTAAAAAAAAAATGCTGGAACTCTTTCCCCTCCGCCTCTGTCTTTCTTCTTAAATATACCACCCTCCTCCCTCCTCTGCCTTTCTACTTAAACATACCACCCTCCTCCCTCCTCTGCCTTTCTACTTAAACATACCACCCTCCTCCCTCCTCTGCCTTTCTACTTAAACATACCACCCTCCTCCCTCCTCTGCCTTTCTACTTAAACATACCACCCTCCTCCCTCCTCTGCCTTTCTACTTAAACATACCACCCTCCTCCCTCCTCTGCCTTTCTACTTAAACATACCACCCTCCTCCCTCCTCTGCCTTTCTACTTAAACATACCACCCTCCTCCCTCCTCTGCCTTTCTACTTAAACATACCACCCTTCTCCCTCCTCTGCCTTCCTACTTAAACATACCACCCTCCTCCCTCCTCTGCCTTTCTACTTAAACATACCACCCTCCTCCCTCCTCTGCCTTTCTACTTAAACATACCACCCTTCTCCCTCCTCTGCCTTCCTACTTAAACATACCACCCTCCTCCCTCCTCTGCCTTTCTACTTAAACATACCACCCTCCTCCCTCCTCTGCCTTCCTACTTAAACATACCACCCTCCTCCCTCCTCTGCCTTTCTACTTAAACATACCACCCTCCTCCCTCCCCTGCCTTTCTACTTAAACATACCACCCTCCTCCCTCCTCTGCCTTTCTACTTAAACATACCACCCTCCTCCCTCCTCTGCCTTTCTACTTAAACATACCACCCTCCTCCCTCCCCTGCCTTTCTACTTAAACATACCACCCTCCTCCCTCCTCTGCCTTTCTACTTAAACATACCACCCTCCTCCCTCCTCTGCCTTCCTACTTAAACATACCACCCTCCTCCCTCCTCCTCCTCCTCCTTACCCATCTTACCACGTCGCCTTCGTACACTGAACTTCTTTCTTTCTGTGACAAGGTTTAAAAATAATTTTGAATAGGCTCTTTTCAAGTACTTTCAACCAAAAATCGATTTCGCCCAGGGCTTGTGATTATTAAACTATTTCTTTATCATTATGATGAAAAACAGTATGCTCATTTCGTCCGGCTACTGAAGTCCAGTATCGATCTGGCCCTGCTGCTTGTCCCCCCCTCAACATTACTCAAAACGTAAGGGCAGACACGAGTATTGAGTAGTCGATGCAGTCTCCAGAACACGATCCTGTGCTTGTAAACAAATGGAGCCAGTTTGGAAAAGTGGGATAGATTAACATTTAAGATTTTGGCAGTTTGAAATCTATCTATGGGTTAAATCAAAAGTGTAGCTAAATGTGAGTGCTGTAACAAGCGGTACAGTGCACCCCCATCTCCCGCCCCACAGTTGTGGCATCGATACCATCCGTGTCAGAATATTTTTTCCCCTAAATATTTGACATTATATTGTATTTCTTAGTTTTTATTTCTATGTTGGTATATATTTTTTTTTATTCTCTCTTTTTTTTTTAAAGTTTTATTTATCCTTAATTTTGATGCTGTTTCCTTCGCTATCATGTTTACTTTTGTTATTTTTACATTGTCCTGTTATATATCTGCATATGGCAGCCTATACTTTGGGTAAATCCATTTACGCTTATGTTTTTTTTTTTCGTTCTTAATTGTGGTAAATCTATGTTGTATTTTTTTAGTTGGTTATTCTTCTAGTTCTATATTTCAGTAAATCTACGTTACGTCTGCTGTTTTGGTTTTCATAAGAAAGCTAAAAAAAAAAAAATCTTAAAAAAAAAAACACCCTTTGTGTCGGGATTTTGTGATTTTACCATCACAACGGGGATACCAGACACCGACAGCAAAGACAAACACAAAAACTCTTTTGTTCCCCTGGCAATCAAATCATTAAATACAATTCAACTGTCTGATATAAGCATTTCACATGTTAATTATGAGTGAATCTGGTGTGAATGTATTTTTTGGTTTTCTATAACTATGTTTTGTTTGGCGTAATGCACTGATATACTTACATATTACCTTATGGATTAAAAAAAAAAAAAAAATTAGTTCTTTGTTTGGGTTCTTAATTGTGGTAAATGTGTTGTTGTTTTTTCCTGTTGTTTTTTTTTTATTTCAATATATTTATGTGCCTAGAAGATGTGGCCAGTACAATGACCAAACGCCTTTACTTTTCCCCAGCTAACGTGAGGCACCCATTAGAGCTGGGTGGACCCAGAGGCCTAAAAAATCCCCAAATTAAAAATCTCATTACTGGTCAGGATTCGAACCCGCCCCCTCCCCCCGGTTCACAAGCCTAAGGCTTAACCTCTCAGCCACCGCGCCTCCTATGTTATATGTAGTTAATATAAAAAAAGTAGCCGTTGCACATAAACTTTTCAAGCGGCATTTAATGATGAAATAATATTTCTCATATCTCTTCTAGTTTTCGAGATCTGAGTGTGACAGACGGACAGACGGACATTTTGCTCAAACCTAACAGCGGCTTTTTCCCCTTACGGGGGCCGCTAAAAATCTGAAAAACAATTAAAACAAAGGATATTTTGCAGTATGACTACGCGAGCCACTAGGTGTCAAGTGTACCACACTTTGACTACCCTACACACGCATTTATTATTGTACCTTTTGATTCTTTTTCAGTTGGATATAAGTTTATTATACTGTTATGTTATGTAGACATACATGGTTTATGTATGCCCTTTAAAAATGTTTCTCTGCGAATTTCAAACATATCATTCGCTCTCTAACATAACATTTAATAATTCATCAGATTCACTGGCCAAGTTCACGCAGACTCGAAAGAAAAGGGAGAAAAATAATGAAAAGGAAAAAAAAAACTTACTTAGCCAGACAGCTCCGACTCTCGCTTTCCTAACGGAATTCTTTAGATTTGAATGTGACACGTGACCAGCTGGAACCAATCAACATCTTGCTGGCTTTCAATCGATACATATGAAGTAACCCTTGAGCTGCAACTGAAGGATGTGTAGAGAAGTTTGAGCTTCGTCCTTCTCACAGCTCCAATCTTTGTTGAAGGAAGTCGGCTGCTGAAATTGGCTCATGTTGGCTACCGAAGCTGATAAATATTGGTTACTGGGAGTTTCTCATGTGTGCCCATGAAGTTGGCTCATTTTCGGATTACTGAAGCTAGCGAATGTTTGCTAACGAAGTACTGTAGATGTCAAACATTGGCTATTGAAGCTGATAAATGTTTTTTCCTGAATTTGGCTCATATTGGCTCATGCAGTGGGATCAGTATGGCCACCTAAGCTGGCTATGTTTGGTTTCTAAAATTGACTCATATTGGCTCATACAGTGAGCTCTATGGCCACCTAAACCGTCTATGTTGGTTTCTGAAATTGGCTCATATTGGCCTATGCAGTGAGCTCAGTATGGTCACCTAAGCTGGCTTTGTTGGTTTCTGAAATTGGCTCATATTGGCCCATGCATTGGGCTCAGTATGGCTACCTAAGCTGGCTATGTTGGTTTCTGAAATTGACTCATATTGGCCCATGCAATGGGCTCAGTATAGCCACCTATGCTGACCATGTTGGTTTCTGAAATTGGCTCATATTGGCCCATGCATTGGGCTCAGTATGGCTACCTAAGCTGGCTATGTTGGTTTCTGAAATTGGCTCGTATTGGCTTACGATCTTGATTTTTTTCTTTCTTTCTTTAGTGACTGGCTGGTGATTTTCAGAGTTTAGCAGGTAGAAGAAATAGCAGCCATTTTTCTTATATCTTTACAATCTTGTCCAAATCTACATTAAAACAATAAATACTTGCTATCGTGACAACTAAATACTTGGCTTCCATCTGAAAAACTTTGAAATGTTTCAGATTATCTGAATTATGTTGGCTAACGTTGGTATTATTTGAAATACTTTGAAATATGTTGGATATCAATAAAATATGCTAGCTATCTTTGGTTATTATCTGAAATACTTTGACTGTCGTTGGTATCTGAAACACTTTTACTATAGTTGATATTATCTCAAGTTCGTAAGATCGTCAGTATTATCTGACATACTTTTTGCTGTCGTCAGTATTATCTGAAATACTTTTGGCTGTCGTCAGTATTATCTGAAATACTTTTGGCTGTCGTCAGTATTATCTGAAATACTTTTGGCTGTCGTCAGTATTATCTGAAATACTGATGGCAGTCGTCAGTATTATCTGAAATACTTTTGGCTGTCGTCAGTATTATCTGAAATACTGATGGCAGTCGTCAGTATTATCTGAAATACTTTTGGCTGTCGTCAGTATTATCTGAAATACTTTTGGCTGTCGTCAGTATTATCTGAAATACTTTTGGCTGTCGTCAGTATTATCTGAAATACTGATGGCAGTCGTCAGTATTATCTGAAATACTTTTGGCTGTCGTCAGTATTATCTGAAATACTTTTGGCTATCGTCAGTATTATCTGAAATACTTTTGACTATGGTTGGGATTATCAAAACTATTTTGGCATGTTATCAGGAATGCATTGATTGTCCTGGCCTTCCCGTGCATGTGTTATTCATTGCCTTAGCAAGCATGGATCCCAAATATAAATCAAATTAATATCCTCCATCTTACTTATTAGAATTTTTTTCTTTGTTTGCACTGGTTTCAATTTGTTCTTTGAAGTTGGTGGATTATGAATTCTGTTGAACTCCCCACCCTTTTCATTCAAGACCCCACTATTGGTGAACAGTCAAGTAAAACTTTACCGTGAAGCACAAACGGCATGTAGATAGAATAGGTTCAAAGGGAAATAACTCTTATCTAAATGATTCATTTCTGCAATTCCCCCCCCCCTCCTCATATCTCGTGTATCTTACTGTAGGCAGTGTATGCTTTTATTGTATCCATTCTTTATAGAGTGGGATATCTATCTATCTATCTATCTATCTATCTATCTATCTATCTATCTATCTATCTATCTATCTATCTATCTATCTATCTATCTATCTATCCAATATTGATTATATATATCTATATCTATCTCTATCTATCTATCTATTATCTATCTATCTATCTATCTATCTATCTATCTATCTATCTATCTATCTATCTATCTATCCATCCATCCATCCATCCATCCATCCATCCATCCATCCATCTATCTATCTATCTATCTATCTATCTATCTATCTATCTATCTATCTATCTATCTATCTATCTATCTATCTATCTATCTATCTATCTATCTATCTATCCAATATTGATTATATATATCTATATTTATATATATTATCTATCTATATCTATCTATATCTATATCTATGTCTATCTGGCGTTTCGGCACCTTTTTCAATATGGGGAAAATTTATATTACTTTTCTAGTATTTTTACGCTTATTATTAATTTATCAGTAGTTAAAAGTTAAGCAATCCATCACTGAGTACAGGCACCTATTTTTTTTTTTTTTACAAGGACTGTATATATATCTATATGTTAAGAGTTTTAAAAAGGTTGGCCCGGGGAGGGGAGGGTGAGAAAGTAAGTTACAGAAGACCTGTAGTTAATGGCTATCTGTTCACGGGATATTGCGTGTCTTGTGTAATCACAGGCCTCCCTGGGAACTGTACAGGGTGGGGTGACTGTGGAGGAGTGAGATTGTGTGTGAGTGTCCGTTAAAGGGCAGTGAGGGAGGTGGGGAGATGACGGGCGGTCACGGGACGGGGAGAAAATTAATGGTGACAGTGGTCCTTTGGGACAGTGTGTGTATGTTCGACTTCGTATATAGTTCAGTGCGTGCGGACAGTGAGTGTGTATGTTCGACTTCGTATATAGTTCAGTGTGTGCGGACAGTGTGTGTGTATGTTCGACTTCGTATATAGTTCAGTGCGAGCTGTCTGGGAAGTGTGTCAGCCTCGGAGCCACCTATAGTATTGACTTTAAATCGTTGTGTACATTTATCTAGAAAGGGATCTACTGTGGCGCTGATGTCGCATTGTGTGCTGATTATCGAGCTGACAAAAAGGATAGGAAAAGCTACCACAGCATTGGCAAAACTCTCCAAGCGCGTCTGGGAAAATGGTAAATTAACCACAGCGACCAAAATCCTAGTCTACAACGCCTGTGTTGTGAGCACTCTCCTTTATGGCAGTGAGAGCTGGTCAACATACATGTACCAAGAGCACAGATTGAATAGTTTCCACTTGCGCTGCCTGAGACGCATAATGGGCATCTCTTGGAGGGACCATGTCTCCAATCAGGAAGTTTTAAGATTGGCCAATATGAACAGCATGTATGCTCTCCTGACACAAAGAAGATTACGCTGGCTCGGACATGTCACCCGCATGCCAGATGGCAGAATCCCGAAAGATATCTTATATGCTGAGCTTGTGGAAGGAGTCAGACCCAAGGGCCGCCCAAGACTAACATATAGAGATGTCTGCAAGCGAGACATGAGAGCCTCAGGCATCAGCGAAAGTATGTGGGAAAACATAGCCAAAGACCGGAGTGCATGGAGACAGACTGTGCGTGCTGGGACAACCCTTGCTGAGAACAAAAGAATTGAAGCGGCTTTAATCAAGAGGGATAAAAAGAAAGCTGCCCTGTCTGCTAGCCCTAAATCAGAGGCATACACATGTACGAATTGTGGCAAAGTCTGCCGTTCTAGAATTGGCTTGATTAGCCACACCAGATTCTGCCCCGTCTCAAGATTAAGCCAAAACCAGTGACTCATTTTGGCGCATCCATTGCCTTTCGAGACAAAAGGAGCCATATATATATATATATATATCAATGAGTAATTCTAGATATAAATCTAGTGACACAATTACTCCAGGGAGAGCTGTGGATTCTTCGATACAGAAATCACTCAACAATAGTCCAATAAGTCAAAAGTGATGTTTGTAAAATGGTTGTAAAATGGTTGACATGTTTGAGATGTTCCTTCAGAGTTGAAGATAATCTACTTCCTAGTCCAAACATCCCGCTGGACGACATGGGACGGCAGCGGACAGGGTTTGAACCCGGGACCATCGAACTATATTCCAGCACGCATGCCACACGGCCAGGCTGTCTTCTTTCAACTTCCCTTTCAGACCTGCGTTTCATAGGGCAGATGATGTAAAGGGCATCTATTTCTATGGTCCACGATGAAGGAGGCTTTTTAAATATCCCTAAATAAAAAAAATACCAGGATTTGAACACCAGACCCCCGGTTCGGAAACCAGGCGCGTTACCACTCAGCCCAATAATCTCAAGTAGGCGCGGGATCTTAGGGCGCCTCTGAGTTCCCCCAACTCTAATAGGTATCTGACATTAGTTGGGGGTAGTAAAGGCGGTTGGTCGTTGTGCTGGCCACACGAAACCCTCTTTAACCGCGACCACAGGGTCAGAACTTTACTTTTAGGTAACATCACCTTACAAACAAACAAACAAACAAACAAATCAATTTGTAGTTGTTCCCCATATGTTCTCAACGTAATCTGAGGTTTGCAATGTCATTGAAACTGCCCCCTTTTCCCTTCTGTTCTGTTACAAGATTCTTCCTGCTTCTGTTAATTGTCAAAATCGCTTGAATTTGTTCTTCGTACTCCCTGAGCAGACAGCAGTGACCTACTGTCAATGACCGAACTTGCTAAGCAGGAATGGTCTAGGACAGTGGTTCCCAAACTTTTTCAGCAGCGACCTACTGTCAATGACCGAACTTGCTAAGCAGGAATGGTCTAGGACAGTGGTTCCCAAACTTTTTCAGCAGCGACCTACTGTCAATGACCGAACTTGCTAAGCAGGAATGGTCTAGGACAGTGGTTCCCAAACTTTTTCAGCAGCGACCTACTGTCAATGACCGAACTTGCTAAGCAGGAATGGTCTAGGACAGTGGTTCCCAAACTTTTTCAGCAGCGACCTACTGTCAATGACCGAACTTGCTAAGCAGGAATGGTCTAGGACAGTGGTTCCCAAACTTTTTCAGCAGCGACCTACTGTCAATGACCGAACTTGCTAAGCAGGAATGGTCTAGGACAGTGGTTCCCAAACTTTTTCCTTAACTTAACGCTTCAAACGTTCTGAGTATTTAGCTTTTTTTTTTTTTTGTAGAGATTAATTCACGTGGTAGCCTGCTAATTAATTATTCCAGTAGTTCGCGGAACATCTACTCAGGCCTCACTGAACACTAAGGTTCATCGGAACACTGGGAAACATTGGTCTAAGGCTATTGACGTTTCTCAAATTTTCATTGCAGTTATAAATCTTTATTTGAATATTGGTCATGTATATCAAAATTCCAATCGCTCTACTGATCCTGTCTCTAATCTCTTCGATTGTGGTGCGGTCTTTGTATGTGAAATCCAAGAAATTTCTGTAAAGCTTTTAGACCTCACTATGGCCTGCTAACTACTGTCGAAAAAAGCAAACTAAAGCTCTATAGACATATTACAAGATCATTAGGACGGCTCACAAAGATCTTCCTTCAGGAAACAGTACCAGGAAAAAGAAGAAGAGGCAGACAGAAAAGACAAGATAAAAGAATGGACGGGCCTGCCATTGAAATAGACCTTGTCTTATTTTCTCTCGTTGTACTTTTGTTGCTCTATTTAGATCTTAAGCGTAGTGCATAAATGTCACCATACAGGTCGAGAATTTTTGGTTTCCCAGACCTGTCGAGACGGAGATCAGCAAGTCTGGGGCAGTCAAACAGAATATGAGGTACGGTTTCCTCTTCTTCCCCGCAGCAGGGGCACCGTGAATCGAAATTTGGCCATAGCCGTGAGAAATATGAGCCAACAGGACAGTGGCCTGTCATGCACTGTGCTATAATAGCTTGCTCAGGCCTGGACAGCCTCCACCACGGGGAAGTGCGGTCAGGGCACCTCATGCGCTTCCAGACTCCACGGGCTTTTTGGGACTTGTCCCAGCACTCAAACCACTTTTCCATTTCTGTTTTTTGAGTTATAGCCAGAGCGTGATGAAAACTCACAGCCTGTTCAGTGGGTGGAATTTGCCCTCCCTGGCGGGTAAAGGAGTCTGCAATAGTTTTGCTAGTAATGCACTGTAGACAGTGGCGTAGCTAGGGTGGGGGGGGAGGAGGAAGGACAGAATTTGAAAATCCCCGGGCCCCCACTTAATAAATTAGTGTTTTTTACATTAAAAATAAAATAGTACTCAAAATGCACGGGCCCCCCAAAGAGGTCACGCCCCCCTCCGCACCGCTAAACGATGGAAAATTCCTAGCTACGTCCCTGGCTGTAGACGCCAATTAAATGCCATTCTGAAGATCAAAATGCAGAAAAAGAGTTATTGGACGCCGCAGCCTTCCCCCAGTCCCCCACTAGTCAAAATTTGAGAAACACTGGTTGACGTATGACCAGCTAGATTCTTGAAATGATACAATAATAAATATAAAATAAAAATAATAATAATAATAATAATAAAATAATACAAGAGTTCCAAACGTTACCCTCAACAGGAAACTAAAAACAAGCAAAATACCAATAACCAAAAAACAACCTTTAAAAAAAAGCTTATAAATCTTAAAACCTTATATTAAGTGTACCAACCGCCGTAGATCAGTCATGTGATTAAAATAAATCTGTGCGATTAGAAATATTTTTTAACCATTGTTTTTGTTTAGAGCAATTCCATGCTTTTAGCTTTCTCAATTCTCTATGATCGTATCACATGTCTGGACAATTTGAAAATCGGTTGGGGAGAATGAACTGGATCGTTTTTTGAATTATTTATTAACAAAAGGAACGAGCTAAATTTGAACTCGTGGGCTAAAGCAAGGGTGGACTGGGTATCGAAATTGGCGCGGGCATTTCTATACCATCCGCCCATGAATTGTAGGCCCATATCATATGATGGACATCCAGTTCTAGGTCTACCTGCCCTCAAAATCATTATGTTAAATTTAATAATGTATCGATAGCTGTAGGCCTACACGTGCTTTCAGTGAACACTATGTCCTTATAAGGAATAAAGGCTTTGTGTTGCTTTTTAATCGCAAAGTGTATAGGCCCCAAAAGGATGAAGCTCTACGGATGTAGGCTATAACATTATAGCGGGAACTATTTTAGATCAAATTAGTAGAGTCTTAGTAGAGTCTGTAAAAGATTTTTTTTTAAATACTTCGCTCAGAGGCCCCTTCCCTTGAAAAAGGAATAGGCCTACTATACAGCATTTAACAATTTAATAGTGGCATCCATGCGGCCCTTATCTTATAAAAAGAAGATGCTTATTGTGGTCCTACCGGCCCATTTAGATACCGGCGCACCGGGCATTTGCCCAAATGCCCATATAGCCAGTCCGCACCTGGGCTAAAGTCTTCTCAGGCTTCTCAAGCCAAGGTAACAACAATGTTAGCGAAAAGCGTATGAACATGAAAGATTGAATAGTTATCAATTGTTTCTATTTCATGTTTGGGTTCACTCAGACGATAAGATAATGTAAAGGGGGGTGATTCAGCTTATAACACCACTTCACTCAAGTACAATTTCTTTCCCTTTTTCGAGATACCAAAGAGAAAAAAAAATTAATTACAAATTAACTAATTAGTTATATTTTTAAAAAATTGATTCTTGTGTTGTCAGGTAAAAATAAAAGTGTGCAAAATTTCATCTTGAACCGAGATTGGATGTGGGAGAAATAAAGTGTGCTGCAATTTTTTTATCCAACAGACAGACAGACAGAGTGAGTTGATATAAGCTTTGTAAAAAAGAAAGACTCTTGAGGAAGGTGTGGTATCCAGAGAGTCTATATTATTAAATGAACAAACTAATTAGAGATGAAGTTGGAGCGTTCAGCAGCGGGTCTGTTCTAAATGAATAAATCCTCGGAGGACTTAAGGATAACATAAAAATTGGCTTTACTTTTTTTTAAAAAAGCTTATATTGTATATTCTTTCTGAAATCCAACTGTGACTGGCTCTTATATCTGTGGCTGGTTCTTACATGAAAAGCAAGATTCTATAGTTAATAGAGTTATCTCAGCTTTCTCTTAAGGCCCCAGAACCATCCGGAAGTGGGGATCGCATTGACCAGAGGAGCCAGATCGTGTCAGTAATTAAAGGGATTGAACTCTTTGAGTGGATGCTTCACTCCCCTTCTTGACTTCCTACTTCCGCTTCGCCTGCCCATGCGCCAACACGCAAGGTCGATTGCTTTCCAGAACAATACCCTCTCCCTATGTATATTTTTGCACACAGATTTCGTGCCTTATAGTACTAGAGGTGGGATCATTCCGCAAGGCCAGACTTAGGTCCCACTTAAAAACAATAACAAACTCATAAACTCTAGTCAAATTTGAATATTCGTTTGTTATGAATCTCACTGCTCTATTTTGTGTCTGTTCTAATTTCTTAGTCCTTCAGAGAAATGGAAAAAAGGTTGAGAGAGAGAGAGAGAGAGAGAGAAGAGTAGAGAGGAGAGAGAGAGAGAGAGAGAGATGGTCAAAGAAAGGATTTTGTTTTTACCTAATTTATTTGCTTGTAAAAAAAAAAAAAAGAGGGAGGAGGCGCACTAAATCGTTCTGTCACCATCTGTGCACAAAGCCAGGTGTGAATAAATTATTCAACGATGGACCAGCCCTGTACAACCCAGCAACAGCCTCATTCATCCTCCTGACCCTAAGCTCGCTTTTTTTTTTTTGGTTCAGCATTCACTTCTTCACCGTACAAAGCAGGCATCAAATATTTATGTCGCGTCATTCTTGTGCAGACCGCTCACCCGAAAGATCTCAAACATTTAACAACTCAGTCCTAACCTTCAGTTTCGCCTCTTATGACACGTCAGAACCACACAGGGCTGCTTTTTTTCCCTATATCTAGTAGATATCTAGTAGATATAGGTGGATCCGTTAAGCATCCAACGGGGGCCGCCTCTGAGTTTGTGTGATAACACAAACTCTTTTTGTAATCTTGTTTTTTTTTAAATTTATTAGTGGTCTTAAAGTGCTAGAGCATCTTTCATGATTATATCAAACTCAGTTCGCTATGGTATAATCTCTTTTGTGGACAAGTGTGGGGAAGTGGGTATCTGGGAGAAGGATTCCGTGCTGCCTTTATGCGCTCAGCAAACAAAAACTCTGCTCGAATTTGAACTCCAGCCCCTATTGTTAGGTTGTTATTTCCAGATGTGTTGTGCGCGTGTGCGTGTTTCAGCATTGTCGTGGTCAAAAGACAGCTGATAGAGTTTCCTACCATTACGAATACAGCTTTAAAAAAAAAAAAAAAAAACAACTACTTATAACAAACAAAATAGACACGACAGTTCTTATTGACATTACCATGACAACGCGTTTATAACCATGGCAACGCTACTTTCCAAACAATCATGAGGTGTACTCGACGTATTAACAACGTACGCCAATATCAATTAATACTGTCATTAATTTTTTTGATGAGTTCATTTCAATGCTTGTTATGTTGTCGTTGTATTTTTTTTTCAGATATAAGTTGTTTTGCTTTGCTGGCATTAGCGTATGTTTTTATGTGTATGCATGGCTGTTACTTGACGCTTATATGGAGACCTGGAGAAGGCTTGTAGCTTGTTATAGATCTATATATTACTATATCTGTATCAAGTTATGAAATGTGACTGTCGACTGTAGGCGTGGACGGTGAATAATTTAATATATTCGTGTATAAGAGCGAGTCTTGCATGGTGCCCCAACGGTCCACTAGACCAAAGAATAGATAAAGGTAAAGGTAATAATAAGAGCGATATAGCTTGATGTCTTCAAAACAAGAGATATGAGCTTAATTATTAAATAAAAAAAAAATAAGAGATTGGCGTCCGAGGGGTCTCGGGTTGGCATGCTGGTGAAGACTGGGATTTTTAATTTCAGGATCTTTAGGGCGCCCCTGTGTCTACCCAGCTATAAAGGGTACCTGACATTAGTTGGGGAAAAGTAAAGGAAGTTGATCGTTGTGCTGGCCACATGACACCCTCGTTAACCGTGAGCCTCAGAAACAGATAATCTTTAGATCATCTGCCCCAAAGATCGCAAGGCTTGAAAGGGGAACTTTACTCTTTTATTCGTTATCTGCGATTTTTTTTTCGACATTTATTCTTTGAAACTCCTACTTAGACTTCTTCTTCTTCGTTCTCATTATTATGTTGGAGTGTTCCGATGACTAGACCAATACATGAGATGAACTGCGCAGTGGTTTCCAAATCAGGGAGCTCTCTATATAGTTTTCTTTCTATTGGGGTGTTTTGGGGCCTCTTGGTAAAGAGAGCAGTTTTGGAGTACGTGGTCGGCATTCTCTGGTGGTACTCCGCATGGGCAGATTTCACTGGTTCTAATTTAGACTATGTGACTCGATCTTTGTGAGACTTAGGTTTCTCTCGGAACTCAGCGGCTGCCTTATGATGTTTCTGGCTGAAGTCTGAACTGGGTCTTCCGGAAGCGCTTCTGTTGCACCTTCACATCTGATCTCAATGTCAATAGATAGTTTTAATCAGAAAAAATGTGTACCAGTCAGTGGCCACCCATAATTGGGCCATAATGAAACCAAATTGTTGGACGATTTTTTTTTTACAAAGCTTACATCCACATACTCTGTCTGTCTGTCTGTCTGGCACACATTTTTTTACACGTTATTTTTCCCACTTCCCATTCTCGAATTGAGTTAAAACTTTGCACAAGTATTAATTGCTCCTAACAAAATATGAATTTATCCTACAATTATTAATTAATTATTTAATTTAGTTTGATATTGATTAAGAGAAATAAGTCTTAAATTCTTAAATTGTTGATTTGTGTGGATATAAATACACAGTTCTTTTTTTTTTTTTTTTTTTTTTGATAATTTTTTTATTTTGCTAGTTTTTGTCTTTGTTTTTTGTTTTTTTTGTTTTTTGCGATGTTGCGAATCGCAAAACACGGTTCCACGACAATTCGTTCACTGACATTTCGTTCACCGACTAATCGTTCACGACTTTTCGTTCACGCGACTATTCGTTCACCAGAAATTTCGTTCACCCGACAATTCCTCCACCCGACTATTCGTTCACCCGACAATTCCTCCACCCGACTATTCGTTCACACGACATATCGCTCACCGACTTTTCGCTCACGAATTGTCGTGAACCAACTGTCGGTGAACAAGTTGTCTGTGGGCGAATAGTCTGTGAACAATATGTCGCGTGAACGAATAGTCGGGTGAACGAATAGTCTGGTGAAGGAATTGTCGGGTGAACGAAATGTCTGGTGAACGAAAAGTTGCGTGAACGAAAAGTCGTGAATGATTTGTCGGTGAACGAAATGTCAGTGAACGAATTGTCGTGTCCCCGTAAAACACATGACCGAAATTTCCACGACCAAATGGCCGTAAAAACGTGCGCATCACTGTACTGTGTTCTGTGAGGCTAAGCAAGAACAATATTAAACTAGCAAAAGAAAAAAAGCTATCTACGGGAAAGAACCGATAATTACTGACATTCAACTCTAGATGGCATGGTTTAGCTCCCGTTCAGCTAAATAAATAAAATAAATAAAAAAATAATATAAATAAATAAATAAAATTAATTAATTACTACAATAGATTATCTAATTGGTAATTTTTTTTTTACTGATTCGTATATTGTCATCGATCATGAATAATTATGCTGAATTTCAACTTGATCCGAGAATGGGAAGTGGGAGATAAAAAAACGTGACAAAACTAAAAAAGGGAAATAAATCCGTATAAATACTCCTCTCTCATTAAGACACATTAATTGCCCTTATTTAGATAGAAAACAAAATAATCAATTAAAAAATTGCTTCATGCTTTGTTAGTTACAATGAATTATTGTGCAAAGTTTCAACTTGATCCGAGAACGGGTGTGGAAAAAAAAGCATGCTCAAACTTTTTACCAGACAGACAGACAGAGTTGATAAAAGCTCTGTAATATTTTTTTTATCCACATTTACTATTTTTCAATCTACATCTAATCCATCACACTGCGTTCTTATCTCCAATAACATTCCTACAAAGGTCGAGGCCGACTATAACATAGACAAAAAAAAAACAAAAAAACCTAAAAATCCTTTTTCTTGAAAACCGAGTACATTCTCCGTAGCACGTACAATCATCATTTATACATTATTGTTCTCTTAGCTTTGGAAATGTTCAGCTAAACTGGAAATGATAGATTAATAAAGCGTCATTTTATAGTCTTTTGAAATTGAAAGTGTACTCTATTTTTTAAAAATATAAATTATTCATATTGTATTATAATTGTATGCACATACATATAAACCATTTTTAAAACACTATATGTTAATTAGGGTTGTGATTTAACTGTATGGTTCCAATATAGAACACCAAAAACCAACGCTGCCAAAAAGATTATAATAGAAGTCAATAAAAGAAAAGACAATCTTTTTTAACAACTTCTCTAAATATTATATTGATTAATTTGATGTTGCTTTTTGCAAATAGGATTACCTCTGTCAGGTAGCGTGTAATGCAGTGGTGTGAGTACAACGGAACAGAAAGGGTTCGCCTCCAAGTGCTCGCTTCGTGATCTGGCTTGTTGTTGATTTTGACCTTGACCTCCTGAGCCTCTAGTTCGTGAATGTCGTGTATAAGACACATCCCACTACAGCGCTCTAGAGTGTGTCCACACAAACTCGAGCCGAAAGTGATGGAGTTAATAAGATCACGTGTCAACTGTCTTCTGTCAGGGTGATGGGAAGAACTGTTAGCGTGACCAGTTGGCATCACGGCGTGACGACGGCTTGATTGGTCTCCTAGTATCAAGTGACATTAAATAGCATATCGTATAGATCTTTTAACGATGCTTATTTAAAGTCTGTCTATCTGTCTGTCTGGTAAAATATTCGTACACGTTATTTCTCCCACACCCAATTTTTTGTACCTGACGAAACAAGAATATTAAAAAATCAATCAGTTAATTAATTATTGGTTATTAATTATGTTGTTTTGGTATCTAACAAGGGAAATAAATGGTACTTGACAGATGGCAGCATGAGTTGAATTAGTCCCATTTATACTTTGTGCAGAGAATCATGTCGTCGCTTAAAAGTTTGAAACTAACAATAAATAGCTTTGAAACCTTTACCCATAAGCACTTCGCTGGCTTGAGCCTTTTTTTGATTCGTAGATCTTTTTAAAAAATATACAATTAAAAAGCGATCACAGTAACCTTCACACAGATACCATTTTCTTACTCCCTTCCCCTCTTTCCCAACTGGTCCAGACAGGTGATAAGATCAATGACATAGCGCTAAATAGAATAGTAGTGTGTGAGAGTATTTCCCATCGCACAGATTTATTATTGTATAACATTATTGTTAGTCTAGATGAGGTACAAATGTAATTGCATAACTGATCCAAACTAATTGATACAATGACACTTAATATAACCTTTTCTTTTTTAAGTATATTTTTATATTATTCTTGTTTTAAAATATAACTCGTGGAAAGGAAGTAATCACTAGAGTAAAAATGAAAAATACATATCTCCTAAATATAAAACACTCTCCTAGTTGTATCAAATGCTGGTCTAAAACTTTTGTGAGGTGAGGGGCGATCAATTAGATACTCATAATAAGACATCAGTTTGGCCAGGTTCACGTCTAACTTCACATTCACTTTCACCCATCCCTTGGTCTGCTGGACCTTTGGGGTACCACACAGGATCTGTCAACCTTCTTTCTCCATTCTTCTCAGTCATTTGCCTTTGATAGAATTTCGTTATGATATTCTTTCTGAAAATATTGAAACCTGCCTTTTTACCTGCCTGGGTGGACCACTTCGGGGGCCCATTTTGAGTTTGTGTTTCCACACAAACTGTATTTGTAACCTTGTTTCTTTTAGTGACTAAATGCTATCTCTATGTCCCCATTGTGTCTCTAATGTCCCCATAGTGTCTCTCTCACTAGTGTCTCAATCGTGTATGTGTGTCTCAATCGTGTATCTGTGTCTCAATCGCGTATCTGTGTCTCAATCGTGTATATGTTTCTCAATCGTGTATATGTTTCTCAATCGCGTATCTGTGTCTCAATCGTGTATCTGTGTCTCAATCATGTATCTGTGTCTCAATCATGTATCTGTGTCTCAATCGCGTATCTGTGTCTCAATCGCGTATCTGTGTCTCAATCATTTATCTGTGTCTCAATCGTGTCTCTGGTGTCCCTATGAAGATTCAGGCTTTTCTGTAAAGCGACTGGTGTCTGACTTATGTCTTGCCTTCAAAGTGATTGATTTCCTCATCGATTTTGTAAGTTTCATAATCGGTTTGGACAAACAATCTTCCTCTGCCCAGTTTTAGCACCACTCACTCTCTCAGTCACACACACACACATGTTTTCACGTATTGCTTCTAACCACACTTACCTCTAAAGGGAGTTCACTCTAGTCCTGTTTTAGTAGTAACTTATAAGAATTAGTTTTCTAAACGAGATATAAACTACTTAGAAATCATGCGTGAATCATTAATACAAATAGGTTCACTTTATAATTAGCGTTAAATTAGATTATCTAGTCCGATTAATTTTTTTTATTAAATGTTTATACATTTTTGGTCTGACTCTTTTTTAAAAAATCTGTACCGTATTTTTATACTAGGAATTACAGTAAGAGTTGACAGCTTCCCCTATTAATATATTTTTTTTTTAAACTTTGAAATGAATATTAAAGAATTAGCAGAGCGTGGTTTCGATCCACGGACCTCTGGGTTATGGGCCCAGCATGCTTCCGCTGCGCCACTCTGCTACGCACATTTGGGCGTTAACTTATGTATTGAAAGAACTGTCTGCATGTGTCATAGGTCATATTGAAAAATTCCCGAATGATTAAGAACAAAATTGAGGCGAAGATTAAGAGAATTAGATTTATTTAACAATTTGTATAATTAATTATTGTATACTATTCTTTTTACGTTTATTTAGTAAATAAAACATTTATTTGTTATTTTATAAAATGAATATGTAAACTATAGTAAAATAATTAGAAACATAGTAAATATTATTCTATTAATAATATAATAAAAAGACGTGGACAAATGAGTGAATTACATCCCCTTGACTGTCGCTAACCAGATATTTGTTTATTAAAATAGATATAAGTAGCTAGTGTGATTATTCATCTGATAGTGCACACATTTGCGTAGAATAGTACTTCATAGACTTAGTAAACAGTAGTGAGGAGCGAGTTAATTGCCATTGAAATTATCCGATCGGATAAACTGGCTTTTTAGCGAAGAAGTTATTTTTATTGTATGCAATTTGTCATCTTTCTACGGACCCCTATGTCATCTTTCTACGGACCCCTATGTCATCTTTCTACGGACCCCTATGTCATCTTTCTACGGACCCCCATGTCATCTTTCTACGGACCCCTGTCATCTTTCTACGGATCCCTATGTCATCTTTCTACGGACCCCTATGTCATCTTTCTACGGACCCCTTTCTACGACGGCCTGGCGGTTTGAAAACCACTGCTCCATGTATATTTTAAAGACATTTCAATAACTAAGGTTTGAACAATTCAAGCTTTGATTGAACAAAATAAAGAGATACGGAACAGCAAAATCTTACGAGCGCATTATCTCCCCTTTCACGTTTCTAACCAGTTTTATGTTTGTTTGATGAAACATAAGGAGATAATACAACATATTTCTTTTTCTTTAGCTTGTAATACCATTGTGGTGCCGAATACGGTCACATAAATGTTCTTTTGGACCTGTATGCAATGGCGTCGATCAGACGCCTCCATCCGCAACGTGATGTCCAGGAACATTGGTTTGCCTTGACTAGCCCAGTTTTAGGTATACAGTGTTGGACATAACAACATTACAACATTCACGCTGATCTGTTAACTAGTAAACGCACCAACAAATATATTTAGCACTGTATTCCCCGGGTTTTCTTTGGCTTTCAGGCTTCCATGAAACCTGGAGACGGCTGGCTTCGAAAGAATCCCTGATTCATCGTTTGTCACGTGAGGGCATGTATAATACATGTGTCTACAACAAAGTTCAATAGCCAGGATGTCTACAGCCGGAAAATAGGACAATCAAATGAACTATGACGCAGAATATTACATTTCGTGAGAGACCATGAAATTTGTTTTCTTTGTTTTTGATGATGTTAAACCTTTTTGAGCTACTGAAACAAAAAAAAAGACGCAATGTTTTAAATTAGATAACACATCACGTTTCTTAGAATCGTCTTTTTCACACTGAAGTACTTCTGCCACTTGTCAGCTTACGAAAAAAAAAGAGTAATAGAGAATCAACAGGTGATCGGAGCCTTGCCTATTCTCATAGTATAATGGTAGAAAGTCATCGAGAATAAGCCTCCCTTAGAAATGTTCAATCACAAATGAAAAGAACACCCGATTAGGGAGTGGTCTATCGAATTAATACACAATGTTTTGCTTATCAATAAAATGTTTGTTTTTTTTGCTAGTTCAGTCCCTTAGGGTCCCGACCATGCCCGCGGCCAGATGTACCGGTTGCCATCAAAACAGTGAGCGGCCTTCCATGGCCTCCCGCAAAAGCATATCTACAACACTCTTAGTTGTACGAACAATTGAACTGTTAGGATTGTACTCTATTCCTAATAGTCAGTGTTAATGAAGGGATTATGTGTGTGAAGAGATTATGTGTGTGTGTGTGTTTATTTACGCTATAAATTATATTTACATACAAACATTAAGTATAAGGATTCAGTAAAAGTAATTTTAATTTTGAATATCTTTTATTGACCGTATTATGGCGCTGATGTGACCAGAGTTGTCCTTTTTAGTCCGTTCTCTATTTCTCTCCCCTTTCTCTCTGTGTTCTATCCACTCTCTTCTCTCCTTTCTCTCTTCTCTCCTTTCTCTCTCTCTCTCTCCTTTTTTCTCTCTCTCTCTCTCCTTTCTCTCTCTCTCTCTCATTTCTCTTTCTCCTTCTTCTCTTCTCTCTCTCTCGGTGTTCTATCCACTCTCTTCTCTCCTTTCTTTCTCTCTCTGTCTCATTTCTCTTTCTCCTTCTTCTCTTTCTCTTCTCTCTCTCCTCTCTCTCCGTGTTCTATCCACTCTCTTCTCTCCTTTCTCGCTCTCTCTCATTTCTCTCTCTTCTCTGTCTCTTCTTTGTCTCCTTTGTCTCTCTCTCTCTCTCTCTCACCGACATACTCACACACACACACACACACACACAAAGTAATATTATGCGTCATTATTTGTTTTTGTAACTTGTGGATGGTCAGTGTTAAAGTCAACCATTGGACAGACCATTACAAGACGATGTTTACACAGAGAATGAAACATTGTGTTATGAGAATCAAATAATCCTTCTTTCCAGTAGGAGAAATGAAACTGCGGACATGCTGCATAGGGGTCATTTTTACAAAACTTATATATCGACTCATTTTGTCTGTCTTATCTCATTTTGTCTGTCTTATCTCATGTGTCTGTCTTATCTCATGTGTCTGTGTTATCTCATGTGTCGTCTTATCTCATGTGTCTGTCTTATCTCATGTGTCTGTATTATCTCATGTGTCTGTCTTATCTCAGTTGTCTGCCTTATCTCAGTTGTCTGTCTTATCTCAGTTGTCTGTCTTATCTCATGTGTCGTCTTATCTCATGTGTCGTCTTATCTCATGTGTCTGTCTTATATCATGTGTCTGTATTATCTCATGTGTCTGTCTTATCTCAGGTGTCTGTCTTATCTCATGTGTCTGTCTTATCTCATGTGTCATCTTATCTCATGTGTCTGTCTTATATCATGTGTCTGTATTATCTCATGTGTCTGTCTTATCTCAGGTGTCTGTCTTATCTCATGTGTCTGTCTTATCTTATGTGTCTGTCTTATCTCAGGTGTCTGTCTTATCTCATGTGTCTGTCTTATCTCATGTGTCTGTCTTATCTCATGTGTCTGTCTTATCTCAGGTGTCTGTCTGCTACAATTTGGTTCACGTTATTTCTCCCACGGAGGCGCCGTGGCTGAGCGGTAAAGCGCTTTGGCTTCCGAACCGAGATCATGAGCTCGAATCCTGGTGAAGACTGTGATTTTGAATTTGGGATGTTTGGGTGCTTCTGAGTCCTCCCAGCTTTAATGGGCACCTGACATTAGTTTGGGAAAGTAAAGCTGGTTGGTCGTTGTGCTGACCACAGGACACCCTTGTTAACCGTGGGCCACAGAAACGCATGACCTTTACATCATCTGTTCTATAGATCGCAAGGTCTGAAAGGGGAACTTTTACTTTTTAAAAATTTCTCCCACACCCATTCTCGGGTCAAGTTGAAAGTTTAATTACAGCCTACTCCTTATCGCTCCCACATTCCCACCCTTAGCCCATGAATTCTAGTATCACTGGTTTTAGTGCATCGCAACGATGAAATAGATACTTATATGTTCTATGTTCTTTAATTTGCTGGAATCCTTTTAGTTCAAATGGAACACACTCCTGTTATGGTGTGTGTGTGTGTGTGTGCGTGTGTTTCTATGGTGACGGTGGAAAGAGGTAAGCGATTAGTTGTGAATGATGCAACATAGGTGGCAGTGTCGTCACTTGGCCTCAGTTAGGAGAGACGACTCCAGAACGTGAGACTGAAAGGTTGTTATTGTAGTGAGTTAAGATTTAGTTAAAGGATATTATCACTAAAGTCTACTACATTTATTTCATTTGATCACAAGTTAATTTTGTCTATAATATAAATTCATTTCTATTTAGTTTTGTTCATAAAAAGGAAGTTAGGTGTATTTTTACACCTTCTCAACACAATCGTCATTCCAACTGCTACATATGCATGAGAGACGTGGAAGTCATCTGTCAAAATTGAGAAAAGACTAAATGTGGCTCAACAGAGATGGCTGAGACGGAGTTTGGGAGTCAGTTACACAGACCGGATCTCAAACAAGGAAATCCTATGCCGAACTGGGAGTCGAACACTTAGTGAGGTTGTGACTGAGCGTCGCATGAGGTTTGCGGGACATGTTCTACGTCAAAATGAATTACGCACACCAAGAGTTGCGAACAAACTAATTAGAGATGAAGTTGGAGCGTTCAGCAGCGGGTCTGTTCTAAATGAATAAATCCTCGGAGGACTTAAGGATAACATAAAAATTGGCTTTACTTGTTTTTAAAAAAGCTTATATTGTATATTCTTTCTGAAATCCAACTGTGACTGGCTCTTATATCTGTGGCTGGCTCTTACATGAAAAGCAAGATTCTATAGTTAATAGAGTTATCTCAGCTTTCTCTTAAGGCCCCAGAACCATCCGGAAGTGGGGATCGCATTGACCAGAGGAGCCAGATCGTGTCAGTAATTAAAGGGATTGAACTCTTTGAGTGGATGCTTCACTCCCCTTCTTGACTTCCTACTTCCGCTTCGCCTGCCCATGCGCCAACACGCAAGGTCGATTGCTTTCCAGAACAATACCCTCTCCCTATGTATATTTTTGCACACAGATTTCGTGCCTTATAGTACTAGAGGTGGGATCATTCCGCAAGGCCAGACTTAGGTCCCACTTAAAAACAATAACAAACAATAACAAACTCATAAACTCTAGTCAAATTTGAATATTCGTTTGTTATGAATCTCACTGCTCTATTTTGTGTCTGTTCTAATTTCTTAGTCCTTCAGAGAAATGGAAAAAAGGTTGAGAGAGAGAGAGAGAGAGAGAGAGAGAAGAGTAGAGAGGAGAGAGAGAGAGAGAGAGATGGTCAAAGAAAGGATTTTGTTTTTACCTAATTTATTTGCTTGTAAAAAAAAAAAAAAAAGAGGGAGGAGGCGCACTAAATCGTTCTGTCACCATCTGTGCACAAAGCCAGGTGTGAATAAATTATTCAACGATGGACCAGCCCTGTACAACCCAGCAACAGCCTCATTCATCCTCCTGACCCTAAGCTCGCTTTTTTTTTTTGGTTCAGCATTCACTTCTTCACCGTACAAAGCAGACATCAAATATTTATGTCGCGTCATTCTTGTGCAGACCGCTCACCCGAAAGATCTCAAACATTTAACAACTCAGTCCTAACCTTCAGTTTCGCCTCTTATGACACGTCAGAACCACACAGGGCTGCTTTTTTTCCCTATATCTAGTAGATATCTAGTAGATATAGGTGGATCCGTTAAGCATCCAACGGGGGCCGCCTCTGAGTTTGTGTGATAACACAAACTCTTTTTGTAATCTTGTTTTTTTTAAAATTTATTAGTGGTCTTAAAGTGCTAGAGCATCTTTCATGATTATATCAAACTCAGTTCGCTATGGTATAATCTCTTTTGTGGACAAGTGTGGGGAAGTGGGTATCTGGGAGAAGGATTCCGTGCTGCCTTTATGCGCTCAGCAAACAAAAACTCTGCTCGAATTTGAACTCCAGCCCCTATTGTTAGGTTGTTATTTCCAGATGTGTTGTGCGCGTGTGCGTGTTTCAGCATTGTCGTGGTCAAAAGACAGCTGATAGAGTTTCCTACCATTACGAATACAGCTTTAAAAAAAAAAAAAAAAAAACTACTTATAACAAACAAAATAGACACGACAGTTCTTATTGACATTACCATGACAACGCGTTTATAACCATGGCAACGCTACTTTCCAAACAATCATGAGGTGTACTCGACGTATTAACAACGTACGCCAATATCAATTAATACTGTCATTAATTTTTTTGATGAGTTCATTTCAATGCTTGTTATGTTGTCGTTGTATTTTTTTTTTCAGATATAAGTTGTTTTGCTTTGCTGGCATTAGCGTATGTTTTTATGTGTATGCATGGCTGTTACTTGACGCTTATATAGAGACCTGGAAAAGGCTTGTAGCTTGTTATAGATCTATATATTACTATATCTGTATCAAGTTATGAAATGTGACTGTCGACTGTAGGCGTGGACGGTGAATAATTTAATATATTCGTGTATAAGAGCGAGTCTTGCATGGTGCCCCAACGGTCCACTAGACCAAAGAATAGATAAAGGTAAAGGTAATAATAAGAGCGATATTGCTTGATGTCTTCAAAACAAGAGATATGAGCTTAATTATTAAATAAAAAAAATAAGAGATTGGCGTCCGAGGGGTCTCGGGTTGGCATGCTGGTGAAGACTGGGATTTTTAATTTCAGGATCTTTAGGGCGCCCCTGTGTCTACCCAGCTATAAAGGGTACCTGACATTAGTTGGGGAAAAGTAAAGGAAGTTGATCGTTGTGCTGGCCACATGACACCCTCGTTAACCGTGAGCCTCAGAAACAGATAATCTTTAGATCATCTGCCCCAAAGATCGCAAGGCTTGAAAGGGGAACTTTACTCTTTTATTCGTTATCTGCGATTTTTTTTTCGACATTTATTCTTTGAAACTCCTACTTAGACTTCTTCTTCTTCGTTCTCATTATTATGTTGGAGTGTTCCGATGACTAGACCAATACATGAGATGAACTGCGCAGTGGTTTCCAAATCAGGGAGCTCTCTATATAGTTTTCTTTCTATTGGGGTGTTTTGGGGCCTCTTGGTAAAGAGAGCAGTTTTGGAGTACGTGGTCGGCATTCTCTGGTGGTACTCCGCATGGGCAGATTTCACTGGTTCTAATTTAGACTATGTGACTCGATCTTTGTGAGACTTAGGTTTCTCTCGGAACTCAGCGGCTGCCTTATGATGTTTCTGGCTGAAGTCTGAACTGGGTCTTCCGGAAGCGCTTCTGTTGCACCTTCACATCTAATCTCAATGTCAATAGATAGTTTTAATCAGAAAAAATGTGTACCAGTCAGTGGCCACCCATAATTGGGCCATAATGAAACCAAATTGTTGGACGATTTTTTTTTTACAAAGCTTACATCCACATACTCTGTCTGTCTGTCTGTCTAACACATTTTTTTACACGTTATTTTTCCCACTTCCCATTCTCGAATTGAGTTAAAACTTTGCACAAGTATTAATTGCTCCTAACAAAATATGAATTTATCCTACAATTATTAATTAATTATTTAATTTAGTTTGATATTGATTAAGAGAAATAAGTCTTAAATTCTTAAATTGTTGATTTGTGTGGATATATAAATACACAGTTCTTTTTTTTTTTTTTTTTTTTTGATAATTTTTTTATTTTGCTAGTTTTTGTCTTTGTTTTTTTTTTTTTTTTGTTTTTTGCGATGTTGCGAATCGTAAAACACGGTTCCACGACAATTCGTTCACTGACATTTCGTTCACCGACTAATCGTTCACGACTTTTCGTTCACGCGACTATTCGTTCACCAGACATTTCGTTCACCCGACAATTCCTCCACCCGACTATTCGTTCACCCGACAATTCCTCCACCCGACTATTCGTTTACACGACATATCGCTCACCGACTTTTCGCTCACGAATTGTCGTGAACCAACTGTCGGTGAACAAGTTGTCTGTGGGCGAATAGTCTGTGAACAATATGTCGCGTGAACGAATAGTCGGGTGAACGAATAGTCTGGTGAAGGAATTGTCGGGTGAACGAAATGTCTGGTGAACGAAAAGTTGCGTGAACGAAAAGTCGTGAATGATTTGTCGGTGAACGAAATGTCAGTGAACGAATTGTCGTGTCCCCGTAAAACACATGACCGAAATTTCCACGACCAAATGGCCGTAAAAACGTGCGCATCACTGTACTGTGTTCTGTGAGGCTAAGCAAGAACAATATTAAACTAGCAAAAGAAAAAAAGCTATCTACGGGAAAGAACCGATAATTACTGACATTCAACTCTAGATGGCATGGTTTAGCTCCCGTTCAGCTAAATAAATAAAATAAATAAAAAAATAATATAAATAAATAAATAAAATTAATTAATTACTACAATAGATTATCTAATTGGTAATTTTTTTTTTACTGATTCGTATATTGTCATCGATCATGAATAATTATGCTGAATTTCAACTTGATCCGAGAATGGGAAGTGGGAGATAAAAAAACGTGACAAAACTAAAAAAGGGAAATAAATCCGTATAAATACTCCTCTCTCATTAAGACACATTAATTGCCCTTATTTAGATAGAAAACAAAATAATCAATTAAAAAATTGCTTCATGCTTTGTTAGTTACAATGAATTATTGTGCAAAGTTTCAACTTGATCCGAGAACGGGTGTGGAAAAAAAAGCATGCTCAAACTTTTTACCAGACAGACAGACAGAGTTGATAAAAGCTCTGTAATATTTTTTTTATCCACATTTACTATTTTTCAATCTACATCTAATCCATCACACTGCGTTCTTATCTCCAATAACATTCCTACAAAGGTCGAGGCCGACTATAACATAGACAAAAAAAAAAAAAAAAACACCTAAAAATCCTTTTTCTTGAAAACCGAGTACATTCTCCGTAGCACGTACAATCATCATTTATACATTATTGTTCTCTTAGCTTTGGAAATGTTCAGCTAAACTGGAAATGATAGATTAATAAAGCGTCATTTTATAGTCTTTTGAAATTGAAAGTGTACTCTATTTTTTAAAAATATAAATTATTCATATTGTATTATAATTGTATGCACATACATATAAACCATTTTTAAAACACTATATGTTAATTAGGGTTGTGATTTAACTGTATGGTTCCAATATAGAACACCAAAAACCAACGCTGCCAAAAAGATTATAATAGAAGTCAATAAAAGAAAAGACAATCTTTTTTAACAACTTCTCTAAATATTATATTGATTAATTTGATGTTGCTTTTTGCAAATAGGATTACCTCTGTCAGGTAGCGTGTAATGCAGTGGTGTGAGTACAACGGAACAGAAAGGGTTCGCCTCCAAGTGCTCGCTTCGTGATCTGGCTTGTTGTTGATTTTGACCTTGACCTCCTGAGCCTCTAGTTCGTGAATGTCGTGTATAAGACACATCCCACTACAGCGCTCTAGAGTGTGTCCACACAAACTCGAGCCGAAAGTGATGGAGTTAATAAGATCACGTGTCAACTGTCTTCTGTCAGGGTGATGGGAAGAACTGTTAGCGTGACCAGTTGGCATCACGGCGTGACGACGGCTTGATTGGTCTCCTAGTATCAAGTGACATTAAATAGCATATCGTATAGATCTTTTAACGATGCTTATTTAAAGTCTGTCTATCTGTCTGTCTGGTAAAATATTCGTACACGTTATTTCTCCCACACCCAATTTTTTGTACCTGACGAAACAAGAATATTAAAAAATCAATCAGTTAATTAATTATTGGTTATTAATTATGTTGTTTTGGTATCTAACAAGGGAAATAAATGGTACTTGACAGATGGCAGCATGAGTTGAATTAGTCCCATTTATACTTTGTGCAGAGAATCATGTCGTCGCTTAAAAGTTTGAAACTAACAATAAATAGCTTTGAAACCTTTACCCATAAGCACTTCGCTGGCTTGAGCCTTTTTTTGATTCGTAGATCTTTTTAAAAAATATACAATTAAAAAGCGATCACAGTAACCTTCACACAGATACCATTTTCTTACTCCCTTCCCCTCTTTCCCAACTGGTCCAGACAGGTGATAAGATCAATGACATAGCGCTAAATAGAATAGTAGTGTGTGAGAGTATTTCCCATCGCACCACACAGGATCTGTCAACCTTCTTTCTCCATTCTTCTCAGTCATTTGCCTTTGATAGAATTTCGTTATGATATTCTTTCTGAAAATATTGAAACCTGCCTTTTTACCTGCCTGGGTGGACCACTTCGGGGGCCCATTTTGAGTTTGTGTTTCCACACAAACTGTATTTGTAACCTTGTTTCTTTTAGTGACTAAATGCTATCTCTATGTCCCCATTGTGTCTCTAATGTCCCCATAGTGTCTCTCTCACTAGTGTCTCAATCGTGTATGTGTGTCTCAATCGTGTATCTGTGTCTCAATCGCGTATCTGTGTCTCAATCGTGTATATGTTTCTCAATCGCATATCTGTGTCTCAATCATGTATCTGTGTCTCAATCGTGTATCTGTGTCTCAATCATGTATCTGTGTCTCAATCATATATCTGTGTCTCAATCGCGTATCTGTGTCTCAATCGCGTATCTGTGTCTCAATCGCGTATCTGTGTCTCAATCGCGTATCTGTGTCTCAATCGCGTATCTGTGTCTCAATCATTTATCTGTGTCTCAATCGTGTCTCTGGTGTCCCTATGAAGATTCAGGCTTTTCTGTAAAGCGACTGGTGTCTGACTTATGTCTTGCCTTCAAAGTGATTGATTTCCTCATCGATTTTGTAAGTTTCATAATCGGTTTGGACAAACAATCTTCCTCTGCCCAGTTTTAGCACCACTCACTCTCTCAGTCACACACACACACATGTTTTCACGTATTGCTTCTAACCACACTTACCTCTAAAGGGAGTTCACTCTAGTCCTGTTTTAGTAGTAACTTATAAGAATTAGTTTTCTAAACGAGATATAAACTACTTAGAAATCATGCGTGAATCATTAATACAAATAGGTTCACTTTATAATTAGCGTTAAATTAGATTATCTAGTCCGATTAATTTTTTTTTATTAAATGTTTATACATTTTTGGTCTGACTCTTTTTTAAAAAATCTGTACCGTATTTTTATACTAGGAATTACAGTAAGAGTTGACAGCTTCCCCTATTAATATATTTTTTTTTTAAACTTTGAAATGAATATTAAAGAATTAGCAGAGCGTGGTTTCGATCCACGGACCTCTGGGTTATGGGCCCAGCATGCTTCCGCTGCGCCACTCTGCTACGCACATTTGGGCGTTAACTTATGTATTGAAAGAACTGTCTGCATGTGTCATAGGTCATATTGAAAAATTCCCGAATGATTAAGAACAAAATTGAGGCGAAGATTAAGAGAATTAGATTTATTTAACAATTTGTATAATTAATTATTGTATACTATTCTTTTTACGTTTATTTAGTAAATAAAACATTTATTTGTTATTTTATAAAATGAATATGTAAACTATAGTAAAATAATTAGAAACATAGTAAATATTATTCTATTAATAATATAATAAAAAGACGTGGACAAATGAGTGAATTACATCCCCTTGACTGTCGCTAACCAGATATTTGTTTATTAAAATAGATATAAGTAGCTAGTGTGATTATTCATTTGATAGTGCACATATTCACGTAGAATAGTACTTCATAGACTTAGTAAACAGTAGTGAGGAGCGAGTTAATTGCCATTGAAATTATCCGATCGGATAAACTGGCTTTTTAGCGAAGAAGTTATTTTTATTGTATGCAATTTGTCATCTTTCTACGGACCCCTATGTCATCTTTCTACGGACCCCTATGTCATCTTTCTACGGACCCCTATGTCATCTTTCTACGGACCCCTATGTCATCTTTCTACGGACCCCTGTCATCTTTCTACGGACCCCTATGTCATCTTTCTACGGACCCCTATGTCATCTTTCTACGGACCCCTTTCTACGACGGCCTGGCGGTTTGAAAACCACTGCTCCATGTATATTTTAAAGACATTTCAATAACTAAGGTTTGAACAATTCAAGCTTTGATTGAACAAAATAAAGAGATACGGAACAGCAAAATCTTACGAGCGCATTATCTCCCCTTTCACGTTTCTAACCAGTTTTATGTTTGTTTGATGAAACATAAGGAGATAATACAACAAATATCTTTTTCTTTAGCTAGTAGTACCATTGTCGTGCCGAATACGGTCACATAAATGTTCTTTTGGACCTGTATGCAATGGCGTCGATCAGACGCCTTCATCCGCAACGTGATGTCCAGGAACATTGGTTTGCCTTGACTAGCCCAGTTTTAGGTATACAGTGTTGGACATAACAACATTACAACATTCACGCTGATCTGTTAACTAGTAAACGCACCAACAAATATATTTAGCACTGTATTCCCCGGGTTTTCTTTGGCTTTCAGGCTTCCATGAAACCTGGAGACGGCTGGCTTCGAAAGAATCCCTGATTCATCGTTTGTCACGTGAGGGCATGTATAATACATGTGTTCGTACATGTGTCTACAACAAAGTTCAATAGCCAGGATGTCTACAGCCGGAAAATAGGACAATCAAATGAACTATGACGCAGAATATTACATTTCGTGAGAGACCATGAAATTTGTTTTCTTTGTTTTTGATGATGTTAAACCTTTTTGAGCTACTGAAACAAAAAAAAAGACGCAATGTTTTAAATTAGATAACACATCACGTTTCTTAGAATCGTCTTTTTCACACTGAAGTACTTCTGCCACTTGTCAGCTTACGAAAAAAAAAGAGTAATAGAGAATCAACAGGTGATCGGAGCCTTGCCTATTCTCATAGTATAATGGTAGAAAGTCATCGAGAATAAGCCTCCCTTAGAAATGTTCAATCACAAATAAAAAGAACACCCGATTAGGGAGTGGTCTATCGAATTAATACACAATGTTTTGCTTATCAATAAAATGTTTGTTTTTTTTGCTAGTTCAGTCCCTTAGGGTCCCGACCATGCCCGCGGCCAGATGTACCGGTTGCCATCAAAACAGTGAGCGGCCTTCCATGGCCTCCCGCAAAAGCATATCTACAACACTCTTAGTTGTACGAACAATTGAACTGTTAGGATTGTACTCTATTCCTAATAGTCAGTGTTAATGAAGGGATTATGTGTGTGAAGAGATTATGTGTGTGTGTGTGTTTATTTACGCTATAAATTATATTTACATACAAACATTAAGTATAAGGATTCAGTAAAAGTAATTTTAATTTTGAATATCTTTTATTGACCGTATTATGGCGCTGATGTGACCAGAGTTGTCCTTTTTAGTCCGTTCTCTATTTCTCTCCCCTTTCTCTCTGTGTTCTATCCACTCTCTTCTCTCCTTTCTCTCTTCTCTCCTTTCTCTCTCTCTATCTCCTTTTTTCTCTCTCTCTCTCTTCTTTCTCTCTCTCTCTCTCATTTCTCTTTCTCCTTCTTCTCTTCTCTCTCTCTCGGTGTTCTATCCACTCTCTTCTCTCCTTTCTTTCTCTCTCTCTCTCATTTCTCTTTCTCCTTCTTCTCTTTCTCTTCTCTCTCTCCTCTCTCTCCGTGTTCTATCCACTCTCTTCTCTCCTTTCTCGCTCTCTCTCATTTCTCTCTCTTCTCTGTCTCTTCTTTGTCTCCTTTGTCTCTCTCTCTCTCTCTCTCACCGACATACTCACACACACACACACACACACACAAAGTAATATTATGCGTCATTATTTGTTTTTGTAACTTGTGGATGGTCAGTGTTAAAGTCAACCATTGGACAGACCATTACAAGACGATGTTTACACAGAGAATGAAACATTGTGTTATGAGAATCAAATAATCCTTCTTTCCAGTAGGAGAAATGAAACTGCGGACATGCTGCATAGGGGTCATTTTTACAAAACTTATATATCGACTCATTTTGTCTGTCTTATCTCATTTTGTCTGTCTTATCTCATGTGTCTGTCTTATCTCATGTGTCTGTGTTATCTCATGTGTCGTCTTATCTCATGTGTCTGTCTTATCTCATGTGTCTGTATTATCTCATGTGTCTGTCTTATCTCAGTTGTCTGCCTTATCTCAGTTGTCTGTCTTATCTCAGTTGTCTGTCTTATCTCATGTGTCGTCTTATCTCATGTGTCGTCTTATCTCATGTGTCTGTCTTATATCATGTGTCTGTATTATCTCATGTGTCTGTCTTATCTCAGGTGTCTGTCTTATCTCATGTGTCTGTCTTATCTCATGTGTCATCTTATCTCATGTGTCTGTCTTATATCATGTGTCTGTATTATCTCATGTGTCTGTCTTATCTCAGGTGTCTGTCTTATCTCATGTGTCTGTCTTATCTTATGTGTCTGTCTTATCTCAGGTGTCTGTCTTATCTCATGTGTCTGTCTTATCTCATGTGTCTGTCTTATCTCATGTGTCTGTCTTATCTCAGGTGTCTGTCTGCTACAATTTGGTTCACGTTATTTCTCCCACGGAGGCGCCGTGGCTGAGCGGTAAAGCGCTTTGGCTTCCGAACCGAGATCATGAGCTCGAATCCTGGTGAAGACTGTGATTTTGAATTTGGGATGTTTGGGTGCTTCTGAGTCCTCCCAGCTTTAATGGGCACCTGACATTAGTTTGGGAAAGTAAAGCTGGTTGGTCGTTGTGCTGACCACAGGACACCCTTGTTAACCGTGGGCCACAGAAACGCATGACCTTTACATCATCTGTTCTATAGATCGCAAGGTCTGAAAGGGGAACTTTTACTTTTTAAAAATTTCTCCCACACCCATTCTCGGGTCAAGTTGAAAGTTTAATTACAGCCTACTCCTTATCGCTCCCACATTCCCACCCTTAGCCCATGAATTCTAGTATCACTGGTTTTAGTGCATCGCAACGATGAAATAGATACTTATATGTTCTATGTTCTTTAATTTGCTGGAATCCTTTTAGTTCAAATGGAACACACTCCTGTTATGGTGTGTGTGTGTGTGTGTGCGTGTGTTTCTATGGTGACGGTGGAAAGAGGTAAGCGATTAGTTGTGAATGATGCAACATAGGTGGCAGTGTCGTCACTTGGCCTCAGTTAGGAGAGACGACTCCAGAACGTGAGACTGAAAGGTTGTTATTGTAGTGAGTTAAGATTTAGTTAAAGGATATTATCACTAAAGTCTACTACATTTATTTCATTTGATCACAAGTTAATTTTGTCTATAATATAAATTCATTTCTATTTAGTTTTGTTCATAAAAAGGAAGTTAGGTGTATTTTTACACCTTCTCAACACAATCGTCATTCCAACTGCTACATATGCATGAGAGACGTGGAAGTCATCTGTCAAAATTGAGAAAAGACTAAATGTGGCTCAACAGAGATGGCTGAGACGGAGTTTGGGAGTCAGTTACACAGACCGGATCTCAAACAAGGAAATCCTATGCCGAACTGGGAGTCGAACACTTAGTGAGGTTGTGACTGAGCGTCGCATGAGGTTTGCGGGACATGTTCTACGTCAAAATGAATTACGCACACCAAGAGTTGCGATAACATGGAAGCCAAAACGAGGAAAGCGCAAACAGGGACGACCTCGTATTGCCTGGCGACACACCTTCATGGAGGACTTCAGAACAGTGGACACCAAGTGGGAGGAGGCTTCAGACATTGCCAGTGACAGATCATTATGGAGACAGGTTGCCGCCCAATGCGCCGAACGGCGCGGGAGGACCTAAGTCTAAGTCTAAAGGAAGTTATTCAAGTTATTTGAAGTTTTATTAGTTAAAATATAAGACGCCGAGAATGGTTTAGTTGTCTACCAGCTAAAAGTAAACGACTGGTAACAACACCTTAACACACATTTACCTTTGGCCTGTAAATTGTATTAAACCCTATCACTCATCACCTCCCCCACCACACATCCACGTTAAAAAAAAGTCCTTTGTACTATCTTTTTAATTTCTATTTTGAACTATTTGGTAAGCTTTATATTGCTGATATTTTTTTGTGTTTTTTTTCAGCCTGTGCCTCTTACTGGTTCCCAAATTATACGTGGTTGGTGGTGGATCCAAAATATATTTGTAAAACAATCAAAATATATAAAAACAAAACAGCCATGAAAAAGTACCTTAAAAAAAAACAAAGCTTATTATATTAAGTATAATTGTATCCATTAGTTTACATCACTCATGTAATAGTACATACTGTGTACCTAGACATAATAAATACATAGAAATATTGTTCACAATTGTTTTTTGTTAGCTTTTAGCTTTCTCAATGCGCTATTATCCTATCGTCTGGACCTGTTGTGAACGGGAGGGGGGGGGGGAAAGGGGGTATCTTGTTGAATGTTTACATGATCTTTTTTTTAAATGCAGAAAAAAAGGGTCACTCAGGTCAGGCTTGTGTCCCTGAGAGGACTAATTCAACTTATACCACTACATCTGTCAAGTACGAATTCTTTCCTTTGCTCAAGATACCAAACAATATAATTACTTACCATTAATTACCAAAAGTTATTAACTAATTGGTGTTTTTTTTTTATTGATTCTTATGTTGTCAGGTAAAAGAAATAATTGTGCAAACATTTCAGCTTAATCCGATATTGGGTGTGGGAAAAATAACATGTACAAACCTTTTACTATACAGACAGACATATAGACTTAGTGAGTTGATATAAGCTTTTTTATAAAAATACTTTAGAAATGGTTAATCTAAGAGGAATAACTCTAGATGTAAAACCATTATAGCTCAATACCGTAAGAATTATTTCCCTTTTCGAAATCAGAACAAAAGTAATTAATTTCAACTGTTTAATTTACAAAGTGCTTACTTTTTTTTTTTTTTTAATTTACTTCATGTTTTGTTAAGTACTTGTTCAAGGTTTCATCTTCGCCCAATAAATGGGAAGTGGGAGAAATAACGTGTTCATATATTGTGACAGACTGACAGACAGACAGACAGAGTGAATCGATATAAGCTTTGTAAAATAACGTTTTCTTGCATCTTATTATTTAACCTTACCTCCCCTCTTTTCCCAGACTGCACGAAGTGATAATTAAAAAAAAATGTTTATCTTTACATAATAAAAAAATCATAATTTATTGGGATTCAGCGTTTATATACTTAGGAAACATAAGCTAACATTTGAACATTATCTACCACTCAGATAGGAACCTAAGGCCTCTTTATGGTATGGGATTACACACATTCCCAAGAGGAAAGGAATGATCCTGATGCAATACTAATCGATAAACGCTGAGACACATTAGCATAAACAGTTATTTTATCGTTTAATCCTCACGGTCTTTTAATCTCGCGCGCTGTGACGCAATGCGGCCCCGCGTTCCACACAATAAGCTTAGAATTCGTTTGTTGTTTTATGGATTACAGCCTTCGGAGTGCGTGTGTGAGCGTGTGTGTGTGTGTGGGTTGCTGTATTTGATGTTTCGTTTCGAGATTACTTCAGCAAACCTTGTAGATTGTCTTAAGAAACTTTGGCTTGAAAGTTTGACGCAAGGGTGTTAACTCGTGTATGTGTTGCAGTGAGCAGAAGTCTGGGGGTTGACATCTTTAAATAGGTTAATTTAATTTTCCCAACAGATAACCTACATTTGGCCTTTTTTTTTTTTTGAAAACTGACACCGTTTCTTGCCAACACCTAGTGTGTGTGTGAGTGTGTGCGTATGTGTGTTTTATACCTTGAATGCGTTCAAATTTAAAATAAAAGGAAGGAAATAGCATGCAATATTAATGCGTTTGTTTTGCCCTAAGATAAACTAGACTTAATCTGCAAGAAGCTTACAATTCTGCGGATCGCTACAGCAGAATTGTATTGTCTATCATTTAGCTAATATATAAAGCACAAAGTAAGGCGTATGTATGTGTGTATGTCCCGCATAGAAATCAAAACCCTTTGACCAATCTTGATAAAACTTGGCATAAAAGTTACTTATGTCATGACAGCAGGGCCGGTCTTATGCCACTGCAACCTATGCGGTCGCAGTGGGCCCCGCACTTTCATAGGCCCCGCGCTAATTCTATGTGTAAAGTATTAAATTAAAACACTATAACTTTATACATAATAACAGGGATTTATTAAAATTATTAAAATCTCCTGAAAACTCATATAAATCTAATGAAAAATAGACGAAATTGTCATTTTGGGATGTCATTAGATAAAAACGGCATTTTGAGCTTTAATTTATTGCAAAGACGAATGTATTTTCTACAACAAAATCTACATTTTGACTGTATACCTATCCCTACCTAGACTAGGCCCCGCGCAATGTGTTCCGCATTTGGCCCCGCAGTTTTTAGGACCGGCCCTGCATGACAGAGACCTTAGTATATCTTTAATGTCCTTCCACAACCGGAGGGCCCTTATAATAATAATAAAAAAAAAACAATCTATATATATTTCTGGACTTCATCATTTATAATATTTAACTTGTAAGCTGTTGACATGGAGAGTCACTAAAACAAATATTGAAAAGCTCCAGACCTTTGTGAACAGCTGCCTACGCCGGATATTAGGTGTTAGGTGGCCAGAAAGATAACTACTGCCAATGGACCTCATTCACCAATCGTAAAGAAACAACATTTAGCCACGTGATAATATTGATAAAACAACGAAAAAAAAACTGTCACGTGATAGCCATTGAGAATTATGTAATTAGTATAGAAGAGATAGAGAATCACGTGGCTAAATGGTGTTTGTTTACGATTGGTAAATGAGGTCCATTTGTGGGAGAGAACTAGACAAAAGCCCAGAGCCCAAGATATCAAAAAGCGAAAGCTGAGCTGGATAGGACACGCTCTACGAAAACTAGTTACAAATGTTGCAAGGCAGGCACTTGATTGGAATCGGCAAGGAAAGAGGAAAGTGGGCAGACCCAAGCAAAACTGGAAGAGGTCAGTCATCAGTGAGGCTGAGGATACTGGAATGACATGGGAGCAGATGAAGAAAGCTGCTCAGAACCGAGTGCGGTGGAGAAGTGTGGTTGAGGCACTATGCTTCCTTGGGAGTGCTCAGGATAAAATTAATTTAAAAAAATTGTAAGCTGTTCTGTTCATCAGCGGCCTCCACGCCTTGCAGTGTATTTCGTCAGTATATAGAGTATAAACTCAGACATCTTAGGATTCAATTAATCAACACATCAACCGGTGAACAAACAATACATTACAGTGTCGACCTCCGACCCTGACAATCGATAATGGAAACTTTAGCATTGGTCGAGCTACTAGAAGCAAAAGGAAAAAAGAATGCTTTTTATAGACAAAGCTTATCTAAGGAAATGAACCGCTAATTAGGTCTACTAGCCATTTATCTCAAGATGGCAGGGTTTACCCCCCTTTCTGCGACATAAACTGAATTAATTAATTACTACTAATAGGTTATTTTTTAAAAAATAATTTATTGGCATCGATTATTAATTAATATGCAAAATTTTAACTTGATCCAAAGGCAGACGTGGGAGAACAAACGTTCAAAACGTAACAAGGGAAATAACGCCACATATACAGCCACATTTCTTAGTAGCATTTTCTCCCTTAATTCGACATAATACAAAATAATTAATTACTAATAATTAATTAACGAATTGGTTAGTTTTTTTTTTTAAATTGATTAATGTTTTGGCAGGTGCAATGAATCATTATGCAAAATTTCAAATTTGATCCGATAACGAAAAATGGGAGAAAAAACATGTTTAAACTTTTTTCTCGACGGACAGAGTACGACATTGTAGGTCTTGTAAAAAAACATCTTTTTGTGTATATCAATAGTTTATTGATGTAAGCCTAATTAAGGCCTATCGTTAAAACACAACAGAGACCGATATTTTCTAAAAAAAATAGATAAATTATTATCCAAAACCAAGACAAGTTTAATCTTACGTATGTCTGATCACTCGCAGTCTAATATTAATCTTATATTGAACCACTGACCCAGCTAATGACGTCAACCACTTAAGATGGAAATCTCGTAGAGTCCTCGCCCCTTCTTCTCTTGACTATTTTTAAATCACGGTGTCGGGTTCTCTCTGAAGCCTCAAAAATATTTACGCTTGTCCGTGTCATCGTTAGAAGGAAATGACGTCACGAAGCCGTTCAAATCGAGAATCTGCCAGATGTTTTCAGTTTTCCAGCAAAAAAAAAACAAAGAAAAAAAAAACAACAAAAAAAAAAACAAACAGCCACCCTTGTGGTCAGCTTATATCTTCAAATAGTGAAAGAGGGCTAGCTTTTTGTGATTTCAACCTCAAATTCTTTATCTTGTTTCGCTATTTGTAACAAAAATTTTAATTACATTTTGCTTTTTTATATAATTATAATCTTTTTTAACAATTACATTTTGCTTTTTTATATAATTATAATTTTTTTTTAGCAATTACATTTTGCTTTTTTATATAATTATAATTTTTTTTTAACAATTACATTTTGCTTTTTTATATAATTATAATTTTTTTTTAACAATTACATTTTGCTTTTTTATATAATTATAATTTTTTTTTTAACAATTACATTTTGCTTTTTTATATAATTATATTTTTTTATAACAATTACATTTTGCTTTTTTATATAATTATATTTTTTTATAACAATTACATTTTGCTTTTTTATATAATTATAATTTATTTTTTTTAACAATTACATTTTGCTTTTTTATATAATTATAATTTTTTTTTAACAATTACATTTTGCTTTTTTATATAATTATATTTTTTTTTTAACAATTACATTTTGCTTTTTTATATAATTAAATATTTTTTTTAACAATTACATTTTGCTTTAAAAAAAACAAAAAAAGGTTCACTTAGTCAAGCAACTCAGTTCTTTCATTCGTCGCATAGATTTTAGTTACCACGTTAAACATAATGATTCATTGCACCTGACAAAACATGAATCGATTTAAAAAAAAAACAACTAACCCAATTCGTTAATTAATTATTGGTAATTCGTTATTTTGTATGCTGCCGAATTAAGGGAGAAAATGCTACTGAGAAATGTGGCTGTATATGTGGCGTTATTTCCCTTATTTAACGTTTGTTCTCCCGCGTCTGCCTTCGGATCAAGTTAAAATTTTGCATATTAATTAATAACCGATGACAATAAAAGATTTTTTGAAATAACCTATTAGTCACATTGATGCAGCTAGCAGGCTCCAAAAGTTTCTGCCGATCTCTTTAGCATGGCCGATATCAAATCCATCGTCTGCTAGTCTGACACTTGATTTCCAGGAAATCACGTGTCTCCTTGGGTTTTGTTATAAGTATTAAACCTAACTCTCGTGATTCCTTTCAAACCCTTGTCTTTTAGGACCGAATTTCGTGTGGCTACTTGACAGAGCCTGGCGACGTGGTGTCACCAAAACAGAGATAAATATAAATATCCAAATTTCAAGTTTTGCGACCGGTCTTCGATTTTTACACATTTATTTTCAAAACATCTAGATATATTTAGAAAAATAGCTTGAATATTCCTGGTCCATGGGCGAATTCGACGGGGGTCGCATCTGAGTTTGTGTGATATCATTAACTTTCTTTGTAATCTTGTTTTATAAAAGAAGAAAAATTACATTAAATTTACAAGTACTCTATTTTTTCTTCTAAAATATGGTATGCATTTAGATATAAGTACATTGTTGTTTTTTTATTAAAACTTTTGAAAAAGTGTAGGCTAAGTACCTCTTCTTACTTAAATCCGCCCCTGATTCTGGTCCTTTGTGAGTTCTTTTAAACCCCTGACCCTGTCAAGTCCTTTCAAATATTTATGCTTAGTGAATTCTTTAAAACCCTTGACGTTAGCAATCCCTTTCAAATTCTTATCCTTAGGTAGTTCTTTCAAACCCTAGTTCCTGGCTAGTCTGGTCCCTCGTCAGTTCTGTCACACTCTGACATATTTGTGATGTTCACCTGCCAAAAATTATCACTTTTCTCCAGACGAAGAGACGGTGTAATAATATTTTGTCTTCAGTTACAGTCTTCCTGCCCTTCCCAGTGGTCAGTGGAGATTATAAATTACCTGATTGAAAGTGAGATTAGTTAATATGTATGCTTAAAAAAAAAAATCTCAGACGAGAAAACACAAAGGAAGGTCATCTCATTGATCATGTCACATGACCGGAAGTGACATGGGGAGAGAGTATTTTTGTTTAGTTAAACCGTGTTATTGCGTCATGTGGGGAATTATTTTTTTTAAAGTCTATCTCTTTCAGTACATCTGGGTTACGTTTACATTTCGTTTGAAGCCAATGTCCAGAACTTATGGGCTAAACTTGTGAGAGAGCTTCTGAGTGGTGATGAACTCCTTCCAATTTACTAAAATTGACATTAAAAAACAAAAACAACCATTTTAAAAAATCCGTTTAACTATCATCATAAAGTTAAAAAGAAGTTTCGTCTTTTATCTACTTTATATAAAAATATTTGTTCCTTATCGTATTTTTGCGTGTTTAAATTTTAAGCTTAATTTTCATTTAGCCTCCTCCACCACATTCACCCAGACTACATCAGTTCGAGTCTACTACCGAGTCCCCAGACTACATCAGTTCGAGTCTACTACCGAGTCCCCAGACTACATCAGTTCGAGTCTACTACCGAGTCCCCAGACTACATCAGTTCGAGTCTACTACCGAATCCCCAGACTACATCAGTTCGAGTCTACTACCGAGTCCCCAGACTACATCAGTTCGAGTCTACTACCGAGTCCCCAGACTACATCAGTTCGAGTCTACTACCGAGTCCCCAGACTACATCAGTTCGAGTCTACTACCGAGTCCCCAGACTACATCAGTTCGAGTCTACTACCGAGTCCCCAGACTACATCAGTTCGAGTCTACTACCGAGTCCCCAGACTACATCAGTTCGAGTCTACTACCGAGTCCCCAGACTACATCAGTTCGAGTCTACTACCGAGTCCCCAGACTACATCAGTTCGAGTCTACTACCGATTCCCCAGACTACATCAGTCCGAAGCTGTTAAAAGGTTTTTCTTGTTAAGGCAAATGATCTGAAGTCTAGTTTTCATTGACCTCTGAGATAGTTTCCTTGAGTTTTTTTTTAAACGAACTTTCGAGTTTCCGATGTCACATATACACACACTTTCATGCACGCACAGCTTCACAGATCTATCTATCTATCTATCTATCTATCTATCTATCTATCTATCTATCTATCTATCTATCTATCTATCTATCTATCTATCTATCTATCTATCTATCTATCTATCTGTCTGTATGTCTGTCTGTCTGTGTGTCTATCTATCTATCTATCTTATGTATCTACGAATCTACAATCTACCTATATCTATATAGATAGATATCTATATTATATTTTTTAAAAAATTAACAAAAGATATCCTTCACTTGGTAGGGCTTATTAAATATTGTTGCAGTCCCAATAAAAATATATTCGACGTTTCGCCCTAAATCAATAATGTACAAAAATGTCGACTTTAGAGTAATTTAAATATCCCAAACACGAACAGCATCGTCAATACATCCGCGGCTTCAATGTACAATTAGAGCAGTACATTATAGGAGCAGTATAGCACTGATCCACGGGCCGGATATGGCTCACTGGTCGTAGTTTGGGCATCACTGCCCTAAATGAAAAAAAAGAGTCACTGAACTCCAAGCTTGGTTTCTGTATGCAGTCAAAAATGTGGAAGTTATATTGTTCCGTTGTGTTGTTTACAAATCAAAATAATATCTTTGTTCTAGATCTTTATTTATTTATATGTTTTCAGGATTGATTCTTCTTATGTTATATAATACATTATAGTATTATAATACATCTATAATATAATCCAGGAAAGATACTTCGCTGACTACCGGCAGACAATAGTTATGTGTCTGCACTGGATGTGGCAAAGTATGTAGGTCGCAGCTGGGGCTGCGTAGCCACGGTAAATACTGCAGTCCTCATTAATCTCCGGACTCGAAGACAAGCCTTATTATTATTGTACAGCCTATTAAAAATATCATACCACCAGCGGAAAATGGTTATGTCTGCATTGGAAGTGGCAAAATATGTAGGTCGCATCTGGGGCTGCGTAGCCACGGTAAATACTGCAGTCCTCGTTGATTTTCGGACTCGAAGATAAACCTTATTATTATTGTACAGCCTATTAGAAGATATACCATATGATTTCTGTCCTTTCTATTCTATTCTATATATAACATGCAACATATAAAGTCGTTGAAATTTTTTTTTTACTCAATTCTATCGATTACTAGAAATATCCATTAAGTAAATAATCGAACCGGTTTAGACCGTAGGACTGAGACGCCATTAATTCGACGGAATCGATATGAACATGGCTGCTTTTGTTATATGTTTTTAGCACGGTTGTCTAAGTTCCACTTAACTTCGTCGCCCCGTCCACCCACCCTCCCTTCCGCCTTGAAGCGATCGCCAATCCCTGACACCCCTTCCCAAGGTTGACCTCATTCCTTCACGGTCTAATTAAAAACGAAGTGTCGGTATTGATTGCTTCTATTCCCCAACAGCTTCAATATTACAACAGGGGCCGCTCGATTACCAAAAGTTTAACGGTTCGATCGTAAAAACCTTGATCTAGACATATACAAGTGTGTGAGAAAAAATGCTTGTTATTTTAGGTTTTTTTTTTTAAAGTCGTCGCCATTAATCCAATGTGCTCTCTGTTGCGACAACGTCAATGCAATTAGCATGCTTCCACACTATGGAAAATTCTTGAACTCGATAAGACAGGAAATATTCTCATTATATGGTTCAGGGTGCTTTCCAGCGATTTTCCCCCTCCTCCCCCACAAACAATGATATATGGGTCAACTTTTTTCCCCCACATAGTGAAACACACACACACACACGACAAATCAGCCAGATCTTAAGCTGTTTTAAAGCTAGCCCTGGGGAATTTCTACGCTGACGTCATCCAGCAGACGATGTAATAAGAAACTCAAACAATGGCGGCATAACGTGGATGCTTCATTCTTAAAATACGATTTCTTTAAACATGTTCAAAGGCCGTGAGGCGTCTGTATTTTCTAATCCTTTTTTCTAAGCTGACGATATTCGATATTAGCCGTGGGAAGTATACACATAATACTGTATGCATAGAGCTGGTCGTTGTGCTGGCTACATATATCTCTTACTCTTCTAGACCTGTTCTATTCTTTCCTTACCATTAGGTGTAGTTGTTGTCTACGGTCGTTGACTTGTACCATCAAACTGAAGGTTTATATAGTTCGTCCATCGTGGTTCGATGATGACCACTTTGTCATCCAGGGGGCTGAGGGCTTTGCACTGGGGTTTTATGTCTCCTCATGTGGCTGGTGAAACCTATGTGAGCCCGGAATGTTCGGCCGCACACTGGGCAGGTTATTCCAGCTGGAGCTAGTGTCGTTTGTCTTGCTTTTCTTTTCTGACGTTTTTCTTCTGCCAGCGTTATTCTTTTTTCCTCAGCAACCTGTGCGCCAGTTTTCACAGCGCGAAGCCATGCTGCTCTGTCATGTGCCTCTGTCTCCCAGGTGCCAGGGTCTATGCTGAACGCCTTCAGAGAAGCTTTGAGGGTGTCCCTGAAGCGCTTTCTTTGCCCACCTTGCGAACTGAAGGTAGACAACCGCTGAAGACGTATTATATTTTAACTTTTAAAACTTGAAATAACTTTCATAACTGACAGGGCCGACTCTAGATAATTGGAGGCCCTAGGCGAAGTGAATTTGGTGGCCCCAAATAATATAGCAAAATAAAAATTAAAACAGCAAACAAATAATTTATTTCATTCCTAGTGTCCTCCAACAATAATACTGGGCTCATGTTTCCCAAATTATTTTAAAAAGAAAATTTGTTTTGAGTCATGTGCGAGGCTACCAATCGGAGGCCCTAGGCGGCTGCCTAGTTAGCCTATGCCTAAGGCATTAGTGGAAATACGCCCGTACAAGACACACTAACCCCTTCCTGAATAAATGTCAGACACAATCTCTACAACAGCAAGGCACTGTTTCAGAAGAAAGTGTTCATAAGCTATGATGTTTAAAAGTTACATAATAATCATGATAATTTGTTGTTGTTGCCATTTTTAGCTCTGCAAAATAACATTGTCTAAGCTCATTCGCGTGCAGCTCATTTTAAAAAAAATTTAGTTGGCAACATGGAAGTTTAATTAAGCATCCTAGACCTTGTTAAATTATCTTCTTATCTTATATAATACAGACGTTACTTCAAAAAAAAAAGATGATTACGTCCTACGCGTCATGCATTTTAGTCATGCATATTAACCAATGACTTAAATTCTGCCAAGTCACTGGTTTTCCTATCTAGCTCAGGCAACCCATTCCATGCTCTAATAGCACTAGGGATGAAGGAGTATTTGTACAAATTTGTCCTAGCATATGGTACGAGGAATGTGCCTTTATCTTTGTGTCTTTCAGAGTATTTTATTAGGTTTTGTTTTTGTATTTGAAGATTATGGTTCAGTGTTTTATGTATGATTGCTACTTTACTTTATTTACTTTTACTTTATTGTGAAAATCCCCAGAACTAAATAATTTCCCAATTTTTCACGTGCCCTTCTTCAAAACACTAGTTTAGGAATGGACCTCAGTTCACCAATCGTAAACAAACAACATTTAGCCACGTGATTCTCTATCTCTTCTATGCAAATTACGTAATACACACAGGCTATCACGTGATACTTTTTTTTTTCGTTGTTTTTCATTGTTTTATCAATATTTTCACGTGGCTAAATGTTGTTTGTTTACGATTGGTGTGAATGAGATCCATTGTCGCCTGCTGATAAAAAGTGCACTGTCCACCGGAATAAATAATGTATTTGACGATTTTCTGCTCAAAACACGATCAATATCTCCTACAAATATTTACTCCTAGATCTATTTATTTCTATCGGCTTGAGGTCATTGTTCGCGTATATAGATTTAGAACTGTCTTGTTGGTCTGAACACTCTCTCAAGCTTGTTTTGAGAACGTCTGCATAGATCAAGTTCACAATGATATCTGATTGAACCACACTTAGCACGGGACAAGGGAACATAGTTTTATGATCGTCTGAAGAATGGAGGCGTACGGTAAGTTCGACGCGGTCCTAACAGGCGTGCGTGCGTAGGCATTTCCAGGTGTACACAAATAAAGGCTATTAGGCAGGATTTGTTCTCAGCCAGAGCTGAAATGTCTATGTGTAGGCCTATAAGCCATAAAATATATGTCTTTACGTATGTGAGTGTGTGTGTGCTGAGAATGTGGGAATGTTATATGTGTGTATCCATTCATGCTAACACATTTGCTTGTCTCTTAACATTCTCAACCATATAAATCATAAACCTAACGATACAAATTATATACGTCACTACTGGAATGAAAACCAGAAAAAAAAAGGCCTACTTTAAAAACAACAAACAAAGCTTATATTTAGCGTACTTTTATCAATTAGTTTGGATCAGTCATTCAATTAAATTTGTAATAGATCTAGACTAACAATAAAAAGCATTTAAAAAAAAAAAATTGGGAACGACCTGAATTCGAACTTATGGCTCAAGTCATCTTAGGCTTCAAAGCCAATACGGTAACCACTCTGCTAGTGGAGAACTTATGAATAAGAAAGATTGTATAGTTATCTAGTTTTTATAGTCTCGTCCTATTTTATCAGGTTTGTGCTCACTAAGGCTCAGACGACGACCTATAAAGGGAACTAATTCACCATATACCACCACTTCTGTCATTAACAATTTCTTTCCTTTGTTCGAAATACCAATTTGTGGCATTTTATGTCTCGAGAGACGATCTTTTACCATTGCAACTTCTTGTGTGACCAAAGAGGCCAATTGTTGAAGCACAGCTGCGGTCACAGGTTGGGCACAATTTATTACCAATAGTCAAATAACTAATTGTTATTTTTTTTATTCATGTGTTGTCATATAAAAGAAATTTCGGCTTGATCCGAGATTGGATGTGGGAGAAATAACGTGTACAAACTTTTTACCAGACAGAGTGAGTTGATATAAGCTTTGTAAAAAATAATACCTGTTACAGATTACATTGACATAATATGAACAATGTATTCATGAATTGAATTGTGTCAGCAAATACGGCAGGGAATAGCACTGGGGCGGGGTTTGCATCCTGGACCACTGTGTCGACAGTTTGGAGCGCATACCACATGACCGCGGTGGACTGTCGTTCGGTTACTCCCTTGTTCCCGGGTTCAAACCCTGTCCATTAAGTGCTTGGCATGAGAACCTAGGGTCCTGGGTTCGAATCTCCGTAAAGACTGGAATTTTGAACTTTGGAAATTTGAGGGTGCCCCTGAGTCCACCCAGCTGTAATGGGTGCCTGACTTTGGTTAGGGAAAGTAAAGGAAGTTAGTCGTTGTGCCGACAACATGGCACCCTGCTCTTTAACAGTTGGCCACAGAAACAGATGACTTTAACATCATATGCCCTATAGACCGCATATCCTGAAAAGGGAACTTTTATTTTACTATATATTTTCAATTAATCACAAATGTAACGAAATAAGTAAAATGTGGGGAAAAAATGACGCAGCTACACGCGCGTGTGGTGGGCCTACCAAGTTTAATGCCTGGCTGTTCCCGGATCACGCTGGCAAGACCAGGAGAGGGACCTTCTGGGCAAGCGATGATTCCTTTATATAAAGCACTGGAATGCATCATGGAAACTTAGCGGAACACATATTAGTTCTAAACTTTGAGGAACGTACAAAACGAAATATAGGCAATGTTATGTTTGTTGACACTTTGTTAAAATCATCGCGGTGTCCTCATTATGTTTATTCGTCGTAAAAAAAAAAAAAAGTGCAGCCTTAACCGTCAACTAATATTTCCATCAGAAAAATGTCCAGTCCTTTGAGGTTAATCAATCCTAGGTGCTGACGAGCATAGACCACCCTCCTTAAGTCACAGAGGATTTGGCCACGCGAGGACAGGCATTTCGCGTGTCTCTATGTAAGTGTCAGCCACACTGAGCCGGTGTGAGATGTCAACTGGCAGAGCTCAAAGACGGACATTAAGAGCAATTAACTGGATCAGTGAGATGTTCCGGTGGACCAAGTTCGAGCCGCTAGAGCAGGAGTTCTCAACCTGTGGGTCGCGACCCCTTTGGGGGTCGATTGACGATTTGCCAGGGGTCGCCTAAGACCATCAAAAAAATGGATTGTTTTGGTCTATTCTTCTATTGCTGTGTGTGTGTGTGTGGGGGGGGGGGTCGCGGCAAAGTGAGAAATTGTAAAAAGGGGTCGCCGAGCTTAAAAGGTTGAGAACCGCTGCGCTAGAGGATGATAGCTATTAGGCGCGTGTTATTTAAAACTAGACTATAACTATAACTATTACATGGCCCCTGTCATTACTGCGTTCTGTTGTCCATTTGTTCCTGATCAAGTTCATCACACCCCCAATAGTTTCTTTCAAATCATTTGCCTTTAATTATACACAAGGGAAAAAAAAAGAAGTCCAATAATTTAATGTACAAGAAATAGTATTATCCATTACTTTAATAATCTATAATAAATATAATTATCTAAAAAATGTATTAATCTATAAAAAAAAAGACTGATAATTTAATAACCTATAATAAATAGAATTATCTAATAAGCGAACTATCTACATGAAACAGAATTATCTAATAATATTTACCTTCATTACTGTGTCCTTGCGTTCTACCAAATGAGACGTCACAAAGCTGTGCAGCAGACGATATGTAGCTAACATGCTGTGCTGGATTTACATAAGCAGGGCCGGTCGTAGCTATTGCGGGGCCCTATGCAAAAAGGATTGCGCAGGGCCTAGTCTGGGTAGGGATAAGCATAATGTCAACATTAAGATTTCGTATTAGAAAATACATTCGTATTTACAATAAATTTTTATTAAATGAAAGCTGACAATGCCTTTTTTTTTATCGCGCGTAGGATTGGCACCACAAATAGACAATTTTGTCTATTTTTCAGAAGATTAGTATGAGTTTTCAGGATATTTTTAATTTCAGGAGATTTCCAGAACTTTTGGGTCTATTTTGTAATTGCAAGAGATTTCCACTAGCCCATGGAAAATCAGGAAGCAGCACAAAACCTGTTATTATATATAAGTTGTAATGTTTTAATTTAAATATTTTACACCTGGAATTAGCGCGGGGCCTATGAAAGTGCGGGGCCCACAGCAAGAAGTTTGGAAGTAAATTATCTTCAACTCTGAAGGAACATCCGAAACATGTCAAATATTTTATAAACATTCACTTGCACGGTAAAAGGTTGCAAAGTTTTCAACATTTGTGTCTGTTTCTGGGTGTGCTCGCCATCCTTGCTTTATGTTGACCTCTAAGTGCTCATTTATACAGGAGGGGCGGTGGTTGAGTGGTGAAGATTGGGATTTTTAATTTGGGGATCGTTGGCTGCCCCTAGTCGACCCAGCTGACAGTTGGGGAAAAGTAAAGGCGGTTGGTCGTTGTAATGGCCACAGGACACCCTCGTTAACCGTAAGCTAGAAACAGATGGCTTTGCATCATCTGCCATATAGACCATAAAGGTCTGAAAGAAGAACCTTACTCTATAAGTGGTCTTCTATTATTTTTTTTATCTTTCAATTTGTGAATAGACACAGACTCGCTCATTTGGCAAATGTACAACTTTGACAAAATACTAATAATGATTTAAACTACATACTTATTATAGGCTAATAATATTGCAGGTAATAGTAAATAATATGCAGTTCTCGTACTATAACCATATTGCAATTTAAGTCAATTAGTTTGAGGCTCAAAGTTATGCTCATGACTGTGAGCCTTGAAACTTGGCTGAATAAGCGGATCTATGTAGGTTATTACACGCTCTAGTTACCACGTTTTGTTTCAGCCAAAAGAAATCGATTACATTTCTATAAACCTTATTACTTCCGCTAGTTTGTAAAGAATGCATTCTCAATCAATTACGCGTGCTGGCAGTCCGAGTTTGTGTGGTTTTAATATGTAAGTTCTAAGATAAGTCTTGCGGAGAAGTACTGTTTGTGCTTTTTTTTTTTTACTGAAAAGTAATACAGTGATCATGTGATGATTTATTTTCACTTATAAAGAAGATCTGGATCTAGATAAATCTATATTCAATCTAGATCTAGATGTTAAGATGGTGACGCGAAAATACTCTCTAAAGCAGTGAGGAGTTACGAATAGTATTTCCGGTCCTTTTCATTCAAGAACTAGACGATAGATCTATGTTATTGTTATGATTGATACACTGTAGTAAGCTATCTGAATTTACATTAACTAAACTAGAATTAAGACGTCAAATGTAATCTAGTTTGTGGTTAACAGAAGTAAACATAAAAAAAAGGCAACAACAGAGTAGCCCAAAATGTATTCTAGAGCCCATTGATTTTTTTCCCTTCAGCTTAGACGAAGTGCCGCGAGTTTTCTTTTTCTTACTTCAGCAATCTCTCATAGCACGTACGAAGCGGAGCGCCTTTGAATTGAGAGTTATTTCCCTTCGTATGTTATCGGAGGGCGCTTGTTTACGATGGTACCTGACGTTCCAGTGCATCGCGGTGTCTAAATTAAGGATTATGTCAAGCATGTGGCATTAACTATGTTTTTGCATTGTTCCACGTCATAGTAATTCTTGGATAACCTAATCATTTCTCATGTGAGCCAAATGTGATAATGGGGATAGTATTTTCCCACACGGTAGCTGCGGGGCTTTATTATTTCCGAAATGGACGATCTTCTGTGTTAGACCAGCCATTGGAGCGAAACGGTCAACAACAGAGTCTTTTGACACCAAACCAAATCAAACCTGACCTTTCTGATATCTGTGGAGATACACACGTGCAACGAAGTGGATGTTTACTTAATGATGAAACTCCTATTTCAATTATCACAGTAAGCATTAGATCTAGCTTTTTTTTTTCTGCAGGGTTTAAAGTTTAAGTTTAGATCTAGATCTAGTAATTGACGATTAATTTTGTGACTGGGTAATTTTATCTAGAGACTAGAGTCTAGACTACTAGAGATTAGTGATTAGAGTTTAGAGTAGTTTTAAGTTTAGACTTTAGACGTTTAGAGATCTAATCTACTAAATCTAGATAGATCTATCTAGAGTCCTAGACTTAGACTCTAGACTACATCTAGATTCTATATCAAGAATAATCCAGATTTGACAATATTTTTACATTGTTCTAGATATAATAATTAATATAATCTAGATTCCTAGATTTAGATCTAATCTAGAGCAGTAGAGTCTAGTAGTATTAGTAAGTATTACTATAAAAGTATAAGTATATCATAAATGATAAGTATAATCTATAATAATCAGAATCTTATATTATAATTATATATCTAGAATCTAGAATAGTCTAGATCTAGATTTAGAATCTATTAGTCTAGAATCTAGAGATTAGAATTAGTTAGACTAGTTGTCTAGATCAAGATTATATTTATATAATTGTAATAATACTAGATTCTAATAGTATAGATGTAGAGAATAGTCTAGCTGGAAATTAGCTAGATTGCTGCTAGATCTATCTTATTATCTATCTAGAATACTAGGTGTATATATATATATATATATATATATAGATAGATATATATATGTATATAGTAGGAATATATATCTAGTAACGAGACAGACTAACTAGAGTGTAGATAAAATATAATATATAGATCTAGATATCTAATTATCTTATTATCTTTATTTAGATGTAGATATTTAGAGTACATTATATATATATAATATATATATATATATATATTATATAGAGTCAGTATCTAGATGTACAGTAGAACTACTATGTCTATATACTTTCTAGGTCTATCTACTACAGTTCTACTTTGTGTTTTTAAATGTAGATTAGGTAGTTGCACCAAAAAAATATATCCTATACCAATAAATGCATAAATAGAATGAAGGAGGATAAAAATTGCTTTCCAAAAACATCAAAATTTATGATCCTAGCTTTACGGGTTCAAAAGTTATAATTGTACGTAGGTTTGTGTTCATAAATGGTCAACTGCGGACTTTATATACTAGTCTAGACTGCGGACTAGTACCAGACCTATACTAGATTTTAGATCTTAATCTATAATCTCTCTCTCTCTCTCTATATATATATATATATATAATATACATATATGTTTTAAGTAGCCCTCCAGTGATAAAATCAGAGATTATAATATTGTTGCCTTAATATTAGTTATAATTAGAAGTTTGCAATGGTTGCACAGTAAAATGAAACCATTATAAAGAATAACATAATCTAGTTTGTAGAGATATTATATCTGAATCTAGTGTTAGGGCAAGAGTGTTCCATAATAAATAGTTTTGAATGGTTTCAATGGTCAAACTAAAATCAAGAATTTACAGCCTATGTTCCTACTTCATCTGTAGTTCATTCTAAAGGTTCTGTTAAACTATAATTTAAAAAAAAAAATTACAATATTGGTGCATAGGTTTTAAAATATTAAGGCAATAATGATGGATTCCAGTAAATAGTATTTGATTTTTTGTTTGAATTTATAAATAGAAGTAATATACACTCAACATATATATATATATATAATATATATATATATATATATATATATATATATATATATATATATATATATATATATTAAAAGATTGTAACAGAATAATTTCATTATATGCTGTTATAATCTTTTGTAATTTATAATAGTAGATATAACTTGGGCTGTCCTTAGAAACAACTTTAAATGTTTTATTTTGGGGGGGGGGGAGGGGGGAAATTATATAATGTATTGCTCACTTTGTTGTTATATATAAATAGTAGATGTAAAATATAAATGTAATAGTCATGGGAATGGGATCATTTTCTAATAACTTGCAAACAATTTGAAAGATTGTTTCTAACATCAGACTAAAATATTTTTCTGAATAGATATTACATGCAAATCTGTTTAATCTGACCACATTGGGATGCTATAGTTTTGGTTTGATTAACCAGATTGAACCGTATATATATTATATATATTAAGATTTTTTCCCAGTACTTTGGGAATAGATCTAATTTAGCAGCTGGTCAAATGAAATGGTGGTCCAATTAACCAGATTCAACCATAATAGTTTTAATGTATAACAAACAGCATTGAAAATTTAAATTCCTTAATTTATTGTACACAGTAAATGCTTTGCGTAAAAACATTTTTAACTTAAATGTTAACTCAATATGCATATATGTAAGCCTTAGCTATAATCATCTAACTAAAATTATACATATTTCCTAAAAATTGATTTTCAATTTTTTTTTATTATATATATATTATACCTGTTAGTTTATTTATTAAATAGTAGCTATTTAAATATTTTTTTCTTATAATATGTTGAGAATATTAATAGCATTCTATTTAATAACTCATTTAAAAATTAGTGTTTGAATTCGTAAAATATTAATTTGATCTCTTCAGACTTTGCAGTGTATCTATATATCTATATCTATCTATTTCCTTAAAATCTTTTGGGCTGAAAGTTATGACATAGTAATACATTTTGCTTCAGCTTGTAATAAGTAGAACACACATTTTTGTATGAAATACATACTTTGTATTATTACTGTCAAAATAAGGATTATTAGTTCTTGTGATCAATAGTTTTCAATTAGTACCTAGATAAACATCTACATATAAAATACAAACATCAAGTTTTTCATAGTCTATTGTTTATAAGATAACTATATATATAAGGAAGTAGGTACATACTTTAGCAGTTAGGAATGTATATTTACAGTACTCTTGAGTTGTTTGTAGTAGAGTCTTACCTTCTGATAGTTTGACCCTGTAGATTCCCCTGATTAGCATATCTGATTCTGTTGTGTTGAACATAACCTAGTTACCTAAACTTTATCTCTAGGACACCTCATATTCAACAAAACTGTTGTGTATTTATTGTTCTCCTCAGTAACTCTGTTTCTTAATAGTAACACTTTCATTCTATTTAGAATTAGTCAGCTTGCCAATGATGTTTCTGATTGCTTAAAATAGCAGTAGTTTAGTGTAAAGACAACAAATGTAATTGTTGCTTTATAATGTTAGTTTTTCAAGCTTAGAGTAAAAGATTTTTTTTTCTAAGTGACACTATAAGGTGTATTTTTTTTAAAGAGTCTATAATCATATTTAAAAGGATGAACTTTCAGCTGTCCTGAAACTAGATTTATTTACATCTAGAGACGTGGCTAGAAATATGTTTTTTTCTTAGGCCTGAATGAATGTTGCTATTCCTGAATGAATTAACAAGAATGTGCCTTGTGTGATTATCTCCCATTTATATCTTATCTTTAAAAAAAAAAAAAAGAGGGGGGGGGGAAGAGAGGGGAGTTTTTAATTCAAGAAATGAAAGAAATTTTATTTTAAACTTTGTTATTTCAAAACTGATGCTACAGATTTCAATATGAACGCCTAGATTCTGTTGTGGTTCAAGTTCCTTGACTTAGTTACTGTTTAGATGCTATTTACAGGAGGTTAATCTAAATTTAACAAGAAATAATCGAAGCCTCTATACATTTATCATTGAAGTAAATGTTTAAATAGTTATTTTCTATTTCTAAACGGCCTGTCCTCTGAAGAATGTGTACATATGGTACTGGTTGGCCTTGTCTTGATAGCATGGTTGGGTACAATGGGCGGAAGTTAAAACCCTGATCTTAGCGTGTTGACATTATGGCTCCAAGAGTTTATTGCCTTCGCCATCTGGATAGCCCTGAAACGAAATGCCTTCATTTGAAACATGTTTGGGTTTATATTTGTGGTTTTCTCTTATCTGATATTCAGTTTGGGATCAATATGTCTTGGGGTATTGTTATTCTGAAAACTTTTTATTATTTGGTTTTGTTGATAGTTTATCAGAACGTCACAGAAATGTTTTTTTTTTGTGTGTGGTTAGTTCAAGACTTAATAAATAGCTGCGATGAAGAAGAAAAATATCCGTATTCTCTAACTGCGCAAGTCAAAGCATGTCATTCTTCGTCTAACAGAAGCAAGGTTAAGGCATCATTTTCAGACCTTGTGATTTACCCGTACAGACGAGGCAAAGCTCATTTGTTTGGTTGGCGGACTTGAAGTGTCGTGTGGCCAGGGCAACGACCAACCTCCCCGTTACTTCCCAAACATATGTCTATGTCAGGTACCCATTAGAGTTAGGGGCGTCTTTTATATTCCTGAAGTTCTTATCGTTCAATGTTATTTTCATGTGTGTGTGTTAGAGGCTCGTACATGGCTCTCACACGTTACAAACATTGGTTTATTTTATATATTTTATATTGGTTTATTCATTGGATATAAGTCTAGAGCTTAGGGATTTCCTTTCAGTCTTCACCATGCGCCCTGGAGAAGAAGAACATATGACTCCAAAGAAGCAAGTTGCACGACTTCTTTTGCGTTTTTGTAGCCATTCGTTGCCAGCGTGGGAAGCTGAAAGGGTCACTGAATGTAGATTACTTAGCTGCTGTCACCCCGCCCCTACAATGTCTTATTTATAGAACCATGTTAATATCTCTTCAATTATTTCTGTTTGTCCATTTCGTTGTAGACTTTTCCCATGTTCTTGCTTTGAGGCTCTGGCAGTATTATTGGAACTCATATACACATGAAACTTTCTTGTATTATAGCACACATCTGGAAGATTCACTATTTGCTGCAGCAACAGTCAGCGTGTATTGCTGTGGAGTATTTGTAGACACATCTGGGTTTAATATTTGTTTGTTGCATGTGTGCATTAGCTTGTGCATATTAGCACTCTTACCAACAAATCGGTTCATATTTTTCTTTCTTATATAGATATTCTAGTCGACTTTTACAAGTGACAAAACATAAGGCATATTACTAAAACAAAACATCATCTAATTCACGTATTTATCACTTCTACATTGTTGGAACTTAACTTAGTCTATCCTACAAGTCTTATACCACTAGGGCATTATAAAGTACAAATCTAAACTAAGTTTTATGTAGGATTTACTCTCCAGCGTTTAGGCGTCAGATTAGTGACTTGCTTCCTTGCTCATTGGAAAGTCATTATTGATGTATTTTGTGTTTTGTTCTAATTAAATGAAGTGGTTTGGCTTGGGGAAGCTGAGTTATGAACAAGTCATTTGTTGACATTCCTTGCATCTGTCCTGTGTTAGTCTCTAAGGGCACTACATACACGAAGACTTAGTTGGACGAGATCTTCTGTCTTAGATTCTGATTGTATCACATGGTAACCACCCAAATCAAAAGCATCAGCTTCTTTTTTTTTTTTTTTTTCGCGTTGACTCTTTGCAGCGGTTCTTAAACTTTGTTATTCCATGATGTAATGTTTATTTGCGATGCAGCTGAATCTTCCTCTATTAACAATATGTCTGGCATCCATAGAGTAATTCTTTTACAAAGCTTATATCAATTCACTCTGTCAAAACGTTCGTACACGCTATTTCCCCAACACTCAATCTCGGATCAAGCTTGACATTTTGCACAATTATTTTTTTTTACCTGACAGCACAATAATCAATTTAAAAAAATCAACCAATTAATTAATTAACTATTGGTAATAAATTATTTTATTTGATATCTCAACCAAGGGAAAGAAATGTTGCTTGATTGAAGTAGTGGTAAAAGCTGAATTAGTCCCCTTTATAGGTCGCCGCTCTAAATTGTAATAAACAATATATAACTATACAATCTTCTCTAATAATAAGTACCTCACTAGCAGGGTGGTTAGCATGTCGGCCCGAGGAAGCGTGAGCCACAAGTTCGAATTCAGGTCGATCCCCTCCTCCCGCCCCTTTAAAAAAAATGCTTTTAAAAACCAATTAGGTAAAATACACCTATATATCCCTTTCTTCCCCCCCCCCTTCCTTTTCACTTTCCCAACTGGTCCAGACAAGTGATAGGATCATAGCCTATTGAGAAAGCTAAAAGCATGAAATAGCGCTAAACAAAAAACAATTGGTAAAAATATTATTAAATGGAGAACCTTCGTGGGGTCCATTGAGTTCCCTCCAGGTTGGGCTATTGCGAAACCACGGACTCAGTGTTACAGTTTCATGAACTAGCTATATTCAGGTAGCAGGTGTTGCCTGTTTGACGAAGCTTGCTCTTGTTGCCCTTACGCTTCCTGGGGCTGATTATAAGTTGAGGAGATTGAGCTGGAAGTATGACACCTGAATACAACAAAAATGCAAACTTTATGCACGTACATGCAAGCCATTTTTAATAACTTGATTTAAAAACACAAATAAACAAGAAAGGCATGAAGAAATATTTTGCAAATTCAAATACAGAGAATATGTTGATTGCAATTATATCAATTAGTTTGGAATCAGTCATGTGATTATATTCGTAATAGATCGAGACTAGCAATAATTGTTTTAATTATAATGTTTTGTTTGGTGTAATGCACAAATTGTAAGACAAATTCCTTACGGACATTAAAGATTATTATTATTATTAAATATTTAATCTGATTTTTTTTTATCAGGTGAGAAATAATTGTGCGAGATTTCAACTTGAAATAGCTCTACACATTTTGGACCAGACAGAGCGAGTTGATCTAAGCTTTGTAAAATCAGCTTGTGCTTCCTGCAGTCTTTTTTTTTTTTTTTTAAATCTTTGAACACAACCAAATGTAGATTGTATTTCAAACTTCATTCAAACTGCTTTGTTTTTCTCTTCCGCTTTTGATTTGGTCTGAACTGTACATTGTTATGTTTATTCTATTAGATCAGAAACAAAATCTGATAGAGGTTGTGGAGACTCGAAACCATTTGTTACAGCACGGACATGTAGGACCAGTTCACCTGTCTATATAAACATAAAGAATAATTGTGTTTCAATCTGAAGGCAATGAGTTTAAGTTTACGTTCATTGTATACAGTGAAAGATATTTCCCATATTCTACATGTACTCACTAACACGCGTCGTGTTATAATCAAACATTTTCCCATTGGCTTCTCTACACAAATGTTTCAATTCAATTATCTTTTTTTCTTCAAATCGTTTGATCACCGTCTAGCAAGTTTCGCCCGTTTCTTTTCATTCACTGACAAAAAATGGATTTCCTCTTTTTCATTGTCTTCTAGTTTATTTGTCGTTGGCCATAATGTAAATTTCTTTTTTTTTTTTTTTGTGTGTTTTTTTTAAACAAAAACTGAAATGTAAATTCTATTCAATGTTTTTATATTGCTTTATTTAAGTATTGCTTGTACATTGTAAGGGGGGCATTTTTTTTTGTTTGTTTTATTTTCTCAATGTAGAAATGTTTATGAGAAAAGTTTTAAGTAATAAATCAGGGTTTTAGAATGGGGCTAAGTCCAACACGTTTCAAAACGTAGACTTGCTGAAACCAGTTTGATGACCCTGTTTGAGTGGTCTTCCTTGTCAAGTTAAGCTAGTGTTATAGTCATTATTATTTTTTAGTCCTCTAAATATATATCGTCAAGCTGATCTGAGTCTTTAGTGACTTGGTTTCTTTAATACAAGCTACACAGTGGCGCTGAAATATCACATTGAGGTCTACGTATTCCCTTCTCTGTCTCTCTTTTTCTCTTCCTGTGGTTCTATGTTTTTTTTTTTTTTTTGTTTTGTTTCTCGCTCTCTCTCCCGCCCCTTTCTCTCTTTTCCCACTACTAGCACCAATTAAAACATACACAAATCCCGCTAAGTCTGAAAAAAAAATTTTTTTTTCAAGAAAATAAAGCCTAGCTCTACCTGTTAAAAGATCGTCTCTGACATTCTCCAGCTTTCTCCGTTGAAGTAATTGACGGCTGTAGCCGCAGGGCAGCTTAACCTGGCATAAAAGTCTTGTCAAAGCAAGTCTACTACATGTACATAATGATAGGACACCTTGCCTTCGTGTCACTAATAAAGGATAATGATGGTTTTAGACTAGAGACATACATTAGGTTTGGGTGAGGGGAGATGTCAATGCGTCCTGTGAATTATACACAGCAAAGATGAGACGGTAACTTCTTGCTCTCTAATGTTGTTACATTCATAGTGGAAGTTTGGAAATGGTGTCGTGGCGCAACAGTTTCTGTATGTCAGCAAGACATCTTGTTACATTATCACCAAGGAACATTTACCCAAATGCTGCACTCGTCTTCAGAATCGTAGACAATGATAGGTCTAGATACATCATACATGTGTCTGTGCTGCTGCGTGGTGGCTTTGAACTCTTACCTTGTGGCATCACGTTTGAGAACGTTCCCTAGTTTATTTCACTCCACCATGTATATACAATTCTTCATTGTATGTCAGTTTATCCCGCTAGGTCTCTTTTTTTTTAATTTATTAACTATGCGTGCACATTCGTACATATCATTAAAAAAAAAAAAGGCAAGCGCCATCTTGTCTGTCGCTCATTACGAACTTTTGAACCGTTATTGTCACCATCTTCTTTATCGTTCATTGGTGCAGCATTGAATCTTTCTGTTTGTTCAAATAAAGTAGGCCTATTGTATGCGAATCGCTATAAACTATTGCTAAAACAAGATGAAAACGTCTGTCCCCTTTTTTTTTAATTTCAATACTTTTACGGGCTCTAACAAGATTACAGAAGTCGACCAATATCCTCATTTATTTCCTTCAGTTTCGTAATGTTCAGGACGGTCGCAAAGGTCTGTTAGAGTTCTTGTGAATGCACCTTAGACGTGGATTTGTGTGTAACGTTATGTGATCTATTACACGCCTACAAGTTCGTGAGTAACACAAACTCCCTCACGCTTTCATTGATGCACAGAGCACTGGTGGACACAACACTATCCATATGACCAAAAAACCACACAGTTTAAAGTCCTACATTAAGTATTCATCACGGATGTTCTTTAAGAACGATTTATTTCTAAGTGTCTGGATTTGGACTGCTGAGCAAATGAAACAAAATACAGTGGGAATGACAGTAACAGAAAGATTGAACAAATATTCTGCATGCTACAGTGCGAGATCTCCACGTTTTCCCCCCAATTTACATTCCGATACATTCCCGTTAGCTCATCATTCTCTCTCTAAATGATTTTTTTTTTCCAACACTAAACAAATAGTAATTTTTGTTATATCATGTCAATATTACCTCTTTTCCCCATCCAAAGCTGGGCCGTACAGTTAAATATGGTGAAACTATCCATCTCTAATCTCATCAGCGACCACACATCAGTCCACTGATCGATAAGACGTCTTCTCTTAGACATTTAGCCAGTGCAAACGATATTAGGACATTATCGAATCCTTTTCCAGAAAATAAATATTTTCTATTCATTTCCAGAGATTCTGGGTCGGGTCACTGCGACTTCATCCTGAAATTGGGGGTATGGAATAGAGATAAAGAAGATTTCGGTGGCAGCTTCTTGTGTGGTCATTTGTTTTTTTTTTTAAAAGTCTGCATCGAAATTGCCCGCTGTGGACTTGGTGCCTACTTTATGTTCTTCACTATAGTTAAAAGATTCCTTTGTGATTTAATTTTTAGAAAGTGCATAGTTTTTATTTCAAATGCTTCTTCAGCTACTACAGCTGTGTAATACTTCACTTAGAATATTACGTTCAACATGGCTAACTTATGAGAACGACTTCTCCCGTTAGAGTTAGTCAAAGGATCAAGAAGTGAGGAGAAAGTTGCAGGTGTGTGTGTGTACTCCATGAGATGTAACTTGACTGCTTGTGGTCAGAGTATAAACACCACTCGTTGACCAAACATCAAGATTTACTTGTTCATCAGCACATTCTAGGGCTCTCAAAAGGACAAGAAATGTTTAAGACTTATCAGTCAATTAACGAATATGCGAAGCATGTCTTCTATTCACTCACAATGCATTGGCCAGATGCTCCAAAGCTTTACCAGATCTGTACGAAATGGTCGCCTTCTGTAAAAACTAAAATCATTCCTGTTTAACTATACTGTCTATATCTGAAACATTGTCAACACTTTTTTGTTTTCAAATATCTTCGAAAGAAGAAACAATAGAACAATAAAAAAACAAGGTTACAAAAGACAGTTTGTGTGGAAACACAAACTCAAAATCGGCCCCCGAAGAGGTCCACCCAGGCAGGCTTCAATATTTTCAGAAAGAACATCCAAATGAAATTATATCAAAGATAAATGAGAGATAAGAATGGAGAAAGAAGGTTAACAGATCTTGTGTAGTGCCCCAACGGTCCCGCAGATCAAAGGATAGCTGTAAGTGAATGTAAAGTTAGATGTGAACCTGGCCTAACTAGTTCCCCTTTTAGACCTTGGGGTCTATAGGGCAGATGATGTAAAGTTCATCTGTTTTTGTGGCCTACGGTTAGCGAGGGTGTCATGTAGCCAGCACAACGACCAACCGCCTATACTTTTCCCCAACTAATGTTAGAGCTGAGTGGACTCAGAGGCGCCCAAAGATTCCAAAGTTGAAAATCCCAGTCTTCACCAGGATTCGAACCCGGGACCCCCGGTTCGGAAGCCAAGCGCTTTACCGCTCAGCCACCACGCCTCCCCTGGCCTAACTGATGTCTTATAATTGATCTAATTGTTTTGAAAAGGCTCAAACTCTTATTCGAATCCTCAAGAAAAAAAAATTTCCGCAATAAAAAAAATGTTCAGAAAAATGAAGTTTATAAGATCACTATTCATTTTAAATTAGGTCTAATTTATAATGCATACTAATTAGCTTTTTCTCTTTAAAAAAAATTGCTTGCATAACTGATTTAAAAAATTAGATTTTTCGCTTTCAGAAAAAAAAAAAAGTAGCCGTTGCATCAGAACTTTGAATGGTCTAAAATATTGTGATGTCGGATTTTCAATATCTTTTCTAGTTTACGAGATCTAAACGGGACGGACGGTCAGACGGACAGACGTTTCGCACAAAACTAATAGCGTCTTTTCCCCATTCGGGGGCCGCTAAAAAACCCACACATCTAATGTCTCTCATGGTGACTGTGTCTATGACAAACTAAGATGGAAAATATTTACACATAATAAAAAAAAAAACAATACAGTTGAGTTCTGTAAAACAAATATGTAAAAGCAGTTTAGACATAAAAATTTATCAGCGTCTGCGGTTGATGGCCTACTCCATTCTAAAATTTGTTTCACGTCTAGTTTTGACACATGAGTGCTTTAGATAGGTAGAACACAATAATCTAGTTGAATGTTTTAGATCGGGTCTCTTTTTAATGTGAGGAATGATCCAAATTCGGATAGATCTGAATACTCACTCTCAGCGTACACATATTAGCACACACACACACACACAAATGCTTGAATCTATTTATACCACACAAGATCAAAGAATACCCCAATGTCTGCGTCATACTTCCATTTATTGGTTCAGCGTACCAGGCGTTGCCAAACAACTGTGCTAGTTAAAGCCCATATAGTTTTTTTTTTTTTTTTTTTTAAATCTCCCTTTATGCGCGTGCTTTATCCCCACTTCCCATCCTAAAAAAAAAACCTTGTGATTAGGTATATGTTGATTTTCTACTAGGTGATCAGTCTCTCAACCAATATACGATTTATTAGTAGGTCAGTTCTCAATTCCTTACTCCTTCTGTTTAGCGTTGTGTGTGTTTGTGTTTAGACGCGTATGTCCATTCAAGGCTCAAGCGCATACACCTATATACACACACACACACACACACACACTGAGAGTTTATTTTCCACTAATGACATTACAAAGCGATGGTTTGATCGATGGCGTGCTGGCGCAACTTACCCCCCCCCCTCTCTCCCCACCCGCCTTCTTCTGTTCGGTTCACGCTGAATTCAATTAATGAGCCGTACCGGTGGAACACATCGAGCATAAGACAAAGTTTCAATAGAACGAATCAAGCGTTAGTTTACATGATATGTGGACAGGCTGGCGAGAGCAATGTCAAATGCGTAATTATTGATCGAACAGATGTATATTTTTTTTTTCAATTAAAAAAAAAAAAAAATAGATGTTGAAACGTTGAATCAATTAGATTATTTTAAAAAAAAAAAGAAATTAGTTGAAAATTGAGTTTCTCCATTAATTAGGAATGTTAGTTTGAAGCACATTTAAAAAAAAGTCTATCTATGTATAAAACCAGTCTCTCTCTTCAGTCAAGTACTGTAAGCTTGGGAATTGATGTGGTGCTAAACTAATGAAAACTTGGTGCAGGAGCCTTGTGAAACTCCACGAATAGTTTCTCTTTCATAAATCGAATTCGAATGGGTGATTTCTAAAATTCATTTTATAACTACTTAAAAACACCATTTTTATAAATACTCTAAAAACAACAACAGAAGAAGAAAAAAAAAACGATTATTTCGTAAAATAAATTATATCCCCCCCCCCCCCATGGTTCTAGTTGTATGAAGAAAACTATTAACTATTATCATCACTTGTCTTTAGAAACCTCAGCTTGTTCCCCTGGTCTCCGGTATAATCTATTTCAAGGAATAACCAATGTAGTCTAATCAATGAGTCTGATGAGAGAGGTCTAATAATAATAGCCTTACCTAATCAGTTACATAGGTTAATCAGGTTTGAAGCTGTACCCATTCCCCGAGTACGATATAGATCATATTTTGAGGCGTACTTCAACTCATTAGTGAGTTACTCGATCTAGAGGTAGGAATCCCACAGTGTCTGACATCAGATAGGGGCATCTAGGTTCAGAGTTCTTGGAGAAATGTGGTCACACATTGCGAGCGTTTATCTTATAAATTACAGACGTTTCTTCAAATAAGAAAAAAATAAAATACACACGTCCATGTGTTAATCTAGACGTGCGTGTTAATTAGGTGTTTTTTTCCTGGCTAATTTAGGCAACCCGTTCCATGCTTTAGTGGCACTAGAGAATAATGGATATGCTTCTCCAAACAAGTGGAAGAAATTGTGTCTTCTATGTTTATCTGAGTATTTTATTTGTTTGTGTTTTAAGTTATTGTTCAGTGTTTTATGTTGTATTGCTACTTTCACTTTGAGTCTTCTGTCCTGAAGTGTCTCTTAAGTTTAGAGATTTTACTAATGGTGTTACTCTTTTAGCATGGGTAGCAATGTAGTACAGGTCTACATACATACACATACCTAATAGATAGGATTCTGGAATAATAAGATCGGACACCTGATTGTCAATTCAGTTTTCTCCCTTGTTGATTTCATTGATTTTCTCATCCTGGCCTCTACAAAACAAGCAAACAAAAAGAAAATCATCTCTTTTTGATTGACAGAGAATGAGGCTGCTGCAGTGTGGGGGAGAGTCTGTTTACCTGGACTCTTAATGATGTCTTAGAGAAGGATGAGTCAATATTATGATAGTCTATGGAATGTGCTCATTAGGAGTTCGAGTCCAGATATTTCTGTGTCCGTGTGCCTCTGATGGGCTGTGGTTTCCCTGGCTGTGAAATGGCCGGTAGGCCTGCACTCATCAGGCCATGTATTGAGCAGTCTTTCAAGTATTTCATCAAGAATACATTGACTCTTTGACCATCCTGTCAAGCATACACCTTGAATACATTGGTGCTTAGACTATCAAGTCTTTCACATAGAATATATTGGCTCTTTAACCATCCAGCCTTTTACTTAGAATACATTGGCTCTTTGACTATCCAGCATTTCATGGTTCTTTGACGATCCAGCCTTTCACCTAGAATACATTGGTTCTTTGACTATCCAGCATTTCATGGTTCTTTGACGATCCAGCCTTTCACCTAGAATACATTGGCTCTTTGACTATCCAGCATTTCATGGTTCTTTGACGATCCAGCCTTTCACCTAGAATACATTGGCCCTTTGACCATCCAGCTTTTCACCTGGAAATCATTGCTCTTTGACCATCCAGCCACATTTTGCGGAATCGAACCTCACGTGGCAGGGTTCGATTAAACTAAAAGTATCCTAACCACCGACTGAGACTGATAATATTGGAAACAATTTTTAGAAATAAAGTTTCCAAAAGTTTCATTCTCCAGAATGAATGGGGATAATGATATTTATTGTAACAAGGATCTGACTGCTGTACAACACACAAGTATAATCCATTTCTTTGGTATAAGTTAAATTAGTTCCCTTTATACTTTGTAGAGAAGATTGAAACTAACAATAACTATTAAACCTTCTATTTTCATAAGCACTTTCCCGTCAAAATGGTTAGTGCATTGGCTTGAGGATGCAAGTCTACGTCTATTTCAAATTTAATTACATGACTGATCCAAACTAATTGATACAACTACGCTTAATATAAGCTTTGTTATTTTAAAAAAGTATTTTGTAAAAATGTTTTCTTGTTTACAAAGTATATTTGTATATCTTACTTGTTACTATTTGCATTCTCCTCGCGCGCAATTTTTTTTAAAGTGCTTAATTGAATATGTCTTCACATCTATGATTAATCTCATCAAACAGTCTTCTCTCTCGTTTTGTTTTTACAAATACCTGGCACTGACTGCGCATCCTGACAGGTGTATGCCTACATGTTTTTGTCACGTGATTCCACTGTTCTCATCACCTCGTGGCTGCAAGTGTTGAGACAAAAACAAGAAAGCAGGCCACTTTGTCAGGACTCGTTTATCTCACACGTCATATCAGACGCTTGTGTCGACACACTTTATTTAGGCTTCCTTTCTGATAGCATGCCCTGGAGTCGGTAAATGTTATGTCATGGAGTCTATATATGTTGTTATGTCCTGGAGTCTGTATATGTTGTTATGTCCTGGAGTCTATATATGTTGTTATGTCCTGGAGTCTGTATATGTTGTTATGTCCTAGAGTCTGTATATGTTGTTATTTGTTATGTCCTGGAGTCTATATATATGTTGTTATGTCCTGGAGTCTATATATGTTATGTCCTGGAGTCTGTATATGTTGTTATGTCCTGGAGTCTGTATATGTTGTTATGTCCTGGAGTCTGTATATGTTGTTATGTCCTGGAGTCTGTATATGTTGTTATGTCCTGGAGTCTGTATATATGTTGTTATGTCCTGGAGTCTGTATATGTTGTTATGTCCTGGAGTCTGTATATGTTGTTATGTCCTGGAGTCTGTATATATGTTGTTATGTCCTGGAGGCTGTATATGTTGTTATGTCCTGGAGGCTGTATATGTTGTTATGTCCTGGAGGCTGTATATCTTGTTATGTCCTGGAGGCTGTATATGTTGTTATGTCCTGGAGGCTGTATATGTTGTTATGTCCTGGAGTCTGTATATATGTTGTTATGTCCTGGAGTCTCTATATATATTGTTTTGTCCTGGAGTCTGTATATGTTGTTATGCCCTGGAGTCTGTCTATGTTATGCCCTGGAGTCTGTCTATGTTATGCCTGGAGTCTGTCTATGTTATGCCCTGGAGTCTGTCTATGTTATGCCCTGGAGTCTGTCTATGTTATGCCCTGGAGTCTGTCTATGTTATGCCCTGGAGTCTGTCTATGTTATGCCCTGGAGTCTGTCTATGTTATGCCCTGGAGTCTGTCTATGTTATGCCCTGGAGTCTGTCTATGTTATGTCCTGAAGTCTGTATATGCTGTGGTTATATCTTTCCGTATGATGCTGTAATTTTCTTAGGCATTATTCTCTTTAGTCTAAGACATAAAGCAATTTGATTTATTGTGTATTTATGTTTCTGTTGGTCTACCTTATATAAATCACAATCATTTGATCTGCGCCCCATTCATTTGTATATTGGTAGATGCCAATTTATCTAAGTATCTAAATATGGACTTTAACATTTTTGGTGCTCCATAAAAGCTGTACTATGAATGAAATACATACATATATATATATACACTTAACAAGCCCCGTAACAGAAACTAATGTCTTAATTGCAATGTCGAGGTGCAATCTAATATTCTTCCACCGATAGTTGAGTCGTAGGTCTTAACGCCCAGGCTTTCTTGTTATGGACAAACCTGTCACAGTCAAACAGATGTTACTCACCAACACACGTTCAGTCAGTCATATTCACCCACGCGGGTATCATACTCACTTATATATTAAACTCACACACACACACACACACAAATACGTGTGCCACACTTAAATACTCATTGCATACTTCCTAACCCAACTTTTGCCCTCCAGCATACATACATATCTGACTTTCACATATACATAATCTGTCGAACCAATTAAATATCTGACTTTCACATATACATAATCTGTCGAACCAATTAAATATCTGACTTTCACATATACATAATCTGTCGAACCAATTAAATATCTGACTTTCACATATACATAATCTGTCGAACCAATTAAATATCTGACTTTCACATATACATAATCTGTCGAACCAATTTAATATCCGACTCATAGTTATACATCGGCTGTCGAACCAATTAAATATCTGACTTTCACATATACATAATCTGTCGAACCAATTAAATATCTGACTTTCACGTATACATAATCTGTCGAACCAATTAAATATCCGACTCGTAGTTATACATAGGCTGTCGAACCAATTAAATATCTGACATTCACACATGCACAATAAATGATCTAAGGAACATTTGTGCCAAGCTCTATCAAGATTGGTCAAACGGTTTTGATTTCTATTCGGGACATACATTTCTACGCCTTACTTTCTGCTTTATATATTAATATATTTGTTGTTGTTGCTTACGAGGCGTGCATGCAGGGATGGTAAAAGACACGTGGCCGAGGAATGGGGTTGCCTTTGTTAACTATAAATACAGAGATTACGTACAGGCAAGTATGACATGTTTGTAAGCAATATCTATCAGATGCAAGACTTTTTATCCACTCGGTTGGTTTATCTATTGCTTTTGTAATATAAACATAAAGGTCTTGCACAACGAGATAGATGGCATGGGATGTACAGAATTACGTGTAAACAAGATGGATATTGTCAATAGAAATGTTTTTCTAATCCTACTATCAGCTTACACACGTTCGACATGTTCACAGACATTTGAAGCGTTTATTTTGGTAACTTTGTATTCTCCTATCAAGCTGAAATTTCACACCTAAGCTCGTGCTGTGGGTCCACACTTTTCAGAAGTCTCACTTCATTCATTATTGAAGGCAATTTTGTGTGTGTGTGTGTGTGTTACTTTAAGAGGAAAGAGGAGATCGTTTTTGCATGCATTATTCCATTCATTTCGATGTTATTTCTAGAGCTAGGTCTTTCTGTTGGACCGTTTGTTGGCTAGTTAGTTCACTTGGTTAGAGTGCCGTGCTAATAACGAGGATGTCTTGGCCTTTTACATTTTTTAAAATGACCTTTTGGGCTTAATGGAAAGAAAAAAATTTAACCATAGACCACTATGAGATTAGGTCACTAACTGTCACTTAAAGCTAGTCGATAAGACGTTTTCATATGCGGTCATTACAAAGAGAATTGACCATGATGTCAAAGAGCAGAAAACGAGTAGTTTCTTTCGTTTCGTATTCTTTTGATTCGTGTCCAATTTTACATTTGTTTGTCTGCAGTAGGGTAAAAAAACAGGAATGGTCTAGGAATGAAACAAAAGCCTAACGTATGGACACATAATGGACACATTCTTTGTGCATTGAGTCAATATCTCCCATGAATCGTTTCGGGGGGAAATAAAAAGATGGATTTGTTTGTTCAAAATATGAAACAAAATTGATTCTGTCTTCAGTGACGTCAATGCCTACTTTAGAATCGGGCTGTGTCGGAGCATCGAAGATGAGGCTCTCATAGTTGATTAATAAGGTCTCATCGCCTTCGTATCGATAATCAATAGTGAATATTATTTGGACTGATCAATACATAGATCATCTGATGCCACTGCTTGTTCTCACGAGCTTTGTTGTGGGTAGGAGCAAAATAATTCGTTATCAACCAACTTGAACAAATAGTTACTGATGTACTGGCTATGGGTGTTCTCTGTTTCTCTGTTTCACTGTGTGACATAGTACTGAATCCGGCTTGTCACAGCTTTAGTGCCATTTTGTGGTCAGTGACATGTTCTTGACAGACCTGCTTGTCACAGCCTCAGTGCCACCTGTGGTCAGTGACATGGTCTTTGCAGATCTGCTTGTCACAGCCTCAGTGCCACCTGTGGTCAGTGACATGGTCTTTGCAGATCTGCTTGTCACAGCCTCAGTGCCACCTGTGGTCAGTGACATGGTCTTTGCAGATCTGCTTGTCACAGCCTCAGTGCCACCTGTGGTCAGTGACATGGTCTTTGCAGATCTGCTTGTCACAGCCTCAGTGCCACCTGTGGTCAGTGACATGGTCTTTGCAGATCTGCTTGTCACAGCCTCAGTGCCACTTGTGGTCAGTGACATGGTCTTTGCAGTCGTGCTTATCATCAACCCTTGTTGCACTAAAATTAAGCTCCTTTGCATGCCATTACTACAAAGCTTGTGTCAACTCACTCTGTCTGTCTGGTAAAAAAAAAATTGTATACACGTTATTTCTCCCACACCCAATTTCGTATCTAGTTGAAATTTTGAACAATTATTTCTAGTACCTGACAAAACACGAATTAAAAAAAATTAACCAATAATAAGCGTAGCTTGAATCATTATTATTATTTTTTTTTTGGGGGGGGGGGGGTCTTTTTAAGTGAAATAAACAAGGCAAAGTGTGATTTGAACTTTTTTTTTTTTTTCATGTTGTACACATTTAGAATTGACCATTTTTGGATCTTTTGCGTTTTTCTGCTCGGTTGCTGACCTGTCCATGACCCCGTGAATGCAGTCATTCACTGACGTCAGCGACTAAATGACGTCCACCCTCTGTGGACTATCAGATGACTGGTCACCAGATTAAACGCCGGCTTCGTCCCTTGCAATTAAATCCCATGACCTTGTTCCACTAAGCTCCCAGACTTTCATTAGCGCTTCAGTAGATATCAGCCCTCCCGTTTTTTTTTTGTTTTTTTTTTTGTGGCTTTAATTGCGCATGTCTGCGCGTATTTCCCCCCCCCCCCCCCTTTTTTTTTTCCATCCAGTGGCTTATGACTTTACTTGGACATGATCTTTAGTTAAATTACGATGATCGATCAAACAGAAATGGATACCACTATCGATTACACCCGCCCCCTTTTTTTTTTCGCCCTCCATGGAATACAATTGATTTATTCCTCCCAAGGTGATCTTTTAGGTTCTTTTATTTTGACTGCTGCACTAGTACAAGGTAGTACAGAACTAGTGTTGTCTGAGGTGTCTCCATGACTGGATCAAGTCCACACGTGGTGCGTAGAGGTGAAGCCCTTCACTTTCTAGATTGATTCGTTTCGTTTTGCTTGATGTACAACAAGTACTTATATATGCACCTCCCTTTGTTTGCTGCACTAGTACACGGTAGTACAGAACTAGTTGTCTGAGGTGTCTGCACGACTCGAGAGTGGATCAAGTCCACACGTGGTGCGTAGAGGTGACAGCCCTTCTTGTAGGATAGAAGTATGATAGACAGCAGGGCCGGCCTTAGAGCATTGGAGGCCCTAGGCCGAGTGAATTTGGTGGCTGCAAATGCAATAGAAACATTAAAAATACATGAAAAGCGAAACAAATAAAAGTATGCTTTATTTTATTTATCATATCTTTATTTAAAACCTAGTCAGCCTTCAACCTTCAACAATGGGCACACGTTTCACTGTTTCTTCTCTAATTGTTTTTTTTTTAATTTTTTGAAGTTCTGTGCGAGGCCCCCACCAATCGAAAGCCCTTGGTGGCTGCCTAGTTTGACTATCCCAAAGGCCGGCCATGTATACAGTTTTGTTTTACATTACTTCACCATATCTTTTTAACTAGTATTTTAAATAGATTAAGTTAACTGCTGATTTTATGCTGTTGTGAAAGTTCAATGCTGACAATTTTTCTATGAAATCTTGGAGATAGTGTAGTCTCACTTCATTTGTTGACTGATCTTGACCATTTAGTTACACTTTTTAACTGCACTTACTCAACATGAAAACAAAACTATTTCAAAAGTATTGTTTCTTTTATCCAATGCCATCACGCCAGACGAATACTAAGCAACTCCTTCCACCAATCGTGTATCTAACTAAAAAAGCGTATATTTGTATTTTTTTCTTGTCCATTGGTCAACTAGATCGATTGTTGATGGACTCAATACTGTCAGTAAAAGTTCACAGCACCCCCGTGCGTTCTTCCTGAAGTCAATGATTTCGTCTGGAGGTCAACGAGGACATGGACCAAACTGAGGCCGAGATCTTTGATGACCAAAAATTATGCTTGCGCCCGTAATCAATTCTTTGTCTCCAGTGGTTTTGTCCAGTACTTGGGATGGGATCAAGTTGTGTCTGGAGGTGCTTCTTGTTCTTGATTTACTGTGGCCGAGGGACGGAGGGTCCGCTGTAGTGGTGAGTCAGTGGCGTAGTTAGGGTGGATGGTAGAGGAGTTCGAGTGTTCGAAATTGTTTTTAATATTAAATATTACTCAAAATGCAGGGGCCCTCAAAGAGGTCAAGCCCCCATGGGCCCCCAAAATGATGGCGAATTCTTAGCAACGCCACTGATGTGAGAGATCTTTGTAATGTCTTGCACAGTTTCTTAGTGACACTGTGTTTTCACGTCACAGTTATTTGAGATGTAGATCCGGGTACCCTTACATGATAGCGCAACGCGATTATTTCCCTTAGGAAGAAACTGATTTTGATTTTATAATATTGAATAATTTAATTAGACAAACATTATTCATAGAATGAATAGGAGGAAAAAAACTTCCAGTATAACAGAATAGTAAAAACTTGACTGAATAAAGCCACAGCTAGCAGGAAAGACATCTGACTGACTCACAGCTTTGTTCTGTACTTATATAGATATTTATATCTCAGTCTAGACGTGGAGAAACAAAACACAATCTGCGTGAATGCCAAATTTAAGTTCTGGGTATTTAGGACGTGTTTTTATTGTCAAAAGCTCTCCTACAAGATTTCAGTGGGCTCTTTAACTCTTTCTCTCCTAATTGACGATACCAGCGTTGATTCCACCAGAATGTGGTAATTAATTACGGAGAGAAAGAGTTAATACACAACCACCGTTGTTATCATGACTACACAAGCCCTTGACAGATTCTGTATTGTGTGTGAGTCTGTGTCCTTGATAAGCACCCCTTCTTTTTCTTTCCAAACAGAACTAAAAACTACTAGATATGTACGTGAATGCAATATGAAGATATCATTCAAAACATCAGTGTTTTAGTTAGATATTTCCTTGACACACAAGGCATACAAGCGACATTTTATCTCTCGCTTAACAACACGTCTGCCCCCCCCCCCTTCAAGTGAATACGTTTTCTACAATTTTTAGCCATGAATAAAATTGCTAGCCACAAACTAACAGATGCTTGTATAAATGTAAAACCCTGTTAAATGTAAGGAGATCCTGTTTAAAAATGTTGAGCTAAAGCCGCGCCTTGCTTCAAAAATTAGCTCAATTAGCATCTCCTCCAAGTTTTCTTCTACTACTTTTTGATTGGCCAATCATCTCCACAACGTATGATCACGTGGTTTCAAGGGAGGCGCACGCTTTGCTGTATAAGCCTAGTAGGGCTGACCAATGTTTTACCGCGATCAGGTTGGAGGTTCTACCTCCCAGCACCTGGCATGAAGTGTACAAATAAGTTTCGAAGCTACTCACTTGTTTGATGTGCAGCTTTTTGTGTCCACATAACATATGTCTCTGCTGCCAGCTTTGCCCAGCAAAAAAAAAACGAATGCGCATGTTTGAGATGTTGATAAGAAAGAAAGAGAAAGATTTCAATTTGGTTTTTCTAAAATACATTTTTCTTTCTTTACCTGATTTTGTTCCCCCCGTGCTATTCCATGTTTCGTGTTTAGATCCGTGTTGTGATGCCCGTGTCTGCTTGTAGGTGGACAGGCCTTAGTACCTTCTTAGTACCTTCTTAACTCATACATTGGTGGGTTTTTAAATGAAGATACTTTTACGTCTGACTCGTATCCATGTGTTAATCGAATCCTGCATGTTAGAGACTTAAACTCTGGTTGGTTTTCCTGGCTGACAATATGTTCCATACTCTCATTGCAAATAGTGTCAAATGTTTATTATTATTATTTTTTTTTAAATTTTGTCTGTCTGGTACAAAATGTGTACACGTTGTTTCTCCCACAACCATTCTTGAAACGTGAAACAATTATTCATTGGCATGAATAAGTAAAAAAAACAACAACTTTCGACGATCAATTTTTAGTTATTTTATTTAATAGGGAAACTAATCCTTCAGTATTCACAGATTTGGTTAAATATGTCGGGGTTGTGTGTCCTGAAATAATTGTACACGTTATTTCTCCCACACTTTTACACAGTGACTTTACACGAATCAAGTGGAAACTGGAAACAACTATTTAATGTATCTAACAAAACATGAATCAATGTAACAAATTTACTAATTAGTTAACTATTGTAACTATTGGTCATTAATTATTTTGTTTGATATCGAAAAAAAAGAAAATATATTCTATATTCTTGAGTGACATAGTTCTAAGTGCGGAGTTTTCCCCCTTTGCACAATTGTTTGTTTTTAATTTTGCTTGTTTATTACTTTTAATAATTAGCTTCTTTCTGGGTGGAAAGGCCTGCTCCTATTTCCCCATACTGCACTGTTCTAAACAGAATGTATTTCATTTAGAGTCGATCAAGCATTAGTGCTGAGAGTGTATAGCGTGACTAGTACAACTCCTACTGGCCACTCAGGAACTGCAATATGTCTTTGTGTGTGTGTGTGTTTCTCTTGAATTGTTTTAGGGACTGAATTCAATTCGATTGTTACAAAGTTTCTTTGTAGTTAAACATTAGGGCCGGATTTAGCATTGACAAGGCCTTAAGCTTGTTGAGATACGGAGTCCTCTATTAGTCCAGTTATATGTTTATGTTATTATATTATATGTCAGTACCATATATGATTTTCGGATACCTAGCGTCTTAAACGGATATACTATTAAGTAGTATATAGATAGTGATATAATACACCTTTCACCTTCAACTATACCTTAAAGTCTGTTGAAACGTTGGGGTATCATAAGAGATATGTTAACTGTCTTTCTCCATTCCTTTCTGTCATTTGCCTTGGATAGAATTCCACTAAATGACAGGCCTGTCCATTCTTTTATGTTGTCTTCCCATCGCTTTCTTTGTCTGCTTCTTCTTTTTTTCCCCTGGTACTGTTCCCTGAAGGAATGTCCTTGCGAGGCCCTCATGATGTGATCATAGAGTTTAAGTTTGCGTTTTTTTCAACAATGGTTATCAGGTCATGGTGGGGTCCAATTGCTGTAATAATCTTGTTTCTAATCTCTTCATTTGTGATGCGGTCTTTTAACTTGACAAAACTACTCTGGCATTGTAAGGTGGTCCTCAGGGGAACCTAAGATATAACCTTGTGTAACCTGTACGTAAATCCTGCACTGTTATTAAACATTTGGCAAGATCAGTCTTGTGTCTGGATACAGGAATAATGACTTAGTGGATAGGGTAGATGAAAACAATGCATTTGATTGAAACAAATAATGACAGTCTTGAATTTCTAGTCCTATTATCCTATTACCGATACCATTTATATATCAACAACTTGCCATGACATCCGAGTTATTTCATCTTCTGTGCGACGCTTGTATCTCGAACCTGTTTGAGATTATCGTGCCAGAGAGCTCTTAGAGATGTGTTTATATGTATTGTTGTCCGCCCCACATTCCTTCCAATCTCGCTTGTTGTCATGGACGCTAGGAGCTCTGACCACGTGACGAACAGTGTTACGCCTTGCTCACATCATTTCCTGTCTTCTTGCCCCACAGGAGGCGTTGATGCCAGTGCTGGACGCCAACAACTTGACAGAGCTGAGAGAGGCCATCAAGTTGACCATCTCACGGTGTGTCCTCAACACGGTGAGTAGATGTTAGGGAGACGTAGGCTTAAGTTAGTTGCTTGTGGGAGGTTCATCATTGATTGGCTAACTCCTTCCCAATATGGTCCCCCTATTCACCCCCTCCCTTTTTTTTTCTAAACAAACAAACAAACAAACAAACAAACAAAAAACCTCAAGCAAACAAAGCGACAAACGAAAACAATAACAAAACATACAGACTCACCATTGAAACCCATACACTCAGACGTGAAGCAAGAAACACAACTCTGGACAAGAAAAAAGGCAGACGGTATGCTTTGTGTGTGCGTGCGTGGGACAGCAATGTGATTGAATGTATTGCAGACGTGTTTGCCTTGAAGCGGTTTTCGTGTAGAGGTTGATCTAAATTCTACTTCGAATACCATAGTTAGGTTGTTTCTGTTTTGTGTATGGCGCTTAATTAGCTATTAAGAAAATCCTTTTTGGGTTTTCGTCTAATAATATTTAATAATAATAATTATATACTAATTATAATCTAATAATTATCAAACAAATAGCTAGTCCCACAGACTTTGATTTGTTTACTTTAACACACGAATTCACACCCGCTACTGGCTTTCTGATCTTTCTAATCTCTATTCAATCGGTCTAACCAATTTCAACAGTAGTAACAGCATGAAACAGCAGGAGCTCCATGATAGGTTTCCATTCTCATCATTCACACAATGGGTTGTCACAGGTCGAGACATGTGCGTGCTAAGGCCCTTTAGTACATTAAACGTTTGCGCAGCACAGTGATCATAATGACATGCGCTACCTCATGGCTCATGTAATGAATGCACATAACTTCTAACGTACGGTAATTTGTAACCGTCTTGAACTCCTTTACACCCACACTTGTAAACGCGTGCCAGTTGCCATTTAGCTGGAGAGATTGGACTTGCTGACTGACACGGTCATTTCAAAAGCTTTTGTCAGCTGCTGGTCAAAACAGAGTGTGGTGACGTTATCGTGTCCACATGTTTGGCTGACACGTGACTGATACGTTCTATGGACACCTAATTGATTTCTGATTAGCAGATCGTGGCCTCTGTTAACAAAGGACACATGTTTTTTTTGAGCCTTAGCATTCAGAAGACTTTGTTACTTGAAGCTCTGTAATGTTTTCCTTTGATGTAGTCTGAACTGAAGCTCCTCAATGTCTTCCTTCGATGCAGTCTTAACTGAAGCTCCTCAATGTCTTCCTTTGATGTAGTCTGAACTGAAGCTCCTCAATGTCTTCCTTCGATGTAGACTGAACTGAATCTCCTCAATGTCTTCCTTCGAAGTAGTCTGAACTGAAGCTCCTCAATGTCTTCCTTCGAAGTAGACTGAACTGAAGCTCCTCAATGTCTTCCTTCGATGTAGTCTGAACTGAAGCTCCTCAATGTCTTCCTTCGATGCAGTCTGAACTGAAGCTCCTCAATGTCTTCCTTCGATGCAGTCTGAACTGAAGCTCCTCAATGTCTTCCTTCGATGCAGTCTGAACTGAAGCTCCTCAATGTCTTCCTTCGATGCAGTCTGAACTGAAGCTCCTCAATGTCTTCCTTCGATGCAGTCTGAACTGAAGCTCCTCAATGTCTTCCTTCGATGCAGTCTGAACTGAAGCTCCTCAATGTCTTCCTTCGATGAAGTCAAAAACAAAAATAAACGAAATAAATCTATTTCTACATTATTAGTAGCTCGTTCAACAGAAAATGTTATATATATGTGTGTGCTGGGAAATAAAACTGTATGCTCAGGACTCAGGAAACAAGAGCAACCTTCCCTAGTTTATGAGTATATCCTCGCCCTGTGTTTATTAAGATTTAAGAGTAGATAGTTTAAAAGAATGGTGTAATCTTTTCAATGAAATACAACGCTTTATCTACTTAATTTTATACATAAAAGTAGCTGTTGCACATGAAGTCTGCAAGCTTCAAAATACATCAAAATGTTTTTGAAATCTAAGTTTCACGGACGGACAGACAGACAGACCACACAAATCTAATAGCACCTTTACCCCTTTAGATAATCGTTAAAAATACAATAAACTCCCCCCCTCCCCCCGCGTGCAAGATAAAACTCTATTGTGCTAGATCTATACTAACCTTAGAAGTTACGCACTAGAAATGATAGACTAGCTACCGCGGCCTCTAACTTTAAATTGGTCTTCTTGCTTTTAAAAACAACGCGATCTAATTCAAACCTAAGTGACGTAGTGAACACGTGACTAGAATATGTTGTTGTGGTGTTTTAATGATATATATCTCTTGACATTTGATACTTTTTCATAATAGTCGACCTAAGCAGGCAATGTAAATGTCTCTTTGATTTTCACACCACTTGACTTGACTTGCCCGAGGAAGATTTTCACACGTGTGTGTATATGAATTCTCCACTGATGGTCACATCGCTTTCTTGGTGTCCAATTCTCTGTCCAGTCACGTGACACATTGAAATGGTGTTTGTAAGTGGTGACCATCTTTATTTCTTGTGTGACTCGTGGCCTCTGCTAGCTTGACGCCAAGCTCCAATGGTTTCGACGTGCACGTAGATCTGTATAGAATGTATTGGACTGCATTCACACCTGATGAGCTACACCAAGTAATGATAGTGTCGCTAGATATTACACTCACAATACAGAAGCACAATGCATGGGACATATCAGACTGAATGTGCTGAAGAATTGAAGCAAATCATGTTAGTTAATGGCTTACTCTCTCCGTGTTCCAGTCCAGTAATACTTGCAGTGTAGTTGAGATCAAGCAAAAGAAGGTACCCCTTTCAGACCTTGGTGCGGCTCACATGCCAGACAGTAAACGAGGGTGTCATGCTGCCTTTTCTTCCCTAACGCATGTCAGAATTGGGTGGAAGTTCAAAATCTCGACAAGGTTCAAACTCGAGACTCCAAGCACTTTACCATTCGACCAGCACGCCCGATGTAAGGCAGAAGGCGAATGATGTATTTTACTACTCAGTGGCATGGACTTACAAAGTGATCTTCCATACTCATCTGGAGCTCTAAGAACTTCAGCCATCAACACGTTGTTTTGTTTCCTGTACAAGTTACTACACTTCTGTTTTTGACAGCTTACTGAATACGGACCGGACTGGTGGGGAGGTAGTGATAGAGGGGAATGAGACTTTTAGGGCTGGGACGGTGGTGGGAGACTGATGTCCTGCTTGGGACTGTATAAATAATCTATGACCCTGTCTAGAACTACGTCATAGACAAACTTTCTGGGGCCTGTTTCTTTAGGTTTTTAGTTTAAAAAAGAAATAGTTTTTTTTTTCTCTTACGAATGGAAATCGAAGAAATTTGACAGAGGTCAAGAGGAGGGGGGAGGGAGTGGTAAGAAACAGATTTTCATCCATCTTTTTGACTAGACCTATGGGAGGAAGGGAGAGTGTTTCTAGTGCTCAATCAGTGGGGACCTGGGGACCGACTAACATACTCGTGAGACTCGTTCTGAAGGATGGCACACTTGTCTTCACCGCACTCTATGTATTCACGCCAGTGGGTTTAAATCTGGTATAGGGTTCTCTAGAGGGACCAGATCTAGATTTGGGAACTAATGGATGGATTTCTCTGGACTAGATTATATTTGAAGCGGTCGTATTTTTTTTTCGTTCAATGTGTATGCAGTTTGGCTTAATGTAAGAGGACGTCATGACTTTAGCCATGTGTACCACATACTCCTTGAACACTCCACCTGCTGGCGCTGCAGACATATTTATTTAAAAACAAGAAAACCAAAATAAAATCTTGAAATGATTGCTACAAAAGATGATGCACGAAACGTAACTATGTAATTTACAATAATAATAAAATTTATTACTTGAAGGGTTTGTAATTTTATTATCTAATTTTTGCTTCTTTTTGTTTGGGGGGAAAAGAAAAAAAGGGGGGGGGATTTTCTTAGCTTGTAACATGAGTAACGCAACACCAAGAGCAGCATGTAGCATTAGCGAAAGTAAATGAATTAGTGTCAACTGTAACATTGCTTTATATAGAACACAATTCAGAGTAGCAAGTAACATGAATTAGCCGTTGGCTGTGATGTAGATATCGGAACTAATTTTGAAGCCTACAATTTGCCGAACTAATTGGATCTCAAGTGGCTAAAGTCGTATATTCCATGGGAGTTGAAAGAAAAGTCACGAGAGGTGACTATTTTAAAGTGGAGTGTATCCCATCAGCCTCACTGACTTGTTGTCCTTAATGTAGATATATATATATATATAGAGAGAGAGAGAGAGTAACATCCATCACAACATGCAGACCTTATGTAACATTCTTGGAGTCACACAGTCAACATGACTTAGAGAACAGCATTTTATATTTGTTAGTGTGGTAGCTAGTGATAGCTGGGGTATGTTTTGATTAGAAACATCCTCTTCACGTTAGTGCGGATGTCTTTGATTAGAAACAGTATCTTAGCGTTAGTACTGATGTGTTTTTTTTTTAATTAGAAACATCGTCTTAGCGTTGGGAATGATGTCTTTGATTAGAAACATCATCTTAGCATTAATACTGATGTCTTTGATTAGAAACATCATGTTAGCGTTGGGAATGATGTCTTTGATTAGAAACATCATCTTAGCGTTAATACTGATGTCTTTTATTAGAAACATCACCTCGCGTTAATACTGATGTCTTTGATTAGAAACATCGTCTTAGCATTAATACCGATGTCTTTGATTAGAAACATCATCCTAGCGTTAGTACCGATGTCTTTGAGTGGACAAGGCACTCTGTTAATTGTATTCTAGTTCAAATCATGACTCGCACAATTAAGAATAATGTGTTGGCATGCATTGTGTAGACATTGTTGAGATAGTGAGTGCAAAAGGAAATGACAGCTGTAATGTTTAACATGGGCAGGGTGAGTAGGCAAGTGTATTGATAGAGTTGTAGATGTGTGGCTTACTCACCGCATTCATCACTTTTGATTCTCTCTCCAGCAACTTATCAAAGTGTTCCTGCGTGACCCACTGACCTCTCACCTGGTTGACGAACATTGCCGGCCGCTGCCCAACAGTCGGTTCATAAGGTGAGTGCATCAGTTAGGACTCAGCAATCAATGAACAGATGATAGATTGATTAGCAGTGTTTAGACAGCTCAGGCTCCACAGGGACAGTCTGGAGTGGGGCTTAGTCTAAGTCTGGTAGGGATGTGCCATCAGTCGGAATGTCAGTCTATAAATAGTGGTTTGTTCATATCTAGACAATTGTGGGGAAACTTCAACTTTTTGTAACCATTCTCTCTTTCCCCGACTCACTACATAAGCCTGTTATGTTTAGAGAGCAACATTCGAGTGTATGTTATGTAGTGAAGTAGTCATTGGAGAGATACCACATACAAGTTTCAAGGTCTAGAGTCTTAGAGCGTACTAATACTTTTTGGACCGCATTCTCTTCTTCTCGCGCCAGGGTCAGGACTTAATTTTCATTTGGATTGACCACCGCATTTATTTTTCTTAAACAACTGATTTGTATATGTCTAATTAAACACTTACGCGTTACAGATCTCGGGGCTTCCTTTAATTTTCTTTGCCTCGAAGTGTGCATGTTACCATAGCAGCGCAGTTAGCCCTTAATTAAACACAGATTGATCCGTAAAAACACAGCCTGAGCCTGGTGATCCGAACTGTAAACGACCAGTCAGTGGCCAACAGGCACGTTCTCTTTTGTTTTGCTTGGGGTGCTTTGAATCCGGAAAAAAAAAAAAAACAGCACACAACTAAAAGCTGCTTGTGTCTCCAGGCAGCAGAGCCTCGTTTTGGTGTCTTGTAATGTTTGCCGAGGCTCGGACTCCGTGATTAAGATCTGTATGTTTTTACACCGATGGGGGATTACCCGTAGTTAGTCTTTGCATTGCCGGCGCCGTGCAAATAGCCCAAGGATGAGATAATGATACAAGGGAAATCATTTTGGCCAAAGCCATTTCTCTTGTAATTTGAAACTAATTTTTAGTATTTTATGGAATAGACACGATAGTCTGATTGTCCATGTCTATTATTATTTAACTTGTCAAAGAAATCTGATCCCACCTGCTATATTGCAAACATAAACTATTTATGAAAACGAAATTCCTCATAGCTAGCAATAGCAGGAATCGAATATGCCTTAGGGCAGCGGTTCTCAACCTTTTAAGCTCGGCGACCCCGTTTTACAATATACCACTCTGCCGCGACCACCCCCCACCCCCCCTATAGACACACACAGCAATAGAAGAATAGACAATAACAATCCTTATTTTTGATGGTCTTAAGCGACCCCTGGCAAATCGTCAATCGACCCCCAAGGGGGTCGCGACCCACAGGTTGAGAACCCCTTCCTTAGAGAAAGAGACTGAAAAGTAGCAATAAATTAATAATGCATAAAAGACCTTGCCATAAAGATACATATGAAATGCAAAACCTAATAAGATAATGAGACAAAGATAAAGTCACATTTTCATATTCTATATGCTAGAAATAGAGCATGGATTGGGTTGACTCAATCAGCCAGGGCAACTTAGATTGACACATGGATGTAATAGGATTTAATTATCTTCTTCTTTGAACTAATTTCTGTAATTTAACTGCTTAACTCTTGGGGTTAGGTTCCCACTGATTCAACATATAGATTTGATAGACTCTATACTCTTAATTCAAGATGTAGATTTGATAGACTCTATGCTCTGACACTCTTAATTCAAGATGTAGATTTGATAGACTCTATGCTCTGACACTCTTAATTCAAGATGTAGATTTGATAGACTCTATGCTCTGACACTCTTAATTCAAGATGTAGATTTGATAGACTCTATGCTCTGACACTCTTAATTCAAGATGTAGATTTGATAGACTCTATGCTCTGACACTCTTAATTCAAGATGTAGATTTGATAGACTCTATGCTCTGACACTCTTAATTCAAGATGTAGATTTGATAGACTCTATGCTCTGACACTCTTAATTCAAAATGTAGATTTGATAGACTCTATGCTCTGACACTCTTAATTCAAGATGTAGATTTGATAGACTCTATGCTCTGACACTCTTAATTCAAGATGTAGATTTGATAGACTCTATGCTCTGACACTCTTAATTCAAGATGTAGATTTGATAGACTCTATGCTCTGACTCTCTTAATTCAAGATGTAGATTTGATAGACTCTATGCTCTGACACTCTTAATTCAAGATGTAGATTTGATAGACTCTACGCTCTGACTCTCTTAATTCAAAGATGTAGATTTGATAGACTCTATGCTCTGACACTCTTAATTCAAGATGTAGATTTGATAGACTCTATGCTCTGACACTCTTAATTCAAGATGTAGATTTGATAGACTCTATGCTCTGACTCTCTTAATTCAAGATGTAGATTTGATAGACTCTATGCTCTGACTCTCTTAATTCAAGATGTAGATTTGATAGACTCTATGCTCTGACTCTCTTAATTCAACATGTAGATTTGATAGACTCTATGCTCTGACTCTCTTAATTCAACATGTAGATTTGATAGACTCTATGCTCTGACTCTCTTAATTCAAGATGTAGATTTGATAGACTCTATGCTCTGACTCTCTTAATTCAACATGTAGATTTGATAGACTCTATGCTCTGACCCTCTTAATTCAACATGTAGATTTGATAGACTCTATGCTCTGACTCTCTTAATTCAACATGTAGATTTGATAGACTCTATGCTTTGACACTCTTAATTCAACATGTAGATTTGATAGACTCTATGCTCTGACTCTCTTAATTCAAGATGTAGATTTGATAGACTCTATGCTTTGACACTCTTAATTCAAGATGTAGATTTGATAGACTCTGCTCTGACACTCTTAATTCAAGATGTAGATTTGATAGACTCTATGCTCTGACACTCTTAATTCAAGATGTAGATTTGATAGACTCTATTTCTAAATGTACACAGTGTACTTCCTGATTATTTCATTACATTGTAGAGAAACAATTTTTTGTACAACTCTGTCACTACTTAGGAGTGTTTTGTCATAGCTTTAATCTCTGACTAGGAGTATGAAAACGCTTCAAGAAGTTTAAGTGTAGTCAATAACTTCTCTGTGTGTTCTGGAATGCTGTTCTCGTTGGTATTTTGAATTGAGACCTTGGAATCACAACAGATTTCCAATAAGGATCAACATGGCAGACCTAGTCTTTTCAACTTTCTTTTTTTTTTTCTTTAACCCACTCCATTTCTCTTGGACCCTGCTATCAACCTCTAGAGTGTGACTATGACCTGAGTCTTGTGATAGTCCCAGTATAGGCCTGTGGGTTGTTTGTCACAATTGAATCTTTGTCTCTTTCTCCTAGTGACATCTTACACCAGAAGGGGAAGACTGTAGTCAGTGTGAACCACAACCAGGACAGCATCAGAGAGTTGCTGGGAAGTCAGCACAGTAATGACAACAACCATTCTGGTGAGTCCACTTTACTTAGGATCATGTCAGTAGTATCTTATCTTAGTGTTATGTTGGTATTGTATGACCATAAGCTTCAAATGGGAGAGGGAAAGAGTAGTTTCTTGACAGTGGAATAAAACAAATAATGCTTCATCTTGCAGGGGTAGATTATTATTTTGTTGTATTCTAATGATGACTTATTTCACATTCTTTTGACAAGTTGTTTAGGACTTAACTAGCTGTGACAGAATAATGTACTCATTGATTTCTGTGATTATTTTAGTTTTCACTATATGCATTTATACATTTGATTACTGGTATAGCAGTAGCGGTTAAGCCTCATGACAGCAACACGCTTATGCTTTATTATGGCAACATGAGTATGCTTCATAACAGCTACATGGATCAGCTTCATAACAGCTACATGGATAAGCTTCATAACAGCTACATGGATAAGCTTCATGCCAGCTACATAGATAAGCTTCATAACAGCTACATGGTATACTTCATAACAGCTACATGGATAAGCTTCATGCCAGCTACATGGATAAGCTTCATGCCAGCTACATAGATAAGCTTCATAACAGCTACATGGATAAGCTTCATAACAGCTACATGGATAAGCTTCATAACAGCTACATGGATAAGCTTCATAACAGCTACATGGATAAGCTTCATAACAGCTACATGGATAAGCTTCATAACAGCTACATGGATAAGCTTCATAACAGCTACATGGTATACTTCATAACAGCTAGATGGATAAGCTTCATGCCAGCTACATGGATAAGCTTCATAACAGCTACATAGATACATTTGATAACAGTATGGATAAGTTTCATAACAGCTACATGGATCAGCTTCATAACAGCTACATGGATAAGCTTCATAACAGCTACATGGTATACTTCATAACAGCAGCATGGATAAGCTTCATGCCAGCTACATGGATAAGCTTCATAACAGCAACGTGGATATGCTTCATATTTCTACAAATTTTGAATTCTACTTTTGTTTATTTCAATCCTTTACCAAAAGTACATCATACATTCCTCCTTTTCTGACCCTAATGGAAATAATGTTTATGTTTTTCTGTTAGTATCTGGCTTGTGAGGGAGTGGTAGAGCCCTTGGCTTCTGAACCAAAGGGTCCTGGGATTGAATCTCAGTGAAGACTGGGATTTTTAATTTCTGAATTTTTAGGACCTTTAGATCATCTGCTGTAAATATCTCAAGGGCTGAAAGGGGTACTTAACTTACTTACTATCTGGCTTGTGTTTCAATTGAATCATACAATATGACTGTACTAAAATAATAATCTTAAAATATTTTCTGACTCTCTGATCTAAGAAAATAAACATTGAATTTAGAAACATCTAGAAATAATGATCAAAGTAACGAGGTCAGTGGGTCAAGGTTCTCTGAACTCAAGAGCACCTTCCATTCAATTATGTTGGATGTCCCATCAGACATTGAAACAATGGAAACAGCTTTTACATTTTGTTTTGAAATGTATTTATGTTGTTTTTTTTAAAGCCACGTTTCGAAGATGTAGAATAATAGTCATGTCTTGAACTCAGTCATGTCTTGAACTCAGTCATGTCTTGAACTCCCCAACCTTTCATTTTGGAAAATAAATAGCCATTAAATCTAAAAACTTGAACCATCAAGATCTGAGTGCATCATATTAAGCTGCTTTTGAATGCTGGGGATGTACAAATAGGCTATTTATTTTAAGCCTTAGAGCTTATTCAATTATCTATCATTTAATCAATAATGCCTATTGTATACCTGCTGGCAGGAGCTAGTGTACTACTTTATTGAATTGTACTTGTTGACTGAACACCATCTGTGCTCCAGAGTGGGGGAGGCTTTTTTTCATTGTATTTCATAGGTGTTGAGATCAAAGAGTCTTTGTATTTACTTTGTGTTGTAAACGTCTACTAGATCCCTACTGGCACATTACTTTAGTGTGGTTCAGTTGTTGACATATTATGTTTGTTGTTAACGCTTTCTCGCGTTATCCATGATTTTATCGTCGATGCTTAAAAAGTCAGTTGTTTTGTTTTCTTTCCTCCCAAAACGTTTTAAATTGCTTATCTTGAATAGTTTCCCTTTGGAAAACATACGGATTTTTTCATTTTCAATTTTTGTTTATATCTAAACTAATGTTTTTAAAAAAGTGGGAGCTAAAGAACGCTCTATTTTTCTATATTAATTTTCTGCATTGTATCTGCATGGGATAGTGAGCTCATGACAATTAATTTTATATGTTTTATATATATTATATAGTAAGTTTTGTGAAAATCATTAAAATACTTTTAGTTCAATTGGGATCATAAAATATGGCCTAGATCTAGCCTAGAAATAATTCTAAAGACACTTGTCCACAGTCTATAAGTTCTTATTTTAAAATTGCAATATCAAAAATACATTTTGGTTAGATAAACATCAATCTGTTTTATCTGAAAAAGGGGGCTCGAGATTTGACACCCGACTGGAGCAGAGTTGTGTTTACTGAGTGCCTTAAGTCCCAGATACCCCCCCTTGTCTACAAAAGAGATTGGACCATAGCGCTCTGAGCATGCTATAAGTATGAAAGTTGCACTATATTGAAGCTGTTTAAAAAAAAAGTGTGTGTGTTTCCCTTAGATATTATACCAAATATAACATTTTCTGATAACAAACAAAAAATTTATGAAGTTTAATTATAACAAGGCAGTGAAGTACATATGACCAAAATGAGCAAAATCCGTCAGAACATGGAAAATAATTACGGAGAGAAAGAATTAAAACTACTGATCAGTGAAGTTTCTCATTAAAACCTTGTGGTCAATATCTGTAAAGAGGAAGCACCAAATCCAGTTGTCTTACTTTCCCTAACTATTGTTAGACTAGAGGGGACTTTATAGAGAAACGTTTGATATGAAACCATGATCCTTTCCTTTTCAACTATGTGATCTAATACTTAGCCACTATGTCCTCAAATATCTAGTTTTTGTTTCAGGGTCAATATTTGTTTTAATCATGTTATTAGTTGGTTTCTTACTCTTGGTAATTGACTGACTCCTTGATTACTTTTATCTTCCAGTGTTACTTCTGCCTATACCAGAGAGAGGGACACACAGGAGTATAGGTCTTATTGTGGTGAGTTCATAGGTATACATCTCACACACACAATGTGAACACAGATGTTTACACTCAGATTTAGTTTGTTTGTATACAACTATGTCAGTTTCATCTTAATAACAATTAAAATAATGATAAGCTTTATTATACATTAGGAAATTTGTCACCCTAACAGTGATTTTTTAGTTTCGAGATCTTTTTTTTTTTTAGCTTTCTTATGAATGTTTGTCTCAAACAGCGGCCCAAATGGGGTTTGTTTTGTGCCCATGACCTTACCAGCACTATCTTGGATTTTAATAACTTTATTTGTATTTTTAATGTTCAGGCAATGTATCATTGTGTGATGACTATTTGTGTTTTTACTTTCCCTGCAGGTGGTCTCACAAGCAGGTTCACTGTCCAGTGTTGATCCGAAGAGAGTAGAGCTCTGTTTAAAGCAGGTTCGGATTCTTTTTATTCTCGCTTGCACTTAGTATCATTGTTTTCACTTTTCAGTAATGTAGCCTCTAAGCAAGACAGTAGATTATTAGCAGCACTTTAACATCTTCTAGATACTTACCATACCAGAATTGGAACCTTTAGTTTGGCACTAACTGTTTACCTCTCAGCCCCAAGTCCATTTATATCTAAGACTAAGAAAGACAATGGTGGGCCAAGAATGCTTTCACTTTTCAGGGTCTTAGATAAAGACCATGTATCTGGTCACTTTCATTATTTAGATTACATATTTGATCCAAGAAATGATAACCACTACAATTGGGATTATTTAGGTTCCAGGATTTGTTCCTTTAAGTTTTTCCTCATTTGGCAAAAAGGTAATTTATGCTAGGAGTTGACAAACTCCTTTGGCCCAAAGATTCTGGTCAGGAGGCTATAAATATTTCCCTTCACCTTTAAAAACAGCGTGGGAGGCCTAGAGCCTAAGGTCAGATGCTTCACTTTGTTTGTGAAGTCTATGTGAGACAAGACATTGAGCAAGATTGTATAGACCAGGGCTGGTCTTAGGCCACTGCAACCTCACTTGCATAGGCCCCGCGCGATGCGAATTCTATGTGTAAATTATTAAATTAAACCATTTTAACTTATTATTAAAGGGTTCCTGGAATTCTCCTGAAAGTATAAATATAAGAAAAGTCATGAAAATGTCCTGAGATTATTAAAATCTTCTGAAAAGTGATGCAAATCTTAAAACAGACAAAATTGTCATTTTGATGTTTCATTCAATATGGAAAACGCCAATACAACTCTCGATTTAAAAAAAAAAAAGGCATTGTCAGCTTTCATTTAATAAAAATGTAATAATAAGCTGAATTTTAACCAAACAAGAACTTCAAATACTTAATTTACTTCAATAGTCATTAGAATAGATCTAAATCTATCTCGACCTCTTATATAAAAAAAACAACAAACAAAAGGGATATTTTGCGAGTCGTTAGTAAATCTAAAAGGCAGATCTGAATGTTTATTGGCTTTTTGTTGGAAAACTACTCTCTACTGTAGATGGCTCGTAAAGTTAATTTGACAGTGATTTTATACTTAGTAAAGTATGAATAAATGCAAAGACGAATTTATTTTCTAATACAAAATCTTAATTTTCCACTTATTATCCTTATCACAAATTAGGCCCAGCGCAATCCGTTTCGCATAGGGCCCCGCAACCTGTAGGACCGGCCCTGGTATAGACAGTAAGAGCTTTCAGTTTGGAGTTTGAAACCAGTTTTGTTCGAGAATGCTTAGAAGTAGAAGAAAGTAGTAAAAGAAAAAAAAGTAAAGTACCCCTTTCAGACCTTGTGATCTATTGGGTAGATGATGTTAAGATCATCTGTTTCTTATGCCAATGGTTAACAAGCAGGGTGTCATGTGGCCAGCACAACGACCAATTGCCTTTACTTTCCCCAACTAGTCAGGTACTCATTAGAGTTAGGCGGACTCAAGGTTGCCCTAAAAATCCTTATTTAATTATCCATTTTAAAAAAATAAATGATTAGAAATGAAACAATAGAATGTCTGATTACTTGATGTCTCTTAGAATGAAATCTTATTGTAAGCATGTTTGCAAAAATAAAACAGCTAATCTGTGAAGAAGTCTAACCATTAACATCTTCTAAAGGTGCTAATTTAAGTATGGTAATTAAGCAATAAAATGGTTAAAAACATCATGTAACAAGACCACCGGTACAGGTCTTTAAATCCATCCAATGTTAAGGCTTTATAGTTCAATAGAAATGAACAACCTTCACACCTGGAATGCCAACAGCTGCATCTAGTGAGGAACTAGGTACATTGCCGCATATAAGCTCGCAGTATTCCTTAATTACCTTAACTAGCACAAGATGGTGATCATAGTCTTGGTGCACCTCTTCCAACTATTGAACAGTTAAACTTTTTTCCTTCAGTTTTATGTTATTATTATTAGCTATAGTTGGTGTGTAGGAACTAACTGTGTGTAAAATATTTCTCTGGCATTGCTACACCTACTCCTCTGACACACTAATAATAGTATGACATGATCTTCATAAAACAAAATTTTTAGTCGCACTAAATACGCACTAAATACATGAGGTTTTAATTTTTTTTTTATATTTAGGCTAAATAAAAATGTGATAGTTTCCATACTGTACTGCTGGGCCCATTTGATTCTAATCTAGCAGACATTCAACTTATTTCCCACTTTTTCCAGCTTGCCCCTAAGTGTGTACTTATTATTCCCAAATGTATGCTTATATTTTGTATGTATCTCTATCTTTTCAGATTTCAGTTACTTATGAAGTTGTGAAGAATAATTTGACTAAAGAGAATGCACCACCTCATATATCCAACTTACTGTCCTTGATTCAGTTGTGTGGTAGGTACTACATGATTGCACTAAATCTCCTTCAAAACATGACTGACTTCATCTTACTAGCCTGATCACTACCCCTTCATCCTGCACACCTGATGCTAAATCTTAGACCTGATCTTGTCTTCAGTTGTGTTGTGTACAGTGTTAAGTCATTACTTCTGTACACAAGTCTGAAGTTTCTGGTGTTCCCTCTTTTTAAGTTCAACAAATACCAGATGATGTTATTTAAATATATTCTCTCTTAGATCACTCTGTTCTGTCACTGGGGCTTAAATCACTGATATCCTACTTGAGTTGTTTACCTCACATAAATATCAAATAAGTTACCTTTCAGAATGTAAAATGTGCCATACTTACTGTGAAATATACTTTGTATAATTGATGCAACAATCTTGGAGTTATGACAGTACTATCTTGGTACATAATCTTGGAGTTATGACAATACTATCTTGGTACAGAATCTTGGAGTTATGACAATACTATCTTGGTACAGAATCTTGGAGTTATCTTGGTATAGAATCTTCGAGTTATCTTGGTATAGAATCTTGGAGTTATGACAATACTATCTTGGTATAGAATCTTGGAGTTATCTTGGTATAGAATCTTGGAGTTATGACAATACTATCTTGGGACAGAATCACTGGATAGGGAATCTCATGTCCGGGCCTGGTTGTTGGATAAAAGCCTTTCTAACAATCAATGGGATGGACAGCGCCCATGCAAGCGCCGATTCCCTACTGGACCTCATCGAAGGTACAGAATCTTGGAGTTATCTTGGTACAGAATCTTGGAGTTATGACAATACTATCTTGTTACAGAATCTTGGAGTTATCTTGGTACAGGGTGCTTATCAGGAAGAAAGTTCTGGAAATATTCACAAGCATCACTTTCATGTTTATTCAATATAGCAGGAAAAAAAATCGGGATATTTGATTGAATCAATACCTCTATACACTATGTACAGTAAGAAAAATGTGCTTAAAAATAGTTGCAATCCTGTTGTAAATAAAACAGTCACCTAAATGTCCTGTATTTAAAAAATAAATACAGGAAGATTGGGAACTAGTTCTGCAATATGGTTATATTTAGACTGAGACAAAGACTAAGAGAGCTAGTCTACAAATCGGCTTCTTTGTGTTCAGGCTAAGTTGATTGTGACAGTGTCATCAAGTCACATATCTGACTTTACATCTGCAAATGTCTTCTGTTTAACAGTAGAACACAACTGTTTGTTTTGATAGAGAGTTAATATAAAGCAGATTGATCAACATAATTGTAAATAAATAGAGACAAGTTCTTATTTTGTAAGAGTAAAGACACTAAAATTCAACAAGACAGAAACAATGATGCAATACATAACATAATATCACAACACCTACATTCAACTTTAAGCTCACTAATCAGTATGCTTATAACTCCTGAACTGCAGGAATAGTAACTTTCTATATGTGCTCCAAAAATCTTAGGAGTGTTTCAGTAACAACACTGACATAAATGATCCATTACAGCTAAGATTTCATTCACACAAATTCTTGTAAACACAAAATTTAACTTCAGAAATTTTATATTGATTCACTCTGTGTTGAGCTGAAAGCTAAATCAGAGGTGTCACAATTTGTTTTTATGTAAAGGAATGATCAGCTCTTAAGATGTCTGTATGTTTTTCTGTCTTTTCTTTGTTGAAAGAAATACATGTTTTCCCTTTCATTAAAGTTTAAAGCGAAAGCTCTCTAGATCCACTACTATATTTTAAATCATGGTTCTTTCTTGGTCCATTAAAGTATCACTTAATTAAATTGTATTATAATGTTTAGAAACAATGTTTAAAACTAGAGTTGTTGACAATAGGGTCAGAATATCACTGCAAGCTTTCAAACTATATTTTCTTACTCTCCAAATACATTGTGCTGATAATAGCCCCTACCTACACAGTGCTTTGTTTACTAATCAATCTTTGGGAGTCCATACATTAAAGAGGAGTACAGTATTTCACAATGCTATAATGACCTAGTAGCTACTTACAAATTTGTATATAATGCAAACATTACCATTTTCTGATTTAAGTTCCTTTTTTCATAGTGTGCACCTTTCTTTTGTTCAGCCAATAGACTGTGATGGGGCTTAAATCACTGGTGTGTTCCTCACACAAATGTCAAATAAGTTACCTTTCAAATGAAAAAAAAAGTGCAAATCTTACTGTGGACAATTGATGCAACTTTTCTTTTGCGGCTCAAATGTTCAAGTTCTCCATATGTGTTTTCTTTTAAAGCCAGTTAGGTATTAGAGATGCCAAACAAAAGTGGATTCCTAAGTTAGCCTTAAGTGCTCTTGGGAAGCACTTTATTATACCCTAGTCCAGTCCAGTGCAGCTGCCTAACAAAAAGCTTTACCTCTATACACCCCACATGGACATTAACTAGAATGTCATTATTAGTGGGAAGCGTGGTCGAGAGGCCCAGTGCACTTGAACTTGGCTTGGCTACCTAGAAGGGGGCTCGAGGTTCGACACCCGACTCGGGCAGAGTTGTGTTTACTGAGCGCCTAAAGGCAGCACGGAAAACCAACTCCTAGATACCCCCTCCCCCCCCACTGGTTCACAAATGAGATTGAACCAAAAGCGCTCTGAGCATGCTATAAGCATGAAAGTAGCTAAGCATGAAAGTAGCGCTACATAAAAGCGATAATATATATATATTTGTTTTGTACACTGCCATTTTATGCTGACAAAGGAGATAGAGTAGCTTTTCATTTTGGCATCCAAATCCTAGTATGTCATCTGGAAATATAAACTCACTAGTTCATTATAATAGAGAATCTAGAACATTCTAAACATTAATTTATAATTGTTCAAATTTTTATATCTATTACAAACAGCATAGTACATGTAATCTGTCAGGAACTTTTCCCTTTCCAATCCTAAACCTAATTTGAGCTACTATAGATAAACATTTAGCAGAGTAGAGAATCACTGATGGCATTTTATGGAACCCTTGACATCTTTCTTCTTCCTTGGTTGTTCTTATAGAATATGTTACATGTTACACTCTTTGTTGAAGTGCTAGCCTTGCAATTGTATTAATGTTTAACCAATGATCTCTGAATTGTTCTGTTTCATACTTGATGTCAACACTATCACATAATATTGTTTAAAACTGCTTTGTTTTAAATCTTGTTATTTGTGTGTGTCAATTTCAGGGGAACTTAATGATCCAGATGCAGCAAAGCTGGAGATAAAAGTTGTCCGATATGTAAGTCTGCCTTCTTCATACTTGAAATGTTTGCACAAATTGTATTTATTGTATTGTATATATCTTAGAAATAGCTTTTCATAAACATTTTTTTTAATTTTGAAAGTTCTAAATGGCAGAGGCAGACTTTTAAATACATTCATAAACCCCCCCCCCCCTTTTTATAAAGGTCTATGAAAAATGTTGGTCTACATCAACTGATATCTAATGCTAGAATCATGACTTTGTAATTGTATAGTTCATCAATCTGGAAGGAGTGTCATTCATTTCTATGTTACTTTTTTTTTTCCAGCTTCAGCGCCATACTGATGCAGAAAGTGGTTTCCTGTTGCTAGTAGTACCTGAGACGCAGATGTTGTTTTGTCAGGTAAATCGCCCAATTCAAGCAGTAGGGGCTGAGTAATAGTTTGCACCTGATTTTTCTTTTTTATTTCTGAATACATATAAAAATATGTAAAACATAAGACATGATATTATTGCTTGGGTATATTTTGGATCATTTTTTACATTTGATTTTGGTGAGTAAGATCACTTGGCTAACTGAATATTTATAGCATCTCTTTATGGAATTAAGTCATAATGTTATGATAGTCATTCTGTTATGATATCTCTGTTTTCCCCTTCAACTTATATTATTTGCCATTCTATCCTCATTCACTTTTCACTGAACTATCTAGAGAATTTCTAGATTGAATAGTATCAGGGATTGTTTAACTGTATTGTTTATTGGACTTCAGTCTAAGAAGCTCCTTCTGAAATGAAGATTATCAAGTCCCAGTCCAAACCTCATGCGTGGGATGACATCATGCAGGGTTTAACCTTATTGCCATTGTGATGACAGTCAAATGACCGAAGCACATACCAGACAACTCGTCCTATTATCTGTACATTCTGTTACTCAACTCACTTATTGCTATCTCTGCAGGCTGTGGGAGACACTGTCTTACAAGAGGAAGTAAGATTTGCAGTAAGTACTTAGGTTCATAGACACTTTTTGTTCTTGGGTCTTGGAAAGATTGACTTCTTTTGATATTTATGCAGTCCAACATTATATCACTTTGGAACCTGTAACATTTTTTTTTGGTAAATTTTAAAAAGTCCCATGCTTTAAATTCAATGTTGATAGAATTTGTGTCCCCTTAATTTCAAAAATTATTTCCTTGAAATTCTTAATAACCTTCACATTTTTCTTACAACATTTAACTTGGTGTGTTGGACATGATTATATAGAAACAATGATTATTTTTATGGAAAAAAAAAAAGAACACATGTTAATTTATTCATTCCTTATTCATTAACAATGTTGAATAGGATACCTTTTATTAGAGTAAAAGATTAAACCCGATTCTTTCCACCAAATATATCCATACATATATGTATAGCTACCAACATATATTCAACAGTCACCTGGGCACTGACTGCTCTTCTCGACCTTTTGCTTCAACACTCAATTACAAATATACAAGCAAAGAAATGAGGTTACCATTTTAAACATTTCAATGGCAATGAGTATTAACAATGAAATGATTTTGTCTGACACAAATCATACAATAATAAATCAAAAGCACTATATATATGATGCTATTAGTCAACATTAAATGAATCAATCCCTAACTTACAATATCACTACATGCCCATGACCATATACACTCATGCCCAACGGTGGCCACAATAATACAGTCATCAGACCGTAATTGGTATATTAGTCAAGTTTAGCCTGGCACAGCACACTGATTGACCATAGCTCCTCTTAAGAAGATAACTAATAAAGAACATATGCTCTAGCACCAACTACTGACACACTGATAGCAAACACCAAGAAATTATAACGGAGAAAAGCAAATTGTGCAGATGTGGATGTGATGTAAATCAATTGTAGCAAACAAAATGTGCAACATATTTGTGTCATTGCATTTGTATGTAGAGATGTTAGGAAATGTTCACTTTATCTTGGCACATATCTTCATCATCTGTATTATGCAGACATGCAGGTTAGGAGACAGGTTTTTGAATTTGGAATGTAATGTTGTGTATAAATAATATTAGCTGTGCTAGGTGTCCCATAGACTGTATACACTGCAAACTAGGCTAGACTATATGCAATGAGATTTATGTAACTGATAGTAAGGTGGCATAATTTTGTCTCATTTAAAATCTAATGGTTTAAAAAGCATTTATCAAATGTAATTTTCACTCCAGGGTCCATCCAGTTGTTTTGCAAAAGCCCTTGAAACCAAACAGCCTATCACTTTAGCAGATATACCTGTGGTAAGTTTTTTAAACCTGTCAAATTGTCATCTCATGAAGACTATTGGAATGATAATCTTTGTTTGAAGTATCTCATATTCTAAATAACAACACATAGGTCAGTGCCTCGATTGTTATAGTCATGATTAAGACCTTGATATTGCACTTTTTAGTGACACTTTGAGCAAATCTTGCTTGTACCGGATCTAAGACACATTGAACCCTGAATTCTTTTATTTATTAGTGAAGAGTCCATATAAAATTAAATTCATTTGGCATTGATGGACCAGTATACATCTTTTCCAATGAATTTTAAGTGCTTCTTAGCACAATTGTGTGCTTTTTAAGTTGGCCATATCTTTCAAATTCTGAGAAAATATCCTTAGGAATGTAGTTTAGATGTAAACACACACAAGAGTAATTTTTTAGCATAATAATTCAGAAAGAATATGTTTCAACTTTCTCTAAGGAAAGGAACCTCTTAGGAATGAATTTTAAAATGTAAGGCTAAAGCTATTTTTGTAATTGCCATATGCTTTAGTTGAAGATGCATTAATGTAGATTTCATCTACAAACACTGGTCTATATTTCTAGCCATATCTAGCCAGTTAACCACTTCTCACCAAGTCTAAATTTCATGTCATTAAACAATAGATGATGACATTTAGATTTGTGTAGTGATGAGTTATTGGTCATTATCTCATTTGGTGTAACGAGGGCTTTCCAGGGCATGGCGCTTGGAGCCACATGTGAGAGATTTAGGGGTTGGAAGGGGACCACTGAGGCCGTCCACCTAAAGGTGTAGCATGCCAGACCATCAAAGGTACTACCCCTTTCCAGTATCACAAACCAAGAGATTAGAAACAAGGTTACTACAGCGATCGGACCCCATGATGCTGCTAACTATTGTAAAAAAACGCAAGCTTAAAATCTATGACCATATTTCAAGATCTGCGGGGCTCGCAAAGACCTTTCTTCAGGGAACAGTAGCAGGAAAAAGAAGAAGAGGCAGACAGAGAAAGCGATGGGAGGACAACATAAAAGAATGGATGGGCCTACCATTGAAAGAGGTTTTAACCAAGGCAAAAGACAGGGAGGAATGGAGAAAGATGATCGACAAATCTTGCTTGGTGCCCAAACGGGCCAACAGACTAAGGGATAGGTAAAAGAAAAGGAGTTATTGGTGCTACAGTGTTACATCCTAGAAACAATCTGAATTAGCTCTTCTTTTCTATCAACAGGAACGGAGGCATGAAGTGGAGAAAATTATCAGGCGGCAGATCAACACATTGTTGTGTGTGCCTGTCTGTGTGAGTGATAGCAAGGATCTGCTAGCTTTGGCCTGTGTGGTCAACAAGTCAAACAATGAACAGTAAGTGGTCATAAGTGTGCCAGAATTAATTTAATTATGAAACAAAACAAATGCTTGTGAAGTGGATAATAGGAGGTGGTCATTTGATACTTCCAGTTAGCAATGTCACACAGAGCTAGATTGGAAATGTAGTAACTGTATTAAATTACTATATCAATCAAATATGTGAATTTAAAAAAATTGCTTTAATTTCTTTTCTCATGGAATGCAGGTATACTTAAAATGTGAACAGGGTTGAAATTCTAAAAAACATTTCAAAAAATTGTAAAACAAAGTAGAACAAAAAAACATGATTAATTTTTAGTTTAAAAAATGTGTTTAACTTGTTTTAATATTGTTACACCTTTGCATTTTTAAATCTTATATTTGCATCTGGAAATACTAATTTAAGCATCCTCTTAAACAGTCTTTAACCAGTGACGCTATAAAACATCACTGTTACAGTGAAATAGACCTCTGACTTAATGAACTTCTTGTTCTGTGCCCAGGTTCACTCAGCAGGACATTGACACCATACTCCAGTGTTTCAAGTACACAGCCACTGTACTGACCAGCACTTTAGCCTTCCAGAATGAACGCAAGTTGAAAAATCAAACCCAGGTGACTTTGTTAGTTGCAACATTCTTTCTTTTTGTGTGTGTGTGTGTGCGCAAATGTCTTGATTAAAAAAAAAAGATAAGGAAAATAATTACATCCTGTGCATATCCATGTGCTTAGTGAGTTGTTCTTGTTGGTAAGGGAAGATAGGTTTTCTTAAGTCGGGCAGGCATTTTCCATGTTTGGTATTTTATAAAAATTTTTTTCTATTTGTAAGTTTGGGTTTAAAATTTTGCTTATTTTACTTTTTAGCAGACTCTGAAAGGGGAATAGCTGTTATTAGTTTTGCGTGATCTGTCTGTCTGTCCGTCCTGCTTAGATTGCAAGAACTAAAAAATCTTTTAGATCTTGCAAAGTTTTGTTGCAATGGGTCCATTTTTGTTTTCTGAAAGTGAACTAGTTTAATTTTTAAAATAAAAAAACTCAAGCTTTTTTTTCTTAAATAATACATCATTTTAACAACTATTCACTAATAATAGTAAAAAAAACAACAGGGGAGACTATATTAAAAAAGGAGTGTTTTTTTCTGTATATTTTAAAAACATTGATGCAAAAAAGTTTTATCCATTTAAAAAATAATGTTATAAAAAATTAATGTATTACATAATCAAGTGTTAGCTTATAGGCTACTAAAGTTTAAAAAAAAATAGTGTTTACTATTAAGGCTAAATATTTATGAATAGATGCAATGCTATGTGTTTAATTTTGTTTTACTACAAGATCACTTTTGTGATGATTAATAAAACTCATAATGCAATAACACAACATATTTGTAGTTGTTATACTTTTAAAATTTTACTTTCTTTTGGTATTTATTATGTCTGTTTTTTTTTGTTATTACTAAGCTTGACAGTTGCAGCTAGAAGACTTGAACAGGTTAACAGTAGTGTGATCTTTTTTATGTTTCCTATATAGGTCTGAAAGGGAAACTTATCAATTTTATTTTCATCTATAATGTACTTGACAAGTCTTCAACATATAAAAAACACATTAATATTTGTCATCTAGTGAGACTATAAAAGCATCCTAATAATTTTCTCTGTTGCAGGCTCTGTTGCTAGTCGCCAGAAAGCTGTTTACCAGATTAGGTCAGTATATACCTTGGATGATCTTTTCTTGTCGTCTATCTGATTAGTAGTTTGAGATTGTTCTCTTGTAATCTTATCATTTTTGCTTACATGAAAAGATGTGACATGAGAAACTAAAATTTAATGATAAATTTCATGAGGATACAAGTAACTTGTACATGAGCTGTACAGCTGTGTTATCATGAGGATTAATTACAGTAGCAGTAAGATGAACTTATCAATCTATCAGTATCTCTTTCTTTATAGAGACCATTGTTTCCCAAACTTTTTCCTGAACGGAACACTTCGCACATTCTGAGTATTGAGCGGAACACTGTGCTTATTTTTTTAGGGAGATTAATTCATGTGGTGGCCTACTAATTATTCCAGTAGTTTTCAATCTATCAAGCCTTGTGGAACACTAAGGTTCCACAGAACACAGTTTGGGAAACACTGGTGTAGAACATCACCTACGCTTGAAAAGAAAAACATCTATAGACTTGTATATCTTACATTCATTGTTGAATTTATTTGATAACAAATATCTGCAAAGAAAAGCTTAGGTTTTGCAATTGTTTTTGAAGTAAAGAACCTAATCTCTCTTTAGTGATATTTCCTGTGATTTATTGTTTTCACCTAATAACATGTATTGGTTGTTTCTTATCATTGACTTTGCTGAGTTTAATTTTGTTATTGCTTGTCTGTCAGCATGCTGCATGTTATGTGTCTAGTTGTTGACTATTTCTAGATGCAAACTTGAGTCAAAGTTGGAATGAGACTGCCAATCTTAACAAGGTAAGCTCAGTCGAACCAGACTCTGGACACTCTGCTGGACTTTCAGGCTCACCTAGACTGATCAGGTGCCAGGGGCTTGGACCCACCTCCGGTCATTGCTCTGAACCTGGATGCATAGCCCAACTCATAAATAGCCTGCCCACCAATCAGGCCCAAAACACTCTGATTGTATTGCCTCTCTCAGCTTTCAGAGGCAGTGATCAGAGCTCTTCTGTGTGTCGCCCTGAAAGCTGTTTAGTAGAGCGTGCTCACTCAACCGTTCGACACCACAGGAGTGATTCAGAGAGCTCCTCAGAGTATTCCACTGCGTCTAGTTCAGCTCCTTCATCCAACCAACCGTTGCTTAACAATGATCCAAATAAGAAACCATCATTGGATATGAAAAGTGATAAGAGTACTGATCCAACAATTTGTGGAGAACATAATGTATCGGATCACAGAAGCATTGCTGATTCTTCAACTTGTTTCTATTTCAAGCAGAATGATGACTTAGCACCTGATGTTGGTCTTAGGCTAAGGGATCAACATGAAGATATGACAATGAAAGAACTAGAATTCAACAGATATTTCTTTAACAATCTAGAACAGTTTAAAGAGTTACTGAGTGCTGTTGACACCGATAATGTGAAGTATGCATCTCCCGAGTTCCATGTTTCACCTGTACTCAATACATCTCCTTTGGCTAATGTGTCGTCCATGACTAGCATGTCACCTGACATTATGAAAGATTACTTTCAGTGTGAAGATAATGTCCATTTACCTGATAAACAAATCCACAAGATTGACAATTACACACAATGTGAAAGCTGCAAATTGAAGCCAGACATCAGGTCAAGGACATTTCGAAAATTTAAGTCACCTGACCAGACTTTCTTTGGACAAAAGCAAGGTGTGAAGTCTGCGTTGCAGTCTAAGAGAAGTAACTCTATCTCTCTTCAGAGTTGTAACATTAAGATGTTATCCCATACTTCACTACCGCCAGAGAAAGGTTCCCACTGCAGTACAAGAATCAAAAACACTCTAAGCAAGCAGTGTAGATCATTGTCCAATAACAGAAACATGGTGAATAGCTCAAGCCTTAAGGTAGATGCTGGATATTGTAAAAAAAACAAAAAGCCAGTGTGCAGGCTGTGTAGATCAGTGTCTAACAGTAGTAGGAGCAGAGGTGTCAGTTTAAGTCCCATGGAGAGAAAGAAGACCAGCACAGTGGTGGAAGTCAGCACAGACTCTGTGTATCAGGTAGTGAAGCCTTCAGCCCAGTGTGGCATTGAGGATGTGTCTGATGAAGCATCCTTTCATTCTTTATCTGACGAGGACTTTGACCTGGATAACACTGACACCTCCATCCAGAGGCTGCTCACTTCAATACAAGACTCCAGCAGAAATGATCTGCAGTGTTCATTGGTACTCAAAGTGAAGAAATGTTCTACTGAGGAGAGATCTGATTTGTTTCAACTTGACTCTGATCTTGGCTTACAAAATACAAATGACAAGAGTGTTGCAGGAGTGCAGGTTGGTGAGAAGGATGAAGATTCTGTGTGCACCCTTGGTGTAGGGAAATCATGCCATTCCAATGAACAAGGTTTTGCCTTGTTGGCTGAAAACTTTACAACTGATGAACTAGTTACATACCCTGATCCATGCAGAACTACCCTAAGCAGCCCTCTTAATCAGCAAGCTAGTGTAGCTCAGCTGACCGGTGAAAGAGATGATGAACTAGTTACATACCCTGATCCATGCAGAACTACCCATAGCAGCCCTCTTACTGAGCAAGCTAGTGTAGCTCAGCTGACCGGTGAAGGAGATCACTTGACCTCAGCAGTGGACAGACATATTGAATTGTGTACCTTTGGTCTGGCATTTGGAGACTCTTTTGAGCCTGTGGGATGTTTAGGTAAAGATCCGGTCCTGCCGGTGAGCTCTAAGCAGGACAGTAGTGAACAAATTCTGAAAGTAGAAGACATTGTTGTAGTTCAGAATGAAGAAACTCAGTTCATCCAAGGTAGTAATAATAATGACAATAATTGTGATTACTTTCAAGATGCCTTTGATTGTTTCCAAGAAACAAAGATGGACTATAGTCATTGCATGAAGTACATAGAAACAGACCATTTTCAATCAGACCTTATAGCATGTGAACTTGTTGAGAGCGCCCATGTGGTGAGTGTTGTCAGAAACACTGATGAAGAAGTCAGTATAAAGATACACTTGGAGGATGATCTGAGACGTAGGGCTTTAAGATGTCACAATAACGAGTTCATTTCTGATGGTGAACTGGATTATAAAGATCAATCAAAGAATGGTGAAGATGCCAACTGTGTAACAGGAATCAATGCTGAAAACTTCACTTGTGCATCCAGAGTATTAGAGAGTGAAACAAATGTAAAAACACACCATTGGGCCTATCATCTAGAACAAGGAGTTGACAGTTCTGCACCAAGGGATGTGATTCCTTCAGCTATTGACTTGAAGCATTTATCTAGTGGCTCAGAGCCACAGTTTGTTGAAGAGTTGTCTATTTTATGGGAGGGTAGTTTGCTGAGCCAGCAAGATGAGGAAAGCATGTCTGTGACAGATGATGATGTGAAAGATTTAGAATCCCTCAATGGAAGTGAAGAATCAAACTTGAATCTTGATTTAGACATGTGCTCAGTCTATCTTGAAGAGACAAACTATGAAGATGTTGCCTCATCACATGTCATTAGAGTTCCTGGTGACCTTCAGCAAACTGAGCCTATAGTAACGTCTTCAATAAAGACTGATACATGGGAAATTAATAGTCTGATCAGGGAATATAAAAAAAGATTTCTAGAAGACAACATTAGTTTACCCTCTGTTGAAACACACTGCCGTGCAGAGCTAGCTTTCAAGAAATCAGATGCTACAACTGAGATAGAATGTGATCCTTCCTTGAAGACTGAAACTGAAGAGAATAAAGACCTAAGTCTTAGAAGTCATTTTTTGAACATTAATACTGACAATGTGTCTACTTGCAAACAAACTGATATTAGAGCTGAAAAGCTGATAAAGTCTGGTGTGATTTGGTCACAGGAGATCAATTCGGAAGTAGAACATTGTCTTGTTTCAGACAATATTCAAATGTTCAACATGAACTCCGACCTAACCCTACATCAAGATTTGTCTGTAGAACAAACCACAGGTTGCATTTTAGACCAAGAATGTCCAAATGTGTCTGCAAATGTTGTAAACTTGGACAGCTCAGATAATATTGCTGTAGCTGATGATTTTATCTTTTATCCTGATATGTGCCCTTATGAAATACATTTGAAGGAAGATTCTGATTCATTGAGCAGTGATATGTCTCTAAAGGAAGATTCAAGAAATGTACACATCAGTGTTGCCAGTCAAGACTACAGTCAACAAGAAGAATCTGATCAAGAAGTTAATGAAGAATCTGATGAGCAAATTAATGAAGAATCTAATCAAGAAGTTAATGAAAAGTCTGATCAGCAAATTAATGAAGAATCTCATCAGCAAGTTAATGGAGAATCTGATCTAGAAGTTAATGAAGAATTTTTCGATCAACAAGTTTATGAAGAATCTGATCAAGAAGTTAAAGATGAATCTGATCAAGAAGTTAATGAAGAATCTTATCAAGAAGTTAATGAAGAATCTGATCAACAGGTTAATGAAGAATCTGATCAAGAAGTTAATGAAGAATTTTTTGATCAACAAGTTAATGAAGAATCTTATCAAGAGGTTAATGAAAAATCTGATCAGCAAATTAATGAAGAATCTCATCAGCAAGTTAATGATGAATCTGATCAGCAAATAAATGAAGAATTTGATCAACAAGTTAATGATGAAAGAGAGTTCAATAAAAAGTCTGATCAAGAAGTTAATGAAGAATTTGATCAACAAGTTAAGGAAGAAACTGATCAACAGGTTAATGAAGAATTTAATCAAGAAATTAATGAAGAATCTGATCAAGAAGTTAATGAAGAATCTGATCAAGTTATTGAAGAATTTGATCAACAAGTTAAGGAAGAATCTGATCAGCAAGTTAATGAAGAATTTGATCAACAGGTTAATGAAGAATTTGATCAAGAAATTAATGAAGAATCTGATCAAGAAGTTAATGAAGAATCTGATCAACAGGTTAATGAAGAATTTGATCAAGAAGTTAATGAAGAATCTGATCAAGAAGTTAATGAAGAATCTGATCAACAGGTTAATGAAGAAACTGATCCACAGGTTATTAAAGAATCTGATCAACAAGATAATGAAAAATCTGATCAAGAAGTTAATGATGATATAGAGTTCAATAAAGAATCTGATCAAGTTAATGATGAAATAGATATCAAAGAAGAATTAGTTCAAGAAGTTAATGATGAAATAGAGATCAAAGAAGAATTAGTTCAAGAAGTAACTGATGAAATAGAGATCAATAAAGTATTCGATCATGAATGTTATGATTTCAGTGAAGAATTTAAAAAGATTAATGATGAATCTGATCAAGACGTTAATGATGAATCTGATCAAGACATTAATGATGAAATAGACTTCAAAGATGAAGTATGTCAATTTAATGATGAAATAGATTTTAATGAAGACTTTGGTCAACAAGTTAATGATGAAATAGAGTTCAGTGAAGAATCTGATCAAAAAGTTAATGAAGAATTTGATCAAGAAGTTACTTATGAAACAGATTTCAATAAAGAATTTGATCAACAATTAGTCAATGAAAGAGATTTTAAACCACACCATCATGAAAAAGATTTGAATATAGAATCAAATCAAGAAGTTGAAACTAAACTAGATGTCCAACATGAACGTAGTCTACAAATAATTTTTACCACTGATTTCAGTCAGAAATTAAACCTTGAAACCAATGGTGAAATCTGTTCACTTAAAAAATCAAATCAACAGAATGTAGTTGCAATAAATACTATGAGAATAACTGAACAAATAAAACTCAATGAAGAATTAAATCAAATCTTGGATGAAATAAATGTAAAAAAAGAATCAAGTCAAATCCTGGATGACATAAATTTTAATGCAGATTCAAGTCAAATCCAGAAAGACATAGATTTTAATGCAGATGCAAGTAAAATCCAGAAAGACATAGATTTTAATGCAGATGCAAGTCAAATCCAGAAAGACATAGATTTTAATGCCGATGCAAGTCAAATCCAGAAAGACATAGATTTTAATGCAGATGCAAGTCAAATCCAGAAAGACATAGATTTTAATGCAGATGCAAGTAAAATCCAGAATGACATAAATTTTAATGCCGATGCAAGTCAAATCCAGAAAGACATAGATTTTAATGCAGATTCAAGTCAAATCCAGAAAGACATAGATTTTAATGCAGATGCAAGTCAAATCCAGAAAGACATAGATTTTAATGCAGATTCAAGTCAAATCCAGAAAGACATAGATTTTAATGCAGATGCAAGTCAAATCCAGAAAGACATAGATTTTAATGCAGATGCAAGTGTGGTCCTGGATGAAATAAATTATATTGAAGAAGCATGTTATCTTATACCAGTTAAAAATCATTTGACTAGAGAACTAAATCTACAAAGCCAAGAAAATAAGGATTTGGTTAGAAACTTTTACCAAGTCCATAATAAAACAAGTTATATTAAAGAGTCCAATCAGAAAATCCCTGAAGAAAAAGATGCCACTGAAAAATATTTCCATCAAGAATCAATTCATCAAAGTCATGAGAAAAAATATTTCAATGAAGAATCAAGTCATGAAAATCATGATGACAAAGATTTGCATGAAGAAGCAATTCAATGCAACCTTGATGAAGAAGAATCAAGTCAACAAATTCATAATGTAAAAGATTTTGATGATGAATCAAATCACTATATTCAGGATGTGAAATTAAGTCAACAAATCCATGATGAAATAGATTTCAAAGAAATATTTGTTCAATATATCCATGATGAAATAGGTTTCAATGAAGAACCAGGTCAACAAAGTCAAGATGATTTCAATGAAGAACCATGTCAACAAAGTCAAGATGATTTCAATGAAGAACCATGTCAACAAAGTCAAGATGATTTCAATGAAGAACCAGGTCAACAAAGTCAAGATGATTTCAATGAAGAACCAGGTCAACAAAGTCAAGATGATTTCAATGAAGAACCAGGTCAACAAAGTCATGATGATTTCAATGAAGAAGCAGCTCAACCAATTCATGATGATGACTTAAGTCTGCAAATCCAAGAGGAAAAAGATATCTGCATGAAATCAAGTGAACAGATATATTACAAAGAGGATTACATTGCATATTCAGGTCAACAAAGTCATGATGAAACTGATTTAAAAGAAGAATTACACCCAAAAAATCAAAATAAAATAAATTTATTTCAAAAATTGAATCCACAGATCATTAATAAAATTGCTTCATGTGACACATTAAATTTCCCAATGAATGATGAAATTGATTTTACTTATGAATCAATTCAACATAAGAGTTATGAGAGTGGTATCACACAAAAATATGTTGAATCATTCAGTGAGGATCAGCAGATCTTTACTGCACTAGATTCTAATGAAGAATCAAGGGAGCCAATGTGTCCTGACTTAGATTGGAATCAACAATTCACTCCATCCTCAGATACACTAACTTTGATTCAAGAAACCATTGAGCAGCAAGTTACCACTGAAGTCAATGTACACAGTCAAACCATTCCAAGTCTACCAAACAAAACCAATGCCCTTTTCATTCAAGATACTCAGGGAATCATTAAGGAGTTAGGACTTATCAAATTAAAACAACCAATGGAAGAAAGGACTACTGAAGGAGAAGAGCACCACCTAATTACTGCAATGAATTTCAACAATGATGAGCTCAATGAAGAACATAACAAATGCAATGATACAAACAATATAACTGCAGACAATCAGCAGATAATTCTGTATAAAATAGAGTCAAAGAAAATGAATGAACAAGTTCTTGAGGAAGACATTTGTACTGAAATTTCAGATCGAGATATTTTAAAAGTAAGCTGCGATGAAACTTCAAGTCATTACACTGATGAAGTTTTTATTGAAGCCTTCAGTCAACTAATCCATGATGATATAGTGGAAGTATCAAGTCAACAATCTGATTATGACGTTTCAAAGCAACAATCAGATAACGAAATAGATCCTGAAGATGTAATTGTTTCATCTCTTGGTCAAATAAATGGACCTCTTATAAATATATTACATTTAGAAGCTTTGTCTGATCAGATGGATGTTTGTGAGTATGACAATGATGTGGTGTGTCTGGACTCCACTCAATGTCTACCTACTGATCTTGAAATCAAATATGATGAAGGGAGTCTCAGTTTCCTCTTGGAGACAGCAGATGAGTTAGAAAAAACTGAACTCCTATCTTATCCAACTAGAGTACAAGACACCACATTTCATTATGAGATGGGGGGGCAAATGTATGAGATTGAAGAAGAGAAATTATACCAACTAGCTCAAGAAATATTAGGAGAGTCACCTGAACAGGAAGAAATATTCCTGGAAAAAACGGCAGACTTAAACTATTGTTGTCTGGACTATGCAAGCCAAGAGCCTGTTGTTCGTAGACAAGATGTGTACTTGACAAAAGATCTTTTCTTGACTGATTCATCAAGGGAAGTAATACTCCATACAGACTCTGTCATTGAAACTAAATGTGGTTCTAGCTTTGATCAAGCAAATAGTCATCTGAAGTGGGCTGACAGAAGTAACAGAGAGTCTGACCTGCAGTGTGAGGCACATCTGTTGCCAGAGCATTATGTCAAGATGGCTCAATGTGCTACATGTTATCACTTGCCGGATACTGACAAGGAACATTTTGAGCCTTTTGAAAACAGCACTGACTCCTCCATTGATGAAGTTACCGGATTAAAACATGTTTCCTTAGGTTCCATTGCTGATGCTCTTTCCCCCAAAAGACCTCTGACCATTAGCTATAGTGACCATGATATTGCCATTGGTTTCTTTAACAGCCAGTCCTTCCCTCTTTTAGATGACCAGTCCATGTCTTTGCCTGATATGAGTATTTGTAGTCACTTTGACTGGTCCCAAAACAGCAATCGACCGATGACAAGATTCAGTGATGCTACAGACATGAGGTCATGGAGCTCTGTTCCGTCTGTACATAAAAAAATGAGTCCTTTTGATTCCCAGCTTCGTAAAACAAAATCTGATCAGAATTTGAAGCTCTGGTCTCCACGGTACAGCTGGAGCCCTTCAACTCAGAATTCCTTTTACGTCCATCCAAAACCATGGCATGAGCATCAGCAGGCCAATGACCTTTCACCTTTGTGCATAAGTTCTTCTGGAACTTTAAATACAAGTTCCTCTAGCTTGGGTCAGAACATTAGTGCAACTGCTCAAAGAATCTTGAAAGAAGATGAAGAGATAAGATCTGACTCTAGTACTAAGGGAAATATTGCTGCTGGGTATAGTCGACATCTGAAAGACAGTTTCACTTATGGAGAGTTTTCTAGGGATTTGTCTCATTTGAAAAGCAAATACCAGTCTGGCTTTAAATCCATGCCTAGAAATGACATGGAAGATCTGAGCCTAAAAACAGAATCCAATACCAAAAGAATTGTAAAGGCTATCAGAAACAACTTACATAGTTCTTATGCTAGAAGTTCAGACATTTTAAAGACATTGTATGAACCAGAAACAACTTCATTCCAAGATCCAAACAGCCAGCCTGACTTCAAAAGCAATTGGAAATCTTCTGGAGATAATGAAAGAGGGGCATTCAGATACCATTCTAAAAAGATAACTGATGACTTCTCAGAATTGGATCATGTTTACACGCGTAATAATTTAGAACATGGCCAGGGTTTTAATGAGCACTTAGGTCAGCCTGTTGGTTTCAGTTCTCAATCTTGTTTGGTTGGACAGGAAAGTGAGCACATGTCAACGTCTAGGAAAAGATACATCACTGACTATTCACATAGGACTTGGAATGAGTCAGACTTGAATCTCACAGCTGACGACACTGACTTTTTAGGAGATTTTAAAAAGCCACTTCCTTTTGACCACACTAAGTATTACAAAAACAAGATACATGGCTCCAACACATACATGACATTTTCTTGCCCAAAAGATGAGACCTACGGCAGACTCATTTTCCACCAGCACAACCACGGCGATGAAAGTCAAATACCTTCACATTCCCACTTTCAAAGTTCCTTTATGGACTATCTCAACACAGATAGCAGGCAGCACCGTGTTTCATTCTTGAATGAGAAGACTAACTTTGACCTCAGCACTGAGTCTGGCCTTGACAGCAGTATGACAGACAGCCTTTTTGATGGCATTCTCGACAAGGGCAGTGATGACAGTTTTGAATGCCACTTTTTGTCCTCCAGGTTTGCTGGAGCAAGGGGAAAAGAAAACAATAATCATTATGACGAGACTATTCTGGAGTCCTCTCTGGCTGAGGAAGTGAGTTCTAGAGACGATATAGAAGATACTTTTAATGAGTGTATGTTAATGAACAACAAAGAAATGGAGGATCATGGGTTTGTTACCCCTGCATTCACTAATAGAGGGATTAATGCTATATTAGCTGAGGACACATCTGAAGGCAGTGACTCTGGAGAAAGTGACCCTATGGAAAACAGTGTGTATCCAGATACTGATGCTCCAAATGTTTGCTTCAGAAAAACACTTGCCAAACAAAAGGATGTGAAAGAAAGTGATGTTAAAAGGGGGTATGTAGACAGGGAAAACCAGGATCCTCTCACTCTTGGACATTTGGATTGCAACCTGGCTGGCGGGCCTTTGAATCTCAATATAAATGTTGTTTTGCAGGTATCTAAAAGTCAGAACACCAGTGAGAATCTAAATTATGCTAAACTTGTGGCATTCAATTCAGTATCCACTCAATTCTCTCTTCAGAATAGCATTGGAAACTCTGAGGCCTTGGACGACATTAACATTGAAGGCTTACAGTCTGCTCTACAGGATTACCAAAGCAGGGGCCCTATGCTGTCACCAGTGTTAGAGGTCTTGGATGATGACCCAGCGTCTAGAACTGATGAACTTAACAGTGACTGCTCTCCTGGGGAAGACACTCAAGCCAGTGAGCACGTTCATGAAAACTGTGTTCTAAAGGAGGACAAAATGGAAGATCCTCCTGATATCTCAAAGTATAAACCCCAGAATGAGTCCTCGGAAGAAAATTCAGAGGACTTCATTACCTTGGAAACAGACAAAATAACAAAAGTTGTGTACAAGTCTAAAACAGAAGAATTAAAGAAAGAAGGTTTGGGTGATGGCGTAGCACACGTGTCAGTCGGGCCTAAAAGTCTACAGTTAAGTGATGCTAAGGAGGATGTGTGTGTCAGTGCTGGGGACAATGCTGCCGTGAGCAGACTGGTTGAAGCTCTTAAACAACTCCACAGCTGTGCACTGCAATCTATCCCTTCTGATGGGTCTAAACCTGACCACCAGTTTGTATCGTTGATGAATAAAGAAATGCTCCAAATGCTCACACTGCATGATACTCCTGTTAATAGCCCTCCTTCTGGAAGGTCCTACTTAAATGATGACAAGCCTCATAATGAGAGCTGTAGCTCAGAAGACACACTTAGCCTAAGAAGAAGTTTAGCAGAAGACCAACAAGAGAAGTATGTACACACTTGTGCTTCTCAAAGCTTGCTCAACAAATCAGAATTCCAAGGGGATCAAAATCAAATTCCTGAAATCATCAATTCAGACAAAAGAACAACATTGGTTACAGGTGTTTTAAAACCTCTGAATGGTAGTTATAATTTAGTGAAGGATTCTACACATGACACGTTTATTAGTCAGACACCCTTGTCACCAAGAGGATACAGAGACACCATAATCAATAGGTCTGTTTCAACAGATGTCATGGGCAATGGTTCTTTAGCAAGTAATCTCTTCACCAATAGCTCTAAATCTTTGGATATCCTAAGTGAAGGCATGAGGAGGGAAGGTACATCCATTTTTTCAAAGATCAGGGGGGATTACTCCAGAGACACCCAACAGCAGAATGCCTTCACCAAAGGCATCTTGGCTCAAGATGCACTGAGATCAGACAAGCATCTTACTTCAGATTCCAGAGCACAGGATGCTCCTGTGGACAATTTTGAGGTTATTGACAAAAGTTTAAAACCAAGGATTAGCTGTCCTCAGCTGATCAGTAAGGATTCCCAAAAAAGTTTGTATTGCCATTTCAGTGATGGTAATGTTCAAAAGTTAAAACAACATGATGAACTTGTTATTTCAAGACCTCAAAACTTGCTGACCACTGGATCACAGAATAGAGAAGATAATTTCCCAATATTGAACAGTGTTTGGCCTAAACTTAATAAAACCCAGAGTTTACAAAGCAACAACTATGAGCTGAATTCCTTCGCTATGAACAGTCCAGACAGGTCTACAAAGTTGTGCTATCAAAGAGATTTAGGCTGTAGATGTAGGTCTCATGGTGCTTTACCCAGAATCTCTGAGGCATATGAAATCTTCAACAGCAATTCTCTTCCAAAGAAAGACTTCATCATGGAACATCAAGTCTCTGACATAGACACTTCTAGAACACATGGTGCTTTCCCCCAGGAAATGTCTCTATGTAATACACACACACCCTACAATGCATCTCAGCAGGTTCACAATTCTATTATTGGATCAAAAGATGCTTGCTCTGGACAAAAAGATGAACTTTCCATTAGCACTCAAGAGTTTCAAGCAAAAACCTTCAACCTGCAACCATTTGGTCTTGTCAATGCTATCACATCTAAGCATGCCTGCACATCTGCCAATATAAGTGACACCACAAGAGAGATACATACACAATCGGATGTAGACACTATTCTAAACGCAGTTACTAAAGAGAAAACAACATCTAATGATGATGTGTTTTTAAAGGTTGAGGAAGAGACTAGTCATGAAAAAGCTGGAAAAGAAAGTACTGGGCAACTTGGCTGTAATGGTGACAATAACCAAATAAGAAGAGGGGTCACAATCCAAGAGAGGCATGTCTTTGAGAAGCTCAAAGTGACCAGCACATCTAAAAGTGACATAAAAATTGTGCGTGATCTGGAGGATGACAAGGAAGCCAGGTTGACAAAACAAATTTGGAAGGCAGCAGATGTCAGTGGTGATGTGGGAGATAGAGTATTCTTTGATCAATCAAAGAGAGAGAACAACATGTGGGCTTCAAGAGACCAGAGTAATGCTTTGATAAATGGCCATGGAGTATATAAAATTGGGGATAGCAATGGCGATGGTTGCATAAAGTCAGACGATTGTCATGCCATCAAATCTGTTGTACCATTGACAGATATTGACCATATGAAGACTTTTAAGTCAGACAGTCATGGCAGACCAGAGTATACAGAAACATCAAATTTGCCAATTGCTGACCTAGTCCCAGCTGATGAAACTGTGACCATGGAAAATAAAGCTGTGGGCAGCAGTGTCCAGACTCAAGAGAAATGTGTTGAGACTGATAACTGCATTACAAATGAGCAATGGAGCAATGCTGAAATGGACCCTCTCTTTAAAAGTCCCTACCTTGAAAGTACAACTCTGAATATCAAACAAAATGACTTGTTGAAGCTGTTTTGTAAAACTGATGTCTGTTTGAAGGAAATTAAACTGGTATTATTAAACAAAGACATGGTCCAGGCTCAAGTAGATTCCAATGGCAAGACTGATCAATCTAGTCTTGGTTTGAAACATCTGACTCAGAAGTTATCTTCTGTCCCAATAATTGTCACTAAGGATGATGTTAATTTAAATGAAGAGAATATTGAATTGCAGAAGAACAGATTTAAATCCCCAATCCCCAATAGCTCCTATTTTTCTGCCCAGCATAATAAATGCTTGGAACCAGTGCAAGACCAACATACCAAAGAGTTATTTGCAGAGTTAGAAGCAGATGAACAGTCTTTTAAAAGCGTTTGTGAAATGATAGGGAACAAAAGAGATTCAAGCAATGACACTAAACAAATACAAGACCCTCATCATTCTTCTGCACTAGAAGATCAGCAGATTTCTACTCCATTGATGGACAAACTTGCTTCTCCACTACTTGTTGACTTCCTGTCCTGCAGCTCAGAGTCATGTGACAGTGAATGGCAGTCAACATTTAGCCAATCAGGCGATCCCAAGTTCTACGATACATTTCCTAAAGTAATTTCTTTTGACCATTCAAAGTCCAGCAGTGAGTCATCCTTTCCAGATATCACAGACTTTGATGAGAGTAACTTGAGCAGTGATGAGGATACCCGTGATGCTGATGTCAGCTCACTGGATACTACACTCATTGCTCCCAGCTACTCAGAAAAATACAGGCTAAGTCAGCCTATAAAGTATCAGTCTCTCTTCAGAAAAAGACATGGGTCAAATCAAACCAAGTCAGATCTTCTGTTTCACAAAGACAATCCAGAGGTCAGTCTCTTTGCCCCCAATCTAAATCTTGTCCAAGAGGAAATTATTGGGAATCAAAAAGACAATGTAGATAGCTGTGCAGCTGATGTGGAAAGCCTGAGCGACTTTGCCAAAGTGGCTGCTCCAATCAAATGTTTTCCTACAATCCCTTTCTCTGTTGCACCAATTACTGACAGATTTCCATCTTTTTTCAAAACTCAATCCTGTCAGGATAAAAAGAATACAACTGAGAAACAATCTGTATTTAAGCAACGAGGGTGTCAACAAGAAAGATATAACTCTTTTATACTAGCTGACAAGTCAGGAAAACATAAAGCTAGGGCTTCTGACCTCGCAGGTCAGTTGTATTCCCCAAGAGTTAGCCCTAAGAAGCATCTCATCACTGAAGGGGAAGCCACACCAGGAAGTGTACTTCTGGATTCATTTTACTCCAAACCTGTCCAAGCAAATCACTGGCTGGCTTTCAAGAGTCCTCCTAGCTTCAGGCCCAGTCCAACAAACAACAAGTTTAAAACCAAGGCAAAAGTACATGAGGATTTGAAGTTCCACCGCAGAAAAAAGTTGTTTTCACCTCTAGAATCTGTCGCTGAAGAGAAAAGGCTCTTTCCTCTTCCCAGTTTTTACAAAGAAATCAACAATGCCAACAGTAATGATCTTATCTTTGACTGGCATCAGGAGTTGGCCCATAATGACCAGATAGAGGATGTGGCTGGATTTGATAGGACTGTTCAAGTACAAGATAGCTGTGAAACCTGTGAATATAAATCACCTGAAGCCATTAGAGTAGAGTCTAACCAGTCCAAGAGAAGTGTCAGTTTCCAATGGCCTAGTGAATACAGTGTTTGCATTATAGACACTAACTACACCAGTGATAGCCAGGTGACAAGTGTGGACCAAGACTTAGATCTTAAACCCAATGTGACCCCTGTGGAAATAGATTATGAACCCTTTTTATTCCGCTACAGAAAGCCTGGCCTGCCAGTGATAACAGAAGAGGTTGAGGATGCTGAAACAGATTTGAATTCTGTGTCTGACAGTTCTCCTGATATAAGCATGACATCTACCAGCAGCAGTGATGCATTTACTGAGGAAGCACAAAAAGAAGAGACTTGTACAAGAACATGCAAAGAAATCTGTACAACTAAATGTTCTCAAGAGGAAGAGACTAGAGATCAACACAGAAGACATGCTCGCTACTTCCCTGAGTTACCCTTTTTTAATAGTAGGTCGTCAGAGGAGGAGGCAACTGTGGATTCCAAGGCAGAAGTAGTTGATCTGGTAGCCAGAAATTCTGATAGAAAACTGCCAGATTTAAGTTTCTTTGCTCAACAGACATGTTCCAATGATGACTTTCTTGAGTCCAACTGTTTGAATAGTGACCATGTGTTGTGCCAGATGAATGTCTCAGACACAGAGATTCATTTAGACATAAATGTGGAGTTTACTTCTGATAGCATTAACTCTGAAGAGTCTAGAGATCAGATGACTGTGTCACTTCAGCAGGATCTTGGGTCTTTTGATACAAATAATGTTAACACAACAGCCGAGTCTAATGATAAAGAACTGGATATAAGTAAGGAGGCTATCATATCAGAACTAGGGCCAGACAAAGAAGCCTTCTCTCAAGTTAAGCTGTGCACTGAAAATAGTATTTCAAACAATAGGACATCCCATGAATCAAAGGAATATGCACAACCCCTTCAGTGCTTGATTGACAAGACATTTTCTGATGACATTAAAGAAAGGGGTCATGTATCTCATAAATACAACTTGCCTTTGGCTAACATTAAAACAGATGAGACATTTGTTGACTCTGAGGATGACGCTGCTACCTTGTTGAGGCATTTGAAAGAGATGGACCTAACCTTAGAGACTGACAGTGACCTAAGTTTCACAGGACAATTTGACAGTCCCACCAAGTCAACTTACCACATAGATGTCTCCTGTGTGGTCCATGTGGAAGACTGTGACTCTGAAGCATCCAGTAGCTCCAGCTTGATATTGTCTTCAGGTCATGAAATCAGCATTTCCGCGGAATGGAAAACTGACTCTGAGGAGCCTTCTGAAACAGACAATGCCATTGTCAAAAACATTGTGAGTCCACTTGGTGCAGATGATTTGAATCAGGCTTTCAATGCTGGAACCACAAGTGATCAGAAAGATGATGATATTGACAGTCATTTAAATATTACCTATGTGCTAGATGAAAGCAATGAATCTCCAGAATCTACCAGTCATAAAAATGATGCTTGTGATGATCTTGAGGATGATATGAATGCTTCATCTGAAGCCTATTCAGACAATATGGAGAGGCTAGGAAGCTCTGATGAACACTTGGGGGATGACTCTGGGGATTCCCCTAGCGACTCTGATATTCTACTACATACCTCCAGCATTATCAAAGACCCTATGGTGTTAAAGAGGTTGACGTCAGAGCCCCCAGTGAAACAGAAGCCTGCCAAGGAAGATAGATCAGTCTACAGTTTGCAAGACAGCAGCTTGGTTGTGCCAACATTGTCCTCTGACTCCTTTTCAACTTATTGTTCTCACCAGAGCCACCTGGTGGATGAACTGGAACTGGCAGCATTCCTTAGTGATGACTGTGCTGAGTCACAGGATAACAAGAGATGCCATCTAGACTGTAGTGACATTGCAGAGGATGATAGACTTGTCAGTGACAGCAGTGTTAGGAAGGAAGAGGATTTCACTGAGTTAACTGCTGAAAATGATGGAATCGTCAACAAGAGCAGTAACAGTGAGGATGCTGACCCTGAAGAAGAGAAGCTTGAGGAAGGTTTTTTGATTCACTCTGAAGGTCTGGACTCTACTGAATCCTTGACGCAATGGACAGATCAAGTTTCTCCCCATGGCAGTAGACTGTGTTACTATCACCTCTATTTTGATCAGACTGGAGCAGAGGTGGACACTTCTAATGAGAACAGTATCCTAGATGTTCACGTTAGTGAAACCTCAGGTCTCGGTGTTGAGAAACTGAGTCAGGATGGACTTTGTCAAATGGAAATCCTTCAACATGTTTCAGAACCTCTGGACCCTAATGTTCTTGATACAAGGGACTCAAAAGTAGAAGATGAGAATGCTATGGTTGACTCAAGTAAACTTCAGTCTGAAAACCTATGTGACTTTAAAATAAATTTGGCTCCATGCAGTTTAGTCAGCCACAGTCTTAGAGATCAGACTAGTGAAAGCAGCTCACAGTCAGGCCTCATAGGACAGTCTGACCTGTGCCAATTGGATGACCTTTTTGCTGTCTCTTCCTTGTCAGACCCTGACATGACAGTGACTGAAGAGCTGCACCATGAAGGACCTGACACTTGCATTCTAAGCTTTAGCTTTTCTAACCCAATGTTCTGTCACTGCCAAGGTGGTGAAAAGAAACGCTACAGCTCTTTCATCTCTCTATCACCGTATCCTTGCTTGCGTAAAAGTAAGTCTGATCACAGCGTAGACTCTAAGAGCTTGTGCCAGAACTGGATACTCCAAAATAACAGCTTCCATGACACACAGCACCTGATGTTTCCAGAAGATAAAAGAACAGGCGGGAGAAATACTGTATCAGACATAAGTGACTTTAGGAGGTCAGCAAATAAAGGTCCTGAGTATCAGTATGAGGAAATGACTTCCTTCTCCGCTGACTGGTCATCCAACTGTTTATTGGTTGGAGAGGATAAGAGTGGGGACAAAGTGGAAGACCTAAACCAATGTGTCCTCTTTGAGGAAGACAGTAAGGAGATGGTAACACAAGAGTCTGGGACTACAGAAGACATCAGTTTTTCCTGTCATCCGGTCAGTTCCAAGTTTTCCTTAGCTGACCTTGTCCAGCATCTCATGGCAAGAGATCAACTGAAGAACTTTGGTTTTTGTGATGGTAGCCGTTGGTTCAATATTCTAGTTGAAGTATTTTGTTGGCTGTTTATTTTTATTTTAACTGTTTGTGTTGATTCAAATGTCTATCAGTATCCTCTTCCTCGTATGATATTTTATTAGGACATGATTTGTTTGAAATCATATCATGTTGGTATCATCTTGAGATTAATTTGACTTCTATTTCCTTCTTCATTTTGTAGACAATATTTAGACAAATATTAATAAGCTTGGCTTCATATTGTAAAAGATAATCAATCTTCTATTTGTGTATTTCTTTTTTTTTTTAAATGTTTGGTTTTAAATGCTAGTAATCAGTTTTTAAAAAAAGATTGATAGCTTTAATTGAAAAAAAAACACACACACACACACTGTAATGCATTATAAGACATTCAGAATATTTAAGAAAATAAAAATGCTTTTCAAGAACCAAATAATAATTTTTAGTGTATGGGATAGTTCCCATAAAAAAGAACAATTTTTTAACTTTTAGTATTTTTTCTTTTTTTTTTTTTTCTTTTACTGTTGTTTTTGTTTTTTTTTTATACTTGAACTTTCAGAATTTTTTTTTCAAAAGTTTTTTTTTTTTTTTTTGAAATAGATTTTTTGTTGTTGTTTTATTAAATGCATTCTAAATTTTGTGGTACCTTTAAAAAAAAAAAAGTGACATATATGAATTAAAGGACTAGTTTGCTAGTTTTATTCAAAGATGTCTGCGAAATGTGTCCAACTAAATCAATCAATTGGTACTGAAATGAACATCATGTTTGAATCCAATTATGATGAGCAGCGCCAGGTTTAATTCTCAGTTTCCAAAAAATGTAGTTCATTTATCAAATACCATTGTCATTTAATAGAACACTGTTCTTTTTTTTATGAGATCACTGCAAACATATACATCTTCCATTAGCTTAATTTTTTTAAAAGGCCAGTATTGGGTTTGTGAAGTTCTTTTGGACTCCTTACTCCTTAGAAAGATGAAATGTGATTAGAATTATGAGCAATTATCACATTTTCATTTTTTTAGGAAATATCTGTACATTTTGTTGTTTTGTTATATCTTTGTGACATGTGACATTTTCATTTTCAGATGACTTGACTAAATTATTAAGAGAAATTATGCAAGAAGCCAGGAACTTAACTGATGCTGAGAGGTGAGTAGTTGAGCCAGATGAGTAGTTAACATTCTACCCATGGACCATGAACCTAGTTAACAAGTTTTCAGTAGTCCATGGGAAAGATCTTTTGTTTTTTAAAATGTATCTGGTTAAAGGTAAATAGTGTGTATGACAAGGACATTATGACCAAGATGTGGTACCATATTATGGAATTCACTAATTGATTGGGTGTGACCAACAGCCTAGTAGGGGATTACTTATTTATGACTAGAACTCTTTAGCAACTAATTTTGTTTGTACTTATTGTCATTTTGGTTAACATAGAAATGAATCTGTTACTGCTAATGTTAGTTGATGAATACATTTGTTCATGCACATACACACAAACACAAATGCAAACAAATTCTCATTAGAACAGATGTGGGTAAACTGCAGTACACTGCATAGCACCATAGCATATTATGTGGCCTGCTGTTGCACACATTACTTTTAAATTACGATCATAAATGTTACCTACGATCATAAATGCTACCCACATTTTATTTCAGGTGCAGAGTTTATTTATTTTTTCTTACCATCTAAATTTATCTGTTTGGATTTTTTTTTTTTTTGTTAATTTGGCATGTCTTCATTTTCTCAAAATGATTTCTTAACACTTTTTGGTATTCACTTATTTTTTTATATGTGATTTTTTACAAGTTTATCAAAAGTTAGGATTGAATTTCAAATGATGTATATGAAACAAAAAAAAATTAGTTTGTGAAATTGACTGAAGAGTTACTTAGTATAGTTATTTAGTACAGAGTTATTTATTGTAGAGTTACTTAGTGTAGAGACACAAGCACAGGTCAGAATCCTCTCAATGCATTTAAGAACTGGGTTAATGTCTACCGAAAAAAAGCAAATGTAATGTTATACTTAGTTTCATTAATTCATATTGTCAGATGTTGTACATTGTAATTGAGATATACATAACATATATTTTACAATTATTTTTAAGATTATTGAAATGTATTGTTTCTAGATGCAGCCATTGTAATACGTATTGATTAACACTGGGTTTCTACCTGTTTAGTAAATATGTTTTTTTGTGTGTATATGCTCCTCTTGTCAGATGTTCAGTGTTTCTGTTAGACAAGGATACTGATGAACTGGTTGCAATGGTGTTTGATGGCATTACAGCAGATGACAAAGAGGTGGGTACCTTTAACAAGCTTCTTTGGTCTTGCTATTTATAACCTCCAGAGCATACACATGTATTGTTTAGATATGTTTAGTTTTTTTTTTGTCTGTGTCCAAGAATCATTGTTGTGGGATTGGACTCTTGGATTGGTTAGTTTTGACATTTACTTTTATTATAAGTTTATTGTTACCTTTAATGGATTTCATTTTGTTTTAAGCTTGAGATATTAAAATCATTAATTTAAACACTAAATTCATTTACTTTGGATTGTTGGTTTCAGTAAATTGAGCTAGGAATAGGAACAGTTTGTCAGTCAATCAAGAGAGCACTGAGTTACTTAGACATGAAAGTTACATTAAAAGCAGATATAATTAAGTGAGAAACAGTAATGTCCTCACTAATGTCAGTCCACTCCTTAACAATCACTTGTAGACTCACATTCATTTCAGTTTTTAAGTCGTTTAACAGAAAGTAATTCTTTAATGGCTTTGATATAGGAATTATGTGAATATACCACACCAACAACCCCACAAAAGATGTACCACATGAGTTATTTAGATTACTCTTTAAGAATACAATATTGCTTTGATTTTTAGAGATATACGCTGCAGTTTTATTAAAATCATGCATATTTGGTCTTTCTACAAATCTAAGAGTCAATTCACATACAAAATATCACAAATTAGTTAGCAAGGCTCTAGAGTAAAAGTACAATTATTATCATTATTATTATTATTATTTTTACATTATTTTAGTCTTCTGTTTAAAAGTTTAAGAAAAGAAATTCTATTATTTTAATTTTAATTGTGGTAGCTAAGAAAAAGAATATGTTTAGAACTTTTAAGTTGAAAGAAAAATTAATTAGTCACGATACTCATTGGCTATCTTACATTTACATTGGTAGTTAGTGAACATTTTAAAGAGAATATTTATACACAGTTCAGTTTCCAAGCTGTCCTGATTCAGATCACTAAATAAAAATATGAACTAGTTTCATCCAAACACACACACACACAAAACTATGATGCAAACGTTTAGTACACTTAACTCTTTGTGTCAGTGTATTGACTGCATGGTTAGATTGTTCATTGTTGATCCTATATTTGGGATTTAGTCCAGGCATTCTAAACAATTGTGGGGTGCAGCTCAATATGCATGTGGTCTGTAACTGTGGTGTGAGCTAGACAAGCTGCTATGTGTCTTTTGATGTACACATGTTTGTAGTGGATGTGATTGTTAACTTGATTGTTAATGTGATTGATGTTGGTCTGTGGTACATACCATTCGGTTAGTATTGTAGGTCTCATGGATGGCTTATCTAAACAAGGGGACAACTACTGATAAAATATGATGGTCTCCTTCTAGATGTGGGCCCCTTTGTTGGATTTCAAAAAATGTTCTTAAAAAATCTTTATTGGTTTAATCTTTGAAGATGGGGGCCAGTAGTGAAATAATCCTTCACTGTTCTACATTGTATGTCAAATAGATGGGGAAAACATTTCTTTGGCTTGTTTGATTAAATTTTTGTTAGTCAATTTCATGTCAAATTGACTTAAGACTTTATTTGTTAGTGTCAAAATAGAAAGTGTTGATATGTTTCTGTTTTTTTTCCCCCCACCTCTCTTCCCCCTCCTACCATGTTGAAGCTTGTCATTAAGTCGCTGAGGAAGCTAAGAGGTCAGTCCACAGAGTTAAATAGATCGGAAGTAGGTCTTTGATCAAAGCTAACTACTAGATAGTCCAATGTAGTTTGCTCCGAGTGGCATCTACTGACATGTAGCCTTCTCTGCGTTACATCCTTATAATAATTCAATATAGCACCCTGTGTGGCATCTGCATTCAGAGTGGTGGAGATATTCCCATGTATTCAACATTTCCCATCGACTCACTGTGTAGTTTTACATGCTAGTGATATTAGAATGAAGCATCTATATTTGATCTTTGTACTGCATGCTTATCATGACTTGTATCATACATTTATTTCTACATATTACAATTTATCACGGCAGGTGCCAATGACCAAAAAAAAAAAACGAAGTCTTAAAATCTTGTAAATATTTATCAATTATGTTATACAGTTATGTTCTACTAAGAAATGTAACACTTTTTTATGCTGCTCTGTTGTTAAAGAAAATTGTCAATAACTTATAAACGTTGATAAGTAAACAATGGCAAGAAACATGCATAGAAGCAGTGCAGGAATGTAAATGCAGCATAAGGTTTTTCTGTCTTGTGGCTATCCACTTAGCACAAAAATGACTCATCAATGCACAGGTTAGGTTGTATAGTCGATTCACTTCCATGCAGGACATTTTGGCCTTGACATTTTGGTGCGAAATGTTTTAGTCACATGATATGTTCATTTTTATGTCTTTAAAAAGAGGGGTACACATTTATGTTTTTTTTAAAATAGCTGTTATATAGCACAACTTTCACGCTCAGAACTTTATGGTCCAATCTCTTTTTTGGACCGATTGGGGGAGGGAGTATCTAGGAGAAGGTTTTCCGTGCTTCCTTTTAGGCGCTCAGTAAACGCAACTCTGCTCGAGTCGGGTGAGGAACCTCGAGCCAAGCCATGTTCATGCGTACTTAGCCTCTTGACTCAGTGTGTGTTTATGTTTAAACTGTTTTTTTTTTATGTAAAGGACAATAGTCTTTTTGTCCATTAGATTTGGGTTCATTGTGTAATTATTGTTAAATCACTGACTCATTGTAATGTGTGTTTGGGTTGTAATATTGTTCAAAAACAAAATAAAACTGATAGGAAAAATAATTGATTTAATTTTTAGTGCACATGAAAATAATTGATTCAATTCATAGTACCTCCAACCAAAAAAAAAAAAGAGAAAATTTTGCATTTTGTACTATTCCTTATATTTTATGGGGATGGGAAAGAATGTCAATATCAGGTAGGATAACCTTTAATAAGTTGTATGTTTTACTTGTCTCATATAGGATGTTCCCTCATTTTATTGAAGATTATTATATCCTACCCCAAACCTCCCAAAGGATGGCAGGGGATTTCAGCAGACAGGGTTCAAACTGGGACCATCGCGACAACAGCCTGAGCTCATACCACACAACCAGGCAACCATCCATAGTTCACAATATGCGTTCATGATATTGGGGGGGGGGGGGGGTGAGAGATGTATTAGCTGTAGTATAATTTAGTGATTTTTTTTAATTATAAAAAGGTTAGTGATTTCAAAGTTATCCTCAAACCAAAATCCAATTCATTTATCTAGGTTACTGAGCTATGTGATACACTTGATGGTAGCAATCTACCTAATTGTTTCCTAAGTCCATAAAAAAATATAAACTCAAGATTTACTCATGATAATGATTTTTAAAAAAATTATAACATTCTAATCAAATATACAGAAGGGAATTATTTAATTTTTTTTTTAAAGTTGTTTTGCAATTCGAGTCTTGACTAGTCTTGACTTTTATACATGTTTCTTGTCATAGTTTATACAGATATATGTAGCCTGCTAGCTCAGGTTTCAAAGTAGAATATGTTTTGTTAAATACTATCTGAAGTTCAAACTAAATTGCATATATTAATTCTTTTCATTCATATTTAAAGCTACTCAATTTTAAAACCATTTCATTGACTATTTTACCTTCACTGTTGATTAAAACCCAAACTCCTGGCCACAGAATGTAAGTAATTCTATCACTGGAAGCCTGCTTGGTGTTTGCATTTGTAGCAGGATGTAGTAGTGTCTTGGTTTTCTATTCAAACTTAGTCTATGTGTGAACTTATGCCTTGACTTGATCCACAGAGAAAAACATTTGCAGGACAATGTCCCATTTGGTCTTGTGTTTTTTTTTCTTTTTCTTTTTGTTTTCAGTGGCAGTATGGGGATGGGGTAGGTAACTTGTTTGCCTAGCTTCCAGTACTGCACACATACATACACACATAGACACACTCCCAACATTAATGTGTAACACTGGCTCTAGACATACATAGTCTCTGGTATCAATTGTTTGATAGATATACAATGTCCCCAGTTCCTTAATCTTAGAATTAAAGTCATAGATTCAACAACTATGTCAAACCAGCAATAGTAGCTTTTTTCAGTTTATTCATTAGATTTGTTCACTTCAATTTCAGTTTTTATTTTCCATTTTAATTCAGTTTTGATAATATAAAAAAATAATATATTTTGTTTTTCCCTATAGATATAACCTTCCCCCCCCCCTTTTTTTTTGTTTTAAACCTTTCTTCTTTATAATAAAAGAAGAAACTTTTCTTTTTCTATTAACAACAAATATTTTTTAAAGTAATTTTTCTTTCAATTTTAAACACCTCATATTTTTCTAAAGTTTAATAGTAATCGTGAATTCATTTTTTAAAAACTAATCATTGCAAAATAAATTACAATAAAAAAATGTTAAACTGTCATCTCAGGAAGGTTTAATTACATATCTATAAATATGAGACTTATGTAGTTCTTAAAGAAAAAAAAACAACAAAAAAAAAACATTTCACATTAACTCCTTTATTTCTCTTCTTTTTTAAAGACTATAATTTTTATTTATTGTTTACACTAGACAAATGTTGGATTGGATATTTGAAATACACACACACATAAAAAGCACTCTTCAGCTTAATGAGATAGTTAAAGAAAGATCTTGTTTTTTTGTTGGCTTCCATATCACCAAGCAAAAGCCTAGTACGCAATACATTGTTCTCTTATTCAGCTACTGTGTTGATCTGACTGCTCTCATTTATCAATGCTTTATATTTTTGCAGTCTCATATCTTTCTTTGTTTAGGTCACATGAGTCTCCTGGTGGACAGCTATACATTGCACTGAGCACTATGTTTCTAATTTAATGTTTGAGGGAAGTTGAGTCTTAGGTCCCAGGTTTTAATTTTCCAACTAGTTAGTCCTAGGTTGTTGTTTTTTTTCTGACTAAATCAATCTGCTATGATTCCGCCTTAAAGCTACGTTAGAAAATAGTTTATTAAAATAACATGTTCAGAGATTCAAAACCAGATGAACAGAACTAAAAACTAGCCATGACCAGGACACGCGTCTACAGCTTGGGGGGACCTAAACAATCCATACAAATGCATTTTGGATCAATGTATTGGTCTCACTTTCGGTCAAAGAAAATTACTGTGTTATGTGGGGAGTTCTTTTACTTAAAAAAAAAAAAAAGGCTTTTAACAGCGTTGCGTTTTATTATGACCAAAACATTTCTAGTTGCAGACAGCTCAAAATTCAGCCTACACTATTTTCTTGTGTTTAGAATTAGGTCACTTCTGTCTTTCTGGTCTTCTAAGTCTAGAATCATCTGAATTGTTGAAAAACAATGCTCTACTAAAGTATATTGAAAGCCTGCCCTCACTGGCATCTTTAGAAGATATTATGCCTCCTTCTGTAGGATGAACATATGATGTTGACAAACTTGATTCTGTCTCTTGTGGTCCACACCCTGGAGCAAACACTTTAATTTGTTGTGTCTATGTGTGGTAGCACTTTTCTCAAAGTTGTGTGTGTGTGTGGGTAACAGCACTTGTTTGTAAAGCCAGCAAGATTTAAGCACCACAGGATATTTGCTGCACACACAATCTATTTCACCTCTGCCATGTCTGATGACTGTAATGTCAGACATTTTTTTTTTTAATTTTTATTATTGCATTGATCAGTAGTTCAGTTTTTTTTTCCTTCTAGAGTAGAAAATGTCTAAAGCAGTGTAGTGAATGCTGTGTCTCATCAGCACTCCACTTAGTAGTCACCAGTTAGAATGATTCACTCACATCTTTGACTGTGCTTTACTTTGTTTTTCTTGTGTGAATAGTTCACTTGTAGCATTGTTATGCATGTACGATTTTGGCATTCAAAGTTTTGGCTTAACCACAAGGACCATGTCCTGACTGGGGCTTTTTGTATCTTGTTTAGTACCACAGTACATTGGGTTCCAATGAGATAAGGCTCTAGACTGAAAGCTAAATGTCCAGTTATGTTCAAGTTTCACCTACCCATTCCCACCCAAACTGTATTGGCTTATCTGTCTTTAGTCCTTCTTTTCACTTTGATCTCATGTCTTGAATGGTTCCGTCTTTAAATCTTGAGCATGGTCTTTATATTTCTCTGAAAGTATGTGACTGATTCGCACAAGGACAATCCACACATTATTATTTTATTTGTATTTTTCTATCTTTTCATTTATCTCTTGTAGTTTTTTTTCTTCTATTTCTAATACAGTTAGTTGATTATTTACTTACCAAGTAACAATTAGGAAATAAAGAACTGTATAAAAAAAAACTACTAGGTATAAAGGAATTATTGTAATATAATTTATTGTGTTTCATTTTTGGGAAGTCCCCCATTATTTACAAAACAACAGTTGACATAAATGGCAGAAGTGCTGTATTAACAAAATAAACCCTTATGTGATTGTATACACAACTGTTCATAACCTACTTAGTTCTAAGTCAAATAAAACTTGTCTTCTATAAATCATTGTTTGTTTTACTATCAATTGAAAGCTCACATTGAAAGCTGACTGAGACTTTGGGAAAGTCTTTAATATCTTTTTTTTTTAAATGAAGATTCCATTTGAGTCAGGATTTAAGGCTGTCAAAACAAACAGACCATTCATCGTAATTGATGTAGTATAGACCAGTATTTATTTAAAAAAATGAAGCAAATTGAGAAAAAAAAAAAAAAAAAAAGATTACTCATCCCCACTAGTTGTTAGTTGAAACCTTTCCAACAAATGTTTCCTGACTTGTAGTCCTAGAGCAGAACTTTCATTCAGTTTTTGTTTTTACTAACATTTTAGTGGACAATAGTAAAGTAGCATCTCAACTTCCCCATGACCTATTGAACTATAGAACTTTTGTGTGTGTGATCTAAAACATGTTAGATTCCTTGCACATTGACAATGCGCTTTCTTCAGTGGACCATGTATTTGATAGATAACATTTCAAAATTATTTTATTATTTTTTTCTTTAATTAAAAAAAGTAAAGCATCTTAAGATTGATAATATTTCTGAATAAAACAAAATGGGATAACAAGGATTTATAATGAGGGTAGTTGTTTGCATTTATAAAATGAAGCACGGTTCTCACTAGATCTAATTCAAGCATGGCTCTCACTAGATCTAATTCATGCATTGCTGAATGTCTCAAGATATCTTTATGTCTTTCATACTGTTCTCTTGCCATTGCCAGGTACAAGGAGAAATACGACTGCCAAAAACACAGGGCATAGCAGGCCACGTGGCAACAACAGGTATTTAAGAACTTTGAATTATTATTATGTTTCCATACTGTATTGTTTTTATTTTTTAAATTGTAATAAAAATGATTTAAGTTTGTCAATCTTGTTATATCACTGGTCACTGATAAACATAGTGGTGTACTTTGATTTGGAATTATTTTCTAAAAAAATATTTGCTCAATTGTTCTTTGAACAAGCTATCAGAAGAAATTGCAGTGGCAAACATGTTCATTGCAGAGACTCAGACATGTTCATTGCAGAGACCCAGACATGTTCATTGCAGAGACCCAGACATGTTCATTGCAGAGACCCAGACATGTTCATTGCAGAGACCCAGACATGTTCATTGCAGAGACTCAGACATGTTCATTGCAGAGACCCAGACATGTTCATTGCAGAGACCCAGACATGTTCATTACAGAGACTCAGACATGTTCATTGTATTTTGAGCAAGATTAAGAGGAAATTACATTGTTTGTTCAAATTTATTTTTAAAGTTCTTACCTTTAGATTATCTTTTGATTTACACCTCTTTATTAAACAAATTCAGGAACTTTGTTGAACATTCGAGACGCATATTCTCACCCTCTGTTCTATAGAGGCATAGATGACTCCACAGGCTTCAGGACCAGGTCAGTCTGACACGTTTAACTTAAGGGTTGAGTGAAAGATCTTTAATAGACTCAGTGTGTAATGTAAATTATTGTGTCTTCACTTATAAGCATTCTCAATGATTTAGTTGAGGCAGTGAGCCTCATGATCAGCTCAATGTTTTAGACTTGCCATTTCATTAGAACACTGTGTTACATTGCCTAGTACTGTGGTATGTGCTCTAGACTGTTGTGCGATGGTCCCGGGCTCAAACCTGCTGTCCATTATTTGCTGTCCTGTGGGGAGGTTTGGGCTTGGATGTTATCATCTTCAACTCGAAGGAACATCCGAAAAGTCAATAAATATGTTACGTAGAGTGCTGGTCAAGGAAGTCCTTGAAGAGATATTTTTTAAACAAATGAGTAGATCACTAAGGTAGAGAAGAAAGTAACCATCTAGAAAGTAAAAGATAACGAAGCATTGGGATGATTGATTAGTATAGTAGTTGATGAGAAGTTCTTCACAGAGCATTGTTTACTAGCAGGCAAGCTACATTTGTACTTGAAGCATAGTGTTGTCAAATTTTTGTTCAGAGCTGGACTTCTTTTTGATTTCATTTCATTTGAAGGTAAACTCAAAATGAATTCTTATTAACAATGCTTTTCTTCAATGTGTTACTTGGAACCTGCTGAAGTTTGCATGTATTGAGAGATAGCTACTACTTGATTACTAAAATAAATAGTGCCAATCACAAGTTAAAATAAAAACACTAAACAATCCCCCCCCCCCCCTTTTTTTTTAGAAAAATTTAATAAGATTTTAAAATGTATAACATTTTATGTAAGTTGTTTGACTCTACCATTATGGTTGTACATTTCCAAGGATCATATTTCTTTGAAGTTGGCAAAGGTTGATATATTTTACATTAATTTCCACAGAAATATTTTGTGCTTCCCAATCAAGGATGAGGAAGGTAAGTTTTCTTTCTATCTGGATCCACAATAATTGATCTAGTTTGACTAAAGTCACTTCACAGACAGAAAAACACTATAATTTGTTCTATGTGGCATCTAATTTCATGCTAATAATAATGATGTTGGATTTATTGTTGGTAGGGTGTTCAGTGTAGAAATATTTTGTGTGGTTTAAAAGTTAATGCACAAAATCTACAAGCTAGGTACAGAATTAGTGTCAATGTCTTGCAGTCAGTAAATGGAAAGTTTCTTTGCATGTACGGACACCTACATAAATCCGGTTTTCCCCCAGTATACCTTTTACCTTTACCTTTACCTATCCCTTAGTCTGTTGGACCGTTGGGGCACCAGGCAAGATTTGTCGACCGTCTTTCTCCATTCCTCCCTTTTTTTTTTGCCTTGTTCAGAACCTCTCTCAATGGCAGGCCTGTCCATTCTTTAATGTTGTCCTCCCATTGCTTTTTCTGTCTGCCTCTTCTTCTTTTCCCTGGCACTGTTCCCTGAAGAAAGGTCTTTGTGAGCCCTGTAGATCTTGTAATGTGGCCAAAGGTTTTAAGCTTTCGTTTTTTCACAATAGTAAGCAGGTCGTCATGAGCTCCGATCGCTACAGTAACCCTGTCCCCCAGTATATACTTATAAAAATGCAAAAATATTTAAAATAATTCTAAATATCTCTATAAATTATTGAAACTGTCTCATTATAAAAAGTTTCAAGTAAACAAAGATTATTCTTATTGGCTATACTTCAATACACTCAATTAAAGACACAATCTCAGGCCAGTGTTAAAGACACAATCTCAGGCCAGTATTTATTCAATGCTATGAAGAACTGTGCTGAGAGTTGGGTATGTTTGAAACAAGATGGCAAGTGTAACAACTGATAAAGCTCGATCTTTCACTGAGAAAAACAGTTATTTTTTTAAAAAAAATACCCCAACCATAAACTCTAAACAGGAAAGTTTGCATAAAGCTGCATAAAATATCAACATATTATTAACATACTAATCATAGTGATCAAAGTTATCAGAGCTAAGGGTCTTAACCACTGGCAGTTTCGAAAAGTACTTGCAGATTTAGAAACAAAATATCCCAATGTATCTCCTGGCTTAGCATTGGCAAGGTAATGAGAAGAATATAAAATCACAAGAAAGAAATTTTTATGTTCCTTGAAGGACATTGACTGTAACTTTGTTACCAATATTTCTAATGAAGAGTGGAAGAACGATTTCATGTTTTTCATAGCAGCTATTGCATTGGGCTTTTTGCATATGAAATGTAAGTGCATGTTAAATCTTTTCAAACAAAGCTTTTCAATTTCTCCAGGCAAGCAAGTGAAAACAGGTTTTGTCATTTTTCCTTTGCTGAAAGGTGAAACTATTTCTAGTGAAATGGTTGATAGTACAAGACTTAGATTCCTTAAGTGCTGCATTTATAAAACCAAATTTTAAGATGTCAAGAACCAGTTTTCAATACCATCAGCTCACCATTTAGCGCTGAAGCTGATTCAGCTCCATGCAAATTATGACCTGAAAGAGAAGTCCCAGTCAATACTTCCGCTGTAATTTGACAGCAATCACAAAGATAACAACTAGTAAGCTAGTTTCACAGTCCCGGATATTATGCACGAGTGTAAACAGTTAAATACTTTACATTATGTACAACTGTACACTTGTGGGGAAATGTTGTGATGTAAAAAGACACTTTTTTTTTTTTTTTTAAAATAAAATTGGTTTCAGAAATTGATAACACATGTTGTAATTCCTAAATTGGGAGTGTGAAAAAAATGAAAAGTGAATGTATAATACAGTATAAATATGAATTAAAAGACATTATACAGTCCCCATATTGATGAAACTATAAAAAAAATCAAACAAAGCATTAGGGTTTATTAGAAGAAATTTCTATAAATCAAATAAAAAACAAAATTAAAATGTTATTGAACCTTGGTTAGGCCAATAATGGAATATGCATTCTCTGTTTGGGACCCATCAACTCAAGAAAACATTAAGAAACTGGAACAGACACAAAATAGAGCAGTGAGATTCATAACAAACGAATATTCACATTTGACAAGAGTAACACCTTTAGTAAAATCACTAAATTTAGAAAGCCTTAAGGCTAGAAGACTCAAAAGTAAAGTAGCAATCATACTTAAAACACTGAACCATAATCTTCAAATACAAAAACAAAATTTAGTAAAATTCTCAGAAAGATGCAAAGATAAAGGCACATTCCTCGTTCCATATGCTAGGACAAATTTGTACAAATGCTCAATCTTCGCTAGTGCTTTTAGAGCATTGAATGGGTTGCCTGAGCTAGCCAGGAAAACCAGTGACTTGGCAGAATTTAAGCCATTGGTTAATAGGCATGACTAAATGCATGACGCGTAGACATAATCATCTTCTTTTTTGAAGTAATGTCTGTATTATATAAGATAAAATAAGATAAGCTAGCGTATATTTCTAAGTTTTAAGTATATATACATGTATATATATATGTATACATATATGCCCCCCCCCCCTCTTTCCCAAAATTGTTTTAATGCGGCCCTCGATACAAAAAGGTTGCCCACCCCTGCATTAGAATGTTCAGAATGAACTCTTTAGAAATATGATACAAAGCTTACACAAACTAACCCTTGCTCATAAAAGATTAAACTTGTTCATTTTGACAATGTGTGTTCCTTGTTCAGGAAGCAACATTTTGTTTTCATTGTGAGATTGAAGGTTTGATGTCTCCACTTCAATTCAAACCTTTTTATATCAGTGGGGCCTGTTGTTGTAGCTCCCATTTCTTTAGCCTCACTGGACAAAGTTAGCTCATTTTAACGTAAGTAAGTTGACGCTAAATTCAGATTTTGTTCTCTTCCATTTCAAGTATGGAAGGATGTATTACAGATTGTTTAGGATTCTCACAAAAACATAAGGATTGGGACTAAACATTATGATTCTCACAAGAACAGTAGAATTGTCACAAAAACTTTAGGATTGCAACAAAAAACTTTTGGATTGTGACAAAAACAAAATGATTGAGACTAAAACAAAGATTGTCACAAAACAGTTGATTGCCACAAAAGCATTGGAATTGTCACCTAAGTACTTTGATTGTCACCAAAACCTAATGATTGTCACTCATTTATTTCTATCTCATTTGAAAATGTTTGTTGGTCATCAGAGGCTGTAGCTATTTCAATGTGTTTGGTTCTCTCCCCCCCCCACAGGGATGGTGCTGGGTGTGGCTCAGCTGTGCAACAAGAAGACGTTCCAGTATTTCACCACATTTGATGAAGACATTGCCTCTGCCTTTGCTGTTTACTGTTGCATTAGTATCAGCCATGTAAGTCAAAGAGCTTGCTTCTACTAGACTGTCATTAATGAAATAAATGTTTTTTAAAAAAATTCCTTTCAGGTTCTCAAAGTGGAACACTTGAAGTACTTTTTCTTTCTCTAATTATTAATGACTTTTTCTTTTCAGATAGAACCTCTTGTCATATTAAATTATATTGTGCCCCTACATTTTAAATGTTTGCTGACTTTTTTCATGACAAACCACTATTTATTATTTCAGCAATGGTATGAAAAATGTAGACAATTGATTGCAAGTTCTTCTGGGTTTTTTTTTGCTTCTGGATATTGCTTCTAAAATTGTTTGACATCTTGGAAGCCATAAAAAAATTCATTAAATATTTTTATTGAGTCTTTGAAATGGATTTTCTAGAAAAGAAAAAAAATCAAGATGAAATTGGAGATAAGAATTAAAAAAAAATTTGTTCATTTGAGTTGAAACTAATTATTGATCTTTTTGCCCATCTTGCTTGAGTTGTCTTAGCTTGGTGATGTATGCCATCATTCTAGTGAGTTCTCTCCCATCCCATTGTATCTAATAAAGTTTTTATTGAAAAGTTGGACTTTCGCAATATGTTTATAGTCTACACACAGAAAAAGAGTGTGGGTTCAGAGACTTCAGCTGACTGTGTTCTTATCAGCTTTGTGACATTCACACTTTGGTTGTGTTTATAAAGAAAGATTCATTGTTGGCTTAACCATCAGAAAATCAAATGGCCTCTAACTATCTTGTATTGATCTTTTGAAAAGGAGTTACTGGACAAACTCTTTACATTTCGTTTGAATGCATTGGCTAATAATTCATGATTACCCTTGTGGGTCATGATACAATGTTTAAAATAGCAACTGAAGTCGAAGTCAGTGCAACCAACCAGATTGATGCAGCAGCATCATTGTGCTCTAGTTCCATCATCCAAGCTTGATCCTGTTCTTCTGCTCAGCCTGCAATGTGTTCTTAACCTCAACGTAGATTCACTTTGTTCCTGTCTAACTCTTCATCTTGATCTATCTGAATGTTTGAAACACTTAATCTATGACATTAACTTTTTCTCTTGAGAACATTTGATCCTACAGTAAGGTATGGTTTTGTTTTTTTTTCTTGCTTCTTTATGAAAGACTAACATGTACTGTTGTCTCCCATTGCAGTCTCTTATGTACAAAAAGGTGATTGACATCCAGTACAGGAACAGTTTAGCCAATGAGCTGATGATGTTCCACATGAAGGTAACTGGGGCCCTCCTTACAATGACCAACCAAGAATGACTTGATTCCCCCCCCCCCTCTGGTTTTGCAAATAGAAAATTTAAGGCCTCATAACAATAATATTATGATCACATTTCTCCAGTAGCCACATGATGTGGTTGACTATAGGTTGACACATAGAGCCACAGGAACATGTAGCCAGCCATCTGTTGACACTATTGTGTCTTGAATGTATTTCTTTTGCTTTATTTTTATTGCATGTCATCTTTTTATTTATCTACATGTTCTCTTGTGAAATGGCCAAACAAAGGCAACACTGCAATGATCTGTTCTAGGCTTATTTTATTTCATTATTTAAAAAGTAAAATGTAAAAAAAAAAAAAAATTCCATTATAAGATAAATTTCTCATGTCAATGAACTGCAATCAAGAAAGATAACCAAATTTACCACCTTACTATGTTATAATTATCTCCCCTCTGTTTTGCTGTTTCACTTCATTGACTTTAGTTTTTAGGTATTCTTTGTATATCTTCCATTTCAAGTCTTACTGTTAGAACAGCAGTATTTGAATGTTCTATCCATGTTGGATGTGTGTGTGTTAACATTGCTATTTATTCTAATAGTCTGCTGCACAATGTAATCTTGTTTGTTCTCTTGACATGATGCTTTCAGGAACAATAACAACTTTTTTTTTTTTTTTTTAAAGTTTACACCTTCTGCGCATGCACACAGGAACTCAAAGACATACTCTCTTGCTCACACATCTACACAAACCTGCATTTACACACTACACAAACACATACACACTTATCTATCTATCCACACAATTGAATTCTTAAAAAAAAATGAAAAAAAAAAAAAAAACCAACAAAAAACAACTAAATTCTTTACTGTCTTTCAAAAAAAGTTTAAAAAAATAAGTATCATAACTTTTCATTGTGATGTTATAAAAGTCAGACTTATTATTTATTAGAACAAATACAGTCAAACGTTATTTATTGGAATGTCATTTATCTGGACAACCTTTTTTAGGTTTTGCTTTTATCGTACGGTAACTAAGTGGTCTTGCAGCGGAAGTATTTCTCTAAGTAATGGTAGGCTACTAAATTGAAAGATTTGTTCCCCTGTAAATTTTACTTGAATTTTATGTTTACCTACGGTGCAGTATGCCCATAGGAATTTTCTTTATATTGCTGGTGAAAAGGATATTTTATAATATTCTACTTTTGGTTATCTGGACACACTCTTTTCCCAATTAATCCAGATAATTGACGTTCTACAGTACTTAGAATTGTATAATTGTCTGTTCTACATGTTTTTAGACTCTACTGCTTCTATGTATTCTCTAGATACTTATGTGCAATAATACATCTAAATTATAGTACGGGTTAAAGTTTGGATGTCTTTGTTACCTATTACGAGCAATGTGTTGACTTGTACAACGGTTAACATATGTTCTTTGACCCTGAACATGAACATTGGATGAGACATTTTGTCCAAGTCAATATTTTAAGCACAAATGTAAAAGCAAATCTCCATGGAAACTAATTTTATAAAGTACAGATATTATCTTACAAGTGTCTGAATTTTTTTTTTATCTCAAAGCAAATGATTTTTTTTTTAAATACATAAATGTCTAGAGAACATAGTTTTAAATATCTATTTCAAAACACTTTAATTTAAAATATTAATTTTTTTTGCTCTCTCTTTTTGATTTTTGTCCTTGATGTATTTTCACTGTTATGAATGATACATTGCTGTCTAGTATTAGTGCCAGCCCTTGGTGGGGGAAATGTCAACGTTTGAGTTTCAATATGAACTGATATGCTGCAAGATACCAATTTTGATTTTCAATAAATGAGCCGATTGCTATACCTAAATGTTCATTGAATAAAAATTGCATTTTTAAAAAAATGAACAAGTGGAGGGGGGGGGGATGGGGCTTGTTTTTTAAGACCAGGATTAATGGTCACTGCTCTTTTCACTTAAGACAATAGGTCAAGATTTGAGAGGAAGGGAAGGACTCTTGGTGCTACTCTACAACGACTAGTCAATTTAAATAACTGCCACTGTTCTTGGCATAGTTCCTCCACCTCCGGCTGGCTTTTTCTGTCTCTCTTTCATTTTCTTGTTTTATTTTTGTGTTGTTTTTTTTTTCTTTCTTTCTTTTTGTTTTGCAACCCAATATCCTCCAATGCCTGGCTGATGACTTGTGGCCTCTGGTTATTGGCTGCACGCTCCATTGCACTTTGATGCACGCACTCACCCCTGTAACCTGTGTGACCTTGCTTGTGTGTTGTGTGTTTGGGTGTGCAGTCTCTCATGTACAAAAAGCTCGTGGACATCCAGCACCGCCACCGATTGGCCAATGAGCTGATGATATTCCACATCAACCAGGTAAGTCAGAGCAGCTTGTCCATCAGACAGGTGAAGTTTAACTCTGTGGTCAATGGTCTTAGCCAGCCAGCAATGTGTTGTCCACACAATCACCCATTTATTTGGTTTATTCACTTGCCCAAAATGTCAGGCAACCACGAGTATTGAACTTGGGACATTTCCCACTGTTTCCATTTAGAATTGAGTCCAAACTGCTGATAGACCCCCCAAGTCATTTAGTTTAGCAAACAAGAGATCTATCCTCCACCTATTTCAAAAGATTAATTTTTGCTATTAAATAAGTTCAAATATTAAGGAAAAATGTTTTATCTTAGCTTAAATTGAGGGTAAGAGGATTTTATATTCTAAAACAGTTTGAGGGTAAGAGGATTTTATATTCTAAAAGTTTTAGTGTCAAGAGTATCTTATATTCTAATAGTTTTAGTGTCAGAGTATTTTTATATTCTCATAGTTTTAAGATGGTATGTTATGTTCTAATAGTTTTAGGGTGGGAGTATTTTTATATAATTAGTTTTAGTGTGAGAGTATTTTCTATTTTAATAGTTGTAGGGTAAGAATATTTTATATTGTAACAGTTTTAGTGTGTTTTTTTTATTCTAATAGTTTTAGTGTGGAAGTATGTTATGTTCTAATGGTTTTAGTGTGGAAGTATGTTATGTTCTAATAGTTTTAGTGTGGAAGTATGTTATGTTCTAATGGTTTTAGTGTGGAAGTATGTTATGTTCTAATAGTTTTAGTGTAGAAGTATGTTATGTTCTAATAGTTTTAGTGTGGAAGTATGTTATGTTCTAATAGTTTTAGTGTGGAAGTATGTTATGTTCTAATAGTTTTAGTGTGGAAGTATGTTATGTTCTAATAGTTTTAGTGTGGAAGTATGTTATGTTCTAATAGTTTTAGTGTGGAAGTATGTTATGTTCTAATAGTTTTAGTGTGGAAGTATGTTATGTTCTAATAGTTTTAGTGTGGAAGTATGTTATGTTCTAATAGTTTTAGTGTGGAAGTATGTTATGTTCTAATAGTTTTAGTGTGGAAGTATGTTATGTTCTAATAGTTTTAGTGTGGAAGTATGTTATGTTCTAATAGTTTTAGTGTGGAAGTATGTTATGTTCTAATAGTTTTAGTGTGGAAGTATGTTATGTTCTTATAGTTTTAGTGTGGAAGTATGTTATGTTCTAATAGTTTTAGTGTGGAAGTATGTTATGTTCTAATAGTTTTAGTGTGGAAGTATGTTATGTTCTAATAGTTTTAGTGTGGAAGTATGTTATGTTCTAATAGTTTTAGTGTGGAAGTATGTTATGTTCTAATAGTTTTAGTGTGGAAGTATGTTATGTTCTAATAGTTTTAGTGTGGAAGTATGTTATGTTCTAATAGTTTTAGTGTGGAAGTATGTTATGTTCTAATAGTTTTAGTGTGGAAGTATGTTATGTTCTAATAGTTTTAGTGTGGAAGTATGTTATGTTCTAATAGTTTTAGTGTGGAAGTATGTTATGTTCTAATAGTTTTAGTGTGGACGTATGTTATGTTCTAATAGTTTTAGTGTGGACGTATGTTATGTTCTAATAGTTTTAGTGTGGAAGTATGTTATGTTCTAATAGTTTTAGTGTGGAAGTATGTTATGTTCTAATAGTTTTAGTGTGGAAGTATGTTATGTTCTAATAGTTTTAGTGTGGAAGTATGTTATGTTCTAATAGTTTTAGTGTGGAAGTATGTTATGTTCTAATAGTTTTAGTGTGGAAGTATGTTATGTTCTAATAGTTTTAGTGTGGAAGTATGTTATGTTCTAATAGTTTTAGTGTGGAAGTATGTTATGTTCTAATAGTTTTAGTGTGGAAGTATGTTATGTTCTAATAGTTTTAGTGTGGAAGTATGTTATGTTCTAATAGTTTTAGTGTGGACGTATGTTATGTTCTAATAGTTTTAGTGTGGACGTATGTTATGTTCTAATAGTTTGGTTGTTGGAGCTTGTTATCAAATTGTTTCGCCTATTTTGTTCTAAGTGTAGATAAAACCCCTAATACCACTACTATATTGGTATAATGTGCTCTGTAAATGTGTATATCCTGATCGAAGGATCAAAGACATTGTTCACATCCCCTGTTATCTAGCCAAGATAAACAATTGTGTGCTAAGTTTTTGTGGCCGAGGTGCTGGGAATAGGAGGAGTGTGGGGGGAGGGCTTACTGTTTGAAATGTAATCCCGTTGTTTGGGTTTATCTTTTACTTTTCACTACAAGACTACAAATAGTGCACACATGAAGTCAAGAATCTATTGAATGTAGTTTCATGGCTCTTTTGATTTGGAAATGAGAGAAAAAAAGGGGGGGGGGAGCTGTTTCATATGTAAAGTCTTTCTTGAATGTACAAACTTTGAATGGCTGGTGTGATCGAGCCATTGTCTACCCTTGTGTATGTCTATCTGTCTGCAGGCCATAAATCAGTGAGTGTTTCGCCTACTCAAACTTAGTTATTGGAACATAAGGACGTCATTGTATGGCAGCGTGCCAGATAGTCAATAGATTAGTGAACAGAGTTTGTTCAAGATACGATCATAAAGATATTTGTACTTTTGTCATACTTTTCAAAGCACCAGAACTCATAGACTATGTTTATTTAAAGGTTAGCGCTGTTTGAATCAGTAGTCAGGTTTAAAGGCCGCAAAAACTATTTCTTTCCTGTCCACCTTACAACTCTCAATAGCTAGAAACTTTGTGCAACTAAAAATCCTTTTAATGTTTTAATGGGTTTCCCGAAAATGTTGCATTTGTTACAATGACATTGTGTGGCTAATACGTTTTGGTATTTCTGAAGTTCAATCTGATGACCATAAGTCCAAAATATGACGGGAAATTTCGATTCATGGGAAGACATAATAGTGTTAACACTTTTTGAACTAAAATACTTTCAGTTCTCCTAGTCATGAACAGATTGAATACACATACGTTCATTTCCATAAAGTAAACTTAACATGAAGCTTAAAGCTTATTGCCTTAATAAACAGACTGATTTATATGGCTCCTTTTGACTGTGAAGACAAGGGTTGCGCCCAGATGAGGCACTGGTTTTGGTTTCAACTTAAGACCCATTCTGGAGCGGCAGATTTTCCACAGTTCGTGGTGCATGTGTGTGATTTAGGGCTAGGTGATAGGGCAGCTTTCTTTTTCTTTCTCTTGACTAAGGCAGCTTCGTTTCTTTTGCTCTCGGCGAGTTTCGTACCAGCACGCACAGTCTGTCTCTATGTTGTCCAGTCTTAGGCTATCTCCTCCCACTTACTTTCGTTGATCCCCGTGGTTCTCATGTCTCGCTTGCAGACATCTCTATAGGTTAGTCTTGGGTGTGACTCCCTCCACAAGCTCAAAAGATAGGATGTCCTTAGGGATTCTTCCATTTGGCATGCGGGTGACACTGGTATTTGTGGACCCTGAAACTAGCTCATCTATTCATAGGTTTTCAAACCGAACGTTCTCGTAGAGGAAATAACATACAAACTGTTTATTTTTTAATTAACACCCTTTACATTTTTACTATTCTCTGTAGAATTTTGAATCTTCGATGTGTAAGTGAACCTCCTGTTTACACTTCTCTTGAGACCTTGACGTGTATAACACGTGACAGAATGTTGACGTTGACTAGGACCAACTAAACCGTGAAAAGATCCCTCCTCCCAATGATATATAGTTTTTTGTATATTTAAAACAATAGAGTGACTGATTCACTTTGTTTTTGTATACCCCTGTGGTTGTTTGTTTCCATGCACGTTAAAAGATCTTGGTCTCCTTGACTTGCTTAGGAGAGATTCTGCATCACTCGGTTCTCCGTGAGTTCAAAGTTCGGCCTCAGTGGTCCGTTCTGTACAAGTTCCCCTTTCAGACCATCTGGCTAGCATAGCAATCAACCGCTTTTACTTTTCCCAAGCTAATGTTGCGTACCCATTAGAACCATATCGATCCCGAAATTTAAAATCCCAGGATTCAACCCGGGACCCAACGGGTCACTGCACCTCCAAGACCTTCTGTCCTGGGCTCTAGTAACTTTCTAGCCTGGATACATTATTTAGAATTTTGTGGTATTTGTTCCAATCCTCAGACTTTTTTTTTTCAATCAGAGAGTCTGTGCTTGTGTTTAGCAATCACACCGATGAAACCTCCGCCACTTATTGTCCAAATGTTGTGTTATATACTTGTACTGTTAGTGCTGTTATTTCCCCCCAACTGTTGACAGTGGATACACAAAGAAATGCAATGCCTGTGACGTTATCGCCATAGTCAATCCGGTTAAGAAGATGCACTGACGACTTCTGTTGACTACATCCGGGATCGAATGTCTATTACGTCGGACAATGTAACTCACACCTTCAACTTACTGGGCGGTTTGTCAATAGACACGCTTCCTGTATAGACTGCAGGGGAACATATCAGTGGCTTTCTTTCTCAACTAATTCAAACTCGTTAAGAACGTACAACAGAGAGAGAGAGACTGCATTTCTTTCATCAAATAAAGAGATCTCCTTAGCTTACTAGATAAGACTTGTTTGAATTTAGCCGGCCATTGTAGTACCTTTACCTATCCCTTAGTCTGTTGGACCGTTGGGGCACCAGGCAAGATTTGTCGACCGTCTTTCTCCATTTCTCCCTCTTTTTTTTTTTTTTTGCCTTGTTTAGAACCTCTCTCAATGGCAGGCCCGTCCATTCTTTAATGTTGTCCTCCCATCGCTTTTTCTGTCTGCCTCTTCTTTTTCCTGGTACTGTTCCCTGAAGGAATTGGGGGGAAAAATGTTACTGCTTTTGTCATCAGCATATAGTTTGTTTCCCGCGGCGGGATAACACATGTAAAGAAAAAAGAAAACCCGTTGCCGAGGAACTAGACGGCGAATAGAAAATCTTAATCGACTATCGGCGGACAATGGTTATGCCTGCGCTATGTGTGGCGAAATATGTAGGTCGCAGCTGGGGCTGCTTAACCACCTGAAATACTGCATTCCTCGTTAATTTTCGGACTTGAAGACAACATAAAAGAATGGACGGGCCTGCCATTGAAAGAGGTTCTATCAAAGGCTAAATACAGAGAAGAATGGAGAAAGGCGGTCAACAGATCATGTGTGGTGCCCCAACGGTCCAATAGACTAAAGGATAGGTGAATGTGAAGATATTAAGACAACTTGATTTAAAAAGTTATTTTTTTTTAAATCTCAAGGTTTTTTTTACATTGCAAACATTTTTAAGTCCTAGTTACCTAAGGTGTCTAAGAAATACAGCCATATAGTAAGCTTTGTTTTTCACTGCCTTCAAACAGGAAGCCATTTCCGGAATAACTTTTTACATATCATAAGACTTAATAACTTGTTTTCAACAATGTAGGTCACCTTCATACCACTAAATTTTAGCAATCTCTGTTTCTTTTTCAAAATATACTTTTAACAATATCTCTATTCAAGTCACTCCTTCATTATTGATGGGCGGACGCTGATCTCAAAAATGGCTCTAACGATTTTCCTAGAAATTTGACAGTTGATGTATATCGCTGAAAAAAAGAATTACTAGCACGTTGGCCACATGGGGAATACTTTAGTTTGACCGTTATAATTTTTCGAAGTAAATATAAATAAATGTAAATATTTGGCTAGAGACTAGGTCTAGACCCTACGTCGGTTTTAAAATGACTATCGCGTTCTTAAACGGACTATCCCGTTCGGGAATTTCCGAATGTAAGGCTTTATTGATTCAAGCGTTAAATGAATGTTCAGGACAATTTGGCGCAGTCTTCTAAGTCTCGATCTAAATGCTTTTCGTTGAAATATTAAAAGGTGTACCAGATGTATAGCTTACATTCGCTTAACCAGGATTCTTTTTCTGAAAGGGGGGGGGGTTAAAAAAAAGTGTTAAAATCTAGCATTCATTAGTTTTTAAGAGAAACAATCGCTCAATAAACTGCATAAAGGAGGTATTGTATTTTTTTTAGAAAAAAAGTATTTTTACTGTTTTTCTTCTTTAAAAATATTTAATTCTGCGAATCGTTTCGTTTACTAGGCAGTCACTCGTACCACATCCAATTTTAATATGCATTATTAGGGTCACGTCTGCTAAACAGATACATCACAATAAATAAAGAGTCACCATCACCTCCTTGTTAGTCCGGACGACCTTTGGAGCGCTACGCATATTTAGTCCATTTTTTTTTTTTTTGCTTTCTTTCTTTGTCTTGGACCTCTTGAAGCAATGGTGTCCAATCTTTGTCGGCCTGAAGACCTTCGTGTGTAACGCGTCACATAACCTCAATCAATCAATAATCGATGACTGCATGGTCGTGCGGTATCCTGTGGTTCGGTCGTCTCGATGGTCCCGGGTTCACACCCTGCCCGCTGCCATCCCCCGTCGTCCTGCGGGAGGTTTGGGCTAGGAAGTAGGTCAGCTCTGAAGGAACGTGTGAAACATGGCAGCCATTTTACAAACATCTTGGAGCCCAAAGGAACCGTCACAGGCTGGATGTTGCCCGCGGGGCGTAGTTTGTGCATCACTGTCTTTAAATTCCAATACTGTAATCTGTTGGTCTCATTACTGGGCAGGTGTTTAAAGGTTGGTGCTATTTTGGGATGTGATGATACGAAACTGCTGAAGTTGAAGTAGATCTTGACATCAATGAAATTCTATTTTGTCTCTTGTCCGATGTGTACAGGATAAGACATTGAGAAACTCTTGTGTGTTGTACAATGTGTACCTAGTTGTACACTGAGTTCTTCTGCACTCACCTAAGTAGTTTTACCGTTTAAAAGAAAATACTTTTGTAAATAAAAAAAAACGGTAGGTGTGTGTGTGTGGGGGGGGGGGGACACGATTTCTTTGTTTGTACATTTCAGATTTATGAAAAGAAAAAAAAGACCTTCAAATCTGTGAACCGCTGAAATGTGATATTTGCCTCCCTTTCTCGAAGTCGATTGTCAACCCGGTTGTCAGCCCTGGTGAAGTGGAGGAGACCTATTGTGTATCCCTAGTGACGTCTTCATTGACGTCACTGAACTGGGGGTTACCCAAAGTATAATCCAGTCATTTTTCTTCTCCCCCCCCCCCCCCCCCCCCCGCCCCCAATGTTTTTTTTTTCTTTTCCTGGTTCATAGTCCAGTAGTGTGTTTCTGGTGAGAGAAAGTCGCTGCAAGGAGATGCCTCTGACAAACTAGATCTATGTAGCACTGCCTTTGAGGCTAGATTCCATCTACAGTTAGTCACGGTGCAAAGACAAACTAGATCTAGGTAGCACTGCCTTTGGGGCTAGATTCCATCTACATTCAGTCACGGTGCAAAGACAAACTAGATCTAGGTAGCACTGCCTTTGGGGCTAGATTCCATCTACATTCAGTCACGGTGCAAAGACAAACTAGATCTAGGTAGCACTGCCTTTAGGGCTAGATTCCATCTACATTTTGTCACGGTGCAAAGAATTAGACTGAAAGTTCTCATTACAACTAGACAAACGAGCAAGTCGAATCAGTTATTAATTAGACCTATGGGGCTTGTCGATGGAGCAGGGCCCTAGACCGCAATATGGAGAAAAAAAAAGAAGCGGTGACACTTGGCTTCCGAACCGAGGGGTGCCGGGTTCGATTCCTGGTTATAGACTGGGATTTTTGTTATTTCTGAATCTTCAGAGCGATAATGAAGTAAAGGCGGTTGGTTGTTGTGCTGGCCACGGGACACTCACGTTAGTCATAGAAACAGATCATCTTTACATCATCTGCCCTACAGATGTCGCTGTCTGAAAAGGAAACCTACTAACAGCTTTTTACTATCATGAACCTTACTTACTGAGATGATACTGAGATCGTATGTGTAGAGAGATTCTCCTATATAATGCTGACATAGTAATGCTAAAACTACATTGCTCTTACAAACAACAGTTGCTAATCAATGACTTAGCTCCAAGGATTCAAATGTGAATGTATTGATTTTGAAACAAACTGATTGACTGGTGAGAGACACACTAAACCCAAACACTAACTTGTAGCTTAGCCACCACCAGCCAACACCCGACTCGCTTCACACCTTCAGTATTGCATTGAATATCCTCAGTGGTAATGATGCGATGTCTAGCGCTACCGGACAATGAAACTACTGACTCCACGTTCTTTCTTCATGTCTCTTGAACGCGTTTAATTAGCTGACACTTTCTACATACACACAAGTCACAAACTCATCGACTCATTTAGTTCAAGCTAAACACTTTGCATGTGGTAGTAGTACAACTGTAGTCAAACTGAATTTCCATTTGATTGGATCAAATAACGTATCTTTTCTTAGCTAAGTTGATATAGCGCTAATAACGGTAATGTCGTGGGTTCGCTCTTCTTTCTGGTTAATACCGTATCTTCTTTATTCTTCCACTACAAAATAGAACTGTTTATTGTTCTCCATTATTTGAACAGAAAGTTGGAATTGGTTTTTGAAATGTGTTTAATTTGTTACTTGAGCTGCATTACAATTGTACAACTTGATTTTGGCTGGGAAAAAACAACACACACACATAAAAATGTAGGGGTCACGGTTACGGCTTCCGACATCCCCGCGGCTGGTGTAAACCCAAAGTTGTAGTAAGAACTTGTTTTCAGAGCAGCACAACGATTTGGTATGGACCTCATTCACCAATCGTCAGCAAACAAACATTTAGCTACGTGGTGCTCTATCTCTTCTATATAATTTACGATCTCGTGTTTAATTCATGATGGTTGTCACGTGACAGTTTTTTTTGTCATTGTTTTATCAATAAGATCACGTGACTAAATGTTGTTTGTTTACGATTGGTGAATGAGGTCAAATGTGAAGAGATTCGACTTGATCCGTTAATGTTGTACACTTTAAGTGTGAAGTGAGGTGCTAACCCAGCAGAGCTTCCAAGTCATCAGAAGCTATCAGTGTATTGGATGTGGACATAGGAGACCAATGCTGTCAACTAGTATCGCTATGTAATCATTGTAATCTTTGAGTCTCTGCGTAGACCATGAGGACAGCGAATGTCCACGTGAAATATTTGAACAAGAAAAAAGTTTCCCAGTTCTTGTCATTTGAATGATATGTCTAGGAAATGTATTTCGGCTAACTCAACTCTTGAACTCCACTAGCAGGAAGTGAGTTCCTTGAGTGTACCTGGTTGGTTCCCTCACACCCACTACTAGAACCCACCTAAACATAGGCGCGTCTTTATGTGGGGGGGGGGGGACTGAAAAAAATAGTAATGTTTACATAGCCCTCGTTTTATGACTGACTCTTGGGGGATCTATAACGGCTTTAACAATTTTTTTTTTTTTACATCTGTCAGTAAAAAAAAAAAGATCTTCACTAAGGCGCGCTGTGTGGAAGGGGGTGTGTACACACGCAAGCTTTATGAATGGCTGGATGAAAGGGGAGGGAGTGTCTTCACTCGTGCAGCAGCTTGTGCATTACATCACATAGCCTGGCGTGTGTTTGTTTTGATTTATAACTTAGACCGAGACCTTGGTGCAGACGAGAAATGTTACCCGCCCCCCCCCTTTTTTTTTTCCCAGCACACACACACACACACACACTTCTTTTCCCACTTCTGACACCGTGTGTAGAATGTAGACTTAGTAAGTGTGAAAGCAATAACGTGGGGCCACCGCGGTTCAGTGCTGGTGTCGTGATGAAACCTTTCCTTCAATTCCATCTGGACTTAGCGTGATGGACACTTGTGACCTATTCACTGTGGTCAGGATTACATGAACTGTGCCGTGGTAGATAATGTAGTACCAAACAGGGGTGTTTTCTAGTAGGTTTGTTGGGATACGTTTTGTTTTATACTCATAAATGCATCATGAGGGTTGCTTAACTCTTGAGACAAGGTTAGGATAATCTATGCACATCATCTTCTCATACCTGTAAGTTATATTTAAAACAATGTTGGTAAGGACATTTCTTGCTTTACGGCGTTGGAGATTTCCTTTTGTTTTTCTCGTCAAGTTACTCACTAGTTCTTCTTGTTGATCCAATGATGTCAGTAGAGTTGTTTAGGTTTCAAATCATAGTCAGAAGAATAGTAGCTCCTCCTTCATGTCACTCGAGCTGTCTATTAAGTCTGAGTGACTTCAAGTAGCAAGTTTCTTAATCATCCTTTTTTTTATGTCAAAAATTTTCTGACGTCTTTTTGCGTCGATTCTTTTTAAAGACTCGCTAAATATTTGACTGATGTTTCGAGGCACTGGCACTGATAATGTTATTTCATATGGCTGTTAGGGCATCAATAACATGTGCTCGTCTGGACTGACCAGGTGTCGTAGTTTTACATTAGCTACCTTGATCTACGTCACAGGTGCTCAACCTTTTGTCGGCTCTGGGGGCAATTTATGATAGGGGCCGCTATTTAGGAAAACAAAAATTGCTTTAAAAAAATCTTCATGTTGTTAGAACCGCGCCACGTTATGAATTGTGGGTAGAAGTTTCGAGGAGTCAGCAACACGTCATGGCCCCTGGGGTCTCAACTCTCAGTATTCGTGAATAGAGAACTATGTATACTCGATACTACGTTCTGTGTTCAATTCTCCACATTTTCTATTTCCTGCTGGCGTGGACGATGGCTCCCGTTGGACACTTGTGTTTATGGTGGGTAGGTTGTAATGTGGTCACAACTAAACCGCGTTGTTCTGTTGTCACCTGTCTAAACAAAGATCACGCATTGCTGATCTACGGAGTCTCCCCCCCCCCCCCCCCCAAAAAAAAAAAAAAGAAATATTTTTGTCTCATGGTTTCTTAGTAGTTTTTGATTACCTTTTGACGGGGGTTGGGTTGAAACTAGGCAGTTGTAATGTCGAGTCCAGTGTTGACTTAAAGACCTAGTGGTTTGTGTCGGGGACATCTCGGGATGGCAGACAAGTGACCTATACTTTCAGCTATACAGTGAAACCCTGCCTTGTGTTTTTAGGACTATCGATAATACTGTGCGACGCCTCTGGATTATTATAACACCAAGTGAGGCCTGTTAGTGAGGCATTATGTTTTGTTAGCGGCCCCCCGAAAGGGGAAAAGACGCTATTAGTTTTGTGTGGAATGTCTGTCCGTCCCGTTTAGATCTCGTAAACTAGAAAAGATAGTGAAAATCCGACATCGTGATATTTTAGACCTTACAAAGTTTTGATGCAACGGCTACTTTTTTCTTTTCTGAAAGTGAAAAATTTAATTTTTAAATTAACTAGGCAAGCAGTTTTTCATAAAAATACACCATTTTTACAGTTATTCACTATTTATAGTAACAAACAAAGGGGGATATTTAGTAAGGGAGATGACAGTTTACCATATTTTTAAAACATCTATGCAATCGGTTTTAGAATTTTTGTCAAAAACTTTTTTTTTATGCAAATGTATTGCTAAGTTATGTAAGTTCTGTCCTACTACCACTACATTTACAAAAAAAAAAAAAATGGTTACTATTTTTTTAAAGAGAAAAAAATCTTTTTAATATGCATATAAGTGGAACATAATTTAAACCAACAATTAATAAGTAGTTTTTCATATTATCGCTTGAACTGCAGGGAGTATCAGTATATAAAAGACGCCTAACTAAGGATTTTTTTTTTTCACGAAATGTTTTTGGCCCTATACAAAGCATTGAGATCAATAAGATATTCATTCTATGACATCAGTTAGGCCATGTTCACATCTAACCTCGCCTTCACGTTCACCTATTTGGGCACCACACATGATATGTCAACCTTCTTTCTCCATTCTTCTCTGTCATTTGCCTTTGCTAGAATTTCATTCTGGTGTTCTTTTAGGGATCTAGAGGTAAATGGTAAATGTAGACAAGGTCTCTTCGTGGAAACACTAGTTAAGCAAGGCTTCACTAGACAAATAAGTTACCAGGCAAACATGTTGTTTACTAGACAGACGTCTTACTTACTAAACATGTTACTATGAAGAGATGTTACCTACTAGTGGGAAGCGTGGTATACTAAACAAAAAAACAAAACCAAATGCAAACGACAATCGCCATATTCCAAGAGCATGGCTAAGGAAGATTTTGATTTTAAAACCCCCTCCGATATTAACGATAAAACCCCCACTTCAATATATAACTATCCATTCATCAGTCACCTTCGATGAAGTCCAGTAGGGAATCGGCGCCGGAGGCGCCATTATCCCTTGATGGTTAGAAAGGCTTTTATCCAACCACCAGGCCTGGACTTGGGGTTCTTCACCCCAGTCCTGTCTGAGGGCACCCAACGGTAAGCGGCCATATTGGTTGACTGACTGGTAAAACCGGGCCGTGCCGTGTACACAGCGCGCCGTAACCGGTCCTGGCCCACTCGCTATAAGTGGCCGGGAACAGCGCTAACTGCGGGGAGCTTGTCTCATATTCCTATACTGTAACCGCCACTATTCCGTGTAAGGGCCGCCACTCCAGCCACGGGTCTCTGATGACGGCCCCCTTTGTGGAACGGCGTGGCGGACTTTTTGGACTGGGTTGCAGGTTACTTGTTCCATCCCCACCCCGAGTGAGATAAAAAAAACAAAAGCTCACCCAGGGAGACCTGCTAGAAGGCCTGGTTCGCTACTCGTACTTAGCCTGTCCAGATCCACCTCTGGATGTTTCCACCGGAGGGCCACGCTGAGGCGACGGGTAGCTGGAAATCCTCCGGTCATCAGTCACCAGATTCTATGAGCGTTTCCACGAGAAGTTTTGTGTTTAAAACACCCCTCCAGCGGGGTTTCCAGCTAAAAAAAAAACATCTTCAATATAAAAAAAAGCAATTAACACACTCTAAATTGTATGAGCGTAGCCAAAGGGGGTTTTGAGTTTAAACCCCCCTTCAAGTTTTGACGCTAAAAAATACCTCTTCAATGTAAAAAAAAAAGAGTAAATTACGCACTTAAAATGCTATGAGCGTAGCCGTTTTAATTTTAACCCCCCTCTATCGGGGTTTGAAGCTAAAAAATACCTCTTCAATATAAAAAAAAAGCAAATTGCACACTCAAAATTCTACGAGCGTAGCCAAAGGTGATTTTGAATTTAAATTCCCCTTCAGCGGTGTTTGAAGCCAAAAAGTACATCCTCAATATATAAAGAAAGCAAATTACTCAAAATGCTATGAGTTTTGAGTTTAAACCCTTCTTCAGCGGGGCTTGATGCTAAAAAATAACTCTTCATTATAAAAAAAAAAGAAAATTACACACTCAAAAATGAGCGTAGCCAATCCAAGGTTGTTGTTTTTTTAAGTTTCAAACCCTTCCAGATGGTTTTGAGTTAAAAATCCCCCTACAGAGAGTTTTGAGGTTGAAAACCTATCTCTTCAATATTATTCTAATTTTAAATTCTAATTTAAAAAAAAAAAAAAAAACTCCAGAGATTTTTTCAGTTGAAAACCCCCAACAGATGATGTTGACGATAAAACTTCTCTTTTCGATATAAAATCTAAAGCAAACTACAGTCACCTAATTCCAAGAGAGTAGCCAAGAGACGTTACAAATTTTTACCAGTGGCTGGGCTCCATTACTAAAGTGCAGTGAATAGTCATCTGCCGGCCGAAATTCAAAGAAGCCTAAATGCTTAACAAAGATGGCTAAGACGGATTTTAGGAGACAGTTATAGAGATCGGGTCTTACTCAGGGAAATTTCTTGCCGAACTGGGAGTCGACCCCTTAGTAAGGTTGTGACAGATCATGGCATGAGGTTTGCGGGACATGTTCTCCGACAAAATGAATATAAACAAATATAATAAGAGTTGCGATGTCGTTAGTAGGAAAGCGCAACTGGGACAACTTGGCGCCACACTTTCATGGAGGTGGTAAGGGGCTTCAGACATTGCCAGGGAGTGATTTTTTTTTATTTTTTTTTTGTGGAAGCAGCTAGCCGCCCAAGGCACTGAAACAAAACTTTTTAATAGTAGGATAATGCACTATATATTCCTCAGAATATGCATTTTGTTGGCTTTCAAGGGCGGGGAGTCTACAATTTTTCCCACTAACTTCAGGAAGAACCTACAATAAACGTCTTCCGAAAGAATGAAGGGTCAGAATGTAAGAAAGATGCATTAAGTACACACACACACAATGCTCCCACCCGTAAAAAATCCTGGCTAAGCCCATGATTGATCTGATTTGTTTTCTGTCACTATTTGTATGGAAGTCAACATCAGATAACCTGCTGCCAGAGGGCGAGTACAGCACCAAATATCTGAAATACACACTAATATATATCTAATATATAAATCGAAAGTAAGGTGTATGTAGATCGATGTCCCGCATAGAAATCAAACCCTTTTGACCAATCGTAAATGTTCCTCAGATCATGGTGGAAACCGTAGTGTATGTTTAATGTCCCTCCCACATCCGAAGGGCTCTAAAATATTTTTTAAAAAGCCTAAATTCATCACTATTAAAGAACGAAACTCTTTAACAAATCGAGTAAACCCGTTTTCTCTCTCTCTCTCTCTCTCCTTTTATTTTGTGGCAGAATGTAAAAAAAATTGAAAGGAATACCATAAGGCGGGTGATATCCGCCTATTATATATATATATATATATATATATATCATGGGCGTAGCCAGGATTTTTTTCGGGGGGGGGGGGGTTTGGGGGGGGGGAAATCCCCCCCCGCGAAAATTATTTTTTATATGTATTTATGTGTGTGTACCTACATAATCTTTATTACATTCTGACCCTTCATTCTTTCGGAAGACGATTAATGTGCCCTATAATAGGTTCTTCCATGAGTTAGTGGAAAAATTGTAGATTCCCCGCCAGTACTAGCAATGGAGTCTGGGGGAGCGCTAGGAGCTCCCCCAGCGCGGGGCGAAGCCCCGCCGCCAAGCACTATTTCTGATATTGAAAGCCAACACAATGCATATTCTGAGGTATTTTACAGTGCATTTTCCTGCTATTAAAAATTTCTATTTTAAAATCCTAATGTTCTATTCTAACTGACTTAGATCCTCCCGCGCCGTTCTGCGCATTTGCCGTCAAGCTGTTTCCATAAAATTGTAGACTCCCCGAGATTACTAGCAAGGGGGTCTGGGGGAGCGCTAGCAGCTCCCCAGCGCGGGGCGAAGCCCCGCCGCCAAGCACTATTTCTGGTATTGAAAGCCAACAAAATGCATATTCTGAGGTATCTACACTGCATTTTCCTGCTATTAAAAAGTTTTATTTTAAAAACCTAATGTGCTATTCTTACTGACTTAGACCCTCCCGCGCCGTTCGGCGTATTTGCCGTCAAGCTGTTTCCATAAAGATTTGGGAAGCCTCGTCCCACCTGCCATAAGGACCTCCGTGAATGAGTGGCGTCAAGTTGTACTAGGATATCATTGCAACTCTTCTTATTCGTAATTCATTTTGTCAGAGAACATGTCCCGCAAACCTCATGCGTCGCTCTCTTACAATCTAACTAAGGGGTCGACTACCAGTTCGGCATAGGATTTCTTTGATTTAGTCCGATCTCTATAACTGACTCTGACTCCTAAAATCTGTCTTAGCCATCTTTGTTGAGCCACATTTAGTGTTTTTCAATTTCGGCAGATGACTATTCACTGCAATTTATTAATGGAGCCCTGTCACTGGTAAAAATGTGTAACCTCTCTTGAATACGCTCTTGAAATTAAGTGACTGTAGTTTGCTTTAGATTTTATATCGAAAAGAGAAGTTTTATCGTCAAAATAATCTGTTGGGGGTTTTCCACCTCAAAATGCTCTGTAGGGGGATCTTAAACTCAATACCATCTGGAGGGGTTTTAAACTTTAAAAAAAAAGCCATCTGTAGAAGAGGAGTTTAAACTCAAAACCCCAGATTGGATTGGCTACGCTCAAATAATTTTAGTGTGTAATTTGCTTTTTTTTTTATATTGAAGAGGTATTTTTAACATCAAACCCCTCTGAATGGGGGTTTAAACTCAAAACCCTTTTTTGGCAACGCTCATAGCATTTTGAGTGCGTAATTTGCTTTTTTTCTTACACTGAAGATGTATTTTTTAGCCTCAAACCCCCCTAGCGGGGGGTTTAAACTCGAAACCCTTTTGGCTACGCTCATAGATTTAAGAGTGAGTAATTTGCTTTTATTTATATTGAAGAGGTACGTTTTAGCTTCAAACTCCACTGGAGGGGAGTTTAAACTCAAAACCCCTTTGACTACACTCATAACATTTTGAGTGTATAATTTGCTTTGTTTTTAATATTAAAGTGCAAACTCCGCTGAAGTGGGATTTAAACTCAAAACTGAGTCAAAACCCATTTAGCTACGCTCATAACATTTTGAGTGCGTAATTAGTTTTTTTTTTTATGTTGAAGAGGGAGTTTATCGTAAATTTTAGAGGGGTTTTAAAATCAAAATCTTTCTTAACTGTGCTCTTGGAATTAGGGTATTTTTGTTTGCATTTTTTTTTTGTTTTGTTTTATAGAAGAGGTGGAGTTAACTGCAAAAACCCCCAGGTAGGGGGTTTAAAACTCAAAACCCCTGGTAGGGGTTTTTAAACTCGAACCCCTCTGGTAGGGGTTTTAAACTTGAAGGCCCCCCCTGGAAGGGGTTTTTAAAACTCGAACCCCCCTGGTAGGGGGTTTTAAACTCAAAACCCCCTGGTAGTGGGTTTTAAACTCAAAACCCCTTTGGTTGTGCTGGGGCAAGTGATGGTTTAGTATTAAAATCTCACCTAAAATAAACAAAATCAAAGCAAAAAATCAATCACTAAATTCTGATTCCCCCCCCCCCCCGGGGGGGATTTCATTTTGGGGGGGGGGTTTGAACCCCAACCCCCCACCCTGGCTACGCCCATGATATATATATATATAGGAGGGTAGGGTAGCTAGCCCTACGCCCTCCTTTCTCAGCCGGGCTTGGGACCCTCACATGGCGGAGTTATATATATATATATATATATATAATTCTACGAGTCCAATATTTCAGATTCGTTTCCTGCTCAAATGACTAGATGTGTTGTATCTCTCTAGTTGTTTAACATACAAACTATTTGATTTTTTTTTTGCTTCATTTCAATACTAGACAGGTGTCTGTTTTCAACAGTAGTCGAAAAAAAAAAGAAGACGTTTTGCTTTATGAAAACGCTAGATCCTTCTTAGAGTCTTGTAATTAAGTATAGAGAATATTTGATTCGTAGCTTCATTTCATTGGCAAACATTTAAATTATACAATTGTAGTTGGTTTTGTTTTGTTTTGTTTTCCTGGTGTGTGACATTGACAGTGACCTCCGTGTACCTTATTGACATCTGCTGGCCCCGTCTGTCTGTCATCATACTACTTACTGCTGAATGGAGCATACTTGTTTTCACATGAGTGATGGCAATAGTGGGGAGGACACGCGTTCCTGATTTCTACATTTTTTCGTTTAATACAATATCGAGTCTATTCACTGTGCCTCGGGCGGGGTTTTTATTATTATTATTAAAGTCTGGGAAAAATCAAAGGAATAGGAGAGGGCCATGCCTATATATATATATAATATATATTGACTATATTTAGTATAGTCAGGGAATATTTTGGGTGTCGGTCAAAAGGGGGTGTAGGGCCTGGTTTTATTTGTAACACTAAGAGATTTCCTTGGCTCAGGAGGCTAAGGCTACTTTTGTCACGTACACCATGGAGCGTTCTCGTTGACTGATCTGGACATCCGTGGGGTCACTTGTGTCTGGTCAGTGGCTGCTTGAACTGAGTCTCTGCAAGTCTAAAGTGAGGAGTTAGTTAGTGTGACCGCTCTTTATTTCGTGGACAGCCGTTAAAGATGTGGGCTTGTTTTGTTTTTTTTAATTAAGGACTACAGATAGTGTTAGTTCTTGTTTTTTGATTAATTAATGATTACAGATAGTGTTAGTTCTTGTTTTTTGATTAATTAATGATTACAGATAGCGTTAGTTCTTGTTTTTTGATTAATTAATGATTACAGATAGTGTTAGTTCTTGTTTTTTGATTAATTAATGATTACAGATAGTGTTAGTTCTTGTTTTTTGATTAATTAAGGACGTATGGACTACAGATAGTGTTAGTTCTTGTTTTTTGATTAATTAAGGACGTATGGACTACAGATAGTGTTACTTCTTGTTTTTAATTAAGGACGTAATGATTACAGATAGTGTTAGTTCTTGTTTTTTGATTAATTAAGGACTACAGATAGTGTTAGTTCTTGTTTTTTTATTAATTAAGGACTACAGATAGTGTTAGTTCTTGTTTTTTGATTAATTAAGGACGTAAGGACTACAGATAGTGTTAGTTCTTGTTTTTTGATTAATTAAGGACGTAATGATTACAGATAGTGTTAGTTCTTGTTTTTTGATTAATTAAGGACTACAGATAGTGTTAGTTCTTGTTTTTTGATTAATTAAGGACTACAGATAGTGTTAGTTCTTGTTTTTTGATTAATTAAGGACTTAAGGACTACAGATAGTGTTAGTTCTTGTTTTTTGATTAATTAAGGGCGTAAGGACTACAGATAGTGTTAGTTCTTGTTTTTTGATTAATTAAGGACTACAGATAGTGTTAGTTCTTGTTTTTTGATTAATTAAGGACTACAGATAGTGTTAGTTCTTGTTTTTTGATTAATTAAGGACTACAGATAGTGTTAGTTCTTGTTTTTTTGATTAATTAAGGACGTAAGGACTACAGATAGTGTTAGTTCTTGTTTTTTGATTAATTAAGGACTACAGATAGTGTTAGTTCTTGTTTTTTGATTAATTAAGGACGTAAGGACTACAGATAGTGTTAGTTCTTGTTTTTTGATTAATTAAGGACGTAAGGACTACAGATAGTGTTAGTTCTTGTTTTTTGATTAATTAAGGACGTAAGGACTACAGATAGTGTTAGTTCTTGTTTTTTGATTAATTAAGGACGTAAGGACTACAGATAGTGTTAGTTCTTGTTTTTTGATTAATTAAGGACGTAAGGACTACAGATAGTGTTAGTTCTTGTTTTTTGATTAATTAAGGACGTAAGGACTACAGATAGTGTTAGTTCTTGTTTTTTTGATTAATTAAGGACGTAAGGACTACAGATAGTGTTAGTTCTTGTTTTTTGATTAATTAAGGACGTAAGGACTACAGAAGAATTCTGAAGTTCTTTTTTTTTCTTTTCAATGTTTGTTTGAACAGGGTTATTTCCTTCAATGATTGTTACAAGTGACTCTGCTATGAACAGGGTTATTTCCTTCAATGATTGTTACAAGTGACTCTGCTATGAACAGGGTTATTTCCTTCAATGTTTGATACAAGTGACTCTGCTATGAACAGGGTTATTTCCTTCAATGATTGTTACAAGTGACTCTGCTATGAACAGGGTTATTTCCTTCAATGTTTGTTACAAGTGACTCTGCTATGAACAGGGTTATTTCCTTCAATGTTTGTTACAAGTGACCGATGCTTTGAACAGGGTTATTTCCTTCAATGTTTGTTACGAGTGACTCTGCTTTGAACAGGGTTATTTCCTTCCATGTTGTTAGTCAAGTTCTTCTGTTACTTCCTAGTTTTCTCTTTTGTTTGATCTGGTGTCTCTTTATGTCATTCATGTCCACAATTCTCTGACTCTCTCCTTCACATAGTTACTCTGTTTACATTTCTCTCATTCGTATTCAGGTCATCTGTCTCTCCCATATCTCTTTATCCTTTCACTTCTTTACTTTCTCTCATTCGTATTTAGGTCATCTGTTTCTCCCATCTCTTTCTCCATTCACTTCTTTACATTCTCTCATTCGTATTTAGGTCATCTGTTTCTCCCATCTCTCTTTCTCCATTCACTTCTTTACTTTCTCTCATTCATATGTAGGCCATCTGTTTCTCCCATCTCTCTTTCTCCATTCACTTCTTTACTTTCTCTCATTCTACGTTCCATAATTCAAGCTCATAATTCTCTCTCACAGAAACACATGGAATCTTTCTTCAGACTTTCACCTCTGACCTCTTGTTGCTCTTCTGTTGTCTTTTAATTGTCTTTGGTGTAGACATGAATCGAGTATTAAGCAGCAGCGGGTCAGAGGTAGTGGAATGTTTAGATTGAGTATACCTGCCTGAACTGAGGCCAACATAGTTTTCTCTCTCTTACCTTGTTCTCATTGCCTCGTCTCTCCAAATCTAATTGGGGATTCTTGATGTCTACATGCATGGTTGTACGTGACCTTGAACTGTCCCCCCCCCCCCACCCGCCCCTCTCCAGTCATCGCCGTAGAAACTCTTGTTCTGTCACCAGAATGTAGTGTTTTGTTTTTAATTGCTTGACAGCGGGGCACGTCAAACACACACACACACATTGTTATGATTATGATTGCTACGCGGTGTTGGGCGTAATTGAGTTCGGTCCTTTCAAAAAAAAAAAATCTAATATAATGATCAATGCACGCTGTTGTATTGAGTAACCTTTGACCTCGTCACGTCACGTATTGCCCCCTAAGCATTGCGCTCCTCATTGGGACAGTGTCACACGGTGGCGAGGCAATCTCGGACAGGAATCTTGGCAGGTGACGCAACTCTCTGGGGACTGTTTCTTGCCGAGCGTTACCTGCCCATTTCCCAAACTTTCCTGTAGGTCACATGGTCACAAAATAATAACTACTGATTGTTTTGTATTTGATTCTAAATGTTAAAGTGCTTATTTTGAAGGCGTTTACCAGAATGATTGTGCTCTAATTTAGTTGTATCCTAACTTGTAATAGTGCATAATGTTCCTGGGGGAAGTTTTACTCTTTTATGTGTTAACAACATTAAACCTGTCTCTAGTGTAGGGTGCATATTTTGTTTGGAGATACATTCTTCGCGGATGTCTAATCATTTGCTGCTCTGTTCGCTGGCTGGTTTATTTTTATAACCGGATTATCTGAAGGAAAAAAAAACAACTGTTTTTAAACATGTGCCAGATTATCTGACTTTAAATCAGGGACGATAAGTTTGTCGTAAAACGTTGTTGTGAAGTAGGAGAGGGGCCTAGTGATCTACCCTTGTCTCTGTGACAAAAGGAGTGTGCAGTTGGATAGAGATCATAAATCTGAGGACACTATTGGACTCTAATAGATCTAGGTGGAGTACCTGTGCAAGAGCACGCCCTGTATCCCCTGCACACAGTCCACACCAATCCACACACTGCTAGTGGACACGGTGTGGGGAGAAAAGACATTCAAAATGACACTTCGTAACAGCAGGCTAGTTTTCCGTCAATGTAAATCTTTGAGCCTGGATCTAAAACCTTGTTGGCATAAATCTTTGTACAGAGAGAAACTCATGGTAAGTCTTGCTTCCTACATCTAGCTTGTACTAGCACAAGGAAATAAACATCTTCTAACTCCAACTAGCTAGTAGCCATTGGTTAAACATTTCAGCTAGTGTGTGTTTTTTTTTCTTGTTCATCCCTTGTCTAGACTGCAGGCTTCAGATTTGGTCATACATGTTCCCCATGACTGGTTAAGAAATGTTGGGAACATGGTCCATCATTGCAGTTAAAGGGAAGGAATGGGAAATATTATCTTATCCTAAGACAGATACTATCTTATCCTCAATGGAAGTAGATAATAGTATCTAGATCTTATCCTTAGTGGAAGTGGATAGTAAAATAGTATCTTATCCTTAGTGGAAGTAGATAAAATCAAATGCTATCTTATGTGATGTTGCTTATTCAGGCTGTCTTGAAGTCAACTATGTATGACTGTTGGATTTCAACCAAATTACTCTGCAAGCGTTTGAGTATAGATGTTCGGGTGTATTCCGTGTAGTTGAACAACAACACAGACAGGAATAATTAACATCGGTTTTTAACAAGTGAAGAGATGTAGTCAACGATGATGAACAATTGTACATAGGTTTATTCTGATAAAAGGCCACAGTAGAAGTCTCTGTCACTAAACACGTCGTTACCCTAGAGGATTCTATCGCTAACTGATTTTCCGGTCTCTAACCCAACATATCCCAAACGTCACTAGTCCCGTTCAATATGCGTCTCCTATGGTGCGTCGCTAAATAACTAACCTATATAAATAAGGTGTCTAACACTTATCCTCAAGGGAAGTAGATAAAGTCAAATAGTATCTAGATCTTATCCTTAGTGGAAGTAGATAGTCAAATAGTATCTTATCCTTAGTGGAAGTAGACTAAGTCAAATAGTATATTATCCTCAATGGAAGTAGATAAAGTCAAATATTATGTTATCCTTAGTGGAAGTAGATAAAATCAATAGTATCTAGATCTTATCCTTAGTGGAAGTAGATAACTCAAATAGTATCTTATCCCTAGTGGAAGTACATAAAATCAAATTTTATCTTATCTTTAGTGGAAGTAGTTAATGGAAGTAGATAAAATCAAATAGTATCTAGATCTTATCATCAATGGTAGTAGAAAAAATCAAATAGTATCTTATCCCTATTGGAAGTACATAAAGTTAAATAGTATCTTATCCTTAGTGGAAATAGGTAAAGTCAAATAGTATCTTATCCTTAGTGGAAGAAGACTCAAATAGTATCTTATCCATAGTGGAAGACAACTAAGTCAAATAGTATCTTATCCTTAGTGGAAGAAGACTAAGTCAAATAGTATCTTATCCTTAGTGGAAGAAGACTAAGTCAAATAGTATCTTATCCTTAGTGGAAGAAGACTAAGTCAAATAGTATCTTATCCTGAGTGGAAGAAGACTATGTCAAATAGTATCGTATCCTGAGTGGAAGTAGAAAGTAAAAACGCCTGGACTTATAGTAAAGTAAAAAAAAATATGTATGTTTGATAGAGACAATTGTGTGTAGTCAGAGGGTTTCTAAATCAATTGCATCAAGTTTGAAGACTAGGAGCTGTCTTGACTAGTAAAGTGGATCTGAATGTTATGTCATAAAACTTATTGATTGTCTGACAGCTCAACTTTCTACTAATCCATTCTTCACAGGTCATACTGCAATAACTAGTGTAATCTTTTGTCAATTGCCCTTAAAAAAATGTCTTGAATGGGACCAGTATGCAATGAATGGAGTGAAAAAATGTATTTTTTATTTTTAATGTTTTATAAGGGATGTGAGCTTCAAAAAAACACTCAATGTTAAAGTACTTAAATTATTTGCCTAAGCCTAAATCTTATCAGAATCTCAATGCTGTCAACTCTAGAATGTAGTCCCCAGTTTGAGAACCTGTTTACAAACCCATGAACTCTGGCTACTGATAAGTTTGTTGATTTTTGTCTTTGGGTTCAATCTTGGCACTTTGTATCATTTTGTTATCTTTGAAAGAGGGAGATCAAAAAGTTGAAGGGGGAAGAAAGGGGGTGAGTGAAGCAACTAGTCTAGCTCCTGTGAGAGTGAGAGTTGTCACAACTGTCCTGTAACAGCACTGACCTAGATGTGATCTTAGTAAAGTAGCATGGGTTGGTAGAAGAGCTGTAAAAGTGTTAACTTTGTGTAGAGAGTTGGACAACTAACAGAGTGAACTTGAGAGTCATGGAATAGCTTTTGTGTAAGCATAGAACTAGAAAGTAGAATTTCTTGTGGAGCTTCAAGTCTCAACAATGTGTTGCTAGTATGTAAGGTTCAGGTAGAACAGCCAACTTTTACCTACTTGTATAACATTTAGATCTTGAGCTATAAAGATGGAAAAACCCTTGAGGGATTATGGGCACGACATGGCCTAAATTGTGCCCATGTGCCAAAGACCCAAAATATCAAATATCTGATTCTTTCAAATAATCTTTGCCCTCACTAGATTAGGAGGTGGAGTGGTAAAGTGCTTGGCTTATGAACCCAGGGGGCTCTGCAGAATCCTGGTGAAGACTGGGATTTTTAATTTCGGGATCTTTAGGGCGCCTCTGAGTCCACCCAGCTCTAATGGGTTAGGAAAAAGTAAAGGGGGTTGGTTGTTGTGCTATGTGCTAGCTACATGACACCCTCTTATCTGTGGGCCACAGAAACAGATGACCTTTACATCATCTGACCTATAGATCGCAAAGTCTGAAAGAGAAACTTTTATTTTTTACTTTACTTTATCACTAGATTAGCTAATGTAATGTAAAAAGTTATATCTTAGTTGTCTATGCTTCTAAAAGTTAATTCAGATGGCTGTCAAGTTGTTGGTGTGGCTACTGGTAAGCCACACATTTGACAAGAAAGACAAAGCATTCTGCATGTGTTTTATGGAGAAAAAGTGATTTACTTGTGTGTGTTATGTAAGACCTTCCGCATGTGAATGATGTGTTTTTAATGTTGTTTAGTCTACCTGTGTGCAAAGTTGTACAAGTGAATAGCTTGGGAGGTTGTACCAGTCATGTTAAGAACATGGCATGCTAATGAGGGCTTGCCATTCAGAAGCTAGCAGGAAAAAAACATGTGTTTGTGAACATTTAGGAAACTGTACTTCATTTCTATATTCTGAACTTTGTCTCCCAGTCATTCCTGGTTGACTTGATCTCCTACTTATTATGCCACATGATGTGAACTTTGGGGAAAACAAAATCTGTTTTTGTTTTCTTTTTCTATTGGATGGATTTGTGGGTGTGGTCTATTTTCACTGTACTATTATACATTTAGTAGAGATGGACCAATTTGTGCCATGAAACAGGGCATTAAGAATGGTTTTTAAGAGAAGACACTAGAAACTCAAATAAATATATACAAAGATTATAATGACTTGAGAATCTTCACTAATGGGGTGTATTGGGAGAATATTGAAAATAAAAACCATGCTATAATATTACAACACTTGATGCCAAGTAATCTATGCATGACTTGTACTTGCTGTGTCTCAATATTAAGATCTGAGTGTCAATATAATAAGCATCTTGTAGTGGTGTCTTGCAGTGGATAAATAAACTAGAATACTGTACAGTCAGACACTGAATCCTAGAAACAAGTGATTCTCATCTGACACTATAAAACTTCTAGACATTTGAATCATCAATAACATGAACGTCTCAGGTATAGTGTTACTATAATTATTGCTTAGGATTGACATCAGACACACATACACTGATTCCTACTTCCCCAGTTACACTTGACGCAGTTAAATCAAGAAAATGACATAGTCATGAAGAGGTAAAGAAAAGAGGGGGTATAGACATTGGGTGGGAATTTCCTTTCGCTTCATGCTTGGTTGGTCATGTCCTATAAGCACTCACTAGAGAATAGAAGTAAGAATGTATCTTTGTCTATCTTTGTGTTTAGCGGAGTAGTGAAACATTGTTCTCTGTTTGATTTCAGCAAGTACCAATGGAGGAAGTGCAAATGATGGCTGAAAATCCCATCCTGCCTGTCACCACTTTTAGCATCAATTTTGATTCCTTTGACTTTGCACCTCGCACCATCCCAGAGTCCCAGACTGTTATGGTAGGTGCTCTGGTCATGACATGTACAGCAGTGGTTCCCAAACTAATGATGGAAGGTTTTCACTAGTTAAAGTAAAATTAAACTTCTGTTGGGAAGGTTTTCACTAGTTAAAGTCAAATTAAACTTCTGATGGAAGGTTTTCACTAGTTAAAGTCAAATTAAACTTCTGATGGGAAGGGTTTCACTAGTTAGTCAAATTAAACTTCTGTTGGGAAGGGTTTCACTAGTTAAAGTCAAATTAAACTTCTGATGGGAAGGGTTTCACTAGTTAGTCAAATTAAACTTCTGTTGGGAAGGGTTTCACTAGTTAAAGTCAAATTAAACTTCTGTTGGGAAGGGTTTCACTAGTTAAAGTCAAATTAAACTTCTGATGGGAAGGGTTTCACTAGTTAGTCAAATTAAACTTCTGTTGGAAAGGGTTTCACTAGTTAAAGTCAAATTAAACTTCTGTTGGGAAGGGTTTTACTAGTTAAAGTAAAATTAAACTTCTGATGGAAATGTTTTCACTAGTTTAAGTAAAATTAAACTTCTGTTGGGAAGGGTTTTACTAGTTAAAGTAAAATTAAACTTCTGATGGAAATGTTTTCACTAGTTTAAGTAAAATTAAACTTCTGATGGAATGTTTTCACTAGTTAAAGTAAAATTAACCTTCTGATGGAAATGTTTTCACTAGTTTAAGTAAAATTAAACTTCTGATGGAATGTTTTCACTAGTTTAAGTAAAATTAACCTTCTGATGGAAATGTTTTCACTAGTTTAAGTTAAATTAACTTTCTGATGGAAATGTTTTCACTAGTTTAAGTAAAATTAAACTTCTGATGGAAATGTTTTCACTAGTTTAAGTAAAATTAAACTTCTGATGGAAGGTTTTCACTAGTTAAAGTAATAAAAGTCTCTTTAATTGAATCTAAAATAAATGTGGCAATACATCTCTTGATTTAGAGTGTTCAACTGTCTTCAGTTTTAGTTCTGTTTACACTGTTTTCTCATACCGCATAGTAATTCTTGTGAGCTAGTGGTTGAACTGAATGTTTGTCTTGGTAACAGGGATTTGAATGAAAATGTTTGGTCTTAACAGTTTTGATGTTTTAATGAACACATAATGCTTGTCAGCACACAAAGATCCTGTTGCAAACTTATAATGTACTTCAATATAGAATTTAGAGAAATAGATTCTAGTAATCCCAACCTTGGACTACACAACCAACAGTCATAACTAGGCAAACAAAAACCTAAAAGACTATGTTTAGAGGACTTTGATATGTAGGGAACTCAAGGTGTTAATGGCCTTAAAAAAAACATAGCATAGTCCTTGAAAGCTGTAGGACAAGTCTTGAAGTCTAGGTGATGTAAGGTGTCATTGAAAACAGTTTCAACATGAAAGTCACATCCTTCATAGTTTTAGGGTTGTAATATTCGTCAATGTTTGAAATGAAAAACACAAAAACCTTATAGTAAAATCTATTGTATTAGAATCTGTTTAGGATTTTTTAATGAAAACGTTTTGGAGTGTTCAAACTGAATTGTTGCTTTGTGTTTCCTCCAGTCATGTATAAGTATGTTTGAGGACCTGGGATTCTTATCAAGATGGAGAATTAAAATAGACACACTAGTAAGGTAAGTAAGATTTCTCAAATAAAACCTGGCACTGTTACCTTGTAGTCTGGAACTTATCTGTCTGGCTTCATTTAGAGGATAGGTCAGGAAATAGACAATTAGCTTTGTATAGATTAGATTAAGCATTCTTTTTTTTTTTTTTCTCATAAACTTAGAAGTATTGAGTGGCATAATGTTACAAAATTAAATATGCTTAGAAAATGAATTCAATCCTAACTACAGATTGTTCTAACTTACACTTATCCATATAAAGTATTGCTACTTGCAGTTGAAATCCTATTGTAACTCTGACTGTTGATGTTGTTGAACAGATTTCTCCTGATGGTTAAAAAAGGTTATCGCAACCCTCCCTATCACAACTGGATGCACGCGTATGCAGTCACTCACTTTTGTTACCTCCTCATCAAAAATCTTCATCTACACAATTATTTGGAGTAAGTAGTTTCTAGTCTACACACACACACACACTGTGATGTTGTCACTCTCTTGTCATGGGCCAAACACATAGGTTTAATCTTGGATTAACTCTTTCTCTCCTAACTGACGATACCAACGTTGATTCCACCAGAATGTGGTAAATAATTACGGAGAGAAAGAGTTAAATACTTTAAAACTAAGATTAAACACTTTAAAACTAAGATTAAATACTTTAAAACTATGATTAAATACTTTAATGGTAAGATAAAACACTTTAAAACTAAGATTAAACACTTTTTTTTTTTAAAACTAAGATTAAACACTTCAAAACTATGATTAAATACTTTAATGGTAAGATTAACACTTTAAAACTAAGATTAAACACTTCAAAACTATGATTACATACTTTAAAGGTAAGATTAACACTTTAAAACTAAGATTAAACACTTTGACACTAAGATTCAACATGTAGAGAAGCATATTTACATTCAGGTTGCAAATTTTAGACAGTCTCCTGAATATACAGGAAAACAAGTGCTTCACCCACAGCAGCACATAGTCACTGCCACACGAGTCAAATGTTAATTTAATTGTTAATAGTATAAATGCATTGGTGTCAGAAAGACAATAGCATGGGCTTGATAGCGATGGGCTAGAATGAAATATATAGGTGTTAAAAATGACAGTACCTAGATATTGATGTTGCACCATAAATAAATAAAGTAGAGCCTGTCACATTAGACAAAAAGCTGTCTTACTTATTAGCATCTACAGTAACAATTTACACAATTTACAAATGACATGAATTCATATGACACTGTACAGCTTATGTTTGTGTGAAATGACATTCAAAGCTTTGTGTCTCCACAGTGACATCGAACTTTTAGCTTTATTTGTGTCATGTCTTTGTCATGACATTGACCATCGTGGAACAACCAATTCATTCCAAGTTCAATCGGTAAGCAGTATTCTCTTGTTCATTTACCTTATCTTATAAATTAATGACATTCCTTCAAAAGAGAAGATAATTACATCCTATGCTATCCATATGCTAATCTGGTCATGAATGTTAATTGGAGACGTCAATTCTGCTTAGTCTTTTTTCACCACTGATCAAGGCGACCTATCATGTCACTAGGGAAGAAGGAGCACTTGTACGTCTTTGTCTCAGCACATGGAACAAGAAATTTGCCTTCGTCTTTTTATCATTTAGTTTAGAGGATAAATATTTGTGGGAAATAGTGGGCGAGGGGCTAAGTATGTTTGAACTTGATTTGGCTTGGCTACCTACGAGATTGGACCATAGCGCTCTGAGCCTACTATAAGCATGAAAGTAGCGCTATATAAAAGCTATAATTTATTTAGGGAGTATATTGATCTCAATGTTACTTTTATTTACCATCAATGTGAACATCATTACCATAGTAATTATATTTTTTACTTAATGCTAAATGTTAGTCTTAAGTCAAATGAAACCAGTTTATACTCAAGGCCTTCTCTTGTTTCAGCAATCAGTGCTAGCAGCTCTGTACAGCTCAGAGGGCTCTGTCATGGAGGTATGTGTTGCACAACTGTTTGAATGTTTGCTAGGAACTTGTTGCCAATGTTTTGTCATGCTGACCTCAGATACAAATGTTCTCATGAATTTCTTTCTCTTCTTTAGCGCCATCATCTGGCACAGAGTATGTGTATCCTGAATACTGATGGTAGCAATCTGTTTGAGAACCTTTCCAGCAAGGTAAGTTGAAAAGCAAACATTACTTTGACATAAAGATTTTTAAAAATTGAAAATCAAGCAGGGTATTATAAAAGTGTGCGTTCACCAGAGTGGTTAACTACCTCCATTGTGCTCAGCCAATGTCAACTACACATAATTAGCTGGACTACAGGATACACTTGAACATTTTGATCAAAAAAAAATCCTCAACCAGTGGGATTTAACCTTGAGATTCTTGAAGTCAATAATGAAGTCAGATACAATCAAATTTAAACTTGAGATTCTTCAATCAATAATGAAGTCAGATACAATCAAATTTAAACTTGAGATTCTTGAAGTCAATAATGAAGTCAGATACAATCAAATTTAAACTTGAGATTCTTGAAGTCAATAATGAAGTCAGATACAATCAAATTTAAACCTGAAATTCTTGAAGTCAATAATGAAGTCAGATACAATCAAATTTAAACTTGAGATTCTTGAAGTCAATAATGAAGTAAGATACAATCAAATTTAAACTTGAGATTCTTGAAGTCACTAATGAAGTCAGATACAATCACATTTAAACTAAACACTTAAGGTAAACCACTTAAGTTAAACCTTCACCTGTTCCTCAGTCTGCATAGAAACCACACATCATCTGACAACCATCTCTAATGTTGTCCACTCTCTTTCATGGACCAAACGCATATGTTTAATCTTAGATTAAACACTGAACCTTAAAACTAAGATTAAACATGTAGAGAGGCATATCCACATACAGGTAGCAAACCTTAAACAGCCTCCTGAATATTGTTTATCTCTCTGTCAGGATTAGAGTCTCTTTCATGGATTAAACACAAAAATCAAATCTTGGATTAAATGCTGAAGTTAAAACTATAAGATTAAGCATATAAGTTAACAATTTAGATTAAGACCGTGCAGCAATTCTGTGTACTGATGTAACTTTGCTGTGCAGGAGTACCAGACTGTACTGGACTTGATGAGAGAGATCATACTGGCCACTGACTTGGCTCACCATCTCAGGACAGTCAAAGAGCAGGAACAGCTAGCAGAGAGTAAGTCCAGTTCACATTTTTCTCTGAGTTTGAAAGTTTGTATAGCCTGAACTTATCTTAGCTAGAAACACATCAAGTAATGAGATTGGATTGTTGGTAGGAACAGTTCAGTGACTAGAAGTCAACAAGCAAAATATTTAAAAAAGCAAAGCTTATCTAAAGGGGAAAAACTTTGCCCTTAAATAATAAGGCTAGTCTTCGAGTCCGAAGATTAGTGAGGAATGCAGTATTGCCCTTAAAACTATATCAGAAATGTATAAGCTATTTCCCCTATTTGATATCAAACAAAATAATTAATTATCAATAATTAATTGACTAATTGGGTATTTTTTTTTATTGATTCATGATTTGTTAGATGCAATAAATAATTGTATAAAGTATCAACTTGATCTGAGAATGGGTGAGGGAGAAGGAAGGTTAACAATTATTTAAGGGGACTGAACCCAACAAATTTAACCATATTCGGTGAATATTGAAGGATTAGTTTCCCTTGATGGTTTCAAACAAAATAATTAATTACCAGTAATTAATTGAGTAACTGGTTACTTTTTTTTTTCTTTTGATTTATGTCTTGTCTAGGCTAATGAATAATTGTGTGAAGTTTCAACTTGATCCTAGAATGGGCGTGAGACAGAGTGAGGTGATATAAGCTTCATGAAAAAAAATAAAAAAATTGTAATATATTACGTTTGGCCCCAAAAAGACATCACTATATTGTGATGATATGCTCACACAAAACATTTGTAGATGGTTAACTTCTATATCCCAGTATCCACTCGACCTATGTGGTGTCAAATTATTCTGTTATTATTAAAAATATGAGTCTAGCTCATGTTTTGGTTGATCCAATATATTTATTCATAACAAAATAATATTTTAGGGATTTTTATTGGAGAGTCTGTTCTTTTTAGTCCTGAATATGTGTTTGTGTCATGTGTCAGCTGTCAGGCATTCCAGGTGACATTGTCTCATGTATACTGTGTTTCAGGTGACATTGTTTGACATGTACTGTGTTTCAGGTGACATTGTCTCATGTCTACTGTGTATCAGGTGACATTGACTCATGTCTACTGTGTTTCAGGTGACATTGTTTGACATGTACTGTGTTTCATGTGACCTTCTCTCATGTGTTTCAGGTGACAGCTATGACAGAAACAATGCCAAACATAAACATATCTTGTTGTGCTTGCTGATGACTGCCTGTGATCTGAGTGACCAGACCAAGAACTGGAACAACACTAAACACATTGCTGTAAGTCTCATCACTTCCTCACTAGTCGTTGGTTTCATTTCTTTTGGTTTCATTCAAAGCATTAGCTATTGAGAGTGTTTTTTGAAAATATCTGTTTGAAAACCATAATATCATAAGAATGAAGATAAGGTTTTCCTAGACTAGACAAGTTGGAACAAAAATAGTTCATTCTTGTTTGATTATAGACATCTATACAAGTGACATCCACACAAGTGAGATCCACTATTTGTACACAGCATCAAGCCATGTTTGATTATAGACATCTACAAGTGACATTTACTAATTTTACACAACAAGCTATGTTTGATTATAGACATCTATACAATTGACATCCACTATTTGTACACAACATTAAGCCATGATTGATTATAGACATCTACAAGTGACATTCACTATTTGTGCACAGCATTATGCCAATATTGATTATAGACATCTACAAGTGACATTCACTATTTGTGCACAGCATTAAGCCATGATAGATTATAGACATCTACAAGTGACATTCACTATTTGTGCACAGCATTAAGCCATGATAGATTATAGACATCTGCAAGTGACATTCTTTTTTTTGTGTACAACATTAAGCCATGATTAGGGACAGATTTTTCTTTACATTATTTTTTTTAATGTCTTCATTGAAATTAATGTATACAATGGTACTAATTAATTCCCTTTCCTCTCCTCAGGCACTAGTGTACCAGGAATTTTTCTCTCAGGGTGACCTTGAGAAGGCTCTGGGTAAGAATCCCATGGAAATGATGGACAGAGAGAGGGCGTGCATACCCGAGTTACAGATCTCATTCTTGGACAACATTGCTGCTCCAGTATACAAGTACTGTTGTTGTTTTTTTACTGTCACATTATACACAAAAATATTTATACATTTATATTCTTTGTACTCTATTTCTGATGAATGTTAGTAATTTAATTTAGTCAACAAATATTTCAATTTAATTTAAATATTCAGATCTTGTTACTTAAAGATGTACACACTGTTTATATGTAACTTTATGTCTATTATTGGATGTTACATGCAACCAATCCAGTCCATTTTTTTTTTACATATTCCATATCACTTTTTTTTACATCTACCCAGCATCCCTTTTGAAACACTTGTCACTTCACTTCCTGGACATACACCTTGTCACCTCCTCCTGATCTCTGAAACTTTTTAACCAGCATGTAGTCCTTTCTTTTCTGCTTCATTTGTTCAGAACATAGCTAATGCTTAGGCTTTCATCTCATTATTCCTAGAAGATTATCTTTAGTTGCCTGGCAACTGAATGAGGCCATAGAGTAGTCAACAATAACATCAAATGTTTTAATCAAAAACTTTTTGTTTGTTTTAATGTTGATCAGGTGTATTGTATTTCTCACTAGTTTGTTAAAGGTGCTGATCTAGTCCTATGATATAATGCTTAGAATCAATGCATAGATTTGAATAATTCTCGTTACGAATTAAGAAAACTTACACAGGGTTTGACTACCACTCTCCCCTCATAAAAGGATCTTAGGATATAATCTATGCTTAAATTACTAAACAATCAAATACTACTTCTATATAAATGATATAACATTTTGTTTTATTTCTCTGTTAAGGATTCTGGCCAGGATGTTCACTGAAGCTCAAATACCTGCCAGGAATGTGGAAGAGAATCGCAAACACTGGGTACACATTCGCCAGCTGTTAAAATTTCGTCATGGGAACTCAACGCAGGCCATGAGTGTGGAACAGATCATATCCATTGAAGAGGAAGTGGATGAGATCCCAGGTCAAGGTGATATTCACCTCAACGGACGATGAGACTGGCTTTGATTTTATTTTATTATCTGGTCTTTATTCTTTTTACATGCATTTTGATTGGTCACGGGTGGATGTACCTGAACAGTGGATACAATACATGGGATTGGCTTCGTGAGGATGGCCAGAATGAGTAGGGAGACCTGCTTGTCATTCTCCTCCTATGCTGTTATCTAATGGATTACGTTCTCAGTTATATAGCTGCAGTTTTTTGAAATCCTAAAATGCTGACTGGGGTCTCTACAAGCCAGTTGGAACTAAAAGTTGCGTTGGATATCTTTTCATCTAGAGTGATGTTTTTTGGTGTTCCTGGCTGGGAAATATGAAAATTTAAAACTGTTTTAATGAAATATTTTGAGACGAGTTTGTTTCAATTTTTCTTAACTAGCGTTTAGCTGTACCTTGATCACAGTTAGATAGAAGTGGAAATACACTGTCAGCTTCTTTTTTTTTGTATTAAACAGTCAATTGATTCTCTACCCAAATTTATAGATAGGAAAAGAAAAGACAGGCAGCTGTTTGTGAAAGATTTCAAAAGCATATTTTTATTTCTCTTCCTCGAATACAAAAGTCTGTGATTCTGAAGATGATGGTCCAATCTTCTTGATGTAGATATGTGAATAGAATGATATATATATATATATTGGTGTTGACCATTGGACATTTTTAGCTGTACTGCTACTGATATTATTTCTTCTTGTTTCATATCTTCATTCCCATACTTGGACATTGGAATATTTCTCTACACATCAAGTTTGGCAATCTTATTATGACAAGTACACAATGTTTTTTTTTTTTAAAAAAGAAATGAGAACATTGAAATGTTCAATTTTCATAACTGTGTCACCGCATTGCAAGAGGCAACTTTGAGTGGTTTGAAAAGGAAGTCATTGGGCTTTCATCTTTGCAGAAATCCAGATGATGTCATGGTGGAAACGGTTTGAAAGCTCTCCGTTGTTTTTACTTTCTACGAAATCCATTCATAAAACAAAGCACTTTGATTCGACTTGGTTTGATTCTGAGATGTGAAACTGTGTTGTTCTATCTTGTTGTCATTGAACTAGTGCACTGCTCAACACCAAGAACACAGAAAGAATTATTTCATATTGGGATTTCCAAGAGCATTGTTTGAAATCTCCGTCCCTTGAGTGAAATCTATTTTTAATGTAAGGGATTTCCATGTATGAAGTCGCTGGCTTTCATTGTTAATTGTGCTTAAAGGGCATCAACAGTAGATACATTTGATTGGTCAACCATTGTGGCTATTTTGTGCAGTAAGCTGTATTTAAATAGGTCTGCAGCTATTGTACTTCCTTATGATACAGTTATTATTATTATTTTGATTTATTTATTCAATTATTATTTAATTTTTTGTTGCCTTTGCATAAATGAATAATAATTTAATTTGTTCAAAGAGTCCAGACAGAAAGAAATGTTTTTACATTTAATATAGACCTTGATATTGCTGTGATCATCCCAGTCTAGTGACCCACACTAAATCTAGGGGATAAAACCTAAGTCTGTTCTCTCCTAGTCTCATGTCCCACACTAGTTGAAAGTCGAGTCGCTGTTTCTTTCCCCTTGTACAAAGTTAGACTAGTTCTCTTCCATTCTACATGTCATATGTGTGTTAAAGATCCCTGTATCAAAGTCAGACCACTCTGGAAATGATCACCTTATGAAGATGCTGCTTTTTTTGTTGTTGCGTGCCCCTGCAACTAATCAGCAGGCACTTATCCATACCAGGTGGTGTCCTCTTGCAGAACAGAGAAGACATTGACCTTTACCTTTTAACCCTTATTTCTTGTGATGCACCCGAACCAGTCTCTGAAACCAAGATCACATTGTCAAGTGTTACAACCGGCATCTGTTGAAGAAAGGGAGACACTTGAGTCTCTACTAACACATGTTAAGGTTACAACTGTCAACATGTGATCTTATGTTGTTTTTTTTTTTTTTTAAATATCCAAATTTTGCGGATTTGTTTCCTATTGTAAGATTTCTGTCTTTTTTTTGCAAAATGTTTTCAAGTGTAAAGTCATGTGATTGTCACATTAAGATGGCCTGAGTCATAGGGCTGGGCTTACTCTGCTTGAGAGTCAAAAACAGATAGTGAAATTTTCATCTTATGCAAGCAGTAATATTCAAGTTTGGAGTCCTATGAGGCCTGTTTGGGTAGGGTGGCAGTTTTTGTGTGAGAACCACTGGATGAACTCCAGAACTGGTAACAATGAAATTTGTTATTGTTTTGTTTTTTTAAATCTTCCATCTTGCGAGTCTCTGGGTTGAATGTATTGTTTCATTTAATTTATTTTTTGTGTGACTGAATGTGTTGCTGATACATGAATGCTGTTGTGTGCTTGTGATGTGTCTCTAGTCAAATCAGAACTGTATTTCAGGTATTTATTATGTTTTGTATTCACCTCATTTGTGTTTCTTTCTGCTCATGTATTGCTTGTTTCTACTCTCAGGTCATTGTACAATAGGACACAGCAGATCTCATTAGTTTCAGTTTTCAACTTTGAATTTTTGTTTTAGTTTAGATTGAAGGAAGATGTTCATTATTCAAATAAACTTTCAATTCCAGATAATTTAGAGTTTGAATCTACATATTTCTAGTTAACTAGTGTTCAAACCACACATTTCTAATTTCTAGACAATTAGAGTTCGAATCTACAGATTTTTAAATAATGAGAGTTTGAATCCACAAAATTTCTGGATAATGACAGTTTCAATCCACACATTTCTAATTCATGAGAGTTTAAATCCACACTTTTGTATTGGGATAGTGGTTTTGTTTTTTTTGTGGTCTCCTGGATTTCAGTTCAACTAGCCTGATTCTCTGGACCATATTATTTTCTTCCATAGTGTGTCTGCTCCAGTTCTAAACTGATAGATGATATAGTGGTGGATGTCTCAGCTACTGGTAATAAGTGGTATTTTGTTCAGTGTTTGACTCCTGCACATTGTAGTGTTGAATGTCACAATTTTATGATAGCTGAAAGTAGAGACTTTAGTAGTCATCAAATGATTAGAGTGACCTTTTCTTTGTAATAGCTATTTATTGAACTCTTGTTTTTTTTTTTTTTTTTAAACTGTCCTATCTTCTGGCATTATATTCATGTAAGTATTGTGTACAGTCGACTGTGATCACGGATTTGTTTGTTTGACACCCTCATCTCATTTCTCCTGTGTTTCTCTTATAAAGCAAGAAAAATTTTGATTGTTGATTTTGAAAATGTTGTTTGAAGGGAGACCTTTATTGCAGATTGAGTTTTAACATTTTGTCAAACATGCAACCTCTTGAATAAGAGTTCTTAACCATTTCTGTTGTCTTCATTGATGTCATAATTAGAGCTTATAAACATAATAAGAAGAAAACATTGGGAAAGGATGAGCTGTTTCTTTCCAAAGATTTCAAATGTCCACTACTAGTGCTTTTAGATAAATCCTTGACCCCCCCACCCCAAACGGATATTCCTAGATCCTGCAATATTTTCAGTGTAGATCTTTGTTGCCAAGGTGGCCAAGTCTTCAGTGAACTTCTGTGACTTGACCAAGTGAACCAATCTTCCAATCCTAATTGTATGATGCTCCTTTGTTTTCTTCCATTCTTCCACACACACTGGTTTCTTCTCTGTTGGTGTCCATACCATGTGTCCTTTTATTGACCACTGGCATTGCCTGCACACCTTGCACCTTCATTGTCCTGGTACACTCTGCCTCACCTCCCCTCTCCAACCTTAGTTGATACAGTTTGTTTTGTCCACTTAGTTTTCTTTCTCCTGGATATTTTATTTTTGAACTGAATCTGTTAGCAGTTATCTACTCTGTTTGATCCAATCACATTTCAGCTTTTGGGGGGGGAAGGGGAAATCATTTTTCTCACTTTTGCTGACTTTTGAAACAATTGTTTTCAATTTGTTTCTTGTTACTGACAATTTGTTTTGTTTTTTTAATTCTCAATGAAGTTGTTTAGTTTTTTTTTTTGTTTGTTTTTCATTAAATTTTTTAAGAATTGGAAACAGGTTTTGTTTTGTTTATTTGTTTTTGAAGTGTTTTATTGAGTTCTACCTTACACTTTGTGATGTATTTGATTTATTGTAGTTAGTTCACATTCATCACACAGGTCTTGGCCAAACATTACATTCTAAAGGCAGGACCAAATTTGTAATGAGAAAAAAAAAGGTAAATTAAATCTTAGTGAAATAAGGAACAGCACTGATGAGGGCACAAGCCATGAACACTCTTGATTCCACATCTCCACTTTGGTGCAAAATGTAGCACCAATCGAACAGACCATCCAGATCCCAAATAATTGTTCTTATCAGTAGCTTTAGTAAGCAATCAGGGTTCAATGGTCACATGGCCAGCCCCGCCACCTCAAAGTACTTGCCTCCACATTTCAACTGAAATGTCTCTCAATGGGACAATGTAACTACACTACATTATAGATAAAGATGTAACTACACTACATATTGATATAGAAGTTTCTGTATTAAAACCAATATTTGCAGCATAAATGAATTCTAGATAGCACATCAGCAAGCACTTTAGAGTTTACACTTTGTAGTTTAGTAAGTAACCTTTACATATATGCAATATAACTTAAAGTAGAACAATCTAATATTCTAAAGTACTGCACTATAAATATCAGCCAATGCACAGTTTACTTATAGATTCTCTTGAAGAAAGATACAAAAGTTTTGAAATTACTAACATGAAATAAAGTTGACTTAGCTAAATTGTCTGATATGTAAACTTCTTGAGAAACATAAAACGCAAGACATCAACAGGCAGTTTAAAAGTTTAAATGTTTTAATTCTAAAAATAGAGTCTGTCTACAGTTTCCATACCCTGTGTGTGGTGCTTATTTACAGTATCTGTCAGCTTTCATTTTCTCTCTTCTGTCTAGCATCACCTCATGCAGATCTCCTTCACGTTTGGCTTTCTTCAAATCTTTCTTATCTGCTTCACTGACACGTAGGCGTCTGTCTTGAAAACTCTGGAATTTTTTCCTACAGAATAATGGAGGAAAACAAATAAAATCACAATCTGTGCCAAATTTTAGTATGGATTCTCTCCCCTGGTTTATGAAAAATACAATCTAGGGAGTATATTTGAATTTTTTACCAATGCGAAAAATGAATCTTCATGTGCAGCAGAACCAGCCTTAGGAACAGGCAAACTAGGCAGCCGCCTAATGCCTCCGATTGGTGGAGCCCTCGCACAGGACTCAAATAAATTTTTTTAGAGAAAAAACATGGGAAAAAAAATTTAGAGAGAGACATAGAAATGACTTGATGTCTAATTACCTAACTGTAAGTCTCTACTACGATGCAAGGTTTATTCGTGAATGTTTAGATCTACTTGTTAGACTACAGATGTTGGAAGATCATTGCTTCTTCCTTTTGGTGAAATGTTGAAGCGTTATTTTTAGTCTGGTGATCATGAATCGTCCATGAAGTACATTTGTGGTATATCGCTTGGATTGCGCTAAAAATTCTGTTTATGACATCTGTACGAATGCTAACAAATTTACCCTGCATGATAAATGAATAGATTAAATACTATTGACAAATCATACTCAATATGGGATTCTATTCTTTTTTTTTTAAATCTAGATAATTAAGCCAGTGGGCAATGATTTGACTAGATTGCATAATTTTTACAGAACACTTATTGAACATTATGGAAATTGTGCTCTATGAATTTAACTTATTTTTTTATTTAGATATGTATACAGTAAAGGTTATTAATTCATTGTGTATTTTTCTGTCTCATTAGGGGGCCACCCAATCCCCTTCTCCTAGGGCCTCAAATCAACTAAGGCTGGGCCTGTGTGCAGAACGCTTCAATTATTAGTGCCCGTGTTTTTCACATAATGAGTCCCTACGTTACAAACTCACACATAGTTGATTTCAGCCTCCTTGACAGAGCCTCGATCTTCTTTAGGGATGTCTTCAAGTGGGTCTCTTTCTCTGGCAGCGCTTGACCTAACACGCAACATTTCTTTCGGCCCTGCTGTCCTGCTTAAACAAACTATTCTACCCTCCTCGTCATAGGACAGGAAACAGTTGTTACAGCCACTAATGGCCAGTTTACCCTGCATGATAAATGAATAGATTAAATACTATTGATAAATCATACTCAATATGAGATTCTATTCTTTTTTTTTTAAATCTAGATAATTAAGCCAGTGGGCAATGATTTGACTAGATTGCAAGCAGCTGTCTTCCTCCCATAGATATTAATTTCATTTGGTCTAAAAGCTTTACAAACACATTGCAATGGACCCAATATTTGAATAACTGATATCAAATCTTGGACTGTATAATGAATTAGAAATATTGATTTAATTTAGTGGCTAGTTAAGTGTGTTGATTACTCATTTTCTTTTCTTCATGGTCAAAGGTTTTTAAAACAAAACAAATATTTTCTATCTAAAGTTGTTTTTACACATTTTGCTAAGCTATCCATTAATAAAGATGTCTAATACTCAGCTTGTGAGTTCTAAAACTATTTACTATAAAGAATTAGCTTACATCTTGAAAGACTGGTTCAAACTGTTCCCTAGAACCCATCGCTTCTGCCACCCCAACCACTTTACCATCAGCCTCTACACCCCAGTACTTGCCATAACCAGATTTGAAAGCTATCTTGGTTTCGTTGACCTTTATGGTGGTGAAGATTTCTGCTGGATCAGGAGCTTCACCTTAAAGAACAAAGTAACTCATAAATTTCTGATGCACTCTAAAGTACAGACTTTCACCTTCACAATGTTATTCATAAAATGTGTGCAGGTGTCATGAAGTATAACATATTGCCAACTACAAATTTATAAAAATGATACAGAAAACACAGAATGGTAACTTCATCTAAAGTAGACTTTGGAAAAATAGCACAGTTGTCTCTCTTTTTTTTTTTAAAGAAAAATTATGTTTTGTGCTTATAAAGTTTTTTTTTAAACAAAGCTATTAGGCAGCAGTATTTTTTTGGTTATGGTGAGCTGCGTAAAAATGTTCCATCATTTAAAACCTTGCGGTCCAAGGGGAAGTTGATGTAAAGCTCATCTTATCTTATATAATACTGACGTTACTTCAAAAAAGAAGATGTTTGCATCCTACGCGACATGCATTTAGTCATCTGTTTCTATGGCTGACAGTTATAATTAAATAATATTAATTGTGTCATGTGGCCCATCTTATGTCAAATACCCATCAGAATTGGGTGGATTAAGTGACCTACTGACCCCTCAGTTCATAGCCAGGAACTTAACTACTTAGCCACATTATCCACATCATTAGCTCAAGGGGCTAATACAATTATTTTTTTTATATGATAATAATGGTGAAATAAACACTATTTTTTTTAATTCAAATATTTTACTAACCAACTTTCCTGGTTGGCCCTAAAGCCAGGCCACCATTGTCAAGAGCAGTGATGTATGTGTTGTCTTCAAATTCAATTGCCACATTGGCCGCAATGTCTGCAAACTTCTTGATTTCCCACCAGCCACCTGCATCATTTAAACACGAAATTGTAGAATTGAAATTTTAATTTTATTTTATGTACACTTCCTTATCCAAACAATGACTAACAAAGTAAATTGAATATACAAAGACTGAATGCTAATACTATCTTATTTTTAATAAGTTTCTGACTTTCCTTTAGAAATGAGGCTCAAACCTCCAGCAGGATGGCAGGGGAAGGCAGAGTTCAAACTCTGGACCATCGTGATGGCAGTCTGAAGTGCATACTATTGACCAAGCAGTCATTCAAGCCAGTGCTTTCAAAAGAGATCACCAGTTACAAAATCTCAAACTTAATAGATTACATATCAGAGCACTCTAGATCCATCAGCCTAATAGATAAACTAATTAGCAAGCTGAGTCACACTTGTATCCATCATATGCAACACTTTGTAGGAGGACATTACAGAAACAAAACAAAGACTTAAAAACAAGAGCTCATGAAAGCTGATGGATGGCGGCCTGGTCATGTGGTATGCTTGCTGGACTATCCTTTGGTAGTTTCGATGGTCCTGAGTTTGAACCCTGCCCACTGTGATCCCCCATCATCCTGAGGGAGGTTTGGGCTAGGATGTCATTATCTTGAACTCTAAGGAGCATCTTAAGCATGTCAAACATTCTACAGACATATTGGATGTACAGGAAGTTCATGTTGCATGTGAGTGTGTGTGTTCATTTCTCACCATGTTTATTTGTGTCTTCTCTTTCGTTTGTCTTGTCCGGTGCATCTGTCAGACTGCCGTCATGTTTTCTTTTGTGACTTTTGTGTTTCTTTGACCTGAGCACACCAATAGTTGTTAGAGAGAGCAATACACATGGTAAACATGGAAATAGATTTATCTATGTAAGCTAAGCCTATATCTCAATGTTCTAGAGAGGCAATCAAATAAATATACAAGGGGAAAACAAAAAGATTATAGTTCAAACCTAGTATTTTATAACAAACTACTACTTGGTGAGGGGGCGTGGTGGCTTTGTGGCTTCTGAACAAGGTGGCCACACTTTGCCATCTGTGCATCTACAATAAAGAAATGCCCTTGTACCTAAGCTCAGAAACTCCTGCACTCCATGGACTCAACACTTCTCGTGATGCCACGGTTCTCCCTCAAAAGTTATGGTTTGTCAGCTTTTTTAGTACACAGACCAAAGGTTTAGAACTCACTTGTCATTTTAGCTCTATTGTTTATGTTTGTTATGTTATCACAGCACCTTAGGCCTACAGTATCGTTTTTTTTAAAAGCGCTCTTTAAATTAAATTATTATTATTACTATTATTCTAAAAATAGTGATTGAAATATCAGGTAGAAATCGAGATGGGAATCTTGAGTGGGTTATTTTATCGGGTTTTAGTAGGCACCCAAGGAAGAGATTCAATCTCTGATGTAGTAGGAATCTCAAGTCGCAGGCTAGTGAAATGGGATTGACTCTTACCAGTAACTAGAACATTACTATCAATATAGTAAATCTATTTAATGAAAATTGCACATATATATATATATATATATATATAAGGAATATATAAGGAATCTATGTAAGATGCTAGTAATGCTGTTTGTAAGAGGAAAAAAGTCTGACTACCATCAGACACTCCATTATTTTTATTTTTGGTTGATATATCATTTCGGCTATGAAATATAAATTATATTTCATTCGAAAGTAAGCCAAATGTGATAAAAAGCGCATTAAGAAATCCCACCGAATAATTAATAGGCTGGTTCAATTATCTTGTTTTGGTACTTAAGAATTCAGTCCGAAGAAGGATTGGGTCCAATTTAAAGAAAGTGAACAAATCTGTAACTTAAATGCATTAAATTAATTTAGGTTAATTAAAAACTCAGGAAATATCAAAAAGTTATGCGCCACCAAACTTTGGTGCAAAAGAAAAACTTTGTCATTTCAATGAAAAGAAAAGCAACTTGGCAATGTAAAGAAATCAATCATCTGCAGTACCAATAGTATTGTACTTAAGCCATCAAAATAAAAATTTAAGACAATAAAACTGTGACATATCCACAAATCATCAAAAAATAGATAGTACCAGCCAGCAACAGGTTACTCTAGCCCTAACCTTAATAGTAGTAATAGAGACTTGATATTTAAAAATTAATGTGCACAATATAACAGACTTACTGGCTACTATCATTTAATTTAAACTATTAGAGTCAATATGACTCAATTAGACTAGGTCATTAGATCCAGTGCTTTTTTTTTGTAAAAATTGTGCCGGTACCCAGTGATGGATTGCCTAACTTTTAACTACTAAAAATAAATTAATAATAGTTAAAATACAAGAAAAGTAATCATTTTTTCCCCAAATTGAAAAAGGTGCAGGTACACTGTACCGGTGCCTACTTTCACACAAAAAAGCACTGATTAGATCAAATCATAATTTTAAGCTGAAACATACTTCTGTTTTTGGCCTTTAAGTTTTAGTTTTCCACCTTTTACCATTGAATAGGAGTCTGCCATTTTTATGACTGTTTTAGTGATTACTATTGTCTATTTGTATGAACTGGATTTAGATCTAGAATCTAGGTTACCTAGAGTCTAGTTAGTAGATCTAGTATTAATTTAAATAATTTATATATTATATAATCTTTAGACTAGTTGACACTTAATTATAAGTTTATAACTTTATTTGCTGAATTTAGATTCTAATTATTTATAAAATTTATTGTCTTAGTTTTATATTATTAATTATTATAATATACTTTGTAACTCCTAATTCGTTCTACTAAGTCCTAAGTTCTACTAGATCTACTATCTAGTTAATCTAGTAAAATCTATTTCTAGTCTAGAACTATTTTATTTACAATTAAATTGAATTATATTTATTATTATTAATATTAGATCTATATTAATATTAGTATATTACTATTATTATTATACTTTTTATATTTTATAGAGACTAGAGTAGAGTCACTAGATTGTCACTCTCACTAGATTTGAAATTATTCTAGATCTAGACTAATTTAGATCTAAATCTAGATCATCTAGACTAGGTCGTATTAAATGTAAATCTAAATCTTAAGATCTCGATCTGCTAGGATCTAATGGTTAGTGTGATAAATTTATCTAGATAGATCAAGACTCTTATAATAGTCTTTATTATTTTTATGGATAGACTGAAAGAATAGCTGTTTTCACTGTTTACAACTTTACCTTGGATTACTTTTTTATTTACTCTGTAAGTTATAAAGACATTAACTATTAAAGGCGCGAAACAAAAGAAATGTCGGAGATCGGTACTAATATGGAGCTATTATACAGATAGACATATTGTATGTCTATGGGAGCTATATAATCTTTGATACCCGATAAAAGACTGTGTGTGAAATAGAGTTGAAATCCCCGTGTGTCCAGGGCCGGATTTAGGTATGTGGGGGTCTCGGGGCAGAATTTTTATTGTGACCCCTATATATATATATATATATATACATATTTTGGGAAGGCTTTTAATAATATTTTTTTTTTATTACTAATCATACTGATATCTAATAGCAAGCTATATTTTAGAAGAAAGAGCTGGAGTACTTGTAAATTTGATCTAATTTTCCTACTTTAAAAAATACAATTATTGAATATGCAATTTTAGTTTTTAAAATATATATATATATATATTTAGTATGTTTTTGAGTTTGTGGAGAGCAAGCTAGTTCATGGGTGACCAACTGCCGTATTCCCTGATAGCAAAGATTTTGGGCCCGGTAAGGGCCCCAACTGGGCCAGCTCATACTAACCACATGGGCCCCAGTTGGGGGATGAACATTGGCCCAAATGGGCGCCCTTAGGGCTTAGTCTGGGTTCAGTCAGGGGGCCCTGAATAATCCCCTTATGAAACCCGTGTTGGGCCAGTAAGGGGAAGGACTAGAGGGCCCCAACATGGCCAAAGGTACTTGGCCCTTTGGGGGGGGCATAAATGAAAGCCCAAATGTGGCCCTTAAGGGGCGAGTCTGGGCGCAATCAGGGGACCCAGATGAAGCCCTGATGGAACCCTCATGGAGCCAGTATGGGGCAAACATTGAAGGGCCTGAAAGGGCTAACCACAGAAGACGCATTATATTATAAGTACTCTACAACTTGCTACAAGAGGACAAGTATTAACCAAGACAAAGTTGCCATACGGAAAATGGGTTGAGGGGTCTCAAACAGGGAACCAATACTATAATTTTGGTCTAACCAAGGTTTACAGCCTTTTCGTTTATGTTATTGTTATGATTAGTAACAAATAAGCCTAACCTATATATATATATATATATATATAGCAAAAGATGTCCTATTTTGGCAACAACTTGTACAGGCGTTTCTATATTCAAGGTTGTTATAAAAAAAAAACACAAAAAACACAGCTTATCTCCTCAAGATCTGGAACTTTCCTTTGGCACTCCATGTTACAATGCTCGCGTTGAAAGGGCCGTTTTGCTGATCAGAGACACTCGACGTAGGAGAAATAGAATAGACCTGTTTGGGTTTTGTGACAAGAGGGACAATAAGGGTGGCTACCTTTATTTTTTTTTTATTAGAGTTAGTCCCCTTTATTACTTGATTTAATTAAGTCCCTGTTAACTGTGTACAATTGCCACTTCCTCTTGAGTCTTTGAGCTGACCACCCTTATTGTCCCTCTTGTCACAGGTTTGGTTTTTTCCTTCGTAAAATTTAAATTTGTTTTTCATTTCGTCCTCGCCTCGGCACGCAGACGTTTGGTAATGCTAACTTCTCTCTCTCTCTCTCTCTTTCTCTCTTTATCTTTTTTCCATATTCAACTTTGTTAATCTTACTTTAAGCATTTAACGTTTATTCAGAGAGAAATAAAAAAAAAAAAACGAGATGCCATAGGATTTAAAATTAAACGTAGCACTTATTTATTTTTAAAACCAAACGTTTTGAAGTCCTGGAGAGATTTCCTAGCATGCACACTTTCGGGACATTTCATTGGTTAAATATTTTTTATTGGTAATTAATTCTTTGGCGTAATGTCGGGTCAAATGAGGCAGCAACTGCGTAAAGGCATCTTCAGACGGCAATGTGTTCAATCTTTGTCGTCTTATGTCCCATACCAAAACAAAAGAAATGGTGGTCACAAAGCTTCTCTTTGCCGATGACTGCGCCCCCTACTTGCTCACAATGAACAGCAGCTCCAGCTCAAAGTCAGTGAATTTGCACACTGTGCCGCTTCTCTTGTTTTAACAATAAACCTATGAAAAAAACGGCATTTCTATTTCAGAAGTCACCCAAATAAATGTACTAGGCCCCCAAAGATTACAGTGAATGGACGGACAACTTTACATAACTGGGAAGCACACAAAGAATGGACCACTTTCCAAATCTGGGAAGCACACGGTGAATGGACCACTTTACATAACTGGAAAGCACACAGTGAATGGACCACTTTATATACCTGGGAAGCATAGTATCAAATGACGTATCACTTTTAAGGGAAGTTGATAACCAATTCGGGCCAATAGTTCTTTTGGACGCCTCCATGTGAGAAATGACGGAATTAATTGCTACGCCTACCTAAAAAAAAAATCAGTGTCTACTTAGCAGATAGAAGACGCAGTGGCTGAGTGGTAAAGCGCTTGGCTTCCGAAATGGTGAATCTTGGTGAAGACTGTGATGTTTACTTTCGGGATCTTCAGGGCGCCCCAGAGTCCACCCAGATCCAGTGGGTACCTGACATAATAGGGAGAAAGTAAATGTGGTTGGTCGTTGTGCTGGCCACATGAGACCCTCGTTAACTGTTAGCCACAGAAACAAATTACCTTTTCATCATCTGTCCCATAGATCACTAGGTCTGAAATGGGAACTTTACTTTTTTACTTACTAAGCAGAAAGCTTTTGTTCTTTTTTTTTTTTTTTTTTTTTTTTTTTTTTTGAAGTATTATATAAGATAAAATAAGGTCTGAAAACGGGTACTTTCATATCTAACTTCACCTTCACTTTCACCTATCCTTTGGTCTGCTGGACCGTTGGGGCGCCACAAAAGATCTGTCAATCTTCTTTCTCCATTCTTCTCTGTCATTTGCCTTTAATATAATTTCATCCTGATATTCTTTCTGAAAATATTAAAACATGTCTTTTTACCTGTCTGGGTGGACCACTTCGGTGGCCGATTTTGAGTTTGTGAAACTGTCTTTGTAACCTTGTTTTTTTTTTTTGTTTTTTTTTAATTCAAGTTTTGGGTTGAGACGACATTGGTTGCATAAAAGAAACCAAGAATTTATGGAGTGTGATTTAGCAAGTCCATATCTTACAATTTTTTTTTAATATTTTTTTTTTAATAAACGAAAAAAAAATTAACTTCTCTGTGGTGTCCATCTTGAAAGTATGTCAAATATTACAGAAGTGACGTGGATATATCCTACATGAACTATACCCGCAAGGCAAACGGCTGAAGTTGGTCTATCATTTTTTTTTTACTTAGAACTTATCTCTTCAGCTAGCTAATTAGATGTTTGGGTTTCCTTGGGTTTCTTCTTACTTTTTTTTTTTAAGGTCCAGGTTTTTATTACCGTATAATTCATAAAGCGCTGGTTGTGAGTGTGTGTGTGCTTCGTGTGTGAATGTTATTCTTATTAGCATCTATATTGTTATTGTTACAGTAGTTACGCAGATGTGGTGAATAGTAGTCAAACTGAATTTCCATATAATTGGAACAATGAGAATTGTTGGCTGATAACCAAATTGATTTGTAATTCTTTATTCGTAGGCCTATTGTTTCATTTTCATAGTGTGGTGGCGGATCTAATTACTTGAAATAAAGTTATTGCCAACAGATTGTTAGGGTTATTTTCTGATAAGAATAGAACAATTTAAAAACATAATACTAGTGAAATCTGCCCATGTGGAGTATCACCAGAGAATGCCGACCACGTCCTCCAAAACTGCTTCCTTTACCAAGAGGCCCGTATAAGACACTGGCCCCCAAAACACGCCAATAGAAAAAAAAAACTATATGGAGAACTCCCTGATTTGGAAACCACTGTGCAGTTCATCTCATGTATTGGTCTAGTCATCTGAACGCTCCAACATAACAATAAGAACGAAGAAGAAGAAGAAGAAAAAAACAACACAATACCTTCCTTGATGTATACCGCATACAAAATTGTATGTCTATGATGGGATCCTGGTCTTTTGATACTAGTTTATTTAAAGAAATTTCTATAACTCAAATAAGAACATAAAATAAAATGTTATTTAGCCTTGGTTAGGCCAAGAATAGAATATACGCACTCTACATTTGGGACCCCTCAACTCAAGAAAACTTTAAGAAACTGGAACAGACACAAAATAGAGCAGTGAGATTCATAACAAACGAATATTCACATTTGACTAGAGTAACACCTTTAGTAAAATCACTACATTTAGAAAGCCTTCAGGGCAGAAGACTTAAAAGTAAAGTAGCAATAATACAAGCTTAACAAAATACTCAGAAAGACACAAAGATAAAGGCACATTCCTAATCACATATGCTAGGACAAATTTGTACAAAAGCTCCTTCTTCCCTAGTGCTATCAGAGCATGGAATGGGTTGCATGAGCTAGCGAGGAAAACCGGTGACTTGGCGGAGTTTAGGTCACTGGTTAATATGCATGACTAAATGCATGACGCACAGGACGTAATCATCTTCTTTTTGAAGTAACGTCTGTATCATATAAGATAAGATAAAAGATAAATAGAACAGTTTAATTAATTAATGTTCTGGAACATTTTGCGCATCATCTTCTAAGTCTAGATCTAAAGGCCTATCATTAGAATAGTGTTAAGTCCAGTGAATTCATACATTCACTTAACCAGAATTTATTTCTTGGGGGAGGGGGGGGGGGAATCATGAGACGGTATAAAAATATGTCTTATGTTTCTAAAATCTAACATTCACTAGTAATTAAGAGCAAAATAATCGCTCTAAAAGCTGTGTAAGGAAGTAGGCCTATTCTTTTTTTTTTCTTTTTAAGTTTTTTTCTTTTATAAATTATTTTTCTTGTTTAAAAAAAAAAAAAAAGCCAAGCTTTTCAATAATGAATAAAAACATTTTTACTTTGGAATGTCCGCCTGAAGATCGTTAGAACGCGTCTAAATAAATAATCGAAGTAATAAGTGTCCACTTCAAGAAAGCTCCGATCAAGCCTGGACGATAAGCAATGTTGACATTTTGAGACCAACCCGTGTCTCGCGAGAAGTCAAGAGAATATTGGCAGCTCTGTATCGGGCCGATCCCCCTAATGAGATAGCTGGCTCGGAGACAGGGCTCAGCGCTGCGAGACAGGAAGTTAATAGTTGGTCGACGCATGCGCATACTTGCCACGCGCAAACACCGGAAATAATGTCGAGAAGCGCGCGAGATGACAGTGTCTGGAAATTAATAGCGCGCGCACTGCGTCTTTTTCTTTGCCGGCTTTTGTCTAGTCTTTTTATTTCATTGATAGTTTCTGATACTAAAAGTAGTTTTATTGAATTCAAGACAACAGCGCCCATTTTACTTAATGCCCTAGGACTTAGGTAGATAGCTTCATGTGTTTTTCTAATGGTCATTTGAATCTTTCCCACTGCATTTCTTACAGAATTTGGCATAACATTTTTAGAGATAAGAAAAACCTAAATACGGACCTGTCAGAATATCGAAATAACTCATTTCAGCGAGCAGCAGTGGCGTAGCTAGGAATTTGTCATGATTTAGGGGCCCGGGGGGGAATTGACCTCATTTTGACATTCGACATCATGACATGAGATAATGGCGTAATATTTAATTTGAAAAAAAAAATAATTCGAACACTCATTCGGGGGGTCCTCCGCATGTGGAGGCCCGGGGCAGGGTTCAAATTCCCCAAGTCCCCCATCCCTCCACCATAGCTACGCCACTGAAGAACAGTATTTAAAAAATGATAGATGCCTCGTCGAGGGAAGGGACGTACCTATAACAGGACTCAGACAACAAAAGAAAAGTAAATAGGCAATGAATGGGAAGGTCAACAATACACTGAATGGGAAGGTCAACAATACACTGAATGGGAAGGTCAACAATACACTGAATGGGCAGGTCAACAATACACTGAATGGACAGGTCAACAATACACTGAATGGGCAGATCAACAATACACTGAATGGACAGGTCAACAATGCACTGAATGGACAGGTCAACAATACACTGAATGGACAGGTCAACAATACACTGAATGGGCAGATCAACAATACACTGAATGGACAGGTCAACAATGCACTGAATGGACAGGTCAACAATACACTGAATGGACAGGTCAACAATACACTGAATGGACAGGTCAACAATACACTAAATGGATAGATCAACAATACAATGAATGGACAGGTCAATAATACACTGAATGGACAGGTCAACAATACACTGAATGGACAGGTCAACAAACACTGAATCGATCTACAAGTCATATAGAACCTTCGATCTACATGTCATATAGAACCTTCGATGTACATCTCATATAGAACCTTCGATCTACATGTCATATAGAACCTTCGATCTACATGTTATATTGAACCTTCGATCTACATGTCATATAGAACCTTCGATCTACAAGTCATATAGAACCTTCGATCTACATGTCATATAGAACCTTCGATCTACATGTCATATAGAACCTTCGATCTACAAGTCATATAGAACCTTCGATCTACATGTCATATAGAACCTTCGATCTACAGGTCATATAGAACCTTCGATCTACAGGTCATATAGAACCTTCGATCTACAAGTCATATAGAACCTTCGATCTACATGTCATATAGAACCTTCGATCTACAGGTCATATAGAACCTTCGATCTACAGGTCATATAGAACCTTCGATCTACAGGTCATATAGAACCTTCGATCTACATGTCATATAGAACCTTCGATCTACAGGTCATATAGAACCTTCGATCTACATGTCATATAGAACCTTCGATCTACATGTCATATAGAACCTTCGATCTACAGGTCATATAGAACCTTCGATCTACATGTCATATAGAACCTTCGATCTACAGGTCATATAGAACCTTCGATCTACATGTCATATAGAACCTTCGATCTACAGGTCATATAGAGGTATTGAGGTTGCAAGATGGATGTATTTTAATGTCAAATTAAAGACTTTTGAACCAACTTACAATATTTTTTTTATTTTAGATCAAATCTAAAATCTTTCTTTTCCTTAAATTTGGTTTGGTCTAGAAACTAGTGAAGAACATTTGGTAAGTTTTGGATACGCGTACGCTGTGCCATCTGGCAAATTGCTTCAATTGAGTATAAATGCTGATGTAGAAATAAAAGCTGTTCATTACCTTGTATAATTCTTTCAGGTCTCATCATTTCAAAGTATTAAAAAATATATATTAAAAAGCCAATTTATGAACTTTTTGCTTATCTATGATGACATCAATGGTTCTGACATGTCTGAAAATAAAACAGGCCTCAATAAACAGTAAGTGTTGCTAATATTAACATCATAACTCATCACATGTTTCTGGATTGACTGCCTTGTAGATTCTCTCACACTTATTTAACTCTTTCTCTCCTAACTGACGATACCAGCGTTGATTCCACCAGAATGTGGTAAATAATTACGGAGAGAAAGAGTTAAAATCTTTGTGTATTGGCCATGAAACAAAAAGGGAAAGGGAGCAATCTGTTTCCCGATAGAAGAAAAAGATGTCATCCACAGAAGCCGTCTCGGAGTTTACAACGCGGACATCATTCTCTCATTTCAGGTAATAGACTGAGTGAATCAAGGGTCCTCCCGAACACAGGCCAGGAATGTCAAGCTTTCAGACGTAACTGACACGTGACACACATTGTTGGAGAGTCTGGACCGTGATGCCACAGGGGCTAATGTCTCTGAGGGAATATGGCAAGTTTGGTCACATTTCATAACCCTGTCATCTTCTACGCTGGAGTTCTGTGTTATCCTTCAGACATCTTGACGTTCATCGGGAATGCACACTTTTGGGAAGACGTAATCATTCTAATGTATTTTTGTTTACGTCACAGAAGTGCCAGGATGTAAATATAAAAGTACAAAGTTCACTCTCACGTCTGCTTCCCTCAACTTCCTTTTTCAGTTTTTGTTTGCCAGATTTTTCAGGTTGTCAGATTGACTACATTTTCCGTTTTGGTATTGTCTAGAACTTTAACATTCTCTTTTTGTTTCTTGCCTGATACCCAGAAATGTGTTTGTAATTATATAGTGTTTTGTACTTTTAATGATACAATAGAGACTTACCAATTAGCGATACGCCTTTTGCGACAAATTCTACTCCCAGTTTGTTTGTTTTTTAATAATTTCTAAAACTAAAACTTTGGCTGAACTCAAGCGAGAAGAAAAGAAAAACTGCTAGAGAAAGGGATCATTACCTGGTTCCTACACTACAGTTCTCAAAGGTAATTAATTCATCCATGTCAACATACAAAACCCTTTTTCTCCATTATGGAAAAAGAAAAAAGGCCAATAACCCTGTTCTTATCGTATAACAAGAAAAGTAACCAAGTCACAGCCGAAGAAAAGACTTGACCACCTCCTGAATATTTTATTATTAAATTGTGAGCCTACTACATGCTTGTACATATTATACTTCATTATTACATTATTTAAGCGCATATAATATCAGAAATATGCGTTCTAAAACTGCGTGTCAGGCTGTATTGCGAGTCTGTTTTGTACCTTGTGAAGAGCCCAGCTATATATCGATTAATTTTTACAAACATTCTGTAAGAAAATTGGTCTAACTACCCTTGAATTAAACTCTGTAGTTTATTCCACATCACCTAGAAATTCACTGTTAAGGGGAGACTACATTGAACTTTCTTTTCATTTTACGAATCTGGATCATTGAAAAACATAAATGATACTTTAAAAAAAACTTATACGAAGTGTAATTGTACCATTTAGTCTGGACAAGTCATGAAATTTAATTTGTAGTAGATCTAGGCCAACAACAATAAATCTGTGCGATTAGAATTTTTTTTTTTACCAAAATTGTTTTTGTTTAACGCTATTTCATGCTTTTAGATTTCTCAATACTCTAGGATCCTATCACGTGTGTGGACCAGATGGGATCAAGAGCGAGGGGGGGGGGAGAAAGGGAGATCTGGGTGTATTTTATCGTAATCACTTATTAAAAACATTTTTCAATTAAAAAAAAAAGGGAACAACCTGAAAACGAACTCATGGTTCACGCCGACATTCTAACCACTCTGCTAGTGTAGTGCTTATGAAAACAGAAGATTGTATATTTATCTAATTACTTTAAAGCGGCGACCTATAAAGGGGACTAATTTAGCTTATACCACCTCTTTAGTCAGGTACGATTACCTATGGTGAATTAACTTATTGGTTAATTTGTTTGATTGATTCTTGTGTTGTCGAGTAAAAGAAATAATTGTGGAAAATTTCAGCTAGATCCAAGATTGGGTGTCGGAGAAATAACGTGTACAAACTTTGTACTTTTGGTAATAATATAAACTGGTATTTTAAACAAAATTTAACTCACTAGAAAAACACGTCTTTTCTCTTTCGTATCTCTGAGTCGTCTGCCGTTCTTAACATCTGCATTACGACAGATCAGCTCATATTTCATCATTCTACACCGCACCAACCTACCAACCAATGGCCTAATGCCCCTAACATCTCATCATTGTCACCTAGGAAACACGCACTCACACACACACAGTATTTCCATAACACTCAATATGACCACATTATGACTGTGACAAATTTAACACATTCTTATTGTCACAATATGATCACATTATGACTGTAGCAACTTGACCACATCTTGACAGCGACAGTGAGGGTTGTAGCAAGTTAACCACATCGTGACTGCGACAATTTGAACACATCGTGACTGTGACAATTTGAACACATCGTGACTGTGACAATTTGAACACATCGTGACTGTGACAATTTGAACACATCGTGACTGTGACAATTTGAACACATCGTGACTGTGACAATTTGAACACATCGTGACTGTGACAATTTGAACACATCGTGACTGTGACAATTTGAACACATCGTGACTGCGACAATTTGAACACATCGTGACTGTGACAATTTGAACACTGTGACAATTTGAACACATCGTGACTGTGACAATTTGAACACATCGTGACTGTGACAATTTGAACACTGTGACAATTTGAACACATCGTGACTGTGACAATTTGAACACATCGTGACTGTGACAATTTGAACACTGTGACAATTTGAACACATCGTGACTGTGACAATTTGAACACATCGTGACTGTGACAATTTGAACACATCGTGACTGTGACAATTTGAACACATCGTGACTGTGACAACATGAGCACGGTCTTTTATTGTCAGAATATATTCACATTATTTCTGTGACAATTTAACCACATTTTGACTGTGATAATCTGGTAACATAATTGTCATAACAATTTAACCACAATATTGCAGTGACAAATAAACCCCCCTATGGCTGTTACAACGCTAGACTTTTGCAAGCAATAACTATATGCTCAGTGATTATTCAAAATCGAAATACACAGCCGTTGAGTTCCAGCAACTATTAGAATAAAATCTTGCTGTTAATAAAATAGAAACCAACACATCAGTTACGTGTAACGTGTTGGCCACTTCCAGCGACTTTTTTGGGGGAAAGACTTAAATGTCAATGACAGCAGGTTTCCTCCCTTTAATTCACTCTTCACGATTATATTAACCCAGTCGGAATGGGGACATTCAATCCCAAGAATTACGATCATATCCAGCGAGCTCCGCCATTTTGTCTGTGATCCCGACCGGAAATATCTTGACAATGAATCTTGCGAGGAGATGGTCATGTGACCGAAGATTGTATTACGTCATATTTTGCGTCTTGAGAAAAAGAATTTTGAAGTCTTGAAACGCATTATAATAATGTTAATGGCAATGTGCTCGATTCCGAAGAGGAGGAGTGCAGTGTTTCACATGAATACCAAACCCAGTTGCGACATGCATATTTTTCTGCATCTTGTGTAAAGCCGTTGTCCACCGGAAGTCTATTTAAGTTTTCTTTCCGTCTTCTGTCTTCAATAATGGCTTTCCTTTGGGTCTCAAATGTGTGTCCCACAGCTTTTTGTGAGAGCTTTACAGCTGTCTGTTTCAGACGCCATCTGCTGCCGGGTACTTTCCTCTATGCCAGTGAGGGCGTGATGGCGTCTGAGTTGATCTTCATAGCGCTTAGGTGGGGGCACCTCCTATACGCTCGCCAAAGAAGACCGCCTTTGGCATGCGGTCGTCTCCTATGAAAAGTAAGTAATACTTCTATAATCTCCACACCAGCCACACCAGCCTCCATCAGAACATAGCTATTTGTGTTGCTTTATAGTATTGTTTTATTTACAGAATGTACGAACATAAAACATAATACCGCAAAAAGGAAGTTTGAAAAACTTTATAAATGTAGTAAAGTAATAGAAACAACATTACAAGGAGAGTATGTGTTTACACACAAACTCTTAGACTGCACCCAAGCGGTCTGCCCATTTCTCCACTGTTAGGTAAGCAAAGCATATAAAAAGACATGTCTCGATATTTTCAGCACCATGTCAGGAGTTAAAAACTATAAAACAACAACCAAAATCATTCAACATGAAGGTTTTGAAAAAAACCGTATTTCCCAATACAAGTCTCCCGTAAAGGTCCTTCCATTTGGCCTAGGTTCCATGGCTCTACTTAGAAACCAAAAAAAAAATGCTTTACAAGGGGAAGAAAATATTCTAAATATTTTTTTTTGACCTTTACCTATCCCTTAGTCTGTTGGACCGTTGGGGCACCATGCAAGACTCGTCGACCGTCTTTCTCCATTCCTCCCTGTCTTTTTGCCTTAGTTAGAACCTCTTTCAATGGCAGGCCCGTCCAGTCTTTAATGTTGTCCTCCCATCGCTTTCTCCCTCTGCCTCTTCTTTTTTTTTCCTGGTACTGTTCCCTGTAGGAAGGTCTTTGCGAGCCCCGAAGATCTTGTAATATGGCCATATATTTTAAGCTTGCGTTTTTTTTTACTATAGTTAGCAGGTCATCATGGGGTCCGATTGCTGCAGTAACCATGTCTCTAATCTCTGGTTTGTGATGCGGTCTTTGAACGTGATACCTAGGATCCTTCTGTAGCAATTCCATTGTTAGGATCCTCCTCTCTAGCTCTGCAGTCAGCGTCCAAGACTCACAAGCATATAAAAAATGTGGCCATGACCTCAGAGGGAGCGCATCAGTCTGATTTTGGTGCCGAGGGCTAAGCCCTTATCTTTCCATATTATTTTAAGTTTTGAAAGGGCTGCTGTGGACTGTGCTATTCGGGCCAATAGTTCGGGCTTCGTTCCCTCGTCTGAGACAATTTTGTGTCACTCTTTTGCTAAATATGAACACGATTGTTTATACTGAATGTGAACAATATGTTGTTTATGCTAATTATGAACATGATTGTTCAGTAATATAAGCAGCGTCCCACAGCTGCTGTTTGTGAGGCCAAGTGGGGGGGGGGGGGGTGGACAGAGAGACACTCACTAGACCTTATGACTACATCTGCAACATTGGCCATCACCCTTTATGTGAGTCCAGAACGGATGAATAGCAGCGAGGGCTCCACAGATGACAGATACCCTCATTGATATCATTGTTTATGTGACTAGTTTTGGCTACCTAGCCAGTGAATGCAATCATTCCCGGTGGGCCTTATCGGACAATGTACATGAAACGATCCGGGAGAGAATCGATCCTGCCCTTTGCATCCATAACGCTGGTAGAATCGCTGCTCGGATCGACTGCCTCCAAGAAACTGATTCTGCTAAATGCAAAAAAAAAAAAATAATAATAATAAAATTAGTAGACTAGCACAGTAGTTATTTCTACTTAAAAATCAGTGGTTCTAAAACTACACTTGTCCCTCGTTAAAATCATCTTTAAAACAGTTTCTGAAAACCCTAAAGTAGATTTGACATGATTTTGCCCGGAGTGGGGAAGCATAACGGGGAATTGGGGGGTCACACTCGACTGCACCATTAACCCAGTGAACAAAAAAGTTGGTCAGAAAAAAAAAAAAAAAAAAGATGACATTTTCAAGAAGTTCAGTTCAGATGTTGTGTTCATTGTAGTTGTTCATTACAAAGCTTATATCAACTGTCTCTCTGTCTGTCTAGTAAAAAGTTTGTACACGTTATTTTTTTTTCGGATCAAGCAGAAATTTAGCACAATTATTTCTTTTATTTGACAACACAAGAATGAATAAAAAAAAAATAACCAATCAGTTAATAAATAAAGTAAAGTTTCCCTTTTAGACCTTGTGGTCTATAGGGCAGATGCTGTATCTGTTTCTGTGGCCTACGGTTAACGAGGGTGTCATGTGGCCAGCACAACGGCCAACCGCCTATGCTTTTCCCCAACTAATGTCAGGTACCCATTAGAGCTGGGTGGACTCAGAGGTGCCCAAAGATCCCGAAATTAAAAATCCCAGTCTTCACCAGGATTCGAACCAGGGACCACCGGTTCAGAAGCTAAGCGCTTTACCGCTCGGCCACCGCGCCTCCTATCAGTAATCTATTTTGTTTTCGTAAAAACCCTTAGTCTGTTGGACCGTTGGGGCACATGATAAGATTAGTTGACCGTCTTTCTCCATTCTTCTGTCTTTTGCCTTGGATAGAACCTCGTTCAATGCAGGCCCGTCCATTATTTTATGTTGTCTTCCCTTCGCTTTATCTGTCTGCCTCTTCTTCTTTTTTTTTTCCTGGTAGGTATAGGCCCTACTATTCCCTGTAGGAAGGTCTTTGCGAGCCCCGAAGACATTATAATATGGTCATTGACGTTGTTTTTTTTTTGATAATGGAGATAATGTTAGTGAGCCAAATTCTGAAATGACAACAAGATAAAACGTATATTTGTATTTCCGCAGTATTTAATTAATACTTATTTCAGGTTTTGGTTAAACTTCATAATTGTGTCTAACAATCAGTCGTGCGAGGTGGCTGAGTGGTAGAGCGCTTCTTTTTCGAAACGAGGATCTCGGGTTCGAATCTCGGTAAACACTGGAATTCCGAAATTCTGGATTTTTAGGACGCTCCGGACAGTTGGGGAAAGTAAAGGTAGTCGGTCGTTGTTCTGGCCATATGACATCCTCGTTACAGTCGGCCATTGAAAAAGAAGACCTTTACATTATCTGCCCTATAGATCGAAAAGTCTGAAAATGTTAATTTATTTACCTGTAACAATCACATTTTATAAGTTTTGAGTATCGATTATGGCAGGATATCTTTACTTGTTTTGTAATTGCTTTACATAGAGATCCATCTAACCTACTTTCCCAGCCCCCCCCCCCCCTGGACTCACAAGTGCTTAAAGTCTAAAACCCCTTCTTTTTTTTAAATTCTAATCAGTGTAAAGGCCAGACACGAAACACTATAGCCAACTATAAAACAGAACCTTGACTGCAAAGTTATCAAATCAAGCCTGCCTCATACGGGAGTTAATATCACCACACGGAACAGGCGCTCAGCCAATATGCAGCCATCATTATTTATTCAGCAATCAGTCCAACAGTTGCAAGGGGAGATGACTCTGGAAAAACAAGACTACCAGACGTCAGTTGTAATTTGTGTGCGCATGCGTGTGTGTCATTTTATTGTTTGTTTGCTATGAATTTTCGAAATGAATTCATACATTATTACTGAACTGGGTAAATTGAATTAGTTTTTACGGTCAAATCAAATGAATTGGGGTACCGGTAGATAAAAAAATTACCAAATCATCCGCTTGCTGTTCGAATTTTACATTTGATTGACAATAGTGAAAGATTGGACGACGGATGAATAGTATACCACAATTGAACATAATGTCACATAATTGGAAGTGGCTTCGGGAAGGCGTCCTTCCGTGGGGATAGCAGTAGGCTACTAGCGTAGATATTTTTCTACCCATCATCGCCAGGGTTGAAAAGTCAAGTAGGCGTGGCTTTACTCAAAAAAAAAATCTTCTTCTTCATCGTTCTCATTTTACATGCCCGAGAGTTCAGATCAGTAATCCTATCTTATCTTATATAATACAGACGTTACTTCAAAAAAGAAGATGATTACGTCCTCTACGCGTCATGCATTTAGGCATGCATATTAACCAATGACTTAAATTCAGCCAAGTCACTGGTTTTCCTGGCTAGCTCAGGCAACCCATTCCATGCTCTAATAGCACTAGGGAAGAAGGAGTGTTTGTACAAATTTGTCCTAGCATATGGGACGAGGAATGTGCCTTTATCTTTGTGTCTTTCAGAGTATTTTATTAAATTTTGTTTTTGTATTTGAAGATTATGGTTCAGTGTTTTATGTATGATTGCTACTTTACTTTTGAGCCTTCTGTCCTGAAGGCTTTCTAAATTTAGTGATTTTACTAAAGGTGTTACTCTAGTCAAATGTGAATATTCGTTTGTTATGAATCTCACTGCTCTATTTTGTGTCTGTTCCAGTTTTTTAATGTTTTCTTGAGTTGAGGGATCCCAAACGGAGGATGCATATTCTATTATTGGCCTAACCAAGGTTAAATAACATTTTAGTTTTATGTTCTTATTTGATTTATAGAAATTTCTTTTAATAAAGATCTGAGATGAGCCGCGCAGTGGTTTCCAGATCAGGCAGTTCTCCTTATAGTTTTCTTCTATAGGAGGATTTTGGGGCCAGAGTCTTTTTCGGTCCTCTTGATATAGTATGCAGCTTGGAAGGACATGCTCAACATTCTCTGGTGATGCTCCACAAAGGCAAGTTTCGCTCGTCCTGACTTTAAGCTTCTAGAACATATGTTGTCTCATTCTATTGTGTCCGGTTCTGAGTCGAAAAATTATGCGTTGGTCATGTCGAGATAGCTTATAATAGGCGTCGTTTTTCTTGTAATTGGGATGTGAACTGGTCCTATATTCATTTAGTCTATTTTCATCATTTCATCTGGGTAGAGAGGGATTTTCGTTTGTTTGTTCATTTTTCCTTATGCGGTCAATATGTCTGCTTTTTCAATGTTTTCTTCTGATTTTTTTTTTTCATTTTTGTTTTCAAGGCAAAAAAAAAAGCAGTTTGTGTTTAAGATGGGGTAGGGTCCAGGCCCCCTCTTTCAGCCGCCATTGAATATTTTTAAGGTCTTAAGCGAATTATCTATGAAGCAGTGACCTGGAGAACAACCGTCCAACACAGTGAAACCAGGAAGTTCTTATGATCCGCTGGCCAGACAAGATCACATCCCATTGAAGTAGATATCCTTCAGAGACGCTGGAGATGGATAGGCCGCACCCTTCGCAAACTTGGTTAAAAATATCTCAAACCATTCTCACCTGGACACCCCCCCTCTCTCTGCAAGGAAAGAGGAAGAAATACATTTAAATTTGTTTGTAGTTGCCAAGCAGATGAGCAAGACGTGGGGACATAGAGACTCGCCAAGACGCCTGTAGGAAGTTGGTTGGTGGCCTGTCAAAGGGCAGTACTGCTGCAGACCTGCCATATCATGACATGATGGGTATAAGATTGGTCCTTGCCTAATTCCTTGCATTCCTAGATCTCGAAACTATTTCTGTTTGACTCACAAAGAGTCTGAAAGAGATTAGCAAAAGAATGGAAGAAACAAACGAACATAGAACTAAACAAAGAAATGAAAAACAAATGAACTGAACAAAGAGATTAACAAATGCATGAAACAAAAATGAGCCAAAGAGATAAACCATAGACATAAATAAATATAGACTGGCCAATTAAAGAGTTTTATGAAACAAAAATTTGTAACTTGCAATTTTGTGTACTTTATTATACAGCATTTATGAGCAGTATAAAAGTGCTTTTTTAACTTTGATACACACCTATATATATTGTAAATAAGGAGGCAGTGTAGCTTTGTTTAATCTCTAAGAATGAAGATCATGCAACTTTTCATAATTCGGAAATCCGAATACAATAGATGTACATGTTTTCAAGTTACATGAAGTTACTTCCTTTTTCCAGTCTATATTTATTTATGTCTATGAGATAAACACAGAAAGAAATAAAGATATAAATGAATGAACAAAGAAATAAACAAAAAGATGACCAGACAGATAAAAACAAAACAAAAGATGAAATACTGCCACAAAATTTTCCCTCTTCAGATTTGAAACTAAAAAAATAGATTCTTATTTTTATCTACGAACTTTCACTGTCTCTCCCTCTCTCTCTCTCTCTCTCTCTCTCTCTCTCTTTCTCTCTCGCTCTCTCTGTCTCTCTCAAATACACTCTGGCACATATACAGGCACACTCACTTTCACACACTTGGTCAGCCACACACTCACACACACTCTCACACACTCTCACACACTTCCGACACCAATGAAAGAAGATGAAGATTAAGCTGGATCCAGTAGGCAGTCCCTACTCTATACCGCCATTATTTGGATAGGACAGTCTACTAGGACTTTCTCCGCAAACACGGGCTCTAAGTGATACAAAAACGATGAGATCCCTCCCATGGTGTCCTACCCCCCTCCTTTTTCTTTCCGCTCCCCATACCGTAAGGGCCCGCCCCAAGGCGCCGACTGTAAAGGCAAACCCCCAAACCTGTCATCCGGCTATTTGATTGGAAGTGGAATTCCCAGTGTGGTGTTGTCAAGTAGTTCTAGCAGTCTTGTAGCTTACGTCACTCGTTTTTTTATAAGCGATTAATTAGTCACGAATTAATAAATATGAAATATAAAGGTGTTTACATTGGAGTTCATATTGGAGTCCTTTACAATGGACCTCATTCACCAATCGTAAACAAACAACATTTAGTCACATGATAACATTGATAAAACAACTTTTTAAAAAAAGCTGTCACGTGATAGCCACTGTGTATTAAAATTAGATCGTAATTTGTATAGAAGAGATAGAGAATCACGTGGCTAAATGTTGTTTGTTTACTATTGGTGAATGAGGTCCATTGTCAAGATTGCACTTTGCGTTTTGGCGGTGGGATGAACCCGGGCCACCATGTAGATTATTTATATATCAGTGTTTCTCAAATATTTTTTTTTTAACAGAACACTTCGTACATGTGGAGAATTGAGCGGAATACTTTGGTTGTAGTTACCCTTTTACTTTTACCTATCCCTTAGTCTGTTGGACCGTTGGGGCACCATGCAATTTTCATCGACAGTCTTTCTCCATTCCTCTCTGTCTTTTGCCTTAGTTAGAACTTCTTTCAATGTTAGGCATTCTTTTATGTTGTCCTCCCATCGCTTTCTCTGTTTGCCTCTTCTTCTTTTTCCTGGTACTGTTTCCTGGAGGAAGATCTTTGCGAGTCCCGAAGATCTTGTAATCTGGCCATAGATTTTTTTGCTTGAGTTTTTTTACGATAGTTAGCAGATCAACATGGGGTCATGATGATGGGGTCCAATCGCTGCAATAACCCTGGTTATAGTTTAGATTGGATTATTTCCTGTTTGTTTAACATAAGACGATAATAATAATTAAACCCTATTTTAAATTTACCTTTTTTTAAATTTATTTTTAAATATATTACTAGACCATCTATCTATCTATATAATTCTCCTCATGGCTCAACCATTCGGTCAAACTTTGATGCACATTGCCGACACTGCGGGGAGTCAGAGGAAACGGTACTGCACGTGTCGCGAAAGTGTTCGCGGCTCCGTGAAGCTATTCGGCTTTACGCCAAGCAGTAGATTTCCTAACCAGGGCATCACGTGAGACCTAAGACTTTCTGCCTTGCCACCATTAGGAGTTCATTTCCGGTGTGGCCTCAAGCCTGTTTTGTAGACTTTGGATTTGTTTCAACCTAATAAGAAAATCCTGCTGCTCACTTGTAGATTGGAAGAAGCTAAAGCGAAATAGTCATAGCTTGTTTTGAAATAACGTGGTACTCTTGAAAACTCAATCAGAAATCATTAAAGGATTGATCTTCGTATCTCTGTTTCAAAATAAGAGTCAGAATCTAGGTCAGTTCAAAGTTCATAGTCATGCTGTTATAATTTTTTTTTCTGTTACCGAGAAGAAATCATCAAATCAAGTTGTATTTTATTTTCTGCATTTACTTTTATAATTAATTCACGTTTAGACCTCCACCATAATTAATTACTCTAATAGTTCGTTGAAAATCTAATCAGGCCTTACGGAACACAAGGTCACTGCGAAACACAGTTTGGGAAACAAGTACTTATATGAATCTAGGGGCTCGTTTACAGAATGGCTTTGGGCATCATTCGTGGATGCATAATGTTATTGAGCTATTTAAAATCTATAATTAAAATTGTAAATTGAGAATTTTAGACAGTGGCGTAGGGTAGTCCACGGGAGCATAGGATTAAGACTATAAAGTCGGACCCTCTCCCCTTGAATGGGTATGTCAAAAACAGTCACCATGTATGCATCATTTTGTTTCTTACTATGCCGTTACTACCTTTTAGAAATAATACACTCAATACTTATATGACTTCTTAGAACAAAATATTAGTCCTGTAGAGGGGTTTCATATTCCCATTTCCCATTCTTGGATCGTTGAAACTTTGCAAAATTATTTTTTGTCGATGACTACACATTTACTAATGTCACCACCTCAAAGTTGGTGCCATAGAGTAGAAACCCTAATTCTGTATTGTGTATGTTAATTCCATATTGTGAATCTTATTCACAACCCATGTTGCACTAAGGTGAACACTTTTGACCTTAGGTGAACCAGAGAGTTAAAGGCAGTCAGTCCACATAGAGATCTTGTAGCAAGCACTTGTATTGAGTCACTTAAGATATAAGCAGTAGAGTTAGATGTTTAAAGTAGTTGGTTATAGAATAAGTACTAAGTTGTGATATTCATATATTACTGTTGGATTAATACTGACCATTCCTGGGTCGAATTGTATGGTGTATTCACTATGTGGTGTTATATTAAACTTATTGTGTCTGCTACACCCAGCGTCATTTCATTATTCAGTGATTTGTAACAAGAACCCAATGTCACCACCACGCCTACATTGATAACCACAGCCACATTCAATACTATATAAAATAACACAGTGACATTTTTTGGTGTCAGAAGTGTCCAAAGTGCAAGTCATTTATTGTCAGAAAATGACATCTTTGGTGTCAGAATAGTGTCAGAAGTGTCAGCAAACGATATTTTATGATGTCAGAAGTCAGAACTGCTAACTTAAAGGATTTATGAGCACCAGAGGAACAAGTCAAGAATTTTTTTCTATTGCTGTCAGAAGTATTTTAATACTACAGTGACTTACAGTAACATTTATACGGATAATTTTGAAGTTGGCAAGTGAACTATTTAGTTAACACATGAAAAAGTAACTCTGGAATAATTTTTTACACAAATCATGACGCCACTCAACGAGCAAGAAAGCTAAAACCTGATTATTATAGACTCTACTATTTTTCTCATTTGGTCGTTCAGCGACACATTCAACATTATAGAGATGACCTAGATCTACATTTATTGAGACCAGCACACAATTTTTCAAGTGAGATTCACGTGATCCAAGAGTGACATTATTATTATCTTCAGCTAGTCTAACACTACTAACAGAAAACAGAGCTGAAATTGAAAGTTAACTGTGCCTACTATTTTAACTTATTATGACTTATACTTCAAGATTGAACTCTACATGAATTACAACGAATCCAGAATTTATTAAATTTTTTTGACTACACACTTGGTATCTAGATCTACTACTACATGTCATGTTGACCTGCCATGACACAGTTACCAATTAGCAAGCTATTTTTTCATCTGTGATGAACTGAACAATTTGAACTGTTCCTGTGTGAGCTGTATTTTCAACTTTTTCAGTTGACTACTGTCCTAAGTGTCATTTATCTGGAAGCCTGATTTATGTGGTTGTACTTTTACACCAGTTGAGATAGCTTTAGGAGCACAGCATTGTTCAAAGTTACTTTTTAACATACTAAGCGAAAGAGATCAAACATGATATGCTGAGACAACCTGATCTTACAACCTGTGTGGGTGAAACTAGACAACCGTGATACTACAACCGATGTGGGTGAAAATCTAGTACTACAAGTCATTCAAGTCATCGTTTGAAGACAGCTGATATATGGTCAGTCGAAGTAGCTGACATATTCAAGAATCATCTACATCGAGTGCTCGTCATAATTCTAATGACACACTCCTATTGTCGCTGTCTAACAGCACATTTAATAAGAAAGCGCTCTTACTCTTAGACCTCTCTTGTCGTCACTACCTAAGGTCATTTTTAGTTATTTATATTTGTTTCAGCAACTGTACGAAACAGTGGATTACCTATCAAGCACATGAATTATTTATTGGATTACTTGTCAACTATATGAATTGTTTAATGGATTATCTGTCAAACATATGAAGTATCTATTGGATTACTATTGTTCAAGAACTTGAGTACCGTATCATTTAACATTGTACTGTGGATTTAACAAGTGGATTACTTATGAACTGTACCATTGTGCTGTGGATTTAACAAGTGGATTACTTATGAACTGTAACATTGTACTGTGGATTTAACAAGTGGATTACTTATGAACTGTACCATTGTGCTGTGGATTTAACAAGTGGATTACTTATGAACTGTACCATTGTACTGTGGATTTAACAAGTGGATTACTTATGAACTGAACTGTGGACATATTTTATGTGGAGCATCACCGGAACTTTATGTACAAGTCAAGCATCAAGTGAATATTTAAGGGAAGTAACTTTAATTACCCTTAGTATTATCAATATTGATTAGTTCTCTTTGAACTACACCACATTTTTTTTCATTGTTTACATTTGTATTTATATATACATTTGACTTTAGGGACTAAATTTAATTATCTATTGAGTCTGAGCATTTATATTTTTTTTCAAGTAAGCATCCAGGTATTGGTAGGGACTCTTTAGATAAAGTAAATACTTGATCGTATAGCTGTATTAGTTAAGTTTGTATTTCGTCAAGTATCTATCATATTGTTAAACTCTTGTATTGATATTGTCTTGTTTGCATCTGTTGAATTTTCTTTTGCCTCATTGTTATTTCTCATTGTAATTCTTTTGTCTACTATTTCTACTATCTTGTAATGTCTCTTTAAAGCAGACTGTTTAGTATCTATAGTGTATTTATGTTTGTCTAATTAATTTCTTATTAATATATATATTTATTTTACTTCTTATTTCAACCTATTTTTTATTATTATCAACACTACACTACACACTTGATACACTATGTGATATATTTTGATTTGAGATTGTGACAAGATTGATTGTATATAATATATACTTTGAGCACATTGAACTATTTTGATGCTATTGATACATTGATCACTATTTATCAGACTAATAAGGCTCACATAATTGTGAATTACTTGTTGCAATAAATTTTTACATTGCAAGTGGAGATACTAAAAATACATAATCACATAATTGATCAGTAAAGTATTACATTACGAACTAGACAAAGTACCAAGAATAACTTAAGATACCTCATAACCTCAATTGTTTCGCACAAAATATATATCTACTATTACCTGTAATTACTATTTGAGCAATAATAAGTATTTATTGTACAATATTCATTTACAACTACCTTTTTGTGTACACATATCTATTAATTAACTATATTACTAATTTGAATCTTTGAAAATGGCTGAGTATGAAAAACTAATAGAGATAGTGGATAAACTAAAGTTAAAAGAAGATGATAGAGCTGCATTCATTAAAATTGAAATAGATAGAATTAGAGTAGAAAAAGACAAGCAACGGGAAGAAAGGCTACATGAAAGAAGACTGAGAGAGAAAGAACAAGAAAACGTAGAGAAAGAAAAAGAACGCCAGCATGAAATAAAATTAAAAGAACATGAAGAAAAAATGGCCAAGCTAGCAAAAGAAAATAAAGACAATTCAGCAAGTCAAACTTCATCTCATCATCAGTATCATAGCAAATTTAGGAACTTTGACCCAAAAGAAGACACATTGGAAAATTTCATAATTCAATTTGAATACATCTGTCAAACAGCAAATATGAATAGTGCACAAATGGCTCAACAACTTCTAGCTAACCTAAGAGGTGAACCTCTAAACATCATCGACACACTAACTATGGAGCAAAGAAAAGACTACAACACAGTAAAACAAAGACTAATTGAACATTTTGGCAAAACGGAGGAGCACTATCGAAAACTTTTTAGGGAAATAAAACTAGCAAAGAATACAGATTTAAAAAGAACAATACATGACATGCGCCAGAACATGACAAAGTGGCTACAACTCACAAACTGCAACTTAGATGACCCCAAACAGATCTTAGATTTCTTTCTCATTGAAAATGTGTTAATAAATGTTACAGATGCAGCATTCTCATTCCTGAAGGAGAGAAAAATAAAAAATGAAGCTGAATTGATATCAAACTTAACAACATACAAGGACTCCCACCCAAACATCACCATTGACAAAAGGGAATTGTACAATGTAGCTGCAACAGTGACAGAAAACCATCCAAGAACTACAAATAAATTTAAATATGCCAAGAGCATACAATGTTTTTTCTGTGGCTTATTGGGTCACACCAAAGCAGAGTGCAGAAAGAGAATGGCATCAGAAAAACAGCAATATGTAAATAGAAACCATAAATATGGAAGAGATAACAGAACTTTCCAGAGCTTCAGTCCTAACTACAATAGATCCTATCAACAACAATATAACAGAAGAACATGGCAAAGCTACAGTCCAACTAACAGTAGATCACATCAAACAAACAGAAGATGGCAAAACAACAGAATGTCTAGAAGAGATCAATTTCAAGATAGACAACATACTTACCACAATAACAATCATACCAGACAAAACATAGCAGCTGTAGCAACTGAAAGACCAATAGAATATGAAACAGTAGCATATATACAGACAAAGGTAGCCAAATTAAAAGTGTATCCTGCATATGTGGATGGCATTAAGGTATATGCATTACGTGACAGCGGCTGCACCTCAATCATTGTGAAGAAATCACTAGTAAAACCTGAACAGATACTTGAAGACAAGGTCACACTGACTTATGCGAATAAAGACTTATGGGAAGTATGTGAAACAGCATTAGTTTTCATTGAATCACCATGGTTCACTGGTCAATACAAAGCCATAGTAATGAACAACCCAGCTGAAGAACTAATCATAGGGAACATAGAAAACATAGTTGAACTGTCTGAAGAAGCCTTAGTAAAATGGGCTAATAGTGTGAATCAAGAAAACATTGAGTTAGCATCAACTACTAATTCACATGATTACAACAATGTCAGTATAAATGAAGCAACTAAAGATAATCAGTCAATTACAAATACAAATAAAATAGATGTAGAATGTCAAACTCACTTGCTAACAGAAGCATCTAAACTAAATAAAGATTGCCAAACAATTAACACACAAACAAATGATAGTGAAATACAAACAGATGAAATACAAATAGATGATAAAGATAAAGCTGAAAAACAAGAAATACAAAATGACATTAACACTAGCTCACCTAAAGTAATAATAACAGAGGAAATATTAGCCTTGACATTTAAAAATAGCAAACAGATAGAAGTATATTATCTAGAAGTCAATTATCAGGATGTTGTATGCATAGTTGATGAAGAATCCACAATCACTTTTGTAGAGCCCAATTTAGTAGAAAAAGATTATTTGAATGATATAGCCATTGTAACCTTACCAAACTCTAGAAAGATAGAATGTAAAACTGCCATTGCTGAAATCAAATCACCATTTATAAAAGGGAAAATAAAAGTTGTAATACTTGAAAATACTATCAGTCCAGTAATTATTGGATCTTATCCAAAAGTTAAAGTGCATCAAAAGCCAGTAAAACATAAAACAATATGGTTTTATGACCTGTCTGATTCTGATTTTCAGAAAGAAATTTTTCAAATAGTACAAGATATAACTTGTGATTTTGGATATAAAAAAGTTTGGAAACATCCAGAACTTGGAGAGTCAATGTGGGTACAAATAAAAAACTTTGGCCATTACAAAGAGTTATTACATAAAATATATGGAACACCAATTAAGGGACTCACAATTAATATCAGTGTTGTTGACTTAATACATCGCATCTGGTAAACATTGAGCATTATTTTGTAAACATTGAGTACTATTTTTAAACATTGAACTAGAACTAAGACTTCATTTTTTTTAAAAAAAAAACTCTATTTGTAAACAAACTTTGGAATTTGATTACTACATTGTAACCAACAATTTTTTTTTCACATTCTTTTGTCAACAAGAATAACATTTTTGTACTCAACAATGTAAACAAATATTGAATTTTTTCCCAACTTATTCAGTACCTAGCTTAATTTTTTCCATACAATGTAAACATTATTTTTTCTCATTGTATTGAGAACAACTTGGACAAAATTTTTTTCTACAGCTATTGTAAACAAGATAGGAATTTTTTTACTATGTCATTTATCACAATTATATAACTGAGTCACATTTTTCAATACTATTGAAAAAGGAGATTGATTCATAATGTAACTTATTTATTCAATGTCAATTAGTGTAATTAAATATTGACATACACTTGTATTTTTTGAAAACATTTTTGTCAAACTATTCTTATGGACTATATTTTTTTGTAACAATCATTGATGTAAACAAGAAGATTGTTGTACAAACTTTTTGATATTTCAAGTGCTGAAAGAGACACTTGATATTATTTTTTAAATTGGACTTGCATTTTTTTTTCACAACAGATTAAAATAAATACAACTAAACCATTATGATGTTATGCTTGTATGTATATGCTTGAACAAATTAATGTAACCTCAAAGATTGTATCACAACTGACACACTTTCTCAGTTGAAGCTTTGTTTGACAAAGATTTTTTGAACTTTGTACAAAATAATTATTTGATAAACAATGTAACATTAAACTTTTGCCATTACTAGCTACAAATTATTTGAACTGTCATATAGAGAAATACTTAATTGAAACATAAGGTGCATGTAACAAGAACTATGAAGGATACTTATTACTTTGATTTCATGTTGATACTTTTGAGCAAACAATATTTTGATACTTGAATTATACATATTTACTTGTGTAATATTAATGCACAACAATTTTTTATGGGGATATCAAACCTCATATTGAAGTAAACAGATACATTGAATTTGTAACAATGATCATTAAACAATTTGATGTTGAATTTTGACACATATTTTGAATTTTTCTATACTTATCACTTACATATTGAGACTTACTTGTAACATTTTCTACATGATTTGTACATATTGTACTATTGGTGTCAAAAAACCAGACTTCTAACATTGCTATAGTGTCAAAGATTTTTTATAAATAGATGTTGTGAATAAAATCTTGTATTAATTTTTCACATTGTGACATAGGAGATTGTCATTGAAATTTTTGTCACACTTTGCACATATTATTATGAAAAAGACTTGTAAATATTGAACACATTAGAACATTGATGTATATATTAGAACTACATATAAAGAATTATTTGGGATGTTAAGTATTTGACTCAGAGAATTATTTAAATTGCCTTACAAGAATATGATGGATTAGAGAATTTTGCCCTTGTATGAATTTTTTTGATTCAGCAAATATTTTGTGTAACACTGTCATATTATATATTTTATTGCAAGTTTGTAGTTCTATTTGAACTCTGCAATTGTACATTTCATAGACCCCAAGAATTCCAATTGATCCTACTTATGATAATTATGTCGTCAAGCTGAAAAAAATTTCTTCAAAATTTTTTTCAAAAGGGGGGTGATAGGTAATGTCACCACCTCAAAGTTGGTGCCATAGAGTAGAAACCCTAATTCTGTATTGTGTATGTTAATTCCATATTGTGAATCTTATTCACAACCCATGTTGCACTAAGGTGAACACTTTTGACCTTAGGTGAACCAGAGAGTTAAAGGCAGTCAGTCCACATAGAGATCTTGTAGCAAGCACTTGTATTGAGTCACTTAAGATATAAGCAGTAGAGTTAGATGTTTAAAGTAGTTGGTTATAGAATAAGTACTAAGTTGTGATATTCATATATTACTGTTGGATTAATACTGACCATTCCTGGGTCGAATTGTATGGTGTATTCACTATGTGGTGTTATATTAAACTTATTGTGTCTGCTACACCCAGCGTCATTTCATTATTCAGTGATTTGTAACAAGAACCCAATGTCACCACCACGCCTACATTGATAACCACAGCCACATTCAATACTATATAAAATAACACAGTGACAACTAATAAAAAAAACAATTAGTTAATTAATTAGTGGCAATTAATCAATTTAGTTTTATGCAGAACATAACTTGCTTGACTTATTTCTTTGGACTCCCAGTGGAGTGCAGGGCAGCAGCATTTCAACATCGGACTCTGTTCTGGGCAATACCCTTCAGTTGGGCCCTTGTCCAATTCTGCCGTTTTTGCCTTAAGGTCCATGTCTGCTTTGGTCTTCCAGCCTTTCTCTTCCTCTGTGGATTCCAGTTTAGGGCCTGTTGTGCAGTGATGACTGTTGTTTTGTTTTTTTCACAATGTATCCCAAAATCCAGCCCCATATGCGTTTTTTGATTTCTTGCTTTACCGATTTACCGGTGTTTGCTGCTTTTTTTTCCACACAGACTTTCGTTTGATATTGTGTTCGGCCATCTAACATCAATTATGTGACGCAAACATTTGTTAGTGAATGCTTGGGGATTGTCCATGTTGCTATTAGTTACACTCCAAGTCTCTGCACCATAGAAAAGAATTGCTTTTTGTTTGATGTACATATTGGGAGATAAATCTGTCAGAGTAGAAAGCTATGACATTAATGTTGCGGTGCTTTCTCTCATATAAAAGTAAAGTTCTCCTTTCAGACCTTGTGATCTAAAGAGCAGATGATGTAAAGGTCATCTGTTTCTGTGGCCAACAGTTAACGAGGGTGTCATGTGGCCAGCACAACGGCCAGCCTACTTTACTTTTCCCAAACTAATGCCAGATACCAATTAGAGCTTGGTGGACTCAAAGGCGCTCTAACCGAAATTAAAAATCACAATCTTCACCAGGATTTGAACCTGCGACGCAAGAACGCAAGAGTTTTATCATTCCTTATATAAAATAAGTATCTTTCTTTTTTTTTATTAAAAAAATTTTAGATGAAAAAAAAAACACTTATAAGTGAGAATTGTTAAACATTAATAAAATATCGCTTCGTTCTTCAGATGTTTGTTAAAAGCTTATTTCTATTTGAACACTACCATTACTCTGTAGTAAGCGCCCTTCTACCAATCATGAAGCCCATTCGGCAGCGGCCCCCACGGCCCATTGGGCGTTTTTACCAATGCCCAAACAGCCAGTCTGCCCCTAAGATCAGCGATGTCACAAGTTGTCACAAGAAAGACGCTAGCGATGATAACAATCAAACATCAGTTCCCCTTTCAGACCTTGTGGTCTAGAGGGCAGAGGATGTCAGGTACCCATTAGAGCTGGGTGGACTCAGAGGCGCCCTAAACATCCAGAAAAAAAACAACATCAGATGTGTGAAGAATTATTTGAATGGCTCATAAACACACACAAAAAATTTGCATAACTGAGACAAAGGAAGACGTTCTTTTAAAGTCTGTTTTCTTTTCAAATTTAAAAGTATTAAATAATAAGTTTATTGTTTTATTTGATAAGATCTTATCAGAGAGTTTCGCGATTACAAAACTAAACAATGTCAAGGACTCTAAATTGATGTTCACTTTTGCCAACTAAAAAACAGAATTGAGCTGTACATTTTTAAAGCATAGCAGTTGATCTTCGTATCCATTATCAACGCTAGTTAGTTGCTCGTTTGTTGTACGATAAGTTTAAAGTCTTAGAGAGAAAGTGTAATGCTCTTTCCATTTTGAAATTAATTTGAGCCATAAAAGAAGGAGCTTAGGAAATCCAATTCTGCAGATTCTAAAAATCGGCGCAAAAATTGTTTTATATAGATCTATATAATTAAAACATGAGGAGCGAGCATAAAGGAACAGTAGTATTAAAATGGGGGAAAACTGCGACGGCGCGAAGTGATTATATAGGCCCAAACTTGTGACCGCAGTTGTCTCAAGGATTGACTTATTTAGTGTACCTAGTTGCATCTGAACTAATTGTGCGTCTAACGAGAAATAAAATGCCACAGATTTTTACAACAATACAACTTTTAAACATTTCCATAATTTTGTACTCTGGATAGTTATTACTTTTCCAGCATGAATGAAAATGTGTGTTGGGGATATTACTGTGGTGTCAAGTCTATAAAAGAAAGGTAACTTATATTGTCAACTACTATTGTCATAAGTTACTAATGTGTTAAATTTTTGAAAATAATAATATTACAATTAATTGTTAAATAAACTACAGACAAAAAAAATACAAATACTATAAGATCTTCTTGTTTTTTTTTGTTTTTTTTAAATTTTAATAGCTTTGTTTATTATTATGGTAATTTATACCTACTCGACAATAGAAACAAATTAAAATAAAGTAAACAGAATTACTTACATTCTTTCTGTTGTACCAATAATCAAAAATACTATTCTTTAAAAAGCAAATAACATGTATATGATTATCTCGTTCCCTGTATCAGACCTTGTGGTCACCTGTGTCTTTGCCCATGGTTAACGAGGGTTCTATGTGGCCAGCACAACTACCAACCACCCTTACCTTTCCCCAGCTAATTTCAGGCACCCATTAGGGCTGGGTGGACTCAGAGGGGCCAGAAGATCCCAAATTAAAAATCCCATGATTCGAACCCCGGACCCCGCTTCGGAAGCAAAGCGCCTTACCGCTTAGCCACCGCGCCTCTAAATGAGTATGATTACTATACAGAACTGCCCTTAACAAGGTTTACAGTTATTACGTAAACTATTTACTTTAAAATTTGACACCAGAACAGGGGGAAAACCTTTGCAATTGTTAATTAACAGAAACAATTGAATCTCTCAAAATATCCTTCTTCACCGTTGCAACATTCTTTAACTCTTTCTCTCCGTACTTATTTTCCTCGTTCCGATAGTATTATTCATTTTGCTCATTTTGTATTTAACTATCCTGTTCATATTAAACTTCAATAAAAAAAATTGTTATCAGAAAATGTTTATATTTGGTATCGAATTATTGGTGAATGTGTGCCCTTTATACACAACAGAAGTTTAAGTTTATAAATCCAAAAATCCATTTAGTTTAATGGGGATCAAATCAACGTTGGCATCGTCAATTAGGAGAGAAAGAGTTAAGTCACTTTTGCTTGTCTTGTGTAGTTATCTTGTGATGGAACACAGAAACGTCAACACAAGACTGTTCCATAATGGTGCATATCTAGGGCCGGATTTAAGTATGTGAAGGCCCCAGGGCAGAATTTTTGCCGAGGCCCTTACACTTTTTCGAAAGCTTTAATAAAAATCCACTTTTTAACACTTAGTAATAATCAAACGGATATCTAATAGCAAGCCATATCTTAGTAGAAAGAAATAGAGAACTTTAATATTTTATCTAATTTTACTAATTAAAAAAAAAGTTACAATTATTTAATATGCAATTTTAGAACCCCCCAAAAAAATATTTTGTAGGGAATTTAGTTTGTGGAGAGTAAGACCACGTGTGGCATACAGTAGTCATCTACAAAGACGCTACAAGTGGACACTTCTTAACCACGACAAAGGTTTCTTCTGTCTCTACAGACAATAGATGCATCACACCTCATGCGTCTTGACGAATCACTAATTCTTAGTTATGTGTACTTGATGTATTGTCTTATCATGTGTACTTGAGGTATTGTCTTATAATGTGTACTTGATGTATTGTCTTATAATGTGTACTTGATGTATTGTCTTATAACAGCGCGGTTCTCAACCTTTTAAGCTCGGCGACCCCTGATTACAATCCCCCAATCTGGCGCCACCCCCTCCCCCGCTCACACACACAGCAATAGAAGAATAGACTTTTTCGATGGTCTTGGCGACCCCTGGCAAATCGTCATTCGACCCCCCCCCAAAGGGTCGCGACCCACAGGTTGAGAACCCCTGTCTTATAATGTGTACTTGATGTATTGTCTGGCCTTATGACCATAATAGTACTCCTAAGGTGTTGATGAATGTCTGGATTTTTTTTTTCATGGAGGCGACGATGGTTTTTAAGATTTTTTAAGTATTGAAACTTTTCCCCCTGTTCCATCGCCAGGCCTTAAATAGACCTAGAGTCCTAGATATACCTACTGTATTTGTTCGCGCATATAACCCGCGGGTGATACACTTTTTTTTTTTTTTTTTTACAAAAAGAATGGCGGTTGTGCGGGATTTCCAAATTTTATTTGACTCATCAACATAACATAAAAGAATCTATGGACATACCGTTGGGTCTTAGAGTTCGCTGTGTGGTTGTGAAACGTACATTGGGAGTTGTATGGTCATCTCATTCTAAACCTCAAGAAAAAAAAATAGTACCGATGATAGTACTTTAGGTACCGGTACTTAACAGCAGGTCACGCTTTGCATATGTGGGGTATATAAAGGTACAGGTTGTTCAAGTGTGTCTAAGTATTTTGTAATTTGTGCGGGTTATACGCATGTGCGGGGTAGATGCTTGAAAATACGGTACTTGTTATCATCCTAACTGATGTCTCTCTTTCTTCTCCTAGCGACTTTCCCCCCATTCTTTAAACAAGCGCAGACAACTCGTAGTTAAAAAAGATAATAATCATTCCACCCCCACCCCCTCGCCCCCCTGAAGTAGCCACTTCCCACCGCTAGAAGCAGACGCGAGAGTCGTCAAGGTGTAGCCTTAGCCTATATATATATATTTGATGTCTATATAAAACTATAACTGGCGACGTCACTAGCAGACGTGAGGGACTCTCGTTCAGCTCATTCATTGATTCTCCCGCGCACAGGCAGGACTCACCAAACAAATACATCTTTTTTTTTCTCTTCGCTTTCTTTTGTATTCGTGGCTTCTCCGATCACTTTCAGACTTGTGGTCCGTCTGTCCACATCGCCAGGGATAAACTGAGGTGATTGGATGGATAGAGAGGCTGACCCATGGTCAACTAAAGAGGAAAGCAGTCTGTGATTCATTTGAAAAACAACATCTTTCGTGGCATGGATTCTAGTAAGTTAAATTTACTTGTACAATATTTCATTCCCAGTGTTTAAATAAGATTTCTTTGATTGATTATGAACATTAATTAAATGAACTTTTCAGCCAAAAATAATAATTAATTAAAAATGTATCGCTCCGCCTTTAAGTTACATAGCTAGTATTGCAGCACAAACTTTAGATAGGGGACATTATTCATATTAAATTCCTACGTCTAGTGAGTGTTTATTACGAATGAGAGTTATGTAGTTTGTTCTTTTATGTTTTCGCTGATATATTAAACAAAGTGTGATGAAATTAGATATAGATTGAAGCTTTTGTTGAACTTAAATAAGGTACGGATAACAATGCATAGACATACATTTACTCTAAACAAATAATAACTAGTCCTGCCAACTTCGTCGAACTTTGGCATATGTCAGAATGTTCTCAATAACAATATTGTTTGTTTTTTTTTGTTTTTCGATTCTTTGTTTTTTGTTATCCACCACACATATTTCTTTGAGTGTTCCCTGTTTTGGACAATTTCTCCCGGGAAGTTCAATGTCAAGGTCTTCTTGGAATTTAAAAAGTAAATAGGAAGTAAGAAGCATTTAAAAATTTGATGTAATAATAATAATAATAATAAAAATAATAATTATAATGATAATAATAATAATAGGCCTACTTTGACCGACAAAACGGTAGATTTTAATCGCTCTGATCTGCTGGTTATAAATTAAAAAAAAGAAGAAGCCGCTACCATTATTGACATCGCCGTACCACTATCTCACAATTTAAGAAAAAACTGAAAGGGAAAAAGCAACGAAAATATGGGAACCTAGGCTTGGAGATTAAGCGTTTATGGAAGCTATCCAAAATAAAATTAGCCTATACCCCATTGTTATATCAACCGAGGGAATAATAACAACTGACCTCACAGTTACCTTCAAGGCCCTTTGCATTCCTAGGAACATTCTCGTTGCCTGTCAGGGGGCGGTACTGCAGCAGACCTGCCACATCACACAAAAAATTCCTCAGTGGAAACTGTTAAAGGGACTACATTAAATTTTGTTTCTCTTTAGCGAAACTCGACCCTGGCAGCGCCAGAGAATGACTACTCGTTCGTTTCTAACATAATAATAATAATCTTTATTGTCAATGAGGAAATTTGTTTTACAAATGTGCATTACAAAAAATAATACATTATTAGAGCAAAAATGTGCACAATAGCAAGAGGTAAGCTATACAGTATGAATATTGTAAGATTAGCGGCATTGTCGTCAGCGGTCTTAGGTAGGGCAGAAGGCTTCAGAACGCCAGAGTGAAAAGACGTGTTTTTGTAGAGAGTTAAATTTTTCTCAGAATACTATTTTATATTGTTACTTAAGTCTACTACATTGATTTCATTGTATCTTAAGTTGAATGTGTTTTTATTGTAATAAAAGTTCTATTTAGTTTTTGTTCACAAAGAAATTATTAAAGTTATTTTAAGTTTTACATTTTAAGACGTAATAAGTCTAAGGCGGTTTAGTTTTTCTACCAGCAGTTCGGTGCCACAAGTCAACGACCGTCCGCAACACATAGTAGTCGAGGCCTCGCCCCAACCGAGACCAATCGCTATAGAAGGCCTGAACACTGACCTGCAACGTCGCAACATGTGGGCAGTTTAGACCAATAGCGTGTTGCCACGTCACATGCCTATATGACGTGGCAACGAGCTATTGGTCTCCATGGACTCAGAGGCGCCCTAAAGATTCCGAAATTAAAAATCTCAATCTTCACTAGGATTCGAACCCGGGACTTCTTCCGGTTTGGAAACCAAGCGCTTTACCACTCAGCCACCGCCGGGGGTCTATTTAAGTTTTCTTAACGTCAACTGCGACTGTCTTCTAAAAGTGCTTTTCTTTGGACCTCAAGTAGTTGTCCCTTTATGAGACCTCTCTAACTATGCGATTATCAATTAGCATAAAATGAATATTTCTTAGGGTTCTATTGAATTACTTATAATATTTGTTTCTATTACTGTTATGCAGAGCTTCGACTCGTGGTCATACACGAGTTTTATGCATAGAACACTGAACCATGATACAAATATAAAAACAAAACCTAATAAAATACACAGAAAGACACAACGATATAGACAGTCATATTATTCCATATGCTAGGACAAATTCATACAAATGCTTCTTCTTCCTTAGTGCTATTAGAGCATGGAACGGGTTGCCTAAGCCTGCCAAGAAAACCAGTGACTTGGCAGAATGTAAGTCATTGGTTAACATGCATGACTGAATGCATGACGCGTATGACGTAATCATCTTCTTTTTTTTTTTTTTTTTTTTGGAAGTAACGTCTGTATTATATTAGAAGAAGAAGTGCGCTTGAACTTGGCTACCTATGACAGGAAGGCTCGAGGTTCGATACCCGACTCGAGCAGAGTTGTGTTTACTGAGCGCCTAAAAGCAGCACGGAAAAACTTCTCCCAGATACCCCCTCCCCCCCCCCCACCCACTAGTCCACAAATGAGATTGGACCACAGCGCTCTGAGCATGTTATAAGCATGAAAGTAGCGCTATGTAAAAGCTAGAACTACTATTGTTACCTAACCAAAATGTTCTGGTCCAATCTCTTTCGTAGACATTTAAACACACAGACTTGAAACTTTTGCACAATTATTCATTGCCGAAGACCATACACGAATCAATCAAAAAATTAACCAATTAGCTTAATTAATTAATTTTTTTAATTTTGTTCTATATACAAAATTTAGATAACTGTTGCAGTATGTAGAGACATGGCGGTAATTGTGTGTTTCTTTCCGCTATATAAGTTGTTTGTTGTTTTTTCTTAAGTATTTCTTATTTTTATTTTGCTTGTTATCTCGTAGTTGACCTTCCAAACCTTGGTTCATATGCAAAATCATCTTTACAAAGTTTACTCCTAAAAAAAAAGAGATATTTGTATTTTGTATTCTTTTCTTCTAGTTATAGATGGTGCTGTCTTCGAAATTGATTACAACGCAAAACCAACAGTGGTTGGGGAGGCATCTCAAGTTGTCTCCCTTCTTTTAAATCGTATCTACAGGGCGACATCATCCTTAGCATATTAGCATGGCGATGCCACACCTCACGTGCTCTGCCGTGTCCTAATTAGTACTGTCATTAAAAAAAAATCACTGAGTTTGCTTTTCCAAATATTTCAACGCACTATGCCAGAGGACAGTTCACTTTATTTACGAAGAATGTGTGTGTGGGATGGATCTAGTTTTAGATTTACAGTCAATTCAAATGGAACAGCCATGATAAAGGGAAGAAAAAAAAAAAAACTACGGTGAATAAAAATTTGAAAAGCAATTGTGTGATGCAACGAAACAATGCAACGACCTCCATTCCGGCAATTCCCATGGCACTTCCAAGGTTACTCACGAGTTTTATCCCCTGACTGGGGGAATGCTAATTTGAAAGACTACATCTCTGCTTCTCGATAAACAGAAACTTATTTTAAGTTTCTTTTTCATGTTTTTATTTTTCTCTCTTTCTGGGTTTTATTTTAATTCTTTTCTTGTGCTTTAACTATACTATATCTGATTTACTGATTTATTCACTTGTGTCCATTCCTATGTTTTTATTTCAACTGATCCATAAGTCGATCTCCAAGCCCTTGGTTCCAGGCCGCCCTCAGGCGCCATGTTGGGTTTCAATTAGCAATTAGCCGGAGACAAAAAAACGAAACTCATAGCCCCGGGGTAGATCTGCCAAGGATGTGAGGACCGCTACGGGAAATAGCATTGGACTTTTTTGTTCCATCGCTCTGATTTTCTTGTTGTTCTATCGAGGAAGGTAGAGAGCCAGCTTAATGGGGTAGGGAGAGGAGAGGTCTTGTGTACACAGCTGATTCCATCTCACTGGGTTTTAAAAAAAAAAAGGGGATGGGAAGCCTGGGTACCCGACTGTTCACACTCGTTGGAATTCAAAACTGCTTTTCTAGTTTGGGCTTGTTAAATAACTGTTTGGAGTCTTCTAATGTCCTTCCAATATACTTCTATTGTCTTTCAAAAAAAAACTTTTAATGCACTATAAGGAGCTCCAAAGATTCAAGTCCTCAAAGAACTTGTTGAGCTTTTCAAGCCGTTAACAAATGCCTTCTAAACAGTAGCGTTGCTAGAGGAGTGAGAGGTGTGCGGTCGCGCACAAGAGTCCCTCAACAAGAGGGCGTGGGGGGGGGGGGTATTCCAAAGTGATTTTTTTTTCAAAATCAGACTTAGACTTATGATCCTCCCGCGCCGTTCAATGCATTTGGCGGCAAGCTGTCTCCACAAAGATCTGTCACTAGCGATGTCTGAAGCCTCTTTCCACCAGGTGTCCACTGCTCTGAGGTCCTCCGTGAAAATGTGGCGCCAAATTATACCTGTTTCCGCTTTCCTCGTAATGGCCATTATGTCATCGCAACTCTTGGTATGCATAGTTCATTTTGTCGGAGAACATGTACCGCAAAACTCATGCGACGCTCTGTCACAAAGGTAGACTCCCATTTCGGCAAGCGATTTTCTTGTTTGAGACCCGATCTCGCGAGGTTGGAGTTCGAATTCAAATGAAGTCGAACAGTTTATATATATATATATATATATATATATATATATATATATATATATATATATATATATATATATATATATATATATATATATATATATTGTTACGTTTCTCTCCTAATCAGGCCTTCTGTAAACACTGCTAAACACAACACAACACAACACCACAACAAGAACTTGACAACAAGGCTCCAAATAATCTGATACTTTAATAGTGATGGGAACTAAACTAAATTTTTTTAGTTAAACTAAAACTAAGTTTGAACTAAAAAAAAAAGTAATTAAACTTTTAGTTAATCACAAATTGAAAAAATTAGTTAAACTAAACTAAGAAACTTTAGTTAAACTTTTACTAACTATTTTGACCTTTTTTTAAGGACAAACAGCCAAACATGAAAAATATAAAGCACAACCAATCTCTTTAGCAAAATGTAATAAACATTTATTTGTGTAGGCCTACATGAAAAAAGATTTAACTGTCTTTATGGGATAGATGTAGATCTTAATAGAATCACTAGAATGATACTATTATAGAAAGAAATTAGAAGTCATTGTCCAAGTTTTAATATAAGTTACCTTTAGAAGTAATGATAAAACTACATGTTGACTCTCTAACTAACTCTAGATTCTAGAATATTCTGGATCTAATATCTTCCACAAACGAAATGATCAGAAATATAATCTGGATCTAGAATTAGATCAAGCTACTAGACCTACATCAAATAATTAATGTTTTAATCTAAAAATAATCAAAGAAATACAAGTTACTACTACTACTACTAGATCTAAAATCCTTCTAGACCTAGATCAAATAATTAATATTTTAATCTAAAAATAATAAAAGAAATACTAGTTACTACTACTACTACTAGATCTAAAATCTAGATAGAGTCTAGTAGATATCTTATTCTATAGTGACTATAATACTAATAATAGTCGTCACTATACTAGATCTAATACTAAATTAACTAAATCTAGACTAGATCTACATCTACTTCTATTATAATTATACTTACTTATATCTACTATCTAGATCTACTATTATCTACTAGAGTATATAGATCTAAATACCCATATCTAGTTATAATCATAATTATAATAATTTTTAATAATCTAAAATCTCTAGATCTAGATTGAGTTACTAGTATAGAATATAGATCTATCATCTATGCATCTTAGGTCTTAGTATAATAAGCATAGACTATATAATATATAGTCTATGATAATAAGTAATCTAAATTTATCTAGATCTAATCTAGACTCTAATTCTAGAATAGTAGAATCTCTAAACTAATAGATCTAGTCTAATAAAGTAAAGTAATATAGATTTCAATTAATAGATTTATATTATTGACTTATAATTTTAAATTTACATCTAGATCTAAGACTAAGTCGACTAAGACTCTACTTAAGACTAAGAGACTAAAATAATTAAATATAGACTATTATGACTATAGATCTAATAGTAGTAATAGACTAATACTAATAGATTAGACGCCACTAGACTGTAACTCGAGACACTCTAGTAATCTATTAAAAAGTTTTAAAATAAAGAGTCGACATTTCTTTAATACAGGAACACAGAAGTGTTTAATAAAAAGCAGCAAAATGTAGATCTATAGAAGCAAGGAATTAATCAGAATTTATCAAGCAGCGAAACTTGCTAGAGATATAATGAACACGTTTATTTTTCTCGCCTTTCAAATAGTCTACCTTGAATTGGCGGGAATAGCGACCGGGTAAAGGTCAAAAGGCTTTCTAGTGACCTGTGCACCCTCTAGTTTATTCTCCTCTCTATAATTCATTATTTATATTCTCCAAATTACATAGATCTAAATATTTATTGGTATGTATGTTAAAAAAGTTTGTAAAATTTGTAATTAAACTTTTTAGTTTGTAACTAAAAAAAAATAATTAAACTAGGATTTTAACTAAACTTTTTTTTTTTAATTAAACTTTGGCCTTAACTAATTTTTTTTAGTTAAACTAAAAGTTAGCAACTTTTTAGTTAACTTTTGCCCATCACTATACTTTAATAAGGGTCAACTAAAACAGCCAATACAACACAATAGGCAACACAATCAACTGCTACAACGTTAGACTGTATATCACTGTACAAAACTCATAAACTCTACTGTCTCTTCCTGGACTCGTACGTTTCACTGGAGGACTGCACCAGGACCGACTTCATGGCTGACTAACAGTCCCGGTCTCCGGTCTTGAACTGCCGCTTTCCTACACACTGTGTCGCTGGTCTGCGCAGGCTTATGATCAGATGACCATAACACGGGCGCTATTCATGTGCAAAGTTCATGCCAGTATTGTCCCTTGCCTTTCAATATAGCACGGTAAAATGTGTTACTGGCCTGTGTGGCCCACATACTTATCAGCTGATCACACACAGTTAACCCTTTTGCGTCGCGAATAGGGTTATAACAATATATATATGTGTGTGTGTGTGTGTGTGTAATCATTCTCTGGAACTGCCAGGGTCGAGTTTCTATGGAGAGAAACAAAATTCCTTGTAGTTTCTTTATCAGTTTCCACTGAAGAATTTTCTGGTGATGTGGCAGGTCTGCAGCAGTGCCGCCCTTTGACAGGCAACGAGAACTTCTAAGGGATGTTAAGAACCTTGAAGGGCAACTTCCATAACCCCTTCATCTCCAAGGTTAGATTCCCATATTTTCTTTGTTTTTCCATTTCGGTTTTCCTCATATTATGGGAGAGTGGTACCAAGATGTCGATGATTGTAGATGTTTTTCTTCTTTTTTTTTTGTCAATAAACAGCAGATCAGGGTTATTATTATTATCATTATCATTATTATTATTAGAGGCGGCAATAAAGCAACTGCCATGAATAATATCAACAATCAGAATAATAATATATATACAAAGATGATTATGCAATGATATGCGTATATAATTGTAATCTATTTTGTGTGTGTGTGTGTGTTCATTATGTAATGATTATTATTAAAATTTTGCTATTAGGAGCAATATATCAAACAATTAAACAGATATACACAGTACACCATTAGCCTGGGTCAGCCAATAATGATAAGGGTTTCGTATCAAATGCTGTAAGATTGAATTCAGCTCTGCAGTACGAACCCCCCGTTTCCCCATGTCAAGTAAGAGGTATGTGAGGGAGGGAGGGGGGGGGAGAGTTAATGACCATTAATAATGTGAAGTGGTTCAGCACCAGCCACCTCCCTCCTTTTTCCCCCATGAGCCTGCTCACTGTATCGTAAATAGGTAAAACTAATTAAATTTACAGGCATTCTCGATGGCCGTTCATTTCGCTAATGAAGATCTCTATGTTGAGATAGATCTATGGCTCTAGTGAGAGTTGTTGCATATCCCCATGTATCCCAATCTATCCTATGTATCCCAATGTATCCTATATATCCTATGTATCATATGTGTTCCAATGTTTCCTATGTATCCCAATCTATCCTATGTATCCCAATGTATCCCAATCTATCCTATGTATCCCAATGTATCCCAATCTATCCTATGTATCCCAATGTATCCCAATCTATCCTATGTATCCCAATGTATCCCAATCTATCTATATAAGCTTGAAAGTCGTAAGGCGCATACTCGCCTTTTATATCCGACCACATCACAACTTTAAGGCTTTAAATAATTTATCCGATTCTGAAAAAATCTTTATTGATGTTTTTTTTTTTATTTGTTTCATTATTTTATATTTCATTTTTTCATTTATTTTTACATTGTATTTAGCCATGAGGGAGGGGGGGGGGGAAGGGGAAAGTGAGGACTGTATTTCGTTGACATTGAAATGGCCACTTTTCTTTTAACATTTGTAACTGATTAGGTTCTTGTAAATATAAATACGAAAACATTTATATAATGCCATTCCCCCCCCCCCTCCTCCGCCCAGAATTTAATGTGTACTTGATAACCTGGGTAAACCTGATATCGGATTTATGTAAAGCACTTGTTATGTACAATAGGTTGCTTCCCATCCACCGTTTTACATAAAGTAACCTCCCTCTTTTTTTGTTACGAGTAATTAATTGAATACCAGATGAGATGAGACCTTTGCTCCGGAAGTGTTTTTTATGATCCTCTATTCAGTGGGCGCCGTCTCGATAACCAGAACAGCTCATAAGACTTTTATGAAGTGGGGAATGTTCTCTTGTTCCTGGAGATCTAGATTTAGATCTATGGCTGCTTGACTGGTTAGAAGTGTCTACCTCCATTGGAGGGTGGCAGTTGGACGGGAGTTCACAGGGTTCTAAAGTTAGCCTCTCAAACCAATGGGCTATAGTTCAAGTCCTTCACGAGTATTTTGGGTTTAAAGTTTAAAGTCATCCAAGCTTTTGACTGGGTTAAAGAAAGCACTAATGTTAATATAAGTCAGCTACGCCATGTTTTGAACGCGTAGAGGTTGGCAAAAAATGTAAACAATATTTTTTTTTTTACATAGTAGCTTCTGGAAGCTTCGAGTTTCTACATAGAAACAATAAATAAAGGGGAGATAATTTTGAATATATATTGTAAATTATAATTCGTTTCCGCTACTATATATATATAAATGTATATAGGGTATTACATCTATCTTACGAATATATATATATATATATATATATATATTTGTTTGCATTTTACGTCTCGAGAGACGATCTTTTCCCTTTGCAACTTCTTGTGTGACTAAAGAGGCCATTCCTTGATACACAGCTGCGATCGCAGGTTGGGCATATATAATCACCAGGCGCCGTCGCATTTTGATCGCAAGAAGTTGTTCTGTTGTGTATGACATCTGCAATCTGTGACCCTTCCTTTATGCTCTCTCTCCATGTGGATCTGTCCAGTGCCACCTCTTCCCAGTTGCCAGTGTCAATATATATATATATATTAAAGTAAAAGTAAAGTTTTCCCTTTCAGACCTTGCAATGTATGGGGCTGATAATGGTGAGGTCATCTGTTTCTGTGGGCAACGGTTTACAAGCAGGGTGTCATGTGGCCGACACAACGACCAACCGCCTTTACTTTCCCTGACTAAATTCAGGTACCCATAAGAGCTGGGTGGACTCAGGGGTGCACTAAAATATCCCGAAATTTAAAATCCTAATCTTCACCGAGATTCGAACCCAGGACCCCCATATATATGTAATCTGGAGATATTAAATGAGTTGTACGTCATGGACGTAAATTTCAATGTTTTTTTTTCCAAATTGAAATTATTTAGCGCACCAAACAGAGGAGCTTAGACAATTCTATTCTGCCGTGCAGAGCAACACGACTTTTACTTTGTACCCCGGATACACCAAAAAGATAGCTATTTATAGATTTTCAGCCATGTATGAAAATCTCTAGTAGCATATTCATTAAGATAAACTGTGTCTGTATCTATGTCAGTTCTCTCGATTTGAGTTGCTCAGTATATTTGAAGTCTTTTTTTTTTTAATTAAGGTTAAAGTTTCCACAAGTTCCATCTTTTACCCAAGTCATATTCGAAGCTTCAGTCATCTTGTTGTCATAACGGAGACCATTTCCCTTAGCTGGGACCATCACGTACCTTTCTTTCACACATAGGTGCCATTTCGTTTTTCTTGAACTTACTTCCGTTTCCTGTGTCACCTATTGGTTCCAATTTCAGCGTCCTTAGCAACCTTGCATTTCAAAATGTCGTTTCCCTCTGTAGAAATCTAAAAATAGTCTAGGGTCTATGTGTACATTATAAATTATTGAAATTATTTGAAGGCGGATGTAGAGATTAAAGGGAAGAGACTCCCCTGGCTTGCGTTAAAGGGAAACTAGATCGAGGATAGAGTAATTACTACAGCTTCCCTAGCAACGAAATTAGGGGGCAGGGGGGAAGTGGGGATGCAGTAAATGAAAGGAGGGAACGAAAAAATTCAGGGGCAGAATATTAGAGAGAGAGAGAGAGAGAGAGAGAGAGAGATGTGGACAGAGTGATGCACACATTAGTAATTTATTTACCCACATGGTGACAGACACGGCGAACATCAAAGGGAATGAGTGATTCGCTCTCACAGGTGTTTTGTTCTTTGCGAATCACTCACTCCGGGAACAAAAGTGCGTCAACACAGGACAGTAGCGACCGTTTGTCTTGCTGTTTGTGGATAAATAGAGATAGGGCTGGTGGGGGGGGGGGGGGGAAATCCCCTGATTAGATTTTTCTTCTCTGAGTCGATCCATGGCATAGACTTGACTGCCATGCTTTTTTTTTTTGTTAATATACTAAGCATGTGCAGGGGCCTAGCTAGGAATTTCCCATAGTTTTGGGGCCCAACGGGGGGGGGGGGGCTTTACCTTTTTAGGAGTCCCTGCATTTTGCGTAATATTTAATTTTTAATGTAAAAAAACACTCATTTGGGGTCCCCTCATGTCCCGGGGGGGGGGGGATTTTCAAATTTTCCCTCCTCCCCCCTTTAGCCTAGCTACGCCACTGAGCATGAGCCCATTTAAGACTTAGATATATAGCATCTGTTTTTCTTTGTAATTGAATAAGCTTGGAACTATTGTTGGCCTCCTTCAGAGGAAGAACGACTTTGTCATGTGACTGAAAAGCCCTAAAGAGACATTCCCCGTCCACGTACAACGCAAGTAAATGTGACATTTGCTTTGGTGGTAGAGGTACCTCGTACCTGCCATCATTCTGTAAGACCTAAGGCCAATGCTTTTTCGCTGTCCATAGATTTCTTTGCCACCATCATTCTCTCTCTTTTACTCTATGGCTGCGTCTTCCCTGTAGTCTGTCAAAAGGCTGTGTGAAGCGTCTCCCGACAGCCACAGAGCAGAAAGGGAAGCACTGGAACTAGCAGCTACTAGGCTAGTGAATGACCCAAGTACCGCACACAGTCGGATTGTCTTTCTTAGCGATGCAAAAACAATTCTCCAAAGTTTGGGAAAACTCTGATTCCTCCTAAATAAAATGACTCGGACAGCACTTATAAAGCTCAACAACAACACCAAAAATGTCAAAGTGTGAGTACTGTCTTAAAAGGTCAAAGTGTGAGTACTGTCTTGAAAAGTCTAAGTGTGGGTACTGTCTTAAAAAGTCTAAATGTGAGTACTGTCTTCATAAGACAATCTGTGAATACCGTCTTAAAAAGACAAAATGTGAATACTAGACAACGCCCCATAAAATTAATTTGTAATCAAATATTTTTTCTACGATTCTTACGTTACAGTACTGTCGCAGACGACATCTAGCAGATGATATGTGGCAAGATGTGAGACTAGAATTTCAACTGTCAAAGCATCTCTTCCTCGGCCTTCTCTCGTCCTGTATACATAGTACTTGTATTGTATATTTGCTTTCATGTCTTTTTAAAGGGATGCTCTTAGTACTATGACACATTTATGTAAGGCATGGCATAACATATATAGTGCCGATGTACCAAAACCATAACCATAACTAAATTACTCATATTATTGATAATTCTAATTATTAAATAATTAAAGTAGACGGATACGTTAATGTGGTTTTTGAGATAAGCCCAGAGGACGACTCGAACCTCAGACTTCCGAGCCGACCTCCTAGCAGTGACCAGCTACTAGGCTAACATGTACGTTGACACCCAGGTCTTTAAAAAAAACTTTTCAAGTCTGGACCCGTTCGCCACCCACGGTCACGTGGTCATCCACTTTAGGAGCCCAGCCAGATTTTTGTCGCTGTCACAGACAGTTTTATATTTAGGGCCAACACAAATTGGAGCCTGAGGCTTCTTCCAAAGACAAACAGAGACCCTAATTTAAATTGCATCTCCCCCTGTCTCTCTCTCTCTCTCTCTCTCTTTCTACCTCTCTAACAGTACAAGATGATAACATAAATATCCATAGCTTCAGAAGTGGAAGTAATTGAACTAATAAAAAGAAAAAAAAACACCTTTTCTTAAAAACAAAGCATATAGTAAGTGTATTATTATTATTATTATTATTATTGTTATTAGTTAGTAGTTGTATCTTTAGTTTGAAGAAAGACCGGGAGGGGGGCGGTATCTGGGTAAAAGTTATCATCATAGATTTTGAAATGTACTTTATAAAAAAAAATAATTGTACGACTTGAGTTCGATCTCGACGGCTCAAGCCTTATCAAGTCAACACACTAACCATTGTGCTAGCGAAGTGCTTATGAAAATAGCAGATTTCATAGCAAATAGAATGAGTTTAGTTTTTTTCTCTTGCTTTGCATAGGTGGTCCGCAATTCACTGCCATACAGTAGTGTACAAACAGGTCTTAGTCTTAGTCATATGCATGTCTTGTAGACTTCCATTTTGGTCACTGTAGTGAGCTTCTGGTTTTCCCAAACTCTTGACCTAAGTCCAGCGAAGGTTGAGGCAGCCTTCCCAATGCCTTTTTTTATCTCCTCTTCTAGAGACAGATCATCTTGAATTGTGGATCCCAGATAACTTTTATATAAGCTTTGTAAAAATGTTTCTTCGTCCTTTATTTGAGCACTAAATCATCAAACTCTGTATCGTTTACATTGTACTGGTTAACAGAGTTCGAAAGAGACTTTCTTTATATTCTTTTCTGTCAGATACTTTCTATCATTTTCTTAAAGTGGCCACCGTCCGTCCGTCCGTGCGTTTGCTTTCATTTATTTTCTATATGTCAAAGACCTACTTTATTTTCTATATTGTCACAGACCTCCTCTATTTTCTATATTGTCACAGACCTTCTCTATTTTCTATATTGTCACAGACCTTCTTTATTTTCTATATTGTCACAGACCTTCTTTATTTTCTATATTGTCACAGACCTTCTCTATTTTCTATATTGTCACAGACCTTCTTTATTTTCTATATTGTCACAGACCTTCTTTATTTTCTATATTGTCACAGACCTTCTTTATTTTCTATATTGTCACAGACCTTCTTTATTTTCTATATTGTCACAGACCTTCTTTATTTTCTATATTGTCACAGACCTTCTATATTTTCTATATTGTCACAGACCTTCTATATTTTCTATATTGTCGGAGACCTTCTTGCTTTTTCGTTCCTATGTCTAATACCTTGCATTCTATAGTGTCTCAATGATCTTTCTGCATTTTCTACTTAATATTTTGGCCCGAAAAAAAAAGGAAAAAAAAAAATCTACCTAGAAACTAGAACTTTTCTCCGTGCAGTGTCCAGCAACTGACTGCTGGGATAGCCTCGCTTTCGTTCACTTCTGCTACTTAAGTCTTAAAGTATCGGTTCGTTAAGTACCTGGCATTGTGATCTCATGTAGGGTGGGATGGTCGTGGGGGGAGGGCGATCGATAAATCATCGGTTATTTAGTGAAATGTCGTCTGATCAGGTTCTCCCCAAGGTCACGTGACGTCCACGCGATGTCACAGATAGCCTATTAAAAAAAAATATTTACTTGACGTGAGCACTTGCATGGGTGCGAGGTGGTAATGCGCGTAATCTCACCATTTTAAAAATAAAAACTGTTATTCACAGCGCGATGTGTGCAGCAAACACGGAGACACCGCATGAGAGGAATGCTACATAAATACATAGAAAATAAGAACAAAAAAAAAAGATCTCAGAACTTAAGAAGTTTCCGGTTCTCCATTTCCTGGAGTTTAAAGAATGATTTTTTTTTTTAAATTTTAAATATTGTTACGAATCTCACTATCCAGACTCTGTGTAAAATGCACCATACACCATCAACTTAAAGAACTTGACAACTCAGGGCTCCAAAGTAACGTAAAGCTTTAATGTAAAATAAATTGCAGCCAATACTGTACAATTGGTAACACGTAACACAGGCTGTACAAATATTTCTCCGTGAACAACCGTACCGCCGCATCAACCCTGTCACTGGGATCTGCGTCTCGTTCCGGGCTTGCACTGGGATCTGCGTCTCGTTCCGGGCTTGCACTGGGATCTGCGTCTCGTTCCGGCCTTGTACTGGGATCTGCCTTTCGTTCCGGCCTTGCACTGGGATCTGCGTCTCGTTTAGGGCTTGCACTGGGATCTGCGTGTCGTTCCGGGCTTGCACTGGGTCCAGCAGCTCAGGACTGACTTCATACACTGGGCTCGTTGTGTCGCACTCGATCACAGACCAAGATCAAGACGCCGTTCGTCTCAACTGTACTTGACAGTCCTCCGCACTGAACCGTCGTAATGCTTCGTATAGAACCACGCCGCTGAACCACATTGAACTGTGCTGTAGTCGACCGGATTGTATTGAACCGGGCTCTCCACCATCTAGACTGCGACATCTCCGCTCTTTATATAGGATCCCTGCTGGTCTTGTAGAACCGGACGGAACATCGCTTGACGTTTCTAGTTTCGTCACATGCCTACATCCCTCGAAACGCTCCCAAGCTCTGTTCACGACGCCGATCCTTCCCGAACTCGTCTCGGCTGACCGTCGTAACTCGTAACGGTTGACAGCTCGTCTAGCGCTGGCCTGGGGCGATTTTCGTCGGCTGACTACACACACACCACTACCCCCATCTGTGCCACCACCAGGTTTATAACAATATCATATTAAAATTGTCTATATTACAGGGTTGTTGTTGTTGTTTTTTTTTGTTGTTTTTTTTTTGTAGGAGCGTTATGTTGGCAGAATGGTCAAGAGCTTACCTTTCGAACCAATGGATCCCAAGTTCGATTCCCGGTGAATTCTGGGCTTTTTGAGTTTGGGATTGACGCCCCTGAGTCCACCCAACTCGAATGGGTGCCTGACATGAGTTGGGGAAGTCTGTTGGTCGTTGTGCTGACCACATGACACCCTCGTTAACAGCCTGCCATATGATCAGATGAGCGTCACATTCTCTGCACCATAGATAGAAGGGAATGACATCTTGGAGTTTCACAAATGTGACATTTCTGGGTTGCAAAGAATGTGACATTTCTGGGTTGCAAAGAATGTGACATTTCTGGGTTGCTAATATTTTGGTTGAGAATTGCGCGGAATCTGCGCAAAACAACAGAAATAAAAATCGATTACGCGGAATCTGCGCGCGCGCACACACACACACACACATACAAAGGAAATAAAATTGTTTGTGCGGAATCTACACAAAACAACAGAGATCAAATGGTTGTTTTGCAGTATCGTTATTTCCATGCTTCAAAACTATAAATGTCAATCCTTGTTATTTTTTTGTTTTAGCTTTCTGAATTGCTTTATGAATAATTTCGTCCTCTCATTTCTTCGATTATCGAACTTGGGAAGACCCACAACGGATTATAGAACAATAAAAATAAAAATATTCTTAAAGAAAAGATTAATTAAAAAGGCATCACGAAGATAATGCCCAGGATAAAGACATAATGCATGATTATTAGAAAAGAACTTTTTAAAAAATAAAGCAAGTCATCAATTTAGAAAAAAATATGGATTATAATTTTGTTTCGTTGTTTCTTGAACTTCCTTTTTTTTTAAATTGACTCCATATTTTTAACAGTATCGATTTATTTCAAGTAGATCCTTCTCTACCCCCCCCTTCCCCCATAGCTAGCACCTTAGGAACAATTCTTGCCCAATCTATCCCATAATTTATGGGCGATCGTTGCATCACCACTGATCTTGTAAACTCTAGAGCTTGTAAACTTTGTATAAAACACCTCCAGTCACAGGCATGACCTTTATGACGTCATAACTTGCGTTACGCAAAATCGTACTTTTTGCTTTGACATGTTTTGGTTAGAGGATATTTTTTCTTGAAATGTGATGTCATAGAATCAGTCTATACGTCGTCATAAAAAAGGTTGTCCCTGAAGAAAGATATAAAAAAAAATACTTAGAAAAAAATAAAATTCATCCTTTATAAAATGATTATTTTGTGCTTAATTACTAATGAGTGTTAGCTTTTAATGAAAAAAAAATTACTACATTTTTTACACCTGAACTATATTTTACTAAAATCTTTAATGGATAGAGCCTACATGCGGAAATACCTGAAGATGTAGTCTGTTCAAGATAAAGATTTTCATTTTATACTTTGAAAAAATATAACCTGTCAAACTAGAGTTTTCCCAGTGCGGCCAACGAGGCTGCGAGCTAGTAATTCTTTTCCCGATATACATCAACTGTCAAATTTTAAAGAAAATCGTTAGAGCCGTTTTCGAGAATCGTGTCCACTCAGGTTCCAGGTTTTTGTTTTTTTGACGATAAATGTTGTTGTGGGCTAATCTAATCTGACTTCACTTCTATATTACTAATTACTTCTCATTAGATATAGAACAATACACGTTAACAATATACTTAAGAACGACTTTCACTGTTATAACATGACACCTTTATTTATCACTGGGAAATTCGTCCAGTCTTTATAAACGTCGCTATTTCTAATTAACATCCAAAATAAACTACTTCTATACCATCGCCATGTTGCTCTCTTGACGCCTACGTCTACTACGTCATTAGTCTGTCTTACTACGTCATTAGTCTGTCTTACTACGTCATTAGTCTGTCTTACTACGTCATTACTTTTACCGTCGCTAAAACAATACACAATAGATTCGTCTAACAAAACTAACCTACTCTCTAAACTAGTACATAACAATGTGCAACCTGAATAGAGTGATTGTAAAAAAAATAAAAAATTCCGTAGATTTATAAGTGCTGAAGAAATCAAGAGCGTCTCCACTGGCTCCCATTTCATGACATGTATCAACGCACTTACAACAGAATAATTATAATAATAGTCTTTATTATCTGTGAGAAAATGTGTTTTACGATTGTGCATTACAAAAAAAAAAAAAAAAAAAAAAACCAAAGAATCTGAAGTATAGCCGCAGGATTTGATATAGATATATTTTGTCATACATAATTGAGGATCAAAGAAAAGCCGGTAGATGCAGTAGACGTTAAGAAAAGTACAATAGACCCCCCGGCGAACACTACATTTGTCTGCATCAGATGTGGAAAAATATGTATGTCGCAACCGGGTCTAAGTCGTCACGTGAAACACTGCACTCATCCTTAATCTTCGAAATCGAAGACATTTCCATTAATTATTTGGTCATAATACGCCCCCCCCCTTCCCCACCACCATTTCTCAATTTGTGCTTAAAAAAACAAAACAAAACAACTCATGTTTCAATTGTTAATGGGAGAGAACTCGAGACATAACAGACAGTGCAGTAGTTAACGGGAGGTAACTGTAGACTAGAATTACGTCATTCGTAGTGGGTCACGGGAGGTAACTGTAGACTAGAATACGTCATTCGTAGTGGGTCACGGGAGGTAACTGTAGACTAGAATACGTCATTCGTAGTGGGTCACGGGAGGTAACTGTAGACTAGAATACGTCATTCGTAGTGGGTCACGGGAGGTAACTGTAGACTAGAAAACGTCATTCGTACTGGGTCACGGGAGGTAACTGTAGACTAGAATAAGTCATTCGTAGTGGGTCACGGGAGGTAACTGTAGACTAGAATACGTCATTCGTAGTGGGTCACGGGAGGTAACTGTAGACTAGAATACGTCATTCGTAGTGGGTCACGGGAGGTAACTGTAGACTAGAAAACGTCATTCGTACTGGGTCACGGGAGGTAACTGTAGACTAGAATACGTCATTCGTAGTGGGTCACGGGAGGTAACTGTAGACTAGAATACGTCATTCGTAGTGGGTCACGGGAGGTAACTGTAGACTAGAATACGTCATTCGTAGTGGGTCACGGGAGGTAACTGTAGACTAGAATACGTCATTCGTAGTGGGTCACGGGAGGTAACTGTAGACTAGAAAACGTCATTCGTACTGGGTCACGGGAGGTAACTGTAGACTAGAATACGTCATTCATAGTGGGTCACGGGAGGTAACTGTAGACTAGAATACGTCATTCGTAGTGGGTCACGGGAGGTAACTGTAGACTAGAATACGTCATTCGTAGTGGGTCACGGGAGGTAACTGTAGACTAGAATACGTCATTCGTACTGGGTCACGGGAGGTAACTGTAGACTAGAATACGTCATTCGTAGTGGGTCACGGGAGGTAACTGTAGACTAGAATACGTCATTCGTAGTGGGTCACGGGAGGTAACTGTAGACTAGAATACGTCATTCGTAGTGGGTCACGGGAGGTAACTGTAGACTAGAATAAGTCATTCGTAGTGGGTCACGGGAGGTAACTGTAGACTAGAATACGTCATTCGTAGTGGGTCACGGGAGGTAACTGTAGACTAGAATACGTCATTCGTAGTGGGTCACGGGAGGTAACTGTAGACTAGAAAACGTCATTCGTACTGGGTCACGGGAGGTAACTGTAGACTAGAATACGTCATTCGTAGTGGGTCACGGGAGGTAACTGTAGACTAGAATACGTCATTCGTAGTGGGTCACGGGAGGTAACTGTAGACTAGAATACGTCATTCGTAGTGGGTCACGGGAGGTAACTGTAGACTAGAATACGTCATTCGTAGTGGGTCACGGGAGGTAACTGTAGACTAGAAAACGTCATTCGTACTGGGTCACGGGAGGTAACTGTAGACTAGAATACGTCATTCATAGTGGGTCACGGGAGGTAACTGTAGACTAGAATACGTCATTCGTAGTGGGTCACGGGAGGTAACTGTAGACTAGAATACGTCATTCGTAGTGGGTCACGGGAGGTAACTGTAGACTAGAATACGTCATTCGTAGTGGGTCACGGGAGGAAACTGTAGACTAGAATACGTCAAGGGGGAAAGGCATTCGAGAAACGATGGGTCAAGGTCAATCTAGCAAGGAAACATTTAAAGAGAATAAGTGCCAGAACTATTTCTAAGGGAGCCAGTGGCGTAGCTAGGGTGGGAGAATTTGAAAATCCCCTCGGGGCCCCCACTTGAGTGGGACCCCCCAAATGAGTGTTTGAAATTTTTTCTACATATTAAATATTAATTAAATATTACGCAAAATGCATGGGCCCCCCCAAAGAGGTCAAGCCCCCCCTCCCGGACCCCAAAATGATGGCTAATTCCTAGCTACACCACTGAAGGGAGTTGTATATATCTGGAGATTGATGCCAGGAGACTAACATTAGTTGGAGTTATAAGGTGCTCTACTACATATAGAGATGGAGTGCTTTGAAAAATAATGATGTACTAATTACTATTTAAAAGTCCCTCATCACACTCACTCTCTCTCTCTCTCTCTCTTTCACACACACACACACTTTTAGCATGCATAAACGTGCGTGTGTGTTTCTATGGCATACAACAGTCCGTACGGATGATTGTATCCTGAAGCAATTTTTTTTCCCTAACTTTTGACCCCCCCCCCCATGAGGTCAGAAGGGTAATATATTTTTTTTTTCTTTAGGAGCAATCTGTTGATGAAGGTTTTTTTCGTTCTTTCCGTGTAAATATTTTAAACTCTGGAAGTGGAGATTCTAAGAATGGAGTACACAGTTTGTCTCCACAAGAACAAAAAAACAACACCTAAAACAAAACAAAAATCAACAAAAAAAAAAAGGGTTAATAGAAATGTGAAATGGAAAGGGGAAGTTGTAATTGACTCCCCCCCCCCCCCCCACTCTAATGTGGGATGGTGGAGGTGGTGGTGGGGGGGGGGTTGGAGACGTTAAAAAATAGCTTTAAGACATCCTTGTTTCAATATGAAATATTTCGATTCACTTCTCATCGTTCTCTATTCCCTCTATTATGCGTGTGAGTGTGTGTGTGTGTGTTAAAGAGAGAGAGAGAAAGAGAGAGAGAGAAAGAGAGAGAGAGAGAAAGAGAGGCCGAGAGAGTGACAGAGACGGAGATAGAGGCAGCGAGATAAAGACAAAGAGATTGACAGAGCGAAACACACTGAGGCAGTGAGAGAAGGAGAGAGACAGACAGACAGACAGAGGAGACAGACAGACAGAGTCAAGACTGACAATCAGATTGACAGAGACTTAGAGAGAAACACAGAGAGCGACACAGAGAGAAAGACAGGCAGACAGAGAGGAGAGACATGGAGAGAGACAGAGACAAAGAGTGCCAAAGTAAGAAAGAGAACGACAAACAGAGAGACACAGAAAGAGATTTAACGAAATTAAAATACAAATAAAAATAAAGCAAGAAAACGAAAAAGAAACTGATTGAAAAAAAACTTTCTTACTTTCTCTCGCGATACTTACCGCCTCCTCATATTAAGTCTATAGATAATTAACAAGACAGTGAAAAGAGAACAAAAAAAAAAAAAGACTCAGACATGGATAGAAATAGACTGGCGGAAATGAAGACAGACGATAAAAAAAGAAACAAGAAAGATAGAGATGGAATGAAGAAAACAGAGATGGACACGAGCAAAGAAATGGGTTAAGAAGACTAGACTCCAGTCATCAAGGGATAAAGTGGAAAGAACTGTCTGGTCAGCTGGTGAATGCTCCGTCTAGGACCGTTCGGACGTCCCCATGCGGTGTCCATTATTAAAATCTTCTCTTCTCACATGAGTTATAGCCCCTTGCTGTGAACGTAATAGACTAGGTCTGGATGCTTGTGAATAGAAAGAATGACAATTATACAGTGGTACTAATACGCTGTGTGGGTGGGATAAGAACACTATTGTTTATGGTTCTTGGACTCAAAATAAGAAAAGCCTGCAAGCTAACTTTTAAGTTAGAATTATGTCTGTATACTTTAAATATCCAAAGAAAGACATGCCTTTCAACTAAAGAACTTATAATTGCTATCGTATTATGCGCAGGACCGGACTTAGGCCACTGAACCTATGCGGTCACAGTGAACCCCGCCCTTTCATTGCCCCCCCCCCCAATTCTAGGTGTACATTATTAAATTTAACCATTTTAACATATATATATATAAGGGTTTCCGCGGTCTCCTGTTTTTTTTCCAGAAACTCCTGGAAATCTCCTGAAATTATTAAAATCTCCTGAAATTCATACAAATTTCCTGAAAAATAGACAAAATTGTCATTTTGGGGTACAATCCTACGCGCGGTGAAAGAAAACGGCATTGTCAGCTTTCATTTAATAAAAATTTATTGCTAAGACGAATGTATTTTCTAACACAAAATCTTAATTTTGACATTATGCTTATCCCTAACCAAACTGGGCCCCGCGCAATCCATTTCGCATAGGGCCCGCAATTGTTAGAGCAGGCCCTGATTATGCGTTTAATGGGTCTTTGACCTAATTATTGAGTACTGATGAAATCACATTTAAACGTATATATAAATAACACTTATGTACTTAGTGAATAGTGTCTTATACAGAGCTCTACTATATTACGTTGCATCATAGGATAATAAACTTTGGTTCTGAAACGTAGGCCTATGCCTCAGATTAACAGCACAGTATTTTTCCTTGGCACAGTCTGCAAAAGAGCTGACAGCTCAACAGCAAAAAGCTGGCTAGAAGTAGAAGAAGAAGAATATGTCCTATTTCTGAAAAGTCCATTGTCTTTTTCGGATGCAATTTTCTGCCTCTACGCTGGCCACTGGGCTGGTCTTAAAAGTGACCAAAAAAAGCATCTCGTTGCTTCTTTCTCCAATGTAAAGTAAAGTTCTCCTTTCAGACATTGGGGTTTACAGGGTCTATAGGGCAGATGATGCAAAGGTCATCTATTTCTGTGGCCAACGGTTAACAAGATGTCATTTGGCCAGCACAACGACCAACCGCCTTTACTTTTTTCCCCAACTAATGTCAGGTACTTATTAGACTCAGAGGCGCTCAATGATCCTGAAATAAAAAATCCCAGTCGACACCAGGATTCGAACCGGCCGGTTCGAAAGGCAAGCGCTTTACCGCTCAGCCACCTCGCTTCCTCTTTCTGCAATGTGCATATCACAAAAGAATGCGTTTGCGGGTCATTATCTATCGCTTCGTGATGCCTTGGTGAAATGAATCGTAAAAAAAAATTCTGATTCGGACCTGATATCCGTTCCGTCGGGATTTGATATCAACACCTTGACTTTAGCTGTGAAGAACTTGAACACAACCATCTCTCATACGATACCTTAAAAAAGCCACCTAAACTCTTTAACTCTTTCTCTCCGTAATTATTTACCACATTCTGGTGGAATCAACGTTGGTATCATCAGTTAGGAGAGAAAGAGTTAAGATCCTCAAGGGTCTACGTGTTACATTTTTAAGAGCTATTGTTAAAGTTTTAGCTGACGATGAGTTGTTTGGGTGTCAGGTTTATGCTAGCTATGCGATCACGACCTGTCAAGTTCCAGTTGATACGTTGATAATGATCCAGTGTCACAAGATCTAACTGGAGCATTCTTTTCAGAGGAGTTTAGATCTAGTGATGAAATATCGGATAGGTCATGAACAGCAAAGTAACAGAAGCTTACGTTCTTGGTCGACAAAAGTAGACAAACATTGTGCAGAGATCAGGCACGTTTCAACATGAGACAATATAGAGAGAGAAAGCGAGAGAGAGAGAGAAAGAGAAAGAGGGAGAGAGAGAGAGAAAAAGCGAGCGAGATAGAGAGAGAAAGAGAAAAGGAGAGAGAAAGCGAGAATTAAAGAGAGATTAAAAAAAAAAGTACCACAGAGATCAGGCACGTTTCAATATTAGACAATATAGAGAGAAAGAGAAAGAGAAAAAAACAAGGTGAGTAAAGAAAGAAAGAGAGAGAGAAAAATAGAGAAAAGGAGAGAGAAAGAGAGAGAAATAAACAGAGTTAAAAAGAGATAGGAAGAGAGAAATAAAGAGAGAAAGAGATAATAAAGAGAGATAAAGAGAAAAAAACAAAGAGAAAAAAAGAAAAAGAGAGAGATAAAGAGAAAATACAAAGAGAAAAAAAAAAGAGAGAGATAAAGAGAAAATACAAAGAGAAAAAAGAAACAGAAAGAGAGAGAGAGGAGAGGAGGAAGGCAAGAAGGAGAACAATTTATTGAGGGAGAAAGTGGTAGAATGAAAGAAGAGGAAAGGGAATGGAAATAACAAGAGTCACGGAGGGAGTGCGGGGGGGGGGTAGGAATATAAGAGGGTAAGAGAGACATTGAGAAAGAGAGATGAAGAGAAAGATGAGACTGTGAATAGAAACCAATAAAAAGAGGGATAACGTAAATAAAGAAGAGAGTAGTTATTGTTGATAATGATACGGATATTTCTGTTTTAGTTGTCAAATGTTTGACATGTTTCGGATGCTCCTTCAGATAATTTACTTCCTAGTCCAAACCTCCCGCAGGACGACGGGGGATATGACAACGGGCAAGGTCTGAACCCAGGACCATCGCGACGACTGAACGACAGTCTAGCGCGCATACCGACCAGGTAGCCATCCATTATGTCTATATGTAATTTATTAAGAAATAATGAATTTTTATAATTCTAATGATAAAAATTCAAGTAAGTTAGAAGGTTCTAGACAGATGACAACTTCCTGATTTTACCGGCATTACAACACTTAAAAAAAAACAACTAATGGTAGCTGGCACGCAGAGGCGTAGTGGGGGAGGGGTGCAAAGGGGCATGATGCCCCGGGCTCTACCCTCAGGGGGGCGTCACATACAGAGGGGTGCCTATATGGGTTCATGGTCAAATGGGGGAGGGGGGATCAATAAAGTACCTTGCCCCAGGCGCACGTTTAGTTCACTGTGACCCTGCTGGTAAGACTTAGTGAATGTAAACTTTACTGCATGGTTTCCCGTTATATAGTAGGTCAATAGATTACATTAAAAGGTTTGTGTGACGCCACATAGAAACCCGGTGAAAATCTGACCCCTATTTTTAATGTGTAGAACAATTACGCCAGAAAGACTTACATTACTAAGTTATTATTGAAAATATAATGTTTGTAAAATGTTTGTAAAATGTTTTACATGTTTCGGATGTTCCTTCAGAGTTGAAGATAATTACTTCCTAGTCCAAACCTCCCGCAGGACGACGGGGGATAGGAGCGGACAGGGTTTGAACCCTGGACCATCGATAAATCTGAACGACAGTCCAGTGCGCAAACCGCACGACCAGGCAGCCGTGGAAAGAATAAGCTATTCATTTTCTGTAAATCAAAACACATACAATCTATAAAAAAAATTGTCAAAACCATCGGCGTTTCCCTTAAATTAAACAACACATTGGAACGTTAGAACAAGATGCCAAACATCTGAAAACAGCTTTAATTTACTGCTGCTAACATATTTATAAAACAGCATTAAACTAAAGCAAACATAAATTTTCAATAAGTTTTTTTTTCTCCTCTTGTCGTGACCTCTACACCAGATTCAAACTCGACATTTCATTATCTCCCTCTATTTTATTTTTAAACACACTACTTTAAAAAAAATATTTTTTTTTGAAAAATTTTACTTAAAAAAATTAACATTGGAGATTTTCTTGATATTTTTTGTCTTCTATTTCTTGGGTTTAATCTGACATAAATTTTTTTGTCTCGTTTTCAATTTATTCAGGGCGCAGCTGTCTTCCTTTAACGCCAATCTCGGATTAATAAAGTGAACACCTCGCTTGTGCGCATGACAGGAAGTCAATAAAGAAAAGAATGCAGACGACGAAGCTGGTGCGCGAAATTTTGACGATAGTAGCTCTTCTTTTACAGACATTGGGTAAGTTCTAAATAGGACCGGCCCCACATTTAAATGTGGTCCTTGTTCACACCCCACACCACCCACACACACACACTTTTATTTTTAAACACACTACTTTAAAAAAAAGTTTTTTTTGAAAAATTTTACTTACAAAAAATTTATAATGTGGACACACACTTTCCAATCATTTTAGGATCATTCATGAATTTCTACCACTATTTCCCCTCACTTTAAGGGATACAATATTTCGCTGTATCAGACGCCCACCCCATCTTACCTAAGTTGATCCTTTAGGAGTTATAGCAGACACCCTCATGGCGTGACACCATAATGGGGAAAAAATAAACAGATAATTTTTTAATAAGATATTGTCTTTGATTGCAAAGATTAAAGATAAATGCATTTTTCATATACACACGTGACAACAAAGACCTTGTTGCGACCTACTTATTTTGCAACATCTAATGCAGACAAAAGCGTTGTCCGCAGATGGGTATATGTAAGTTCTCATTTTGTCGTCTATGCCTGTCTACGCCTGTCTTCGACAAAGGCTTTCCTTTGGTCCTCAGATGTGTGTCAAGTGACCTTCTTTTGATCTCTTCAGCTGTCTCTTCCAACTACTTTCTTATAAGCCAGTGTGGACAAAATGGTGCCTGAATTAAGCCTTATAGTGCTTCCGGGGGCACCTCTGTTACGCTCGCTTTAAATCACTCTTGGTATGTGGCCATCCCCCAATACGGGATATGTGTCCCACCAAGTGCAACTGTCGAATGTCCACACCAGCTACAGGCCGTATAGATATTTGTAGGTAGTCTTTCCAGCGTACATATCTATTAAGGGCCTCGCTTTCTGTCACCGCGAAAGTTACGTGGGGTAACTCTTGTCCAACTTGCAGAAATAAAAGTTAGCTTTCCATGAATGTTTCATTGCAGTTGTCTACATGGTTGGGCCATAAAGAGAATTATATATATATATTGCAAAGCGCATATTTAGTTTGCTTACTACATCTTTCATATTTAAAAAAAAAATAATTACGACAGTTGATTAACTAATTGGTTATTTTTTGGTTTGTTTTTATTTATGCGTTGTCATCGACAGTGAATAATTTATGCACATTTTCTACTTGATCCGAAAAAATGGAAAGCGTGAGAAATGAACACATGCAGAAGTTTGACCCGACTGACTGGCCTTTACAATAGAGTCCGTATAAGCGAGGTAACTAGGTCTTTTTCTGGACAATTCGCCGTTTTTTTTTTGTCTGGTTTGGCCCATTGATTTGCTTCAGCATTCAGTCCACTATATCCTACAAGTTATAAAACAAAAATCATTATGTAAAAACCCAGACGAAATATTTTTTTTAAACAAAAAGTCTACCAGTGGCGTAGCTAGGACTTTATCATCTTTTGTGGCCCGGGGGGCTTGACCTCTTTAGGCGCCCCGGCATTTTGACATTAAACAGCATGACATGAGATAATGGCGTAATATTTAATTTAAAAAAAATTCGAACACTCCTTTGGAGGACCCTTAAGTGGGGCCCGGGGGATTTTCAAATTCCCCCGCCCATCCCTCAACCATAGCTACGCCACTGAATTCTACTTGTAAACTTTAGTCAAAATATATCTTTTAACATCTTATTCATATTTCTTTTTCCGACAACGAACGATAACCCTGCTTGAATATTTCATTCAAATTGAATTTAATGTAGTCTCCAAGGAACTGCAACCCACGCAGTCGTTGTTTCTTTATAATAAAAGAAGACATTTTTTGTATTTATTTATTATGTAAGCTTGAAATGAAATTATACTTTTGACTTTACCAGCATTTTAACGAAACAATATTTTAAAGCTATCGTTTGTCAGTGGACTGAAGTTGAAGATTTTCATGCAATTAGGTTAACACATAAATACCAAGAAATAGTCCACAATAGCTTACAACAAATGGAGGCATGAATACGCACACTAACGACATATACCTCACACCGCTAAGGGTACTGAGACAGTTCACGTAACCAAACCCATCCATTTTTCCCGGTCAGACAAGACACAGGGTTTGTGAACCATCTTTCTCCATTCCTCTCTGTCCTTCGCCGTGGATAGAATTTCATTCACTGACAGGCCTGTCCATTCTTCGATGTTGTCTTCCCATCGCTCTCTCTGTCTTCCTCTTCTTCTTCCTGGTACTGTACCCTGCAGGAAGGTCCTCAAGGGCCCCTAGGACCTTGTGATGAGGCCATAGATTTTTTTTTGACAGTGGTGTCTGATACCCAGCATTTGTTTGTAGCATTTGTCGGTAGCCTTTGTCTGTAGCATTTGTTTGTAGCATTTGTCTGTAGCTTTTGTCTGTAGCCTTTGTCTGTAGCCTTTGTCTGTAGCATTTGTCTGTAGCCTTTGTCTGTATCTTTTGTCTGTATCTTTTGTCTGTAGCATTTGTCTATAGCATTTGCTCTCAAAGGCTTTAAAAAAAAGTTGAATTATTATTTCAACCTCAGCGCTCAATTTTGAAACATACATGTTAGGAGTTGAGACAATAGTTGTTCATTGGATTGGTACATGGTACATACATACCTCTAATTAACTGCTTAAATTTAATTTCATTGTCAGAAAAGGCATAGTGATGTTAAATAATCATTTTATAGAGTGCATTGGTTTATTTGCCGGATTTATATTTTTCTATGTTTATTCAGTACTGAAGAGATGACCTTGCCAACAACACATAAGACACTAACATAACTTTACGGTCTACACAACAGTTCACGTTAAAATTGTTCATAAGCTGTCCAAACTTGACGATCACTGGGTTGTCCATTGTCCTCCGTTGTAGACGAACGAAGTTATTTGGGATTCTTCCGGAAGGATCTGTCCTTATTTCCTACGGAAGCCCAAAGGTTCCAAGAAGTATAAATGTTTTTATTGGAGCGATTGAATTCCTGTTATGTACCACGGCTAATCAACACAAAGCATTGTTCGTGTGCATCACTCAGTCATAAGTACCATGCCATTGTATACAGTCTGAACTCTATTTCTATGACCGCTTTATTCCCAAATCACTAGTAGAGAAGTCTCTACTAGTTAACAGACAGGTACCGGTTTCCAGATGTTAACTTGTCAATGTAATATTTTTTTTATTTTTTTTTAAAGGAAACCTCAGAATTTGCGCTATTCAGTTTTAGCTTTATCATCATAGGAATCCTTGGGCCTTGGGCCTCTTTTCTTTACCTCTTTTTTGGGCTTTATGTGCCTCTTTTTTGGGCCATCTTGCCTCTTTTGTGGGCTTTATGTGCCTCTTTTTTGGGCTTTATGTGCCTCTTTTTTGGGCCATCTTGCCTCTTTTGTGGGCTTTATGTGCCTCTTTTGTGGGCTTTATGTGCCTCTTTTTTGGGCTTTATGTGCCTCTTTTTTGGGCCATCTTGGCTCTTTTGTGGGCTTTTTTTTTTAATATGTTTTTATTTGTAAGTTATCATAATTCACAAGTATTAAATCATAAACAATTGAAAAGTGATTAACCTAAAAATATAATAACAGTAATAGAAATATTATTTAATATCAAAGACTTAATACCTAACCAATGAACCCCCTAAAGACAGAAAAATGCTACAAGTATACTCTACTCCAGAACAATCAACACAATATCAGATATCCCTGACCCCCAACACCCTATTTCTGAAAAACTACATGAGCATTGTACAGGTATATAAAAAATCAAACTAGATAATTCTCTACCCTAAAGTCCATTATTTTTCTAAATGTTAATTCCAAGTGATTAGGATCAAACACCTTATTATTATGTAGACATTTGAGCCAGCTAGCACAAACAAGATTCCTGTATTCTGAAACTATTATTATATAACACTAGAGGCAAAAAATATATTTATATATAAACAGATAATTATTGTTTTCCACTGGGTGTTAAAAAGTTGAATATTTTATAAATATACAATGAGCGCATATGGGTTTCAAACACTTTACTACTGCAAAAGCTATATTGTTACGGGTTTAGAAAACAAATCACCTAAAATTTATGGAAAGTTCGGGGTTTTAAATATATTAGAGCTTGTTTAACCTGGATATGTTGCAATTGTGGCTAAATATGTGGGTAGATGTGGCTAAATATGTGGGTAGATGTGGCTAAATATGTGGGTAGATGTGGCTAAATATGTGTGTAGATGTGACTAAATATGTGTGTAAATGTGACTTAATATGTGGGTAGATGTGACTAAATATGTGGGTGGATGTGACTAAATATGTGGGTGGATGTGACTAAATATGTGGGTAGATGTGACTTAATATGTGGGTAGATGTGACTAAATATGTGGGTAGATATGACTAAATATGTGGGTAGATGTGACTTAATATGTGGGTAGATGTGACTAAATATGTGGGTAGATGTGACTTAATATGTGGGTAGATGTGACTAAATATGTGGGTAGATGTGACTAAATGTGTGGGTAGAGATGAGCCCACACAAACAGATGAGCCCATACAAAGAGATGAACCCATACAAAGAGATGAGCCCATACAAAGAGATGAGCCCTATAGATCGCAAAGTCTGAAAGGGTTACTTTACTTTGACTTTAAATGGCTTAGAAATCACATGATTAATATGTATCATTAGTTGGCTTAAACTGCACAGTCCTTTAAGAGACTAAAATGTGTGACTAGTGTTGAGAAGGGGAGTTTATATCATAGGATGACTACTTAAAATAATGACTTAATATTCATCAACTATTTGTAATAGAATTAGTTCTCCGAAATTGAATACACTGAAAGATATATTGGAGATGATCATACATGGAGGCCAATCTATAACATAAAAGTAAAGTTCCCCTTTAAGACCTTCCGATCTTTGGGACAGAGAATGTGAAAGTCATCGATTTCCCCGGCCCATGGTTAAAGATGGTGTCAGGTAGCCAGCACAACACTATAGATCTACTTGCATTACACACCACTTACGTCCATTGATATGTCAGGTTCAGTGTGAGCGCTTAGGACGAAAAAGGAAATTTCATGCGAATCCGTACGACAGTTGATGAGATCTCTTGATCATTCAGTCATTAAGTCATTGGTATTTTGCTCTTATAATATATAACACTAAAATTAAGCTTTAAGTTAAAGCATGTTGGCATTGATGTTTTGATTAACCAATTTCTTAAAAAGAAAAATGAGAAGCGCTTTAAATAACACATTTTTGGTGCGCCTGTTGTATAGAATTCTGCAAGTTTTGAAAAGCGAGGTATTTTAATAAACCATACAAAAAAATGTGTGCACTTTTCAGTTTTGCAGAATTAAAATTTCGCTTGTAGCAGAAAGTTATTGTTAATTAACAGTTAACAACAGTGACCTTACAATAATTCGTCCTTGACCTTGTTTATTTTATCTATTTATTTCAAAATTTCTCCAAATCTTCTTTCTTTTCATTTTCTTATTTTTAAGTTACATTACATCGCCACCACAGTTTATGATATCACTTTCTGTTATTTTTCTATTTGTCTGACGTTATTTGGTTTAGAAAAAAATTTTGCTTCAGTCATAAAAAAGCCGAATTAATTAAAATACTTTGATGTTAGATTTTAAATATTAGTAAATTTATGATATTAATTATCTGAAATTTTCAAGTTGAGAGACTATGTCTACGCTACAAACTCTATCGCTAATCTGAAGCTTCTGACACCAAAATAATTCCATAAAAAAAATATCGTTTCCTTCAGAGAGTCCAGCAGACGATTAACTGTGAAAATAAAATCATTACGCACGAGTTTGTGTTTGTTCTAGAGATGGATTACTCTAAAACCAGATTTCCTCAAGAGGCTTCATGACCTTTGAACCTTAATCTAGGCTTGTTACGTGAAATCCGGGATTGTTTTTTTTTTTCTCCTTGATTATTTTACCTCATAAGATTTTGTTATGACTCATTCGAGCCATCAATATGATAATTGAGCAAAGAGAATGTGGACTTTTGTGTTCAAACTCGGAGCACTCCTCGCCCAGTCCTTTCTAACAACCTTGGATTAAGCCATGAAAAAGTGACCCAGGGCGAGACTAATCGTTATAGAATGCCTGACCAGTGACGTCACAACCTTGGGCAGTTTAGACCAATAGCTAATTAACCATTACATTGTTCTAGCTTTGACCCTTACAGTCCCATGTTCTAACATTGACCCTTAAAGACACGAGTTCTAACTTTGACCCTTACTGTCCCAAGTTCTAACTTTGACCCTTACAGTCCCAAGTTCTAACTTTGACGCTTACAGTCCCAAGTTCTATCTTTGACCCTTACAGTCCCAAGTTCTATCTTTAACCATTACTGTCCCAAGTTCTAACTTTGACAATTAGAGTCCCAAGTTCTAACTTTGACAATTACAGTCCCAATTTCTAACTTTGACCCTTACAGTCCCAAATTCTAACTTTGACCCTTACAGTCCCAAGTTCTATCTTTGACCCTTACAGTCCCAAGTTCTAGCTTTGACCCTTACAGTCCCAAGTTCTAGCTTTGACCCTTATAGTCCCAAGTTCTAACTTTGAACCTTATAGTCCCAAGTTCTAGCTTTGACCCTTATAGTCCCAAGTTCTAGCTTTGACCCTTATAGTCCCAAGTTCTAACTTTGACCCTTACAGTCCCACGTTCTAACTTTGACCCTTATAGTCCCAAGTTCTAACTTTGACCCTTACAGTCCCAAGTTCTAGCTTTGACCCTTATAGTCCCAAGTTCTAGCTTTGACCCTTATAGTCCCAAGTTCTAACTTTGACCCTTACAGTCCCACGTTCTAACTTTGACCCTTATAGTCCCAAGTTCTAACTTTGACCCTTACAGTCCCAAGTTCTAGCTTTGACCCTTATAGTCCCAAGTTCTAACTTTGACCCTTACAGTCCCACTTTCTAACTTTGACCCTTACAGTCCCACGTTCTAACTTTGGCCCTTACATCCAAAGTGAATGATGACATTAAAACATCACAGCTTCCCCTTGTGGAGCCTGGCCCTGGATAACAAGTGTGTGTGTGAGAGAGAGAGAGAGAGAGAGAGAGGGGGGAGAGAGAAGGTTGGGAAGTGGAGGGCGTGTCATGTTTATCAAGGGACATAATCCAAATGTGATTATCATCATCCACTTAGTGAAGATCCTCATGTATAGCAGATCACGCTTTTTGGTGTAGAAAAAAACATCTAATGCCATTGTCTCCCCTGAACTCATTTCGTATCATGTGACTAAGTCTGCAAAGTTAGAAGCTAATACAAATATTAAAGAACAAACTTGCTTTCAGGACATTATTTTTTTTTAAAGTATATTCGTTTCCATTTTAATAATAGAAATAATAATTATAATAATAATAATAATGACAGTAGCCTCCTCCTTCGTGATAAAAAATTAACATACCTCTTTCCATATGAAGATGATGGCTGTGAAGTTGAATCTCTTTTCCTATGAAGATGATGGCTGTGTAGTTGAATCTCTTTCCCTATGAAGATGATGGCTGTGTAGTTAAATCTCTTTTCCTATGAAGATGATAGCTGTGTAGTTGAATCTCTTTTCCTATGAAGATGATAGCTGTGTAGTTGAATCTCTTTTCCTATGAAGATGATAGCTGTGTAGTTGAATCTCTTTCCCTATGAAGATGATAGCTGTGTAGTTGAATCTCTTTCCATATGAAGATGATAGCTGTGTAGTTAAATCTCTTTTCCTATGAAGATGATGGCTGTGTAGTTAAATCTCTTTTCCATATGAAAATGATGGCTGTGTAGTTAAATCTCTTTTCCATATGAAAATGATGGCTGTGTAGTTGAATCTCTTTTCCATATGAAAATGATGGCTGTGAAGTTGAATCTCTTTCCCTATGAAGATGATGGCTGTGTAGTTGAATCTCTTTCCCTATGAAGATGATGGCTGTGTAGTTGAATCTCTTTCCCTATGAAGATGATGGCTGTGTAGTTGAATCTCTTTTCCTATGAAGATGATAGCTGTGTAGTTGAATCTCTTTTCCTATGAAGATGATAGCTGTGTAGTTGAATCTCTTTTCCTATGAAGATGATAGCTGTGTAGTTGAATCTCTTTCCCTATGAAGATGATAGCTGTGTAGTTGAATCTCTTTCCCTATGAAGATGATAGCTGTGTAGTTAAATCTCTTTTCCTATGAAGATGATGGCTGTGTAGTTAAATCTCTTTTCCATATGAAAATGATGGCTGTGTAGTTAAATCTCTTTTCCATATGAAAATGATGGCTGTGTAGTTGAATCTCTTTTCCATATGAAAATGATGGCTGTGAAGTTGAATCTCTTTTCCTATGAAGATGATAGCTGTGAAGCTTCACACCCAAACATTAGGCCCATTGCCTGTCTTATTGTAAGACTTGTTGCTAGTCTTCTTTGTTTTGCTTTTCTGCCGTCTATCAGTGTTCAACAAAAGTTTCATAGTGATAGTTGAGGTAAGCCATTCAAAGATCGACTTATGTCACAATGGTTCCTCACATGGATATAGTGTTAATCTGACAAAATGGCTGTCCGCTTCGTGTAGAACTCAAATGGCCATTCTTCTTTCTTGGTTTGTTTTCTGTTGTCATTGCATAGTTCTCTCTCTCTCTCTCTCTCTCTCTCTTACTATCTCTCTTACTCTCTCTCTCTCTCTTACTCTCTCCCTCTCTCTCTCTCTTTTACTCTCTCTCTCTCTTACTCTCTCCCACTCTCTCTCTCTCTTACTCTCTCTCTTACTCTCTCTCTCTTACTCTCTCTCTCTCTTACTCTCTCTCTCTCTTACTCTCTCTCTCTTACTCTCTCTCTCTTACTCTCTCCCACTCTCTCTCTCTCTCTTACTCTCTCTCTCTTACTCTCTCTCTCTCTTACTCTCTCTCTCTTACTCTCTCTCTCTTACTCTCTCTCTCTTACTCTCTCTCTTAATCTCTCTCTCTCTTACTCTCTTACTCTCTCTCTCTCTCTTACTCTCTCTCTCTTACTCTCTCTCTCTCTCTTACTCTCTCTCTTACTCTCTCTCTTAATCTCTCTCTCTCTTACTCTCTTACTCTCTCTCTCTCTCTCTTACTCTCTCTCTCTTACTCTCTCTCTTACTCTCTCTCTCTCTTACTCTCTTACTCTCTCTAAGAGCTCTCTCTCTTACTCTCCTACTCTCACTCTCTTCTACTCACTTTTCGCCCTTGCTTCATCCATCTGTCCATTGGACGGCTGCCTGTTTAAATACTGGTTGCCAGTTGCTAACAATATTCAATAATTTATTATTCATATCTCTACTTGTTCCTCATTGTTATTGCCCAGTCTCTCTCTCTCTCTCTTTCTCCCCCCCCCTCTCTCTCTCACACATGCACGCACTCTCTGACACACACTCAATCGCTATGTCATCACAGAATTTCATTTCTTATTTCGCTTTTGAAATCTGCGTGTCTAGGAGAAATAGATAATATCTTTGTTGTCTCTCTTTCTCTCTTTTTTTCTGCCCAATAACGCAGCGTTGCTTTTTTATCATTTTTATCTCTTTTTCTTTCTTTCTCTTTATCTCTTCTTTATCTATCCATCTTTCTCTTCATTTTTCTTATTAACTGCTAATTGTTTTTTTTTAAATCTATTTGCTCTCTCGTTCTAGCTTTCTCTACATCTTTCTGTCTCTTTCTTTTACTCTCTGCCTCTCTCTATCACCCTGTATTTTTCTGTCTGTCTGTCTCTCTGTCTTCTCTGTGTCTCTATCAGCCTGTATCTTTCTGTCTGTTTGTCTGTCTCTCTGTCTTCTCTGTGTCTCTATCAGCCTGTATCTTTCTGTCTGTCTGTCTCTCTCTCTCTGTCTTCTCTGTGTCTCTATCAGCTGTATCTTTGTGTCTGTCTGTCTGTCTTCTCTGTGTCTCTATCAGCCTGTATCTTTCTGTCTGTCTGTCTCTCTCTCTCTGTCTTCTCTGTGTCTCTATCAGCCTGTATCTTTCTGTCTGTCTGTCTGTCTGTCTTCTCTGTGTCTCTATCAGCCTGTATCTTTCTGTCTGTCTGTCTGTCTGTCTTCTCTGTGTCTCTATCAGCCTGTATCTTTCTGTCTGCCTGTCTGTCTGTCTGTCTTCTCTGTGTCTCTATCAGCCTGTATCTTTCTGTCTGCCTGTCTGTCTGTCTGTCTTCTCTGTGTCTCTATCAGCCTGTATCTTTCTGTCTGCCTGTCTGTCTTCTCTGTGTCTCTATCAGCCTGTATCTTTCTGTCTGCCTGTCTGTCTCTCTCTCTGTTTTTTTTTTCTGTTTGTATGTGTTTGTGTGTCTGTCTCTCGCTCTCTCTGTCTGCCTCTCTCTGTCTGCCTCTCTCTGTCTGCCTCTCTCTGTCTGCCTCTCTCTGTCTGCCTATCTCTCTGTCGCTGTTTCTCCGTCTCTCTCTCTGTCTCTCTCTCTGACTCTCTCTGTCTCTCTCTCTCTGTCTCTCTCTGTCTTTCCGTCTCAATCTCTTAGATATTTAGTCAATGAAACCACTTGCTACTCTAACAATGTTCTATCACGTGACAAAATAACGGCTTAGACAGATGAGGATAAATACAACCTAGCTCTTCTTTTCTTATTCCCACTAATCAGCCACAGTCACTACATTGGACCACCATATAATCGGACCAGCCGCTTATTCCGACCGAATTCTTTAGTACCGACATCAATTCTATTATAGAGTCGAATTCGGCTAATTGAACCAGCCGGTTAATAGGCCGAAACGAACACATCTAGATGTGGTCCAATTAACCATATTCGACTGTACCATCACGGTATTCTTTTCTTCATGAGGGAACAGGTTGAGAGAGATTTCAATTGTGTGGTATGCGCTTCGGAATATCATTGCGATGTTCCCGGGTTCGAACCCTCACCCGCTTCCACACCTTGCCGTCCTGCAGGAGATTCAGACTAGGAGGTAATAAACTTTATTTCTGAAGGAGCTTTCAAAACTTATAAAACAAAGCAAAGAAAATCAAGTTTGCACATACAAATGAAATATTTAGTTTAAAAAAAATAGTCTCTTTACCGGAAATGGAAATAAATAATGAAAGAATGTCAACTATATCTTTTATCGTATGATTGGAAGCAGCCAATCAGAATGTGGTACGTATCCAAGACATCCAAAATATAAATACAACAATGCTTCGTCTGCAGACAAACTTGGTGCTTTCACTAACTTAAGGGCCCTGCTAGTGGCGTAACATCCATGGCGCGATGGGGGTTAAATGAACCCGGGCCCACAACTACCAGGGGCCCACAGTCTGTGGCGTTTAACAATGGCGCAAAGGAGGTGATTACACTTGGGCCCATAACTCTTGATCAGTTGGGGGCTCACGTGATAACTTATGGATGACCCTAAAGGAAAAAAAATAATTGCCCTTTTGTAAACTATGATATTAGAATCTGAAAAACGTTATATTTATTTTAAAACATTAACCCGTGTTGCTAGAGTATATATATCAGTGGCTTGGAGTGTTTTAATGAAAGGATAAACTATTGATAGTATTTGTATTAACGGGGAGGGGGAGAGAGTTACAGAAAAATAAGGGAAGGAAAGGGGTAACAATAACAATTAGGTCTATAGGGATAGCCCTGATGGTCACGAATTAATATTTCGAAACAGCTGATAATTATTCAATTTTCTCAAACCTTAATCTATTTCTCTTATTTTTTTGTATTTAAAATATTAAAATTAGCATTTCTTAATGTTGTAATTATTATTTAGATTGGGTATAAGATCATGACAAACTAAAGAATTATTGATAAGTCTACAATCTTCTATGTTCATAATCTCTCCACGAGCAGAGTGGTTACTATATTGGCTTGAGCCATGAGTTCGAATTCAGGTCCTTTTAACTTTATTTTAATAGAAAATATTTATTTAATATTTTAGATCTATTACACGTTTAATGACATGACCGATCCAAACTAATTGATACAATTACGCTTTATATAAGTTGTTGTTTTTTTTTAAGTATTTTTTTTTTTTGTTTTTCTTGTTACAGTAATAGTGTTTGACTGATGGTGTTTGACTGATGATGTTTGACTGATGATGTTTGACTGATGGTGTTTGACTGATGATGTTTGACTGATGATGTTAAACTGATGATGATTGACTGATGATGTTTGACTGATGATGTTTGACTGATGATGCTTGACTGATGATGTTTGACTGATGATGTTAGACTGATGATGTTAGACTCATGATGTTTGGCTGATGATGTTTGACTGATGATGTTAGACTGATGATGTTAGACTGATGATGTTTGGCTGATGATGTTTGGCTGATGATGTTTGACTGATGATGTTTGACTGATGATGTTTGACTGATGATGTATGACTGATGATGTTAGACTGATGATGTTAGACTGATGATGTTTGACTGAAGATGTTAGACTGATGATGTTTGACTGATGATGTTTGGCTGATGATGTTTGACTGATGATGTTTGACTGATGATGTTTGACTGATGATGTTAGACTGATGATGTTAGACTGATGATGTTAGACTGATGATGTTTGGCTGATGATGTTTGACTGATGATGTTAGACTGATGATGTTAGACTGATCATGTTTGACTGATCATGTTAGACTGATGGTGTTTGTCTGATGATGTTAGACTGATAACAAACTCGCAATTAAACTCTGCACTCTATACAGACGAAATAAAGAAACTAATAGTGAATACAATAAATGAACAATGGACAAGCTCTCACCCAAATCACAAGAAAGATGATGCCAATTATAAGCTATCCCGACAAGATCAACGTCTAATCTTTCGACTCAGGACCGGACACAGCAGAATGCGACAACATAACTAAATATAAAAATAAAAAGCCCACACAAGAGGCTGGAGGGCCCAAAAAAAGAGGCATATAAAGCCCAATTAAGAGGCAAAGAAAAGAAGACTAATGCCCAAGGATTCCTACTGTTGTAAACTTGCCCTCCCCCCTTTGACTGACCTTTTGTTTTCCTAGGTGAAAAACTTTTTGAGTTGTGTTTGTGCTTGGAGGGAAACTGACCTGAGGGGGTGTGTTGATGTGTTAACGGAGGAGTTATGAGTTTGGATCTCTTGATTGAGGATTGTTTTTTTTTTCTATTGTGTTAGTGGATCGGGATATGTCAATTCGATTTGGAGATTGTGACATAATTTCTTTTGATCGGGGATATTAATTGATCATAGTTGGATTGTGCTTCTGCGATCGGAGAGATACCAGCGACCCTGAGAGCACGGTGAGTTATTTACTTTAGTTCAATCCCACGTCGTAACACTATGATGACAAAGCTAAAATTGAATAGCGCTAATTCTGAGGTTTCCTTAAAAAAAAAAAAAAAAAAAAAAGAATTATTGAAAACTACCCGATCCGTGCTTATCTTTTCTTATCGTATATAATACAGACGTTACTTCAAAAAAGAAGATGATTACGTCCTACGCGTCATGCATTTAGTCATGCATATTAACCAATGACTTAAATTCTGCCAAGTCACTGGTTTTCCTGGCTAGCTCAGGCAACCCATTCCATGCTCTAATAGCACTAGGGAAGAAGGAGTATTTGTACAAATTTGTCCTAGCATATGGGACGAGGAATGTGCCTTTATCTTTGTGTCTTTCTGAGTATTTTATTAAATTTTGTTTTTGTATTTGAAGATTATGGTTCAGTGTTTTATGTATAATCGCTACTTTACTTTTGAGTCTTCTGTCCTGAAGTCTTTCTAAATTTAGTGATTTTACTAAAGGTGTTACTCTAGTCAATTGTGAATATTCGTTTGTTATGAATCTCACTGCTCTATTTTGTGTCTGTTCCAGTTTCTTAATGTTTTCTTGAGTTGAGGGGTCCCAAACGGAGGATGCATATTCTATTATTGGCCTTGTGGTACCATCATGAATGGCGTAACCGAATGGAGAGCAGGTTTATAACAAAAAATCCAGAAGATGGAGAGGATTCAATTGATCATGGAATAGTGTCCTACTTTGACCAATGCTCATTACATACTTGGTTTATAGCTCTGAAATGAATGAAGTTAAATGCTTAGATCTATACCTACTAGATAGATCTAGATTTATATAGTGAGAATATAGGGGATTCGGTTGGGCAAGAATGGCTATCCTAACCTGTACTATACTACAAAAGATCATCTGTATTAGAAATGTATTAAATTAATAAACAAAAAAACACAAACATTCAACACACATCTAATCATGCAAACCTAAAATACGTCTAAAAGTCGGTGCATAAGTCACTATCCCAGTGACCTAATTTTGTACTATAGCAATGTTTATATTTTTATTTTTTGTGTTCGTATTTATGCATAGTTTCAAAGCATCTTAATGATTTCATGTGAGGGGCTATGCCTGGGGATCTTAAAATTTAGTTAATATTAATATAGAATTAAAATCTGAGTTTATTGATGCCTAAATACAGAGATTGTCCGAAATAAATTATGGTGTCCGGAATCAAATAATGTGGGTCAAATGTGTCCGAATTAAATGAAAACACACGGCCTCTTTGACCTTAAATATAATAACAAATATAGGTTAGGGGTACAAATATAAGTAGTCATCCTTATTCTCCTTAAACTAAAGAAGATTGTGATACGTCATTTTCTTTTCTATGTCAAACCATTGTCAAATAATGCGCTGTCAAAGTCAAACTTTCAAATTTGGGCCTATAGGATATCCGAATAGCATAAACTACTCTAATTACTAATGAAAAAAGTCCACTACTTGTATTGGAATGTCTTTTGGTAAAATGTACCGATACATTCAAATTACTCAATTATTTTGTCTCACTTTACATTCATCTTATTGGGTTGGGGGGGGGGGGGAAACCAACATATTCTTGAACCCGGGCACACGAGTACCTTGCTACGCCACTGGGCCCTATACTGGAGATCTGAAAAAAAAGACATCCGAGGTAAGGGCGACCAGCGATCTTGAGAAATCAAACAGAAGAAGAAAAGTTTATCATTAAAGTAATAATACAATAACGCGAATGTCCGAAGATTAAAAGAATTACCATTGACCTTGACAATCGTCCTTGACCTAAATATTTTGCCACTACTGACGCAAGACTCTTGTTCACACACAAATGCGATTCTTAACCAAACATAAAATAAAATGCATTTATAAAAAAAAAAAAAAGGGAACGAATATTAGGATTACTTATCATAGAAATCAATTATTCAGTTTTAGAGAGTTATGGCTGGCCAGGTTAAAGGTCAAACGGGCCACAGTTTTATGGCCTCCCCAACTACTTATCGATTCAGCGCGAGTCCAAATATTTTGATATCAGCAGTTTGCATCAAGTCAACCGAGTTATGGGTTTCCTCATCACCGATGCAGTGCTCGAGGAGATGGCGAGGCGATTAGAGTGGGACTATCTGGGAGTAGGATTTGTACAGCTTATGAGAACAACGATAAAATCAACGCACTCGCAGTATGGGGGTGTTTTGGATTATTTGCACTTTTAATGAATGGCCTGTTTTTGTTCCCTGTAGGAACGCAGTCTGCAGACACCATTGGTTCCTATATATGCGAGAAAAATTGAGGAACAGGAACACTAGAAACATGCTTTAAGTTGGCCCCTACATGCAGTGGATTGAACACACGTTTGAAACAACACCCCTAGTACAAGAGTAATCCGGTTAATCGGACAACCGTTTTATTGAACCAGCCGCTTATTAGGACCAAATTCTAAAGTACCGAAACAGATCTTATTATAGTGTCGAAGCAGATAATCGGACCAGCCTGTTAGTAAGACCAAAACGATCGCGTCTCGGCGTCGTCCGATTAACAGGATCCGATTGTTTTAAAAAGCCATTTTACAGTAAGCTTCTTACTCTTTCTAGTAATTTCTACATAAAAGAAATTCTTTGCATTGTTTCGGAACTATTCTCACTATAACATTTGCGTGTCACGTGACGGCATCATCGTTTTAAAAAAAATCGACGAATCCAATATAACCGAGCTTCTGCGGCCTTACTGTGCACTCTGGGCATACGTTTTTTAGGTTCCGGATTGTACCGCGTCCAGTATTTTATGATGGTTTGACCAGTATATTTTGATTTTGTGTCCAGTATCTGTTGATGGTGTGAACAGTATCTGTTGATGGTGTCCAGTATCTTTTGATGGTGTGTCCAGTATCATATGATATCTTTTGATGGTGTTCAGCATATTTTGATGGTGTGTCAAGTATCTGTAGATGATGTGTCCAGTATATGTTGATGATGTTTCCAGAATCTTTTGATTGTGTGTCCAGTATCTTTTGATTGTGTGTCCAGTATCTTTTGATTGTGTGTCCAGTATCTTTTGATTGTGTGTCCAGTATCTTTTGATTGTGTGTCCAGTATCTTTGATGGTGTGGCGAGTATGTTTTGAAAGTGTGGCTAGTATCTGTTGATGGCGTCCAATATCTGTTGGTGACTTCCAGTATCTATTGATAGTGTGTTCAATATCTGTTGATAGTGTGTTCAATATCTGTTGATGGTGTGTTCAATATCTGTTGATGGTGTGTTCAATATCCGTTGATGGTGTGTTCAATATCTGTTGATGGTGTGTTCAATATCTGTTGGTGGTGTGTTCAATATCTGTTGATGGTGTGTTCAATATCTGTTGATGGTGTGTTCAATATCTCTTGATGGTGTGTTCAATATCTCTTGATGGTGTGTTCAATATCTGTTGATGGTGTGTTCAATATCTCTTGATGGTGTGTTCAATATCTGTTGATGGTGTGTTCAGTATTTGTTGATGGTGTGTTCAATATCAGTTGACGATGTGTCCACAATCTTTTGATGTTGTGGCCCGTGTAGATAGCAGACGACGACCTAGTTCTTTCCTACATCAAGATGCCTCGTTCTGTATATTTCTTAATGTCACCATGACTCATTTGTTTTGCAAAGTTTCAAATTTTATTTTCATTAAAATATTTTTATTTATTCAATGACCTTGACATTTGTATTGATCCTCGGGGAATGCTTCGCCATTGATAGTAGAATCTGTCGTGTGACCTCTTCCTAACGGACTCATCTGATCGTCTGCCAATGTATTGCAAACGTCTAATACAGTGCTTAGATGTTTGTCATTATTAAAAGCATTGCTTCTCTCCCTGGACCCACGCCCTGTTATGGGCATATAAAACACGACAAATAAGGAACCATTAGGGCCCTTGCGGAGTGTCACCAGAGAATGCTAACCATGTCATCCAAAGCTCCTAACTTTATCTGTCTCTGTTTCTCTCTCTCTCTCTCTCTCTTTCTCTCTATTTCTTTCTCTCTCTGTCTCTTTCTGTCTCTGTCTCTCTCTGTCTATGTCTGTCTGTGTGTGTGTGTCTCTCTGTCTCTGTTTTTCTGTCTCTCTCTGTCTGTGTGTGAGTGTGTCTCTCTCTCTCTCTGTCTTTCTGTCTCTGTGTGTGTGTGTGTCTTTCTCTCTGTCTCTCTCTGTCTCTGTGTGTGTGTGTGTGTATTTCTATCTCTGCCTCTGTCTCTCTGTCTTTCTGTCTCTGCCTCTGTCTTTCTGTCTCTGTGTGTGTGTGTGTCTCTCTCTGTCTTTCTGTCTCTTTCTGTGTGTGTGTGTGTGTGTGTCTCTCTCACTCTCTGCAAAGTCCTCTCAACCTACTCACACCAAGCCACTACTCAATAAAACTTTTCATTTGCTCACTCAAGCAGAACGACTCAACCAACACGGAATGGAAGAACATCTTAAGCTCCGAAATAATACTCCCCAGCGCCACCGCCCCACACGCAACGAGGCGCCCTTCCTTCCTCTACTTGACAATCTCTTACTCTAGCACCATTGTAACTCTAGCACCATTGTAACTCTAGCACCATTGTAACTTTAGCAACATTGTAACTCTAGCACCATTATAACTCTAGCACCATTGTAACTTTAGCACCATTGTAACTCTAGCACCATTGTAACTTTAGCACCATTGTAACTCTAGCACCATTGTAACTCTAGCACCATTGTAACTCTAGCACCATTGTAACTCTAGCACCACTGCAACTCTAGCACCATTGTAACTCTAGCACCATTGTAACTCTAGCACCATTGTAACTCTAGCACCACTGCAACTCTAGCACCATTGTAACTGTGACTTTTAACCTCTGTGGGGTGGAGATGTGGCGGATGAGAGAGGGGAGCGAACTCTAATAAGTTAGAAGTGTGATCACACATATACACACACACTTGCAATATGCTCACACGCTCGCGTTCAAACGCTTGCGTGCACAAATGTCAACGATGCCATGAGATAATGACGCAAAACGGGCGACGACGCAAGTGACATTCTGCTTCAAGAAAGTGGCGTTGACATTTCAATGTCAAGAAAGACTATGTCACCACACTTCAATTATGATTCGGAAAATAAAAGCAGGTCAAAGTCAATAAATTCTAGTTCAGGGGTTCTCAACCTGTGGGTCGCGACTCCCTTGGGGATCGATTGACGACTTGCCAGGGGTCGCCAAAGACCATCGAAAAAAGTATATTCTTCTATTGCTGTATGTGTGTGAGCGGGGGGGGGGAGGTCGCGGCAGAGTGGGGGGATTGTTAAAAGGGGTCGCCGAGCTTAAAAGGTTGAGAACCGCTGTTCTAGTTGATACAATGGCTACGATGTTTATTGATCATGCTGTTACTATGGTGCTGTGGGGCTATCACAATGACCACATTTTTTTTTAACTCCATGTGATGACCGATGCCCTATTAACAGTGGATGGGTTGTAGAACTTGGATTAGGAAACAAGAGATCTAGATCGTCTGCTGAAAAGAATTTGCTTCCTGTGATATAGATCTGAACCTCTATTCTTCCGTCAGCTGATTGTTTGTTATTTACCATTAGTCCACCGCGTGCCAGGTCTATTCACGCGAGGAACGAACAATACAGATCTGTGATAAGCAGACTAGAACAGACAAACACTTATCGATAGAGTGAGACTGATTTATTGATTGGAGAAGACAACAACACAAAAACGTTATCGATTTATTGATGTATTGATGTATTGAGGAGAGAGAGAGAGTCAAGGGCAGGGATGTGAGTTGAAGAAGAAATGAAAGGATGGAGAAAAAGTTTCACATGGCGAGCATCGCACACAATTTATGTGTGAGAATAGAAGCTTCTAGAGTTATCTATTGTTTGTTTCAAACTTACTTCTGAGCGGCAACCTATAAAGGGAGTTAATTCAGCTTATACCACCAAGGGCCGCCGCGAGGGGTGTGGCCGCCAGCGTGCAAAATTTAAAAAATGCCGCCCCCCCCCCCTTTTTTTTTTCTAGAAAAAAAAATTCCATTAAGACTGAGCAGGACACTGTACCAAAAGTGCCCTTTGATATAAAACCGTTTCTTGCAGACCATTCCTTATTTATATTTCATATTCACACCGTTGTTGTGTGTCTCGAGTACAAATACGAACCATGCACTAGGAACAATTTCTGATTTAATTTACTTGCATTTAGAAATAAGACATCTTGGGCTATTCTAGTAAATATGCAAAGCTGATCTAGTTCAAACTACTCGCTTATATTTGCGACGATGAATTTATAACTGATGACAGGATCGGGTGTATTACAATGAAAATGATCATGATCTATATACAATTTATTGATAAATTTGACTGCTTCACAGTGTTATATGTTCACTTGTTTGTTATTGTAAATTTAAGTATAATCGGGACAAAAAAAATACTCGAAATAGAAAAAACATTGTTGTTGAGACGTTCCGTAAACTTTCATAATATTTATCACGATTGTATTTTGAAGTATTGTGCATTGTATCCATAAACATCTGATAGACGCGCATTCAGAGGTGCCTACAAATGCATCCAACTCATCACTTGGACAGCTCAGCGCTGAATATTTTACTTAAGTTTAATACGAAGGAGCGATGTCCCACAGTGAGGAAGTATTTTTTTTTAAACGTAATGAAAAAGAAAAGAACCTGAATCATAATTTTTAGGGTACAAAACAAAATTATTGCCAATAGTTAATTAACCAAGTTTTTAAAATGATTCTTGTGTTGTCATGTAAAAGAAATAATTGTGCAAAATTTCTGCTTGATCCGAGATTGGGTGTCGAAGAAATAGCGTGTAGAAACTTTTTTACCAGACTGACAGAATGAGTTGATATAAGCTTTGTAAAAAAAAACTTAAAAAAAAAAAGACAATTCTTACTTTATACAGGTGTTCAGCCTTTGTAAGAGCGATATTTGTTTTTCTCTTAATAGCAAATGAATGATATATGTTTTAAAAAATTTTTACCCCACCTTATTCCCCCTTCCCCTTCCCCCCCCCCCCCCCAGCACTGAAACAAATCCTAGTTAGGCCATGGTTAGGCTAATGTCTAAATCAACAAGATTTGATACAATTCTAATGCTAGGCCTGGCCTATAGATTCAGATTTCAAAGACGGTTCGTAAAATGTCCCTAAACGTCTTAATTAACGAAGAGATCGGGACTACCCGCTAGCTCTGTTCAAAATAAAGATTGTCTAGACCAGGGGTTCTCAACCTGGGGATCGTTACCCCCTTTGGGGGTCGATTGACGATTTGCCATGGGTCGCCTAAGCCCATCGAAAATATGGATGGTTATTGTCTATTCTTCCTATTGCTGGGGGGGGGGGGGTCGTGGCTGAGTGGGGGATTGTAAAAAGGGGTCTCCGAGCTTAGAAGGTTGAGAACCGCTGGTCTAGACTCTAGACCAAATTAAATTTTTTAAAGATAGTATTTGGAAACAATAATAATAATGCTCACTAAACTTGAGTTTTCACAGTGTGGCCTAATAGTAATTATTTTCTAGGAAACTCGTTAGAGCCGTTTTCGATATCCGTGTCCAGGTTTTTCCATCTAGTTCCCATGAATTAGCAAGCCGAATAGAGGAATTGTTTTAATAATAAAAGATTACCAAAATCAGAGAATTTGTGTGTGCTACAATCATATTAACCTTAATTAATGGATTTATCTTATCACTAGTTTTATAAAAAATGTTCTTTGGACATTTGTTTTCTTCCTTTGTACTGTTTTAAAAAGAAATAAGCCCATTTCAAATGCATAGTAGGTATCAGGGCTCTGTATGGTAGGTATCCCTCGACAAAGCTCATTACTCACAGATAGTGCTGTCCCTATCAATTTCTCAGGGAAATATGACTAGACTTGAATGAAGGATCTCACGCCACTGTAGCACAGTGGCCATCGTGTTTGTCAGTTGGTTTGTTTGTTTTGTTGAATAGGTTCAGGTAGTCTTACGAACCAGTAATTTTGGTGTTATTAAAGAACTATGAAGACCCAGATGCGACCTACATATTTTGCCAGACCTAATGCAGACAAAAGCCTTTGTCGTTTATTTAAGTTTTCTTTTCATCTTCTAAGCCTGACTTCTGTCTCTCTCTCTCTCTCTCTCTCTCTCTCTTTCTCTTTGTGTCTTTCTCTGTCTCTGTCTCTGTCTCTGTCTCTATCTGTTTCGTGTCCTTTGTGAGAGCTCTCTAACTTACTCTTTCAGAAATCATCTTTTGCCAGCTACTTTCCTTTATGCCAGTGAGGGCAAAATGGCGCCAGAGTTGATATTAGAAACATACATTCTAAACAGAATGTTTCTTTCCAAATTCTGTTCGAACGGACCAGCAACACTGAACGTAGATCTAGAACCATTTTCCGTTCTCTTGTGTTACAATATACAATTTACAATATAGAATATACAATTTACAATATACACATTACTTTCTCTTCTCTTATCTTATAAGTTATAGACTCTCCTTCATAACAGAATGTAATTACGTCCTACGCGAGTCCGTGTGTCAGTCTAGAGTCGCGCATATTAATTCGAGACTCGTCTAATTCTTTGGTTTTACTGGCTGATTCAGGCAACCCGTTCTCTTATCTTTAATAACTTATTTTCTCTTATCTTATAAGTTACAGACGCTCCATCACAGCAGAAGATCAACACGTGCTTAGCGCATCCACGTGTCAGTCTATCGTGCATGTTAAATAGATGCAATAGATGGCTGCCTGCTCGTGGGGTTTGCGCGCTGGACTGTCGTTTTGGATTTATCAATGGTCCCGGGTTCAAACCCTGCCCGCTCCCATCCCCCGTCGTCAAGCGGGAGGTTTGGACTAGGAAGTAAATTATCTTCAACTCTGAAGGAACATCCGAAACATGTGAAACATTTTACAAAACAAACAAAACATACAAGAAAAGTAAAGCTCTCCTTTTAGACCTTAAGATCTTTTTAGGGCAGATGATGTAAAGGTCATTTGTTTCTATGGCTGGCAGTTAACAAGGGTGTCATGTCGCCAGCACAATGACCATCTGCCTTTATTATCCCTATTTTAAGTCAGATACCTATTAGTGTTGGGCGGACTCAGGGGCGTCCCGAAAAATTCCGAAATTAAAAATCCCAGTCTTCACCGAGATTCGAACCCGCGTATTCTCGGTTCGAAAGTCAAGCGCTTTATCACACAGCCACCACGCACCTCAATCGGATACTTTAACTTCTAATTCATTTGATTTCCTGGCTGATACAGGCAACCCGTTCTCTTATCTTAATCTAGAAATTACACATTACTTGTCTTGAACTTTCGATTCCTTACGACGATCGAAAACAAAAGCTTTATCGAAGTCCCAAGTCCTCTGCGTGATCCTGTTCTCCTAACGTGAGAATCACTGTCTCCTCAGCCGACAAGGGCGAGCTTATGTATGACTTCATCCGGCAATCCCCGGTGTACATAACAGGCTTACTGGGGGTTTTTACAGCTCGGCTCTAGGTTTTTTTTTCTCTCTTCTTTATTCTGTTTTTTTTTTCCTCGACTACTTTTTTCATTCAATTCGTCGCCCTAGGCTGTGGCCGGGGCTGAAACTTAAAGTCTTCACAAATAAACATAGTTCATGTGTCCGAATGAAACCCAGATTTTACAAATAAACTCGTTTTGGGTTTTTGGCAGAAACGCGTGGGTAATAGTGGTCTATTGGGGGCTTCTACTTCCTGATTTAGTGAATTCGTTTTGCGTGTTTTGTGTCACGTGATCTGAGCTTGAGTGAACTGGGAGAAGTTGTGTCCTCACAGGGGAGTTTCACACCAAAAGTTAATCAATCTGCTTGTAACGGAGAGTGTGTGTGCTTCTATTGTGACGATGGTAACAGGTTAGCGATTGGTTGTGAATGATGCAAGATAAATAGCATTGTCATCAGCGGTCCTAGGAGAGACGACTCCAGAACGCCAGACTGAAAAGACGTGTTATTTGACTTATTTACATTTAAATTTTATTGCCAAAACGTCTAAAAAAATCACATTAAAGAAAATAGGTTATTTTATATTATTATTATTATGTTAGAAACGAATGAGTATTCCTTCTCTGGCGCTGCCAGGGTCGAGTTTCGTTAAAGGGAAACAAAGTTCATCTTAGTCCCTTTATCAGTTTCCGCTGAGGAATTTTCTGGTGATGTGGCAGGTCTGCAGCAGTACCACCCTCTGACAGGCAACGAGAATATTCCTAGGAATGATAAGGGCTTTGAAGGTATCAGTGAGGTCAGTTGTTATTATCCCCTCGGTTGATATAACAATGGGGTATATTGTTGTTTTAGCTCACTTCCATAGACGCTTAATCTCCAAGCCTAGGTTCCCATATTCTCGTTCTTTTTTCCAACTCAGTGTTTCTTAAATTATGAGATAGTGGTACGGCTAATGTCAATAATGCTTGCGGCTTTTTCTATTTTATCAATGAGCAGCAGATCAGGGCGATTAAAATCTACCGTTTTGTCGGTCAAAATAGGCCTACCCAAGTACAGCAGATGATCCGTAGACTCGAGAACTTCTTGTGTTGAGTATTTGTAATAAGGAGGAGTATTCTTGTCGATCAAATTATGTGCCAAAGCCAAGTGCTGGTGTATTAACTTTGCAACTTGGTTATGGCGACCTAGGTAGGCAGATTCCGACAGGGCTGAACATCCTGCCATTATGTGTTCAATTGACTCACCCACATTTCGGCATTTGTCAACAACATTAAGTTTCAGGATATGCTTCTCGTAATTTTTGTTCTAATTACTCTGTCCAGTATTGCTGTAACAAAGCCTTCAGTTTCAGGGTAGAGATGACCTGCTTTGAGCCATGTTAAGGAAGCAGCCTTGTCAATGTTGTCCCCATCCAATAAAGCCGGGAATGTTTTTTCTTCCCATTTGGCGAATCTCATGCCCTACGTCGTCCAAACCGACATTTACATCAGCATTGTTTAGGTTCAGAGGGGTTGCTTCGGAATTGTTTTTGCGTAGGAAGGAAACTAGTTCATTGCTTAAGGCGTGCAGTTTTGATCGTATTTTTAAAACTTGCATCTTACACAGTTTGAAGATGTTCTGTAATCCACAGCCTCCATCCTTCCTGGGCAGGTACAACCTTATGGTGGAGGACTTGGGGTGTAAACATCGACATTTTTTTTCAGTAATTTTCTCTTGAGCCTGCCAATGTCTTGTAGGTCGGTGTCAGTCCATTTGATGATACTGGAAGTGTAGAGGAGCACTGGGAAGGCCCAGCTATTTATTGCAGTGATGAGTGTTTGAAATCCTTCATTTGACATTTATACTTTTACATATACATTTTTTTTCAACGTCGAAAAAATATATTATCGAAAATAGGTTGTTTTGGATTAAAAAAATAAATAAAACGTGCATCCATAAGTCTAACTCTAAGACGTTTAAAAGACAGGATAGCGACACTAATGAGTTATTTCATTCTAATTTCTTTTTTCGATCTTAACTTGAAGGACAGACAGACAGACAGGCAAAACGCGCAAAAGAAAAAAAAGCTTTACCTGATATAAGTATTACTGTATTTGTATTCATGAGTGGATCCTTAGTAAAACTTTCGAAAGAGTGTAGTGACTTCCACATAAAAACGTACCCTGGGGCCTCCACATACGGAAATCCGGCCTTGGTAATAGCACAGAAAAGAGTCTGATAGCGAGGTACTGTTGCAGCCCTAAGCTCCATTAGGGGTCTAAAGTATATAGTAAGTCATATGTAACGAGGAATATAAACTTGGGGTAGTCTGTTTACTAATAGTATCAAAGTCACCGGAAGACTAATTGCACTGGACATTGTCTTCTGTATGGTGTACTTTTAATGTTTGGCGCCTACTGGGACCAGCTGTTTTCACGTCTGCTGGGTGTAATTCCATTCGTCAATGATGTTTTCCTTTGTATAGGCTGGCCAGAGTCATGGCTGACAGATACTTGTTCCTTGGACAAACTCTATCAATTTTCACCTTCAAGAAACATAACTCTTTTGTTGAGTGCTTTGGGGGGGGGGGGGGGGAGAAGGGTTAGATTATGATTATTATAGCTTTTATATAGCGCTACTTTCATGCTTATAGCATGCTCAGAGCGCTTTTGGTCCAATCTCAGTTGTGGACCGGTGGGGGGAGGGGGTATCTAGGAGTTGGTTTTCCGTGCTGCCTTTAGGCGCTCAGTAAACGAACCTCGAGCCACCTTCTAGGTAGCCAAGCCAAGCCAAGTTTAAGCGCTCTCGACCACGCTTCCCACCAAGGGGAAGATTATATTTATATTATTATTGTAAATGATATGTCTACAATATTTTTTGTAATGTAATAGGCCTCAACTCAAGACAACATTAAGAAACTGGAACACACACAAAGTAGAGCAGTGAGATTCATAACAAACGAATATTCACATTTGACTAGAGTAACATCTTTAGTAAAATCACTAAATTTAGAAAGACTTCAGGAGAGATGGCATATATACCATATAGCGAATACACATAAAACTATTTGCAGAGACAAACCCATACAAATGCTTCTTCTTCCATAATACCATTAGAGCATGGAATGGGTTGCCTAAGCTAGCCAGGAAAACCAGTGACTTGGCAGAATTTAAGTCATTGGTTAACATGCATGACTGAATGCATGACGCGTAGGGCGTAATCGTCTTCTTTTTTGAAGTAACGTCTGTATTATATAAGATAAGATAAAACAACAAACCATAATTTTGAAATGCAAAAACAAAACCTAATAAAATACCCAAAAAAACACAAAGATATCAGCACCTGCCTCGTCCCATATGCTAGGACAAATGCATACAAATGCTTCTCCTTCCCTAGTGCTGTTAATGCAAGAAATGGGTTACCTGAGCCAGCCAGGAAAACCAATGACTTGGCAGAATTTAAGTCATTGGTTAACATGCATGACTAGATTGACCAAGGAACACGCGTAGGACGTTACCTTTTTTTTTGAAGTAGCGTCTGTATTTAATAAGATAAGAAAGATAGATACAAAAGTAAATGCCACTAGCAATGAAAGATTATCGTTTGACATAAGAGGAAAATACTGCTAGCGATAATATAGCTGTAACTTAGCCAATAGCGAGCCCAAAGAACCTCAACGTATATTGTATATTGTAATAACTTAAGTGAGGCAACTCAACGAGGCAACGATGTTTATTTACATGGGGACATCACAAATCCATAGAACAACGTCTGCCTTGAGCACAGCCTCTTCATCAGCTCTAGACATGGGCGGAACGAGGTCTCTTCTTTCTCATGTCAACATCCTTCTCAGTCTGGTTTCTGGCAGTGCGCACCTTCTCAGTCTGGTTTCTGGCAGTGCGCACCTTCTCAGTTTGGTTCCTGGCAGTGCGCACCTTCTCAGTCTGGTTTGTGGCAGTGCGCACCTTCTCAGTCTGGTTTCTGGCAGTGCGCACCTTCTCAGTCTGGTTTCTAGCAGTGCGCACCTTCTCAGTCTGGTTTGTGGCAGTGCGCACCTTCTCAGTCTGGTTTCTAGCAGTGCGCATCTTCTCAGTTTGGTTCCTGGCAGTGCGCACCTTCTCAGTCTGGTTTCTGGCAGTGCGCACCTTCTCAGTCTGGTTCCTGGCAGTGCGCACCTTCTCAGTCTGGTTTCTGGCAGTGCGCACCTTCTGCACATTCTTGGATGGCGGACTGGCGGTGTGCATGACAAGGTTATAACAATATAAAAAAACACTAGTTTAATAATATAACAACAGTAGTTCGATAACAAATAGTCAAGAGTTCTCAGTAATAACATTTCTTTCTTGTTTACATCCTAATTATCGACCATCTTTGACTTCCTCTATCTTTTAGCGCGTCTCTGTTCTGTGTCTCATGGTGCACCGCCTCGCACCTAAACACAGTGCGCAATGTAGGGTCATAACACTATTTTCATTATCAATAAGAGGGAAAGGCTGCTAGCGAGGACATTGACGTTATCTATAAGAAGAAATATGGCCATATTACTAGATCTTCGGGGCTCGTAAAGACCTTCCTTCAGGGAACAGTACCAGGATAAAGAAGAAGAAGAGGCAGACAAAGAAAACGATGGTAGGACAACATTAAAGACTGAAGGGGCCTGCCATTGAAAGAGGTTCTAACTAAGGCAAAAAGACAGGAAGGAATGGAGAAAGACGGTCGACGAGTCTTGCTTGGTGCCCCAACGGTCGAACAGACTAAAGGATAGGTAAAGGTACATAAGAAGTAAGTGCTTCTACTGATGACATAATCGTGAGCTATAAGAGTTAAGTGCTGCTAGCGAGGACAGATTATCATGATCTATAAGAGATAAGTGCTGCTAGCGAGGACAGATTATCATGAGCTATAAGAGATAAGTGCTGCTAGCGAGGACAGATTATCATGAGCTATAAGAGATAAGTGCTGCTAGCGAGGACAGATTATCATGATCTATAAGAGATAAGTGCTGCTGGCGAGGAGAGATTATCATGATCTATAAGAGATAAGTGCTGCTAGCGAGGACAGATTATCATGATCTATAAGAGATAAGTGCTGCTGGCGAGGAGAGATTATCATGATCTATAAGAGATAAGTGCTGCTAGCGAGGACAGATTATCATGAGCTATAAGAGATAAGTGCTGCTAGCGAGGACAGATTATCATGAGCTATAAGAGATAAGTGCTGCTAGCGAGGACAGATTATCATGATCTATAAGAGATAAGTGCTGCTGGCGAGGAGAGATTATCATGATCTATAAGAGATAAGTGCTGCTAGCGAGGACAGATTATCATGATCTATAAGAGATAAGTGCTGCTGGCGAGGACAGATTATCATGATCTATAAGAGATAAGTGCTGCTGGCGAGGAGAGATTATCATGATCTATAAGAGATAAGTGCTGCTAGCGAGGACAGATTATCATGAGGTAACTACAATGCTTTTCCTATTTCCAATCCCCTACACATTATTAGTTGTCTCCAGCAAACAACACAACCTCTTGGAGCCGATATCGCGAGCAAGCCTTGACGGCTTGCTTCCAATGCCTTATATGACGTCCGCCAGAAAAAAACGTCTAGCACACGATACACGCCCCTGACAGTCACTATTTAGTAGCTAGTCCAGACTGCCTTCAACCTCCTCTCTATGTATCGGCTACTAACTATAATGAATCAATTCCACTCCAAGAAATAAAAGTGACACCGACATGAGTGGAACTACTAATTAGAGTTATAGGAAATCACTTATTATTTAAAGCAAAATATACATCATATCGAGTTTTGTAATCAATTATTTAAACTTTATTTTTTTAAAGGTTTTTCTTGATTTTTTTCTTCTTCAAATATTGAGGATGGAAAAACTATAATAATGACACACATTTTACAGATATAATGCTGTAAAATTAATATTGCCTTAGTGTATTCACAATTCTTAAAACATTAAATAGGCGATTGTTCTGGGGTATTCCTTATTCCTTAAAGTTAAATGTACTGTAAGGGACCTATTAGAAGCCAACTGTGGCAACTATGTAAATGTCAACTTGTCTATTGTTTTAAACAAGCTGCCAAAACTAAAAAATAAAATGATACATAACTTTAACTTGATTATTGTTTCCGAATACATGAATCTTGTTTGGGCTAGCTGGCTCAAAGCTCTACATAATAATAAGGTGCTTGATCATAATCACCTAGAATTGACATTTAGGAAAATAATGGATTTTAGGGTAGAAAATTATCTAGTTTGATTTTCATATACTTGTACAATTAGTATTCCAGAAATGGGTTGTTGGGGGTCAGGGATATTAGATATTGTGTTGATTGTTCTGGGGTAGAGGATACTTGTATTCTGTCTCTAGTGGTTTCAATGGTTAGGTAGTATGTCTTTGATATTAAATAATATTTCTATTACTATTAATATATTTTTAAGGTTAATCACTTTTCAATTGTTTATGATTTAATACTTGTGAATTATTAGAACTTAAAAATAAAAACCTATTAAAAAAAAAAGCCCACAAAAGAGGCAAGATGGCCCATAAAAGAGGCACATAAAGCCCAAAAAAAGAAGCAAAGAAAAGAGGCCTAAGGCCCAAGGAGTCCTATGATGATAAAGCTAAAATTGAATAGCGCAAATTCTGAGGTTTCCTATTTAAAAAAAAAAAAAAGGATCCTTGTATAATTTTTCTGTTTCTGGTGGTTTCAATAGTCAGGTAGTATGTCTTCGATATTAAATAGCATTTCTATTACTTTCATTATATTTTTAGGTTAATCACTTTTCAATTGTTTATGATTTAATACTTGTGAATTTACACTGAATTATGAGAACTTACAAATAAAAATCTGTATTAAAAAAAAGCGTCACAAAAGCGGCAAGAGGGTCCATAAAAGAGGCATATAAAGCCCAAAAAAGAGGCCTAAGGCCCAAGGATGATAAAGTTAAAATTGAATAGCGCAAATTTGGAGGTTTGCTATTTTAAAAAAAATCTCTTTAGTGATACCATAAAATTCGTTTTGTTTTTTTTTTGTTTTTTTTTTTGGCAATGTATCTTTTGAAAATAAAGTGGAAAAAAAAATATAAAAAAAAAAAAAAAAAAAATATTCAGATAAGGATCATGAATTTGTAAGAAACTTTGTCGTACATGCAAGATCTCTGTCAAAGTTTCTCTTGGGGGGGGGGGGGGGGGTCAGAATGTCGGGAAAGATCCTCACCAAAGACGATCCTCATGAAAATAAACATTGAAAGATGGGTTAAAAAAAGAGAGACCTTTTTAGTTCTCTACAATTACAATTATGAAAATGCAGGGGTCATCTACATCTGTTGTGAACGGAATTGTTAAAAGCTACTAATGAAAATTAAATTAATCAAGTTTCCATGGAGGAACCTAAGGCATACATTTTTTTTTTTTTAAACCTCATGCAGATATTTTGTTATGTTTAATTAATGCTACTCCTTTTTTTATCCCACCCATTGACTGAACTGAAGACTTAATTATTAATGAATGACGACATACTACTTCCGGAAATCAACACTGTGCAAATAAAATCAACCTAATTGAGTGTATATTGTTTTAGTGCATAATTTAAGAATGGTTTGTTATGTATAGAAATAGATGTGTAACTCCACGCCTTTATGTATCTAACTACGTTGAGCATGGAGAGAAAAAATATTTGTGAAAAATAAACATTAGATTGTGTCGGGTAAGACCCCTCAACCAGGGGTGGACTGGGTGGACCTCAGCCAGGGGTGGACTGGGTGGACCTCAACCAGGGGCGGAACGGGTGGACCTCAGCAAGGGGTGGACTGGGTTTGGAAATCAGCCCGGGCATTTCTATACAATACGGCCCACAAATTTTTTTGCCAAATGAAGGACATCCAATCCTACCTGTCCTCAAAAGCATTGTGTCAAGTAAAATAATGTATCGAAAGTAGTTAACTATATGAATAAGTTATTACTAAATGAATAAAGTATAACGCTTGGAATGGGGAGTCACTTAATGTGAAACAATTCCTGCTACCGTATACATTTTTACATGTACTTGACATTCATATTCAAGACATCTGAAGAGCCCCAATCAACAAACATATTGATTATGATTTAGTTTCACGCCTTGACATTTTCTCAGGCATATGGACTTCAATTTACAAATTCAACTCTTCATCCTCCCTTATTTAACCTCCCATCTCACAAGGTCATGGGGCGCAGTGGCGGAGTGGTTAAGCGCTTGGCTTCCGACCCTGGGGTCCTGGGTTCGAATCTCGGTGAAGACTCTAACGATTACCTGACTCTAGTTGGTCATTGTGGCTGGTCTCATGGCACCTTGCTGGTTGACCATTGGCCAAAGAAACAGATGACCTTAACATCATCTCGGAAGGCCTGAAAGGGGAATTTTACTCACAAGGTCATATACTGCTTTCGCAAAAACTTGGAACTTGACTGACTGTAGCTTCAAGATTTAGCTAAGCCTCCTTGTATTTTGACTTATGTTTATATCTTTGTCGTCTTGGCATTTGTGTTTCTTACGACTTAGAGCCTGTTCATAAACGGTGTCATCATAAGGTTGGTGAATCTCTGGTGCTTGAGAGGAAACATTCATAATTTTACTACATTTTTTTGGCTCAGGGGGTTCCAGCAATGGATGCTTTTTATCTGACTTATTTTCTGCGCCTTCTTTTTCGATTCTTTTGCATTTTGATTCCAATCATTGCATTACTTCACTGTTCAAGATAATAATTATGGTGTATGAAGGAATTCGTATCGGGACCAACTCAAGATCACTATATATATATATATATATATATATATATATATATATATATATATATATATATATATATATATATATATATATATATATATATATACTAACGTCGAATAGTGGATCAGTCTAAGAAATAAAGGCCTTAAGTCTATCGTTTACTATGTGTTAGAAATTGACGTCTACTAGAAGCACTGTTTACGGATAAATGCTTTAGATTATTGTAAGTCTTTTTAAAAGTGCATTAGATCTTGTTGTTTTTTAAATCACGACGCAGTTAAAGAGAATATTCTAAAATCTTAATACAAATGGCATTCATGAAGCCCTTTCGGGGCATTTGCCCAAATGCCCATATAGCCGGTCCGCCCCTGCCCGCAACTCAAGAAGACATTAAGAAACTGGAACAGACAAAAAATAGAGCAGTGAGATTCATAACAAATGAATATTCACATTTGACTAGAGTAACACCTTTAGTAAAATCACTAAATTTAGAAATCCTTCAGGACAGAAGACTCAAAAGTAAAGTACCAATAAAACACTGAACCATAATCTTCAAATACAAAAAAACAAAATTTAATAAAATACTCAGAAAGACACAAAGATAAAGGCACATTCCTCGTCCCATATACTAGGACAAATTTGTACAAATGCTTCTTCTTCCCTAGTGCTATTAGAGCATGGAATGGGTTGTCTGAGCCAGCCAGGAAATCCAGTGACTTTGGCAGAATTTAGGTCATTGGTCAACCTTCTCTCTCTGTATTGGCTACTAACTATAACTAATGAATACCACTACAAGAAATAATAATAATAATAATAATCTTTATTGTCCGTATGGCTAGATAAAAGTGACATCGACATTAATAACATCACTTATTAGAGTTATAGTCAATCATTTATTATTTAAGAAAAAAATATAGATCATATTGAGTTTTGTAATCTTTATTATTTAAACAGTTTATTTTTTTAAAGGTTTTTCTTGATTTTTTTTTTGTCTTCAAATACTAAGGATTAAAAAAAACTATAATAATAACACACATTTTATAGATATAATGATCTAAAGAATAATTTCTTTTGTTGTTCAATAGTTTGAATGTCTTGGGAAGAGAACAATTCAGTTCTCTGGAATTACAATACATAAATTGCTGGTCATCGACGGATCATGGAGAAAAAATGAGTTTCGTAAAGAAAAATTTAGACTGTATCGGATTAGACCCTTCAGCTATTGTTTATTTATTAATTTTTCTATTGCGGAAGGATAAATCAATGCTAAAGAAGAATCGATCGTAGCAGTGTGATGAGACAGAACAGAACATAAGGTGTAGTAATACAAGATTTGGATATCAAGGATTTATAAATGATTTTTTTTTCTTTTTTGTGTGTGTCATAACCAGGGAAGGGAAATCTTTATTTAACAATATTGATAGGCAATCTTCAGGAATAACTGAATAAATACAAAATCAGCTTGTTCAATGCGTGCATTAATCTTGGTCGAGTTTCAGGGATTCTAAAATGATTCATACTATTATTATGGCAATCGTGGCTCTGTAGAAAGATTTGGCTAAATGGTTTTTGTGTAGGCGAGGCACTGAATCTATTCAGCCAATACAGACACAAACACTTACACATGGAGTTGGAGGTTACTAAGCTCATATCAACTAGAAGGCGTGGTGAGGTGGGGTAAGGGAGAACGATGCCCCGGGCGCCACCCTCTGAGGGGAGCCACACGCAGCATAATGTTATAACCCTGACATGCACACCGCCATCCAAGAAAGTGCAGAAGGTGCGCACTGCCACAAACCAGACTGAGAAGGTGCGCACTGCCAGAAACCAGACTGAGAAGGTGCGTACTGCCAGAAACCAGACTGAGAAGGTGCGCACTGCCAGAAACCAGACTGAGAAGGTGCGCACTGCCAGAAACCAGACTGAGAAGGTGCCACTGCCAGAAACCAGACTGAGAAGGTGCGCACTGCCAGAAACCAGACTGAGAAGGTGCGCACTGCCAGAAACCAGACTGAGAAGGTGCGCACTGCCAGAAACCAGACTGAGAAGGTGCGCACTGCCAGAAACCAGACTGAGAAGGTGTGCACTGCCAGAAACCAGACTGAAAAGGTGTGCACTGCCAGAAACCAGACTGAGAAGGTGTGCACTGCCAGAAACCAGACTGAGAAGGATGTTGACATGAGAGAGAAGAGACCTCGTTCCGCCCATGTCTAGAGCTCATGAAGAGGCTGTGCTCATGGCAGACGTTGTTTTATGTATTTGTAATGTCCCCATGTAAATAAACATCGTTGCCTCGTTGAGCTGCCTCACTTAAGTTATTGCAATATATTTCTATGTGATGTTCATGGTAATTGGGGGGGGGGTAAAGTTTTTTGTCCCGGGTCCACGTTTTGCTCACTACCCCTCTGTATCAACTCATTCTGTCTCTCTGTCTGCTACAACTCTTGTCACTGCTAATGCAAAGAGTAAAGTTAAAGAAATGTTAGGGACATACATATATATATATATATACTCCTTACATTCTAAATTATATATTAAATAGCCAACATGGCTTTAAAACGATTCTGACAAGTGTCAGTAGTTTTTAAATACCCAGGAGCTATTGTATCAGGTGAAATAACCAAACCTGAAATACTGGCCAGGATGGCACAGTCCACAGCAGCACTTGAATAAGTCAAAACAATATGGAAAGACAAAGGCATAGACCACGACCCTAAAATCCGACTGATGCAGTCCCTGGTTACGGCCACAGTCTTATATGCTTGCGAATGTTGGGCGCTGACAGTGACTGCAGACCTCGAGAAGAGGATATTAGCAATGAAACTAAGATGCTACAGAGAAATTCTAGGTCTCACTTACAAAGACCGCATCACAAATGAAGCGATTAGAAAAGGATTAACTCTTTCTCTCCGTAATTATTTACCACATTCTTGTGGAATCAACGTTGGTATTGTCAGTTAGGAGAGAAAGAATTAATTCAGCAATTTGACCCCACGATGACCCGCTAATCACTGGTAAAAAAAAAATGCAAACTTTAACTCTAGGGCCACATCAAAAGTTTCTCATGACTCGCAAAGATCTTCCTGCATGGAACAGTACCAGGAAAAAGAAGAAGAGAAGACATAGAAAGCGATGGAAAGACAACATAAAAGAATGGACTGGCCAGCCATTGAATGAAATTCTTTCCCAGGCAAAATTGACAGAGAGCAATTGGGAAAGACAGTCAATAAATCTTGTGTGGTGCCCCAACAGACTAATTAATAAGATCAGATAGGGGTAGTGTGGAAATGGAAGATGCCGAGCAAGTTAAACAAAGTACACACCATGCGTCCTTCTGTGTCTCAATCTACGACTTCTGTGTCTCAGTCTACGACTTCTATGTCTCAGTCTACGACTTCTGTGTCCCAGTCTACGACTTCTGTGTCCCAGTCTACGACTTCTGTGTCTCAGTCTACGACTTCTGTGTCTCAGTCTACGACTTCTATGTCCCAGTCTACGACTTCTGTGTCCCAGTCTACGACTTCTATGTCCCAGTCTACGACTTCTGTGTCTCAGTCTACGACTTCTGTGTCCCAGTCTACGACTTCTATGTCCCAGTCTACGACTTCTGTGTCTCAGTCTACGACTTCTGTGTCTCAGTCTACGACTTCTATGTCTCAGTCTACGACTTCTGTGTCTCAGTCTACGACTTCTGTGTCTTAGTCTACGACTTCTATGTCCCAGTCTACGACTTCTGTGTCTCAGTCTACGACTTTTGTGTCTCAGTCTAGGACTGCTGTGTCTCGGTCTACGACTTCTGTGTCTCAGTCTACGACTTCTGTGTCCCAGTCTACGACTTCTGTGTCTCAGTTTACGACTTCTGTGTCCCAGTCTACGACTTCTGTGTCTCAGTCTACGACTTCTATGTCTCAGTCTACGACTTCTATGTCCCAGTCTACGACTTCTGTGTCCCAGTCTACGACTTCTATGTCCCAGTCTACGACTTCTGTGTCTCAGTCTACGACTTCTGTGTCCCAGTCTACGACTTCTATGTCCCAGTCTACGACTTCTGTGTCTCAGTCTACGACTTCTGTGTCTCAGTCTACGACTTCTGTGTCTCAGTCTACGACTTCTATGTCTCAGTCTACGACTTCTGTGTCTCAGTCTACGACTTCTGTGTCTTAGTCTACGACTTCTATGTCCCAGTCTACGACTTCTGTGTCTCAGTCTACGACTTTTGTGTCTCAGTCTAGGACTGCTGTGTCTCGGTCTACGACTTCTGTGTCTCAGTCTACGACTTCTGTGTCCCAGTCTACGACTTCTGTGTCTCAGTTTACGACTTCTGTGTCCCAGTCTACGACTTCTATGTCTCAGTCTACGACTTCTGTGTCTCAGTTTACGACTTCTGTGTCTCAGTCTACGACTTCTATGTCTCAGTCTACGACTTCTGTGTCTCAGTTTACGACTTCTGTGTCTCAGTCTACGACTTCTATGTCTCAGTCTACGACTTCTGTGTCTCAGTTTACGACTTCTGTGTCCCAGTCTACGACTTCTATGTCTCAGTCTACGACTTCTGTGTCTCAGTCTACGACTTCTGTGTCTCAGTCTACGACTTCTGTGTCTCAGTTTACGACTTCTGTGTCTCAGTCTACGACTTCTATGTCTCAGTCTACGACTTCTATGTCCCAGTCTACGACTTCTGTGTCTCAGTCTACGACTTCTGTGTCTTAGTCTACGACTTCTGTGTCTCAGTCTACGACTTCTGTGTCTCAGTCTACGACTTCTGTGTCTCAGTCTACGACTTCTATGTCTCAGTCTACGACTTCTGTGTCTCAGTCTACGACATCTGTGTCTCAGTCGACGACTTCTGTGTCTTAGTCTACGACTTCTATGTCTCAGTCTACGACTTCTATGTCCCAGTCTACGACTTCTGTGTCTCAGTCTACGACTTCTGTGTCTCAGTCTAGGACTGCTGTGTCTCAGTCTACGACTTCTGTGTCCCAGTCTACGACTTCTGTGTCCCAGTCTACGACTTCTGTGTCCCAGTCTACGACTGCTGTGTCTCAGTCTACGACTTCTGTGTCTCAGTCTACGACTTCTTTGTCTCAGTCTACGACTGCTGTGTCTCAGTCTACGACTTCTGTGTCTCAGTCTACGACTGCTGTGTCTCAGTCTACGACTTCTGTGTCTTAGTCTACGACTGCTGTGTCTTAGTCTACGACTTCTATGTCCCAGTCTACGACTTCTCTGTTTCAGTCTACGACTTCTGTGTCTTAGTCTACGACTGCTGTGTCTTAGTCTACGACTGCTGTGTCTTAGTCTACGACTGCTGTGTTTCAGCCTACGACTTCTGTGTCTCAGTCTTCGACTTCTGTGTCTCAGTCTACGACTGCTGTGTCTCAGTCTACGACTTCTGTGTCTCAGTCTACGACTTCTGTGTCTCAGTCTACGACTTTCATCCGTCCTCCACCCCTATTTCTAACTAATGGTCTTACTCCGAATCTATTCAGCCAATACAAATACTCAAACTTACAATTTTTTTTTTTTTTGGGGGGGGGGGGGAGGGGGAAGGTTAACAAGCATTATATCAACTCTCTCTGTCTGCCTGGTACAAATCTTGTACACGTTAATTCTCCCACTTCCCATTCTCGGATTAAAATGAGACTTGTACAATTATAACAGTTGTCGATGACAACACATGATTCAATAAAACCATTTACCAATTTGTTAATTGATTAGTGGTAATTAATAAATTGTGATCAAGTTATTTTTGTGCTTTGCTTCTTTTTTTTTCTAACTTAATAATTTCCTCTTATTACGGGTCTATTCTGGGGAGTCTTGTCTCATGTACAGCTTGATGGTGCTAATGTCAAGAAAATCTACGACGTTGTGCTTTGAATACATCTCTTCACTTCGATGATCTGGTTATCATCGGGTCATTTCAATGACACACAAAATTTAATAAGCCACCGTCTATAATATTTCTATTTGCTTTTGAGGCTCAAATCCACCAGTGTGAGAACTTTAAGCTTGGTCTTTTTTGTAATCGGAATATAAATTTGAGTTTCTCAGTTTTAGTATTGAATAGTTTTGGGTTTCAAATTGAAACAGTTTCTCTCTGTTCGTGTGTGTGTGTGTGTTGTGTGTGTGTGTGTGTTTGTGTGTGTGTTTGTGTGTGTGTGTGTGTGTGTGTTGACACCGAGGAAATGTTTTCAAAGGCATGTCATACAGTTTTCTTTCATTTGCGTTTCTCTAAAACAAATATTTCAAAACTTGGAATCTGCGTCCGAAAGCTTTCGCCATTAGGCTCGTGAATTGAGTTTGTCTCCGAGACATTTCATCCAATCAATGGGCATCTCTTCATCTGTCCCGCTCCTCGCTTCGCCATGTTAAAACAGTTTTCATTTGTTAGAGATTCAGATGCACTTCTCCTATAACAGCGACCATTCTATTCCTCCCCCCTCCTCCTGGGTCATTCATACTGCCCGAATGAATGTCCCCTCCCCCCCAAGGAATGTGAATGATTAGTGGGGGAATGCTACCAGTAATGAATATATATTCAGATAGTTTGAAATTGCGTCTAAGAAGGGCAAAGCAATGTGAAATCAAAATAGCATACACGCAGGGAACAAACCAGTAATTCTCCACCGGGGCCTAACTGCAGGGTATTCACAAGAAATTGTCCTTGTGATGGACACTAGCTGTAAAGAAGAAATTGTCCTTAGGATGGACACTGGCTGTAAAGAAGAATTTGTCCTTATGATGGACACTGGCTGTCAAGAAGAAATTGTCCTTAGGATGGACACTGGCTGTAAAGAAGAAATTGTCCTTATGATGGACACTGGCTGTAAAGAAGAAATTGTCCTTAGGATGGACACTGGCTGTAAAGAAGAATTTGTCCTTATGATGGACACTGGCTGTCAAGAAGAAATTGTCCTTAGGATGGACACTGGCTGTAAAGATGAAATTGTCCTTAGGATGGACACTGGCTGTAAAGAAGAAATTGTCCTTCTGATGGACACTGGCTGTAAAGAAAAATTTGTCCTTAGGATGGACACTGGCTGTAAAGAAGATTTTGCCCTTAGGATGGACACTGGCTGTAAAGAAGAAACTGTCCTTAGGATGGACACTGGCTGTAGAGAAGAAATTGTCCTTAGGATGGACACTGGCTGTAAAGAAGAAATTGTCCTTAGGATGGACACTGGCTGTAAAGAAGAAATTTTCCTTAGGGTGGACACTAGCTGTAAAGAAGAAATTGTCCTTAGGATGGACACTGGCTGTAAAGAAGAAACTGTCCTTAGGATGGACACTGGTTGTAAAGAAGAAATTGTCCTTAGGATGGACACTGGCTGTAAAGAAGAAATTGTCCTTAGGGTGGACACTAGCTGTAAAGAAGAAACAATCAAAATGTGATCGGCCTTGACCTTGTAGTTGTATGATGGCAGATGGCTGTCTGGCTCCGACATATTACCCAGAAGATGTTTGTGTTTCTTGTACGGGGCGTATTTGGTGCTCTTAAAACTATTACAAAAAAGAGACCAGATCTATCACAAGAACAAGACGAAGGACCAAGTCCAGACCGTTAGAGACTTCAACGACCCCAACCACACTTATACTCGACCCCAACCACACTTATACTCGACCCCAACCACACTTATACTCGACCCCAACCACACTTATACTCGACCCCAACCACACTTATACTCGACCCCAACCACACTTATACTCGACCCCAACCACACTTATACTCGACCCCAACCACACTTATACTCGACCCCAACCACACTTATACTCGACCCCAACCACACTTATACTCGACCCCAACCACACTTATACTCGACCACAAACCAACACCTACACGACCCCCCCGACCAACACTTAAATTACCCCAACCAACACACATATACGACCCCTACCAACACATACACGACCCCAACCAACACACAAAATCGACCCCAACCAACCCAAATACACTACCCCTCCAAACATATACATGACCCCAGACAACACATACAAGAACCCTATCAACACATATACACCACCCCAACTTTCACATCCACGATCCCTCACAAAATATACACGACCCCAACCAAAACACATTCACGACCCCAGCCAAGCCACATACACGAACCCTCCCAACAAATACACGACCCCAGCGAACACAAACAAGAACCCTACCAACACATATACACTACCCCAACTTACACATACCCGATCCCATTCAACTCACATACACGATCCCTCACAACACATACACGATCCCTCACAACATATACACGATCCCTCACAACATATACACGATCCCTCACAACATATACACAATTCCTCACAACATATACACTACCCCAACCAAAAGACATACACGACCCCAGCCAACACATACAAGAACCCTACCAGCACATATACACGACCCCACCCAGCTCGTACAAGACTCCCTACCGACATATATACTTTGAAAGTAAAACGTCTTAAACCTGCATGTGTTTGAAGACATTTTCTCCACTTCACTTCTTCCACAGTTTTTTCTACCCCGGGGCGACTTGGGCTCAATGAGGCGATGCCTAACTGGCACACAGATCGCTCGTCCAACAGAGCGTCGTGTTTCGATCCCGGCTTGGCCAGTTTTCTTCGCATGGGCAGGTCTGGTTGAAAACAAGCCGCACTCTAGATGACAATGAATTCGTCGATAGTCGTCCCGGGCCTTTTCCCCTGCTCAACAAATGACTTTTATGTCGCAGCGACACTGTTTTGTGGATTTGTGTCGTGACGCAAAGAATTTTATGGAAGACCGGTTTATGGTTTGTTCCTTGATTCATTGTCCTTTTTGTCGTGTGAGTGATTTTTACTTTGAATCATTCAATCTTGAAAGGACGAGCAATTTAGCAGCTTTTTAGCGTCGTTTTAGCGTCTTTTTAGCGTCTATGTGCTGGATGAAATAGTCTTTCGTCAAAAGGCAGTGGTACAAGGCAGATGCATCTCTGTATGGGTCAAATTTCAAAGTATGTTTGGTGGTGATGTCATGTTGCTGCTGCTCCTAAAGTGTCACGGTTCAATTCCCAATCCGGTGTGTTTAAATGAAACCCCAAGTCTGCTACTAAAAATGAATTGGACATCATTGCAGAACAAAAATCAGAAAGTAGTGCATCTATTCTGAAAATAATACATGCGATGGCGAAGTCGATTTTTTTTAAAGCGCATTTAGTTTTTGAGACCTAAACGTGACAGACAGACGGACAGTCAGACAGCACATAACCAGTATCGTGAAACATCCATGATGCACATGGGGCGGGATGTATCACGTGGGTATGTTGTGAAAGAAAATGCAAATCTACGTCATTGATTTAAATATCTCTATACTACGTTTTAAATGAGGGTATTAGTGACGTAAAGTTAGACGTAGACTTTAAGTGGCGTAAAGTTAGGCGTAGACTTTAAGTGGCGTTATGTTAGGCGTAGACTTTAAGTGGCGTAAAGTTAGGCGTAGACTTTAAGTGGCGTAAAGTTAGACGTAGACTTTAAGTGGCGTAAAGTTAGGCGTAGACTTTAAGTGGCGTAAAGTTAGACGCAGACTTTAAGTGGCGTAAAGTTAGGCGTAGACTTTAAGTGGCGTAAAGTTAGACGCAGACTTTAAGTGGCGTAAAGTTAGGCGTAGACTTTAAGTGGCGTAAAGTTAGACGCAGACTTAAGTGGCGTAAAGTTAGACGCAGATTTTAAGTGCCGTAAAGTTAGGCGTAGACTTTAAGTGACGTCAAGTTAGGCCTAGACTTTAAGAGGCGTAAAGTTAGGCCTACGGAATTTAAGTGGCGTAAAGTTAGGCCTACGGAATTTAAGTGGCGTAAAGTTAGGCCTACGGAATTTAAGTGGCGTAAAGTTAGGCCTAGACTTTAGGTGACATAAAGTTAGGCGTAGACTTTAACGACTAGTTTAATGGTCTGTCCACTCCATGTTTTTTTGTTAGTGTGTTTGTTTGTTTGTGTGTGTGTTTGTGTTGGAAGGAGTTAATTGGTTCTAACTATACTAGCTAACTATAGATCGTATACTTCAGGCTTATTTATACTTATATTCTATATATGTAATAAAACTGTGTTTTGTTTTGGAGGCACGGTGGCTGAGCGGTAAAGCTCTTGACTCCCGAACGGAAGGTCCCGGGTTCGAATCAAGGTGAAGACTGGGATTTTCATCATGGGATCTTTGGGCGCCTCTGAGTCCACCCAGCTCTAAATGGGTACCTGTCATTAGTTGGGGAAAAAGTAAAGGCGGTTGGTCGTTGTGCTGGCCACATGACACCCTCGTTAACCGTAGGCCACAGAAACATATGACCTTGACATCGTCTGCCCTATAGACCACTAGGTCTGGCAGGGGAACTTTACTTTTTTAAAACTTTTTCTTTGTTTGTTTCACGATGTAGGTCAAATGGACTAAAATTAAGCTCATTGACTGTTTAAGACACTGTCCCTGCAGGAAAGGACTACTTTTAGAAATACTTTTTCCTAAAAATCCCAGATTCTGGAAGACCAGAAGAGGGGTTTAATAGATGCCAAAAAACTAGGAAGATGGAGAGGCGGGCTCAGTGAAATATCATATCCAAACATTTGCATCAAAGGGAAGTCACTCAAAGGTCTTTCAGAAGTAGTCCTGTATGGCACTGCGTGCTCTCCCTTTATTGACTTTATATTAAGTCATGATAAAGAGAGATAAATCTGACAGGCAAAAAAAGAAGAAACCATTAAAAGTGTCGCACACTAAGACTGCTTCCTAATAGATGATAATAATGATTTAGAGTTTAAGAGAAAGGGACATTACCTTTGACTGGTCCAAGATGAGATAGTTAATTCAAAGCTTGTATATTCTTATCATAGATATATTCCTTTATTCTTTGCAAACCTGTGTGTATATCTATCTATTGAGTCTCTTTATTATAACCAGTACGCTTTGATGCCTTTCGCCACAACTATTGAAACACACTCTGTCAGGTAAAAACTTTGTACACGTTATTTCTCCCACACCCTATCTCGGATCAAGCTTGAATTAGGCGCAGTTAATTCTTTTACCTCACAACACGAGAATTAATTTAAAAAATTAACTAATTATTTAATAAACTATTGGTAAATATTTTTGTTTGTTTGTTATCTAGAACAAGGGAAAGAAATTGTACTTGACTAAAGTGTGGTATAAGCTGAAATTAGCCCCCTTAAGAGGGGACCGCTGTAAATTGAAACAAACAATACATAACTATACTATATAATTATACAATCATTTCTAAACATAAGTGCATCACAGGCTGGGTGGTTAGAGCGTCGGACTAAGGAGGCGTGAACCACGAGTTCGATTTCAGGTTGTCCCCCCATCCTCTACATTTCTCTCCTCCACCCACAAGTGGGTTATCACTCTATAACAGGGGTTCTCAGCCTGTGGGTCGCGACCCATTTAGGGATCGATTGACGATTTGCCAGGGGTCGCCTAAGACCATCGAAAATATGGATTGTTTTTGTCTATTCTTCTATTGCTGTGTGGATGGGGGTCGCCGCAGAGTGGGGATTGTAAAAAGGGGTCGCCGAGCTTAAAAGGTTGAGAACCGCTGCTCTATAAGTTTATTTATCGTAGATGCATCGAAAGACAAGGCTGAAAACAAACGTAAGTTGTACGTTACGTAACATAGTACAGGCTCTTAGTGATGGATGGTGGCTGAGCGGTAAAGCGCTTGGCATCCGAACCAGGGACCGGGGTTCGAACCCTGGTGAAGACTGGGATTTTTAATTTCGGGATCTTCGGGCGCCAGCTCTAATGGGTACCTGACATTAGTTAGGGAAAAGTAAAGGCGGTTGGTCGTTGTGCTGGCCACATGACACCCTTGTTAACAGTAGGCCACAGAAACAGATGACCTTTACATTATCTGCCCTATAGACCACAAGGTCTGAAAGGGGAACTTTACTTTACTTTTCAATACCAATAGCACACAACACAAACATGTTAACGGATCCAGAACATTATCAAGCAGTCAAAAAAATTGTTTAGTTTATAACATTCTCTCTCTTCCTTAAGAGCATTTATTTTTCCTTATTTTAAGACTTTAAATAAAAACCATATGAATTCTGTTCTTTAATTTTTTTTTATTTTTTTTTATAGCAAACCTCAGACTTTGCGCTATTCAATTTTAGCTTTATCATCATAGGAATCCTTGGGCCTTAGGCCTCTTTTCTTTGCCTCTTTTTTGGGCTCTATATGCCTCTTTTATGGGCCCTCTTGCCTCTTTTGTGGGCTTTTTTTTCTTTACATAGATTTTTATTTGTAAGTTCTCATAATTCACAAGTATTAAATCATAAACAATTGAAAAGTGATTAACCTAAAAATATAATAATAGTAATAGAAATACTATTTAATATCAGACATACTACCTAACTATTGAAACCACCAGAGACAGAAAAATGATACAAGTATCCTCTACCCCAGAACAATCAACACAATATCAAATATCCCTGACCCCCAACACCCCATTTCTGGAATACTGTCTGAGTATTGTACAAGCATATGAAAATCAAACTTGATAATTCTCTACCCTAAAATCAATAATTTTCCTTTTTTTCTTTTAAAGGAAACTCAGAATTGCGCTATTCAATTTTAGATTTATCGTCATAGGAATACTTGGGCGAAATGGATATAACTTCTTCTTTTCAATTACTTTGCTCACAATTTTGGCAAACTAAACAAACTTATTCATGAAATAAATGTGGTAAAAATAATGATGAATATGCGTATTGGCGTTGCGTTGACTATAGATAGATATTGTTAGATTCTTTCATTGTTTACTGACATCCGGTTATAACTTAGGAAGGACAAAAATAAATTAAAAAAAAAAAATTATGAGAATGGAGCTTTACTTTATTTAATATGATACAACCTCCAGTTGTACAGCGGGGGGATAGCGGTGGGCGGGGTTCAAACCAGGCTCCATATAGACAACAGCCCAGAGCGCATAGCACACGACAAGGCAGACTTTCTTTGAGAAACACAACGGTCCTCCTCAGGATTAAATTTTACTCCACGCCCCCACAACCTACTTCCTTAATTCTCCAATCAAAGACATAATCTACAGTTTGGCTTAGCGCCAAGGAATGTTTTCAATACCATTTTATTCTAGATCTAAAAAAAAATAATGGGGTGGGGGGTAGGGGGAGGTGGAAACTCGATCTAATTGTCGCGCGCGATCGGAAAGGTGTCGTTCCAAACCTGTTTACTGAATCTTCACTGACCATCAAAAGTGTATTAAAAGTAGGAAATGAGAGTTCAAAGTCTGAAAGTTCCAAGTTCATTGTCATTTCCTCGACCGGTGAGAGCAGGTTGGTCCATGATGGCGGAGTATCATGAAATGTACCAATCGATTGCTGGCGTGATGAAGGCGCGCCTTGATGGACTTCAGAAAAGAGTTAATGGTCCTGGGCGGGAGGGGGGGGCGGTGTGAGGAAAAGAAAGGGGGGGGGTATCAAATATTTCTCAACACCTCCTTGAAGAGCTGAAAGAGAAGTTAATGCAAGAGTAAATAGAAGGATTAAATTTGTTTAATAAAACTTTTTTTTGACGATTTTTTTTGTTAGTGATACAGTTAGTAGACTATGGCATGGAATTGCTGGGGGGGGGGATGCGCAGCGTTTCTATAATTAAAACCATTATTAAATGCGCCTTTGCTTTTGTGTGGAATCTAGTTTGTGTTTTTGTAGATTTTTTTTAGTTTAAGGCTTCGAGAGTATACCTTTTTGGAGAAAAAAAATCAAACGTGTTCCTTTTGGAGTCGAGATTATCAAATATGGCTTCCTTGCTCCGAATTCGTAATTGTCGATGAAGTTGAGCCTAGGCTATTGAAAGTCTAGGCAAACGAAAACTTCCTTCCACCGGCCTATCGGAACTATTGTAGTCTGTGAAGAATCCAAACACATATCTAGGTAGTACATCTCTGTTACCAGTACCTCGAAACCAAAGTCGCTTGGGACTAGAGATGAGGCCGAAAGCCGAGCACACCGGTGATCTCCTCCATTTTCCTAAAATGTACCACACTTTCCGTGCTGATGTCAGTCATTTATGAAACGGCCCCTTGAGGACCGGCGTTTCGGTCATGTCTTTAGACAGATCCTGCAAGTGAGGTGAAGCCAACGGCCCAAATGTAATACAACCAGTCATTCTTTATCTTAGACACAGGAAGAGAAAATCATTCTCGGCGCATTCATGGAGAGTATGGGTTGAAATGGGTTGAATTTTGTTTAGAAATTTATGGTTTTTTTTTTTCTAGAATCTGGTCTTCTGGAAACGGTATTTACAACATTTCACAATGTCCTAATCTTATCATTTATATCAATAATTCCCAAACTATGTTCCGCGTAACCTTGAATAGGTGTTCCACGAACTACTGAAATAATTAACTAGTAGGCCACCCGTGAATGATCCTCTCTTTAAAAATATGTAAAGCGTTCCGCTAAATACTCAGCATATGTGAAGATAAGGAAAAAGATTGGGAAACACTCTGCGCTAATCTAATCGTTTATATTGAGACTCGGATTCCAGAGTACAATAGCAGTTGTCACAAGATGGTCTTTAAAAATAAGGCTTAGGATTCATCACCAATATTGCATTGCTGAGGTAGCTGGTTTCCCTTTCTTGACCCTTTTATTCTCTTGAAGTCTCAGGGAGACAATTTGTGGATTTACTCATAGCACAGGGGATAAGAAAACAGTTTTGACATTGTACTGCTCTCATCGATCTTTAGATACTAAATTATTGATATGGACTACGACCAAGAGTTTGGGAAAACCAGACGCTCACTACAGCGATCAAAATGGAGGTCAACAAGGCATGCGTACTGAGTACGCTACTGTACGGTAGTAAGTCGTGGACAACCTACACAAAGCAAGAGAGAAAACTAAACTCACTCCACTTGCGCTGCCTCCGAAGGATCTTGAAAATCATATGGCAAGAGAGAGTATGCAATACTGAGATCCTCGCGAGAACTGGGCTTCCCAGCATCTTTACAGTCCTCAGACAACGCCGCCTGCGCTGGCTCGGACATGTTCGCCGGATGGAGGACAATCACATCCCGAAAATCATTATCTACGGGCAACACGTGTCTGGCTCAAGATAAAGTGGTCGACCCCCCCCCCCCCCCACCTCCGTTACGTGGATGTAATAAAACGAGACCTAAAAAAAATGAACATTGATACAGACCAGTGGGAAGACATAGCCCTAGATCGCACTACGTGGAGAGAGATGGTGACCAAGAAAACTATGGACAGGGAAAAAAAAAACATGGGCCTCAGCCCTGGAGCGAAAAATGTCCAGCTCCTCTAGTACCAAAGCGACAATCACCTTAACCTGCCATATATGTGGACGGGAGTCTCTCTCCAATATAGGGCTTCACCGTCACATGAAAAAGTTTTCGAGATGAACCATAGTCGTTCTACGACTGAAGGAAGCCAACTAATATTTTTGCTTTTTTTTTTTTAAATTGCTGATATTATCAGTTAAATAATTCCCTCAAAGAACATGAGCTTATTTTTAGCACAACTTTCTGTACAGGGGAAGACAACCCGATGAATCAATACATAAGTCTCATGACCATCCCGAAGAAGATGGCCTGGACTTGTATGCAATAGATCCTCCCCTCCTCCGGTAAGCTCTAAGAGATATTTATTTTATAATGTACTTTTGCCCCGGAATAACCTTAGGAGTACATACAAGGTAATTAACTCAACATTTTCATTCTCTCGTGCTATTTACCTCCCCCTTTTCATCCCGTGTTCCCATGACGCCATCGGTCCATTCATTGAAATGTTTCCTGATCTCTCGCTGTTTACTCTCGAAACCCACCTGGGCGTCACATTAATGCGTTGTCTACACACCAGCCCTGGGACTTGATGTTCGTGGCACAGTTAGTTCCCTTCCATTCATAGTGTCCCTATTTACTTGTACGGTCACACTAAAGACCGAGACATTAAGAAGACCACGTAGAGCCAGAGACCGAAACGAAACATTGCTTAGGGCGATGGACATAAGGGGATAATTATAGTGGGACAGAAGACGTGAACTGAATGCACTCTCAAGTCTCTTAATCAAAATCATTAGCCTTAAAATTTACAGAAATTTCTACTTCATTATCTGAAAGCATTGAGCTTCGGATTATCGCAAGTGCTCAAGGCTAACATGACTCGTGTGGATATTCAGGGGTAAAAAAGTCCTCTTTATTACTAATATGTAAGCTTTTGTTCATATAAGTCAACTTCTCTTATAAACAATATCGTATATATGCCTTTGTAATAATCGTTATAAAGAAATTATTTTTAAAATTCTAAAAATTTGACTTAATATAGAGACATACACACAGGGCCGGCCCTAACTATTGCGGGGCCCTATACAAAACGGAGCGGGCGGGGTCCAGTCTGGGTTCGTCTTTGTATTTTATTCATTCTTTACCCAGCAGAAAATCACGATTAAATAAACTTTCTTTTACGAGCCTTGCGAAGTCATACAGTATACCTTGCCGTACTGTATTTTCTACATAGGTCACTCTCAATTGCAAGAATTACCAATTAGCCAATCTATCTTTATGAATAATTGACCTCAAGTAATTCTTGATTAGTTTGAGGTGCAAGAAGCTTCTTTCACCAGATGCCATGGTTACGGATATTGATATGGCCGATTTTTCTTTGTCTCGCGTCTTAGACTTAGACTTAGGTCCTCCCGCGCCGTTCGGCGCATTGGGCGGCAAGCTGTCTCCATAATGATCTTTCACTGGCAATGTCTGAAGCCTCTTCCCATCTGGTGTCCACTGTTCTGAGGTCCTCCATGAAGGTGTGTCGCCAGGTAATACGAGGACGTCCCTGTTTGCGCTTTCCTCGTTTTGGCTTCCATGTTATCGCAACTCTTGGTGTGCGTAATTCATTTTGACGTAGAACATGTCCCGCCAACCTCATGCGACGCTCAGTCACAACCTCACTAAGTGTTCGACTCCCAGTTCGGCAAAGGATTTCCTTGTTTGAGATCCGGTCTGTGTAACTGACTCCCAAAATCCGTCTCAGCCATCTCTGTTGAGCCACATTTAGTCTTTTCTCAATTTTGACAGATGACTTCCACGTCTCACATGCATATGTAGCAGTTGGAATGACGATTGTGTTGAGAAGGTGTATTTTTGTCTCGAGTCCAATGGCTTGGCTAGTCCAAATAGGCTGCAGCCTTTGGAAAATGCTCCCTGGCTTTCCTATTCGGCACGCTACATCATGGTAAGCATCTCCATTTGTTATGATGCTGCCAAGGTACGTGAACTTGTCCAGCTCTTCAAGCTTTGACTCGCCAAGTCTGACGGGGACATCCTTTGCCTTATATCCCACTCGCATAATTTTAGTCTTATCCAAGTTTATGCGGAGGCCAATTTTGTGTGCCTCTCTGTCTAGGCTCTCCGTCATTTCTTGAATGCATTTATTTGTAGCCCCGAGTAGTGCAACATCATCAGCAAAGTCCAAGTCCGTCAATCGGAGTTGTTCATGCCATGGAATACCAAAGGCAGTCTGGTTCATTGCTCTCCTCATTATGTAGTCGATGGCTAGGAGGAAAAGGAAGGGAGATAAGATGCACCCCTGTCTCACACCTGTCTCGATTGTAAAAAACTCTGTTGTTCCCTCTTCTGTTTTAATGCAGCAACTAGACTGACTGTAAAGGTGTCGTAGGATCTGGACGAATTTTTCTGGTATACCGTATTCTCTAACTATTTTCCATAGTGATTCTCGGTGGACACTATCAAACGCTTTTTTGAAGTCCACGAAACTGATCGTTAGCCGTTGTTGGTACTCAAGACTTTGTTCTATGATATTTCGTAAAACGAAAATCTGCTCTGTACATGATCTGCCTCTTCGGAAACCTGCTTGTTCTTCTCTGAGCCTTTCATCTACAGACTGTTGAAGCCGTCTCAACAAAACAGTGCTGAAAACTTTGCCTGGGACAGAGAAGAGAGTAATGCCCCTCCAGTTGTTACAGTCTGCCAAGTTGCCCTTTTTTGGAAGCTTTACAATCACTCCCTTTTGTCTCGCGTAGGATTGGCGTTTTCCATTTTGAATGACACCCCAAAACGACAATTTTGTCTACATTTCAGGAGATTTTTGGCAGTAAACTTTAACTTATTGTCTAAGACATTGCTGAGATACTAGTATCTTTGGAATGTTTTCCCCAGCGACTGAAACTTTATATAATTGACATTCTTTTCCAGGTGTTAATAATGAAAAAATATGAAAAAAAAAAATTAAAAAAAAAACGTAATTAAAAGGGGAAGAACTCCGCCCATAAAACTGTATCTTTAAAAAATGTTTAAGTTATTTTGCTTATTCGAAATCGAACAAAATAGTGAATTACCAATAATTGATTGAATAATTGGGTTTTTTAAATATTGATTCATCTTTTGTTAGTTGCAATAAATAATTGTTTAAAGCATTAACTTGAATGGAGAATGCGTGTGGAAGAAATAGCGTCATCAATAACTTCAGGGAACTAAACCCAACAAATTTAGCTATATCTGTGAATACCGAAGGATTACTTTCCCTTGTTGGTATCAAACAAAAAAAAATACCTGTAATTAACTGACTAATTAGTTACTTTTTAGCGGCCCCCGAAAGGGGAAAAGACGCTATTAGTTTTGTGTGGAATGTCTGTCCGTCCGTCCGTCCTGTTTAGATCTCGTAAACTAGAAAAAATAGTGAAATCCGACATCATTATACTTTAGAACATTCAAAGTTCCGATGCAACGACTACCTTTTTCTTTTCTGAAAGCGAAAAATCTAATTTATGCAAGCAGTTTTTTCATTAAAATACACCACTATTCAGTATTAATAGTAACAAACACGGGAGGCAATTTAATATGGGAAATAGCCATTTACCATATTTTTAACACATTTATGCATACGATTATGTATTTTTTGTCAAAAAATATCTATTTTGTGTACATATAAGTTTGACATAATTTAAAACAAAAATTAATAAGTAGTTTTTAAATTATTACGTGAACTGCAGTGCTGCAATACACAAAACAATTAAATCAATCAGATATTCATTATAAGACATCAGTTAGGCCAGGTTCACAACGAAGTCCCCAAACACACTCTCCGATCTTTGGTCTGCTGAACCGCTGGTGCACCACACAAGATCTGTCAACCTTCTTCCTCCATTCTTCTCTGTCATTTGTCTTTGACAGAATTTCATTCTGATGCTCTTTCTGAAAATATTGAAACATGCCTTTTTACCTGCCTGGGTGGACCACTTCGGGGGCTGATTTTGAGTTTGTGTTTCCGCACAAACTGTTTTGTAACCTTGTTTTTAGTGATTCATGTCTTGATCCGAGAATGAGTATGGGATAAATAACGTGTACACACTTTTTACCAGACAGACAGACAGACAGAGTGAGTTGATGTAAGCTTTGTAATAAAAATCAACATATTTTCTCTATATAGACCTTTCAAGATAGAAAAGCAGACCCATTGTGTTCTAAGCTTAATTTTTTTTTTGCATGGCTCTACATCAGAACAAAGAAGCTTCAATTGTGCACACCCCAATTCTTACCAACGGCAAGTTCACAGCTGCCAACATCAATATTTTACCTTACCTTTTTTTTTTACCTATCCCTTAGTCTATTGGACAGTTGGGGCACCATGCAAGACTCGTCGACCGTCTTTCTCCATTCCTCTCTGTCTTTTGCCGTTGCTAGAAACTCTTTTAATGGTTGGCCCGTCCATTTTTTTATGTTGTCCTCCCATCGCTTTCTCTGTCTGCCTCTTCTTCTTTTTCCTGGTACTGTTCCCTAAGGTAGGTCTTTATAGGGTGAATTTTTTTTTCCCGTTATTTTGTCATTCAGAGTTTCTAGTTTCAACAAAGGCTAAAGTCGCTTTGCTGTCTCTAAAGAAAAACTTCCTTAAATATTCGACAGTGTTTGTTCTGAAAGAGCGAATGTCAATATTAGTTAGATTTTATTTGTCTCTACACTATGTCAGTAGGTATAGAAAGTGAGTTGGCTGAGTGGTTATTTTTTTTTTTTGGTTCCTAAATTAAAAACCGTTGCTGTCATGTGACTTAACAAAAAGGTCATGGAAGGTCATTCAGTTCTGCTTCCGAAATTAAATCTGATGTATCTCTCTTATGTTTGAGGTTGATGTCATCCAGACCCCCAAGCATTGTGTCACATTGTGATTGTGTGTGTGCTTAGGTCGACTGAACCTGACCGGTCTACTTAGGACTTATGTGAATCTCACATTGATAGCGTGGCAGTAAATCAGAGGTCTTTAGGAGAAGATTGATGAGCTACTGTGAGACATTTATTACACCTGACACTACTAAGATATATAATGTATAATAGACACATTTGGGATTTGGGACCGACAGCACGCAACCCCAGACACCTATCCTCACAATAGCAGGGACGACAGTTCAAATCAATTAACTTTACAGATACCTAATATACCCACTCACAATCAACTCATGTTACCCTAAATCAGGGGTTCTCAACCTGTGGGTCGCGATCCCCTTAGGGGTCGATTGACACTTGGCCAGGGGTCGCCTAAGACCATCGAAAATATGGATTGTTTTTGTCTATTCTTCTATTGCTGTGTGGATGGGCTCGCCGCAGAGTGGGGATTGTAAAAAGGGGGTAGCCGAGCTTAAAAGATTGAGAACCCTGCCCTAAATGTATCAAATCTGTCAAAGTTCTAAAAAATTCTGATGGCTTGTAGTGCTACATCATAAGTACAAATCCTTGACAAGCTGCTCTAGGAAAAAGAGAAATGTCGCTTCTAAAGTGACATGGACGCATGGTGGTGTGGTATGCGCTCCATACTGTTGTCTCGATGGCTTTGGGGTCAAACCCTGCTCGCCCTAGCAATCGTTGGTCCTGCAAAATGTTTTAGAATGTAATTATCATTTCAGAATTGGCATCGGAAACATACAGGGCTATAATAATTTTTTTAAAAAAAGGCTCTTATCTAAGGGAAAGAATCGAAAAAAATTCTGGTATTTTTCTCAATACTGCTTTTTATTTTAAAAAAGAAAGTTAATTTATTACCAATTATTAATTAATTTTTTTTATGTTTGATGCCAGAGACGCCGATTAAAACTTAGTTCAAGGCCAAAGCAGAGGAATATAATTTACATAGGTTAAATTAAACAACAACAGGGTATTGAGATGTCATGTTTCATTATTCTAAGGAAAGATATACAAGGAGTATTAGTAGCTATGGACAGGATTTACCACTCACGAGTTAGACTTCCAAGTGGCTAGTTTTAAAGTAAATAGCTACTTATTTTTTAAATCATTATTACTGTATCCTGTATCTGCTTTATCTATCTAATGTACATACATTTATTGCTTCAAGTTTGAATTTAAAAGAATTAAACTCTATAAAAACATATCAGCACATTGCTGCTTCATTGTCTATTCAAGTGTTTGAACTATAATTAAGGCACCTCCGAACTCACATATGTCACAGGTTTATATCATCAACATCATCGAATCAAATAGACATTACTAAACACGGGACACAGTATATCATCAAAATTCTGTTTCCTACATAGATCACGCTCAAAAGCAATAGCAAGTATTGCCAAATTGTTCAATCTATCTTCGTGAATTGTTGACCTCAAGTAATTGAATGACACCCCAATATGACAATTTTGCCTATTTTTTTAATGAGATTTCCATGAGCCGTGGAAAATCAGGACGCCGCGGGAAACCTGTAATATAAATTATAATGGTTTAATCTAATAATATACACCTAGACTTAGCGCGAAGGCCTATGAAAGTGCGGGGCCCACTGCGGCCGCATAGGTTGCAGTGGCCTAAGACCGGCCCTGTTTGAGGGGATAACCTCCTAGTCCTAGAATGGTATACGCGAAGTAGATAGGTATACGCCTGATAGATTGGTATAAGCGCAGTAGATAGGTATACGCCTGATATATTTGTATACGCGCAGTAGATAGGTATACGCCTGATAGAATGCTATACGCGCAGTAGATAGGTATACGCCTGATAGAATGCTATACGCGCAGTAGATAGGTATACGCCTGATAGAATTGTATACGCGCAGTAGATAGGTATACGCCTGATAGAATGCTATACGCGCAGTAGATAGGTATACGCCTGATAGAATGCTATACGCCTGATAGAATGGTATACGCCTGATAGAATGGTTGGTATATGCCTGATAGATTGGTATACTCTTGGTCGAGTGGTATACGTTACAGACTGTCGTCATAATGGTCCTGTGTTCAAATCCTACCTGCTTTCGTCATCCTCTGTGATCCACTATGAGGTTCTGGCAAGGATGTAACGATCTTCATTTCTAAAGAAACGTCTGAAATCATGAATTTAAATTAGAAAGAAACCTTTATTGGGCCTCACATCCTCTATCCCAAACAGGGCCCCAACTGAACACTATATGAGACCCTCTGATATTAACAAGTGATGGACCTCACACAAATGTCACGGGTCAGTAAACAAAAAGACAACGGCGATGAATTGATGAATGTGCTTACGAGCGAGTCAAAGGTCAGACGATAAATATCACGTGACAAGCGCACCTTGTACTATTTGTTTCATTGATCGCCCCTGACAAATTGTGAGGGTTTCCCCATTCAGTGTCGGCGCTGATCTGACGTTTAGCTGTGACATTTCATGGCATGCTATCTAACCGCATTTAGCGCTTTTTTGTTCTTTTGTCTGCAATATGTTTTTTTTTTAAATCACCCGGCCCAGCCCAGTATTACGAAGCTGAGTGGTCACTAAATTAATGATTTAACAAGCAAAATTTAAATAATTCTTCAAAAAAAAAAATAATGCTTATCTAACGGAAATAACTCAACATTTACAGCCAAGTATCTCAATTCTGTAACATTTATTTCCTTTTTTTCAATACCAAACACAAAAATTAATACTGATTAATTATCTAATTGATTGATGTTTTGATTGAGTCATGATTTCTTAGGAACAGTAAATAATTTTACGAAGTCTCAGCTTGATCCGAGAATGGGAAGTGGGAGAAATAAAGTGCTTAAAATTTGTACCAGACAGACAGACATACAGACAGACATAGTGGGTTGGTATAAATTTTGTAAATACAACAATGTTGAAATAAATAGTTATCTAAGAGTACATGAAATAAGAAACAAGGGTGGCTATTTATAAACATCCACCATTGAAATTTTACAACTGTAAAAATGATCTCTTCAACCAACGGGAAGCATCCATGGCTCACGAGGATCCAATGAACCCTTGCCCACAGCCTGAGGCGTACCAACCATGGCGCAAATGGGTTCATTGAGCATGGGCCCATTATTCGTGTCCACTTTGGGCCCACATGAGCCGTTGGAAAATATTAACTGCTTGTTTGTAAAAGCTGATTTAAACAATACAATCTTAAAAGGTACAATATTTGCATTAACATTCTTTTGATAAATGTACCGATACCTGACCTGTATATATCGGCATGTCTCAATTTTGTTTTACTGTCGCACACTAAGTTTGTCTTATTGGGGAAGGGGGCCCACCAAGATATTCTTGAACCCGGGCCCACGAGTACCTTGCTAGGCCACTGTCTTCAACCATTAATCAATAAACTATACCGTGAGAACTAGAATAAAGTTTGAGAACCACTGATGTAATAAGCTTGCGATGTAGGTTCTATAAAACAAATCATGGAAGGGCGTGTAGTCTTTAGGTACGTAAATTAAGCATGACATTGAAGCGTCTTATTTAATTAATTTGAGATGCAACACCTTGTAGGCCAAACAGTAGTTGGCATGTGGCAGCCAAATTATCCGTTTCTGGGTGAAATGCCAACACTGCTAAACTGCTGACATACCGCCTAATGGTTTAATAGCACTGGCGCGTGCTGGCACGAGAGACCATACAACAAATAACATCATCACACACACACAAATGTGCACGTTAGATCTCGATGCCCCAACGTTTGGGAAGGCATTGAAGTTAAAAGGTTTTTCATATTTGTTTTGTTCGCAAATAGGAATTACACTATTGAAGTTCGTGACAAACAGAGAAACTGTTCAGTTTGTTCATTGGTGTCAGAAGTGGGACAGTTTGAAAAAACATCATATCTAAAACGGAGTGATTCGGGACAAGTTTAGAATAACATGAGATATTAACTCCAAGTGATTCAAAGCGAGTTTGAACGAAGGCAGAAATTGTTCGCCCCAGTGGAAGTTTTATTGAATGTGTAATTAATACAGAAATTAAGTTGGATTTGTTTGCTATGTAAACATCACATGGTTGGATTGCAAAACAGCTAAATGGTCGTGTGGTCTGAGCTACACATTTCCTACTAGGTGGTGCAAAGTGCAGATTCGATTCGTCGTCATTTCCTGCCAACAAACAGCACGAAAAGGTCGTCAGACGTAGAACTCTTCTCTTTTGAAGTAACGTCTGTAATCTGTAAGACAGGAAGATCGAATTGTTGGTAACAAACAAAATAATTAATTGACTATTTGGTTCCCTTTTTTATATTGATTTATATCTTGTCTATGCCAATGAATAATTGTGCGAAGTTTCAACTTGATCCGAGAATGGGTGTGGGAGAAATAATGTATTCACACTTTTTACCAGACAGATTGAGTTGATATAAGCTTTGTAAAATATGTAACGGTGCGAATTGAATCTTTTAATGGGCCCAAAATCTGGGCCATCACTGAGTTGTTGTTTTTGTTGTTGTTGTTGTTGTTTTTTTGTTATTTGTTTTTTGTAGCAATTCCTTACATAGAACTGTTAGTAAAATTTGAAGTTGTTTTAATGTCATCAAGGTGTAGCTTTGAATCTGAACATCCCATACATTAGATTTTCCTATTTTGAACGTAAACAAACACGCTGGGGCGTTTGGTAATGTAACCGAGAAAATTGAGCTCAAGTCCCCATGGAGACTATGGATTTCTGCCGGAGATTTGACTCGAGTTTGATAAACAACTAATTGAAGCGTAGACACCTTCTATCAGATACCTCTCGCGTCATATGTAGTCACAAATTGGACCAGATAACACTGGGTAATTAGTAGGGTTACTTAATAGTGGCATTGTGACGAGAGACAGAGAGACAGTGTGAGAGAGAGTGTGAGAGAGAGAGAGATAGAGATAGAGAGACAGACAGAGAGAGTGAGAGAGAGACAGAGAGAGAGACAGACAGAGAGAGAGACAATGAGAGAGACAGACAGGCAGACAGAGATAGAGAGAGACAGACAGACAGAGACAGACAAAGAGAGAGAGACAGAGAGAGAGAGACAAACATAAAGAGAGAAACATAGAAAGTGACAAACAGACAGAGAGAGAGATAGAGAGCGATAGAGATAAAGACAGAAAGAGAGAGAGACAGACAGACAGGCAGACAGAGATAGAGACAGGCGGACAAAGCGATAGAGAGAGACAGACAGACAGAGAGGCAGGCAGAGAGAGAGAGAGAGAGTATAAAGAGTGTAAATGTATTTTGTATTAATTTGTTCTCGTTATTTTGTATCTATTTTTGTATATTTCTATCTCGACACTGTTGCTTGAGTTGTGTCCCTTTTGTTAGTGTGATGTTGCTAGCTGTGTACATGTCATTGTTGCCCTGTTGTTATCTTGTTCCTATAATGAACGTCTGCTTGATTGATAGGCACCTCCCCCACGTGACCATCCTGCGAAAGCCGGGTAAATAATCTAGTACAACCCGCATGCAAATACATTATTTCCTTCACATCAGGGAAACCTCAACCAGAGAATCCACTTAGGGATGCTGGGGCTTGGAGCAAATAGACAAACATGGCGTGGCGTGGCGTGATGGGGGTGACGTGGGCGGGGGAGGGGGGCAGATGACAACTTTTACCTCCCGGCAAATTGATTAAGTGACGCTGTTAGTGAGTAATGAACTCTATGTCCTGGAGAGTGACTTCCCCCCCCCTTTTTCTTTTCTAAACTGTCTTCTGTTTTGATCTTTCTGCGGAAACTGGCGTTAAGATAGTCACGTGACTTTCCCCCCCCCCCACTCACACACATCTCTTCCGGAAGTGAGTAGTTCCACAACCGCAACACATCTCCGGAGAACACTGTGTAGGGCGGCTCTCTGTAGCAAGTGCAGCGTAATCTCTACAACCTGCGTCTCCTTGTGCAGCTCTCTCTAGCAAGTGTGGCGTAATCTCTACAACCTGCGTCTCACTGTGCGGGCGTGGGTGCTGAGCGGTAAAGCGCTTTGCTTCCGAACCGAGAGGTTCCCGGTTCGAATCCAAGTGATGACTGGGCTTTTTGAGCTTCGTACGGCACCAAACTTTAATGAGAACCTTGCATACATGACACCCTCATTAACCGTCGGCTATGGAAACATAGGTAGATAGATAGATAGATAGATAGATAGATAGATAGATAGATATAGATAGATAGATAGATAGATAGATAGATAGATAGATAAATAGATAGATAGATAGATAGATATCTTATAAACCTGTTGTCCCTTTTAAATTGCCTGCGCCTCGTCTCTCTCTCTCTCTCACTCTCTCTCTCTCTCTCTCTCACTCTCTCTCTTTCTCTCTCTCTCTCACTCTCTCTGTTACTCTCTCTCTCTCTCTCTCTCTCTCACTCACTCACTCTCTCTCACTCTCTCTCTCTCTCACTCTCTCTCTCTCTCACTTGGCATGTGTTCTTTAATTAACATAGTTACAGCGATCTCCCAATGGGCATTATTTCATCCAGGGGCGTCGATTGGCGAGCCACTAACCTAATTTTGTTCAAACCATTGTTATGGGGGTTGAATGGATTGGAATGAAGGATTTCTGGCGTCCTCGTCTAGTGAGAGGCGGGAGCAGCATGGCATCCTGGGATATGTTGACCAAACGTGAGCGCGCACATCAAAGCGATGGGAAGGGGTAGATCGCTCTGACCAGACAATGACCTCTCCATGTCCCCGATTAGCATCGCTGGACACTTTTCTCTCATTCTGGCTAATTACTCGTGAAATCTACGGTGTTTTTTTGGCCAGTTCTTCATCGCGATAATGTCTGCTGTCTGTGCCTGCTGTCTGTGCTCAGTGTCTGTTTTTAAGCACACAAACGCAGTCAGATTAGTGCGCCCACATGTGGTCTCGTAGCTCTATGTCCACAAATGACCATGCAAGAGTTTCCACCTTATCGTTTCCAAGAGCCTCACAAAGCCTCGCTGAGCCGGCCCTAAGTTTTGACTAATGTGATGAACTAGCAGTAGCAATCTATTAGTCACTTTTACAAGCTGTGTGTTTCTGGGTTTATTTTAGTTACAGAAGGCGATGTAGCCTAAGCCTTGACGTTTAGCTTTGCTAGTACAAAATTAGCAGCCACAAATTTTTTTTTTCCCAGACCAATATAAGCAAACGTCCGAGTTTCGAATATTAACGAGACTAAGAATCGTGCATCTCGCGCATGCGCACAAGATATAACTTAGGCTTGTATCGGCTGCTGGACGACAAAAGCACTTAGATGTCGAGCATGCTCATTGACTTATAATTCTTGCAAAGTTCACTTTCACGTCTGCAGTTCTTGGGAGATCAACCATGCAGGGGTGCTGAACAGCTACAACGTCATAATCACTACTACAAATCACCCCATCCACACCGCGCCACATCACCACATCTGTAAATCACCACATCCACGCCTCGCTAAATCGCCACATTTTCAAATCACCACATCAACACCTCGATAATCGACACATCTTCAAATCACCACATCCATGCCTCGCTAAATTGCCACATCTTCAAATCACCACATCCATGCCTCGCTAAATTGCCACATCTTCAAATCACCACATCCATGCCTCGCTAAATTGCCACATCTTCAAATCACCACATCCATGCCTCGCTAAATTGCCACATCTTCAAATCACCACATCCACACCTTGCTAAATTGCCACATCTTCAAATCACCACATCCACACCTCGCTAAATTGCCACATCTTCAAATCACCACATCCACGCCTCGCTAAATTGCCACATCTTCAAATCACCACATCCACACCTCGCTAAATTGCCACATCTTCAAATCACCACATCCACACCTCGCTAAATCGCCACATCTTCAAATCACCACATCCACGCCTCGCTAAATTGCCACATCTTCAAATCCCCACATCCACAGGGCAATCTGACACAGGGCAATCTAACACAGGGCAATCGTACGCTATTTAACCTTTTCCTGCCCATTAGTGTGCTGGAATTTTTGAACAAAAATGTCTAAGAAAAATCGGACAAATCTTGGAAGACGACGGCCACCCGCTCCATCCGAACTAAGTCAGGTCGTCGCGAAGCGCTGTCAATCAAGACAAGAACAGAGCGGTACAAAAACTCGTTCGTACCTCACTCGGTCAGACTATATCAACGCGACTCGCTGATCAGGATACATGAAAAGGATCAAGATGCCTGTGTGAAGTCACTGAATGAACTCTTTATGTTGTGTCTGTTCTATTTATGTGTATGTTTCTGTTGTGTTGTCTTTATATGAGAAAAGAGTTCTTGTAATCACAACACATTTCCATAAGGATCAATAAAGCAGTCTTAGTCTTAGTCAGAAAACAAATTATCGCAACTCAGGAACATTTTCTTGCTATTATTTACATTTGACTTCGCTACTGTTTTGAGGTCAAAGTATAGAGTAAAGTTCCCCTTTCAGACCTTGTGATCTATTCTAAAGGGCAGATAATGTAAAGCTCATCTGTTTCTTTGGTTGGCTGTTAACGAGAGTGTCAGTCTGTCAAGGGGCGAGCACAACAACCAGTCGCCTTTACTTTCCCCAACTAATGTCAGGTACCCATGGAGAATCAATGGACTCCGGGGCGCCCTGAAAATCCCGAAATTGAAAATCCCAGTCTTCACCCGGATTTGAACGTCCCCTCGGGTAGGACACCAAACGGGTAGGAAGCCAAACGGGTAGGAAACCAAACAGGTAGGAAACCAAACGGTTAGGAAACCAAACGGGTCCTACCAAACGGGTAGGAAACCAAACGGATAGGAAACCAAACGGGTCCTACCAAACGGGTAGGAAACCAAACGGGTAGGAAACCAAACGGGTCCTACCAAACGGGTAGGAAACCAAACGGGTAGGAAACCAAACGGGTCCTACCAAACGGGTAGGAAACCAAACGGGTAGGAAACCAAACGGGTAGGAAACCAAACGGGTAGGAAACCAAACGGGTCCTACCAAACGGGTAGGAAACCAAACGGGTAGGAAACCAAACGGGTCCTACCAAACGGGTAGGAAACCAAACGGGTAGGAAACCAAACGGGTCCTACCAAACGGGTAGGAAACCAAACGGGTAGGAAACCAAACGGGTAGAAAATCAAACGGGTAGGAAACCAAACGGGTAGGAAACCAAACGGGTCCTACCAAACGGGTAGGAAACCAAACGGGTAGGAAACCAAACGGGTAGGAAACCAAACGGGTCCTACCAAACGGGTAGGAAACCAAACGGGTAGGAAGCCAAACGGGTAGGAAACCAAACGGGTCCTACCAAACGGGTAGGAAACCAAACGGGTAGAAAAACAAAAGCGTCCTACCAAACGGGTAGGAAACCAAACGGGTCCTACCAAACGGGTAGGAAACCAAACGGGTAGGAAACCAAACGGGTCCTACCAAACGGGTAGGAAACCAAACGGATAGGAAGCCAAACGGGTAGGAAACCAAACGGGTCCTACCAAACGGGTAGGAAACCAAACGGGTAGGAAACCAAACGGGTCCTACCAAACGGGTAGGAAACCAAACTGGTAGGAAACCAAACGGGTCCTACCAAACGGGTAGGAAACCAAATGGGTAGGAAACCAAACGGGTAGGAAACCAAACGGGTAGGAAACCAAACGGGTAGGAAACCAAACGGGTCCTACCAAACGGGTAGGAAGCCAAACGGGTAGGAAGCCAAACGGGTAGGAAACCAAACGGGTCCTACCAAACGGGTAGGAAACCAAACGGGTAGAAAAACAAAAGGGTCCTACCAAACGGGTAGGAAACCAAACGGGTAGGAAACCAAATGGGTCCTACCAAACGGGTAGGAAACCAAACGGATAGGAAGCCAAACGGGTAGGAAACCAAACGGGTCCTACCAAACGGGTAGGAAACCAAACGGGTAGGAAAACAAAAGGGTTCTACCAAACGGGTAGGAAACCAAACGAGTCCTACCAAACGGGTAGGAAACCAAACGGGTAGGAAACCAAACGGGTCCTACCAAACGGGTAGGAAACCAAACTGGTAGGAAACCAAACGGGTCCTACCAAACGGGTAGGAAACCAAATGGGTAGGAAACCAAACGGGTAGGAAACCAAACGGGTCCTACCAAACGGGTAGGAAACCAAATGGGTAGGAAACCAAACGGGTCCTACCAAATGGGTAGGAAACCAAACGGGTAGGAAACCAAACGGGTAGGAAACCAAACGAGTAGGAAACCAAACTGGTAGGAAACCAAACTGGTAGGAAACCAAACGGGTAGGAAACCAAACTGGTAGGAAACCAAACGGGTAGGAAACCAAACGGGTAGGAAACCAAACGAGTAGGAAACCAAAAGGGTAGGAAACCAAACGGGTAGAAAACCAAACGGGTAGGAAACCAAACGGGTAGGAAACCAAACGGGTAGGAAACCAAACGGGTAGGAAACCAAACGGGTAGGAAACCAAACGAGTAGGAAACCAAACGGGTCCTACCAAACGGGTCCTACCAAACGGGTAGGAAACCAAACTGGTAGGAAACCAAACGGGTAGGAAACCAAACGGGTCCTACCAAACGGGTAGGAAACCAAATGGGTAGGAAACCAAACGGGTAGGAAACCAAACGGGTCCTACCAAACGGGTAGGAAACCAAATGGGTAGGAAACCAAACGGGTCCTACCAAATGGGTAGGAAACCAAACGGGTAGGAAACCAAACGGGTAGGAAACCAAACGAGTAGGAAACCAAACTGGTAGGAAACCAAACTGGTAGGAAACCAAACGGGTAGGAAACCAAACGGGTAGGAAACCAAACGGGTAGGAAACCAAACTGGTAGGAAACCAAACGGGTAGGAAACCAAACGAGTAGGAAACCAAACGGGTCCTACCAAACGGGTAGGAAACCAAACTGGTAGGAAACCAAACGGGTAGGAAACCAAACGGGTAGGAAACCAAACTGGTAGGAAACCAAACTGGTAGGAAACCAAACTGGTAGAAACCAAACTGGTAGGAAACCAAACGGGTAGGAAACCAAACGGGTAGGAAACCAAACGGGTCCTACCAAACGGGTAGGAAACCAAACGGGTAGGAAACCAAACTGGTAGGAAACCAAACGGGTAGGAAACCAAACGCTTTTCCACTCAACCCACTACGCGCACTGTTTTGTGTAGAAAGACAAAAAAATGTTTCTTAAATTCCAGATTCAAAGATTTGTTTTCATTTACAACGTACTTCACTAATTAAATACACTAAAATGTGTAGGCTCTATGTAGATAATGCTCGGGTCCAGCCAGTGCCTCCATCCTGTTTAATTATTGTATATTTCCGACAACCCTACCAACTGTCTACAACTTTTATATGGAACCATAGTCTTGAACGCATGGTATACTAATTACTCTTGTCTGACCTGTGCTGAGTGGGCTGCATACAAACTACTTTATCCAAGCTAGTGGATCTAATGGTCATCGATCTGATTGTTAGGATATTGTTTTTTTTTTTAAATCTCTGATGTGTGTGTGTGTGTGTGTGAACTTAATAAAGCAAATGTAAACAAAATGTGTAGATTTATCTTTCAACTGAAGAAAACGGGAAAATAGTATTTTCTTATTTCAAATTTGGGTTTGATTGATGGACATAATGCACAGCATTTATAAATGTTGATATTTTTGTTGTTGTTTTGTTACTAGTAACATTGTTAAAGTGATCAACACCTACTGTATAGAATGAGAGAGTGTATAAAGAGAGAGAAAGTGAAAGAGAGAGAGAGAGAGAGAAAGAGAAAAAGTGTATGGAAGAGAGAGAGATTGTATAAGAGAGAGAGAGAGAGAGAGAGGGGGGGGGGAAGTGTATAAGAGAGCGAGAAAGTGTATAAGAGAGCGAGAAAGTGTATTAGAGAGCGAGAAAGTGTATAAGAGAGAGAGAGAGAGAGTGTATGAGAGAGAGAGATAGAGAGATAGAAAGTGTATGAGAAAGAGAAAGTGTATAAGAGAGCGAGAAAGTGTATAAGAGAGCGAGAAAGTGTATAAGAGAGAGAGAAAGTGTATAAGAGAGAGAGAGAGAGAGAGAAAGTGTATGAGAAAGAGAAAGTGTAAAAGAGAGAGAAGATTATAAGAAAGAGAGGAAGTGTACGAGAAAGGAAAGGTGTATGAGAATTTTTATGAGAGAAAGAGAGAAGGTGTAAGATAGAGAATGTGTATTGTAGTGACCTAGTTTAGTTTAGAGATTATGTTAATTGTGTCACTAAATATACTGTGCATTGTTTTGTTAGCGACGGTAAAAGTAGTGACGTAGTCAGACAGACGAGTGACGTAGCAAAAAGGCGGATAGGGAGACAAGACGAGCATCCCATTTGTAAAGAAATACATCAGTGGGAGTCTTCAGAAGTCTTGATCACGTATGTACGAGAACGGGAAAGTATATATATGAGAGAGAGAGAGAGAGAAGCATGTGAAAAAAAAGAGAAAAGGAAAGAGTGGATAAAATGTAGAAGGAGAGTGGAATTATATGAGAGAAAGTGTATGAGGGAGAAAAAACCCATGAGAGAGAGAGAGAGAGAGAGAGAAGTTGCTTGATAAAGAAAGTGTATAAACGATAGAAAGTGTATCAGATAGAAAGTGTATCAGAGAGAAAGTGTATCAGATAGAAAGTGTATCAGAGAGAAAGTGTATCAGAGAGAAAGTGTATCAGAGAGAAAGTGTATCAGAGAGAAAGTCTATCAGAGAGAATGTGTATCAGAGAGAATGTGTATCAGAGAGAAAGTGTATCAGAGAGAAAGTGTATCAGATAGAAAGTGTATGCAAGTTGTGAGACAAAGTGTATGAGAAAGAGACAGAGAGAGAAATGTATAAAAGAGAAATTGTATGAGTATCTTGAAATAGAAAGTGTAATGAGAGATAAAATGAGATAAAGTGTATCAGAGGTAAAGTGTATGAAAGTTATGTTTTTTCAACCCATCTGTTATGTTTTTGTTACATTTCCACCCAACTGTTATGTTTCTGTTAGATTTTAACCAATCTAGTTAAGTTTTCGATGATAAAATTGTACAGATTATCAGTTTAGTCAGTACGTGTTCTAGGTCCACTGCCCGAAGCAAACGTTTCTGTTTGGTTTTGTGCTCAATGCCGTATCTCAAAGCTAGAATCTTGGTTTAAAAACTCAGCACAATCGTATGAATGGATGCGACATCAAGTCCCACGACTCTGTGTAGATAACATATTAATGTGGGCTTTGAGAGTAAACAGCGGGAGACCAGGAAACATTACAATGAATGAACTGATGACGTCATGGGTCACGTGATGAGAGGGGAGGTAAATAACGGGCTAAGGATAGAATTTTTTTTTTAAACTTAAGAAAATGACATTCAACAAACGACTACTCTCATGATCGTCTGCTAAAAATGCCAAGAAAGAGTTATCGGAACAACAAGATGGACATACAATATTAACATAACCAGACATAGAATAACAATATGACAAATTTGGCATACAAAATAAGCATAGCTAGATCTAGAATAAGAATAGCTTACAATAGAATTGGACGAAGTCTTGTCTCATTTATATGTCGGAGGGTTGAAACAAGTAGTCCCTTATATCTGAGATAAACTGCGCAGTGATTTCCAGATCTGGCATCTCTCCATATAGTTTTTGTTCAACAGGAGGGTTTTGGGGCAAGCTTCTTGATCGGGCCTCTCGATAGAGTATGCAGCTTTGAAGCATATGGTCGACATTCTCTACTGAGGCTCAACAAGGGCAAATCTCACTAATCCTTCTCTATGTTTAGCTCCCTGCACATATGTTGTCTCATTCTGTTGTGTCCGGTTCTGAAACGAAATAGTACATATATTGGTCATGTCGAGACAGCTTGTAATTCTCATCGTTTTTCTCTTGCACTTTGTGGGAGAGCTGGTTCATTTCTCTTATATTATTTATTTTTAATAATTTTTATATAAAATAAAAGCTAACAAGATCCTCGAAATAAAGAATCACCCTTTGTGTCAGGATTTTGTGATTTTACCATCACAAAAGAGATACAAGACACCGATAGCAAAGACAAACAAACACAAACACTCTTTTGTTCCCCTGGCAATCAAATCATTAAATAAGAACAATCTGGTATAAACTTTGTCACATGTAAATTATGAGTGAGTCTGGTGTGAATGTACACTTTGGTTTCTTATAGTTATAATGTTTTTTGTTTGGTGTAATGCACAAATTGTAAGACAAATTTCCTTACGGACAATAAAGATTATTATTATTATTATTATTATTATTATACTCTCTATTTTTATTTCTATTTCTTCACAGTGGGGTCACAGTGGGCCCCGCTCTAATTCTAGGTGTAACTTATTAAATTAAAACATTATAACATATATAATAGCAAAAATACAGGTTTTTCGCGGCGTCCTGATTTTCCAGGTGCACCTGGAAATCTCCTGTAATTGCAAAATAGACCAAAACGTTCTGGGAATCTCTTAAAATTAAAAATCAAACTCATAAAAATCTCCTGAAAAATAGACAATAGTGTCATTTTAATTTGCCAATTTTACGTGCTATAAAAAAAAACATTGACAGCTTTCATTTAATAAAAATTTATTGTTAAGACGAATGTATTTTTTAATACAAAATCTTAATTTTGACATTATGCTTATCCCTACCCAGACTGGGCACCGCGCAACCCGTTTCGCATAGGGCCCCGCAATCGCTAGGAACGGCCCTGACCTGGGAGTACTCAACATAACGGAACATAGGCTACCGATACAATCAGACGGAACCATAACCAGACAGACAATACCAGCTTAACTATATTCAAAACTTGAATTTTAATATTCGTAACCAGCTCTGAAACCCAAGAAATATTAATTAAAACTAACAAGCCCACCAGCTATTCTCTGATTCGATTTTTTCCCCCCTTATTTCACCTTTTATTTTAAAAAGCTTTCGCCTCAACCAATTTCTAGGTTATTTAAAACTCAGGAATAAAATAACAAGCTGAGAAAAGGTGATAATGTCAGACGGACTAACTAGGGGAGAGAACTCTTCAAAAGACGACGGCACGATCAAGCAGATCAATAACACACTTTTTTTTTCTTCTCCGAGGGATGACAAGGGCGTTAACCTGATTCCCTATCCAAGACAAGTCTAAGTTAGATTATCGTTCCTGTCAGACGTGAAACCACAATTAATAAAGGACTATTTTATTATGGTGTTTAAATCTCTATGAGACGCGCGATCAATTGTTTTTATTTCCTCTTCGTATGTCAGGTTGGGGTGTTGGGTGGTCTCAGGGGCGCCCTTAAAATTGCGAAATCCAAAATCCAAGTCTTCACCGGGACTCGATATCAAGACCTCTCGGTTCGTAGGCCAATCGCCTTACCACTCAGCCATGGGTTAGGCACAGGGAAGGATTTAATGATGTGACTTACTGACTTAATCCTGTGCACTCCCAGTGGAGCATAGGGCCGCAACCACACCTCTCTACCGAACTCGGGTCTGAGCAGCTTTCTTCATCTGCTCCCATGTCATTCCAGTACCCTCAGCTTCACTGATGACTGACCTCTTCCAGGTTTGCTTGGGTCTGCCCACTTTCATCTTTCCTTGTGGGTTCCAGTCAAGTGCCTGCCTTGCAATATTGGTAGCTTGTTTTTGCAGGGTGTGTCCTATCCAGCTCCATTTTCGTTTTGTGATGTCTTGGGCTATGGGCTTTTCTCTAGTTCTCACCCATAAATCGATAGTAGTTATCTTTTCTGGCCACCTAATTCCTAATATCCGGCGTAGGCATCTGTTAACAAAGGTCTGGAGCTTTTCCATATTTGTTTTAGTTTTAATGATGTAGATGCTGTAAATGTAAAATGTTTAACATGTTTCGGATGTCCCTTCAAAGTTGAAGATAATCTACTTCCTAGTCCAAATCTCCTTTAACTCAAATGTTAACGCCGTTTTGCCTTATGGAGCCGAGACCTGGAAAAAACAACCAAAATGTCATTAGGAAAGTGCAAACTTTCATTAGCAGTTACCTACGAAGAATCATTCACACCTATCAGCCAGACACAATCAGCAACAATGACCTATTGCAAAGAATCAACCAAACTTCTGTACAAGAAGAAATCAGAAAGAGACGATGGGGCTGGATAGGGCACACTTTGCGCAAATATGATTGGCATTGAAGTGGCAAGGCAAGAGAACGAGAGGGCTTCCTAGAAGCACCCGGCGACGCGAACTAGAGGCAAACATTGAAGTGGCAAGGCAAGAGAACGAGAGGGCTTCCTAGAAGCATCCGCCGACGCCAACTAGAGGCAGACATTGAAGTGGACCCACAAGGCAAGAGAACGAGAGAGCTTCCTAGAAGCATCCGGCGACGCGAACTAGAGGCAGACATTGAAGTGGACCCACAAGACAAGAGAACGAGAGAGCTTCCTAGAAGCATCCGGCGACGCGAACTAGAGGCAGACATTGAAGTGGACCCACAAGACAAGAGAACGAGAGAGCTTCCTAGAAGCACCCGACGACGCGAACTAGAGGCAGACATATGAAAATTTGGTTACACCTGGCACAAGATGGAAAGGATGGCCCAGGGGACTATGGAGATCTATTGTTAGCGGCCCATACTCCAATAGGGGAGATGGGCTGTAAGTTCAAACCTCCCGCAGGATGACAAAGGATAACCCTGGACTATCGAAACAACCTTAAAGAAACAAATGCTAACACGCCAAGTATCATTGCTGTCAATGAAACGTAGTTAAGAATCAAAATATCAACACTTTTCATTTTGTCAATATGAATCTCTACTACAACATTAGACATTTTTTTACAAATCTTTTATCAACTCTGTCTGTCTGTCTGTCTATTTGGGTGGAATCTTGCGCACGTTATTTCTCCCACGTCCCCTTCTTGGATCAAGTTGAAACTTTGCACAATTATTCATTGTCGATGACAACGCATGAATGAATAAAAAAAAATTAACCAATTAGCCAAAAATTGCTAATCAATAGCTGTAATTAACTAAATTTTTTGTATAGAGACAATAGGGCCAACGCTGGAATTAGATCATACAGTTCAGGAAACGCTGCGTTGAATGATGCGGCATAAAGTGTTGCCAACTTTTACAAGTAGGAAAGGGCAACATCTAAATTGACTAATTAGAATAAAACTGACTATTTACTTGCTTAGGTAAAATACTTGCAATTAGAAAATGGGATACAAAGAAAGAGAGAGAAAAAAAATCAGAGATAGAAAGATAGAGATAAATAGAAAGATATATATATAGAGAGAGATATCGAGAGAAAGAGATATTGAGACGGAGAGATAAAGAGAGAGAGAGAGAGAATGAGAGCTAGGGGAAAAAAAGAGCTATAGAGAAAGAGGGTAGAGAGACAGAGAGGTAGAGAGAAAGAGAGATAGAAATAAAGAGAAAGAGAGATAGAAATAGAGAAAGAGAGAGAATGAGAGATAACGAGAATAAGAGATAAAGAGAAAGAGGGGTAGACAAAAAGCGATTACAATTAAATAAAAGAAAATTACCTTAAAGGCACGGGAGGTCTAAAAGGTTTCCATTCTAATATTAATTAATATTTGTCTACCTAATCTTCTTGTAAAACTATACACACCAACCGGTGACGCTCCTACTTTCCAGTTACCTCCCCTTTACTGATTCCAAGTAGTAGACTTATGGGCAGTTATAGGCTACAACCTCTTGCATAAACTTACAGTTGGGCTCAGAGGTCAAAGAGTTGTATCTAATGAAATTTACTTTGTCACTAGAAAAGTGTGGGGGGTTTTTTGTGTGTGGAAAAGTCGCTTGGCGTGTTTAATAAATTAGTTATGTTATACTCTTCCAACTTCTGTCTTCCATATTTTACACTTACATCGCAAGGTCTGAGAGAGATACTATACTTTACGGATTTATTTGTGGTGCTAGCTTACATTAAACTTACATTTTATAAGCTACGAACATCCCTTTAAAGAAATATTTACCACCTACCATTATTCATGTACATGTGAATTAGAGACTGCTAATTCATTGGTTTTCCCGGCTGATTCAGGCAACCCGCCTCATGCTCTAAGGAATTAGGAAAGAAAGAGTATATTAAGAATTAGTCATGACACATTCGTAATGATCAAAATCTTAACGTCATTACGTCTCTTGTCCGCAGAGGTCGACACCAGATGGTCGCAATGGTGGACGTATGACGAAGGCATCTCAGGTTAGTGAGTGAATGAAGCCTCTTGGTGAAAGTGAGTGAATGAAGCCCCTTGGGGCAAGTGAGTGAATCGAGCCTCTTGGGGAAGTGAGTGAATGAAACCCATTGGGGCAAGGGAGTGAATCGAGCCCATTGGGGCAAGTGAGTGAATCGAGCCCCTTGGGGCAAGTGAGTGAATCGAGCCTCTTGGGGAAGTGAGTGAATGAAGCCCCTTGGGGCAAGTGAATGAATCGAGCCTCTTGGGGCAAGTGAGTGAATGAAGCCTCTTGGGGCAAGTGAGTGAATGGAGCCTCTTGGTGCAAGTGAGTGAATGAAGCGTTTTTAACACTGGAGCTAGTGATTTAACCAAGTCTCTTTAACATTATATTTAATGAGTGAATCATTTCTTTTTAACATTGGGGCTAATAAGTTAAGCAAGCCTCTTTAACATTAGGCTTCACAAGTTAATATAGTTTAATTAACATTCGGTAAGTCTGTTATTAAGTGAATCAAGACTAACTAATATTGGGGTTGATGGGCGAATTTTCTATTAGGAAGCTTTCAAGAAGAAAATCAGAATGAGAGTATTATTAAAGTTGTTATTAATTAAAAGTAAATAATAATAACGGAATACAAATTAATGTTTCTTTTTTTTTTAATCATCAACAGGGCCTAATTATTGGGGACTGATGAATCCTGGCTGGTCTTTATGCAACAAGGGACATAACCAAAGCCCTGTCAACATTGACCCTAAAAGCTTACTGTTTGACCCGTCATTGTCTCCCTTGGAAATCAACGGTGAAGCGGTAAGTGGTTGAAAGGGAGACCTGTTACTATAAATAAACGTCTCGGAGACATGGCTATATAGTGAACATGATGAGACTGACATGGTTAATTGTCTACTTTTCACTCATCTATAAGTACTCTCGAGGGACTCCTCATCTATACATTTTATCGCAAGCGAGTCTTCATCTATAAATTATATAATAAGCGAGTCTTCATCTATAAATTATATAGCATACAGCTCCATATCTATAAATTATATCATAAGCAAGTCTTCATCTATACATTTTATCCCAAGCAAGTTTTCATTTATAAATGTTATCACAGGCGAGTTTTTATCTATAAATTTTATCATAAGCGAGTCTTCATTTATAAATTTTATCGTAGGTAGGATTTCATGTATAAATTTTATCACAAGCGAGTCTTCATCTATAAATTTGCTCACAAGCGAGTTTTTATTTATAACTTTTATCACAGCGACTCTTCATTTATAAATTTTATCACAAGCGAGTCTTCATTTATAAATTTTATCACAAGCGAGTTTTTATCTATAACTTTTATCACAAGCGAGTCTTCATTTATACATTTTATCACAAGTGAGATTTCATCTATAAATTTTCTCACTAGCGAGTCTTCATCTATAAATTTTCTCACTAGCAAGTCTTCATCTATAAATTTTCTCACTAGCGAGTCTTCATCTATAAATTTTCTCATTAGCGAGTCTTCATCTATAAATTCTTTAAAATGTCTCTTCATCTACTACTTCATCTACTACTACTTAAAGTATGTTTCTGCTTTATCTGCGCTCCTATGTTGTGTGTGTGTTCACACAGAGTGTTCCACATTACGTAAGTGTTTAGAGTGTTCAAACTGAAACGCACGATCAAGGGTCATAGTAACGCCGTGATTTCATGTCTTTGTGTTGCCCTGAAGGGATCAGAAAGGAAGGGGGGACACTATGCTGGACAATTAGTGCGACATTTGACTGGCTGAGAGGGACGAGTTTGAACGAGACATGGTCTCTACGGAAAGGGGTGGGGTGAAAGTTGTTTATAACATTTCTATATTTAGCACTGCAGGGCAATGTGGAAGAAAAGGGAGATGATCATAGATGAAAATTGAGGAGACAGTGAAAAGGAGAGAACAGCGGAGAATATATAGGCCAACCTAGATGTAATAGAAAGACAATATATAGAGAGATATGAGAGAAGAAAGAGAGGAAGGGAGAGCATTTTGTATAAAGGAGGGTAGAAGAAAAAAAGGAGGGGTGAGAAAGAGAGAAAGAGAGAGAGAGAGAGAAAGAGAGAGAAAGAAAGAGAGAAAGAGAGAGACAGAAAAAAAGAGGGAAAAGAAAGATAGAGAGAAAAAAAAAGAGAGAGAAAGAGAGAGCGAGAGAGAGAGAAAAGAAAGAGAGAATGAAAGGAAAAAGGAGATTGAGATTTAAGTAGGAGAGAGAGAGAGAGAAATTGAGAAAGAACAAGTTTTAACAAAGAGATTGAGAAAGATTGAGTGCGCGATTGAGTACAGCGATTGGACCCCGCAATGGCCTGCTATCTATTGTAAAAACAACTAAAACTGTATGGCCATATGACAAGGTCTTCTGGGCTCGCAAAGACCTTCCACAGAACCAGGAAAAAGAAGAAGAGGTAGACAGAGAAAGCGATGGGAAGACAACATAAAAGAATGGACAGGCCTGCCATTGAAAAAGGTTCTATCCAAGGCAGAAGACAGAGAGGAAGCGAGGAAGATAAAAATAAATATTGTGTGGTGCCCCAACGGTCCATCAGACTAAAGGATAGGTGAAGACAAAGAAAATGCCAACATCTCCAATTTTGTATGGAACACATTTGTGTGTGGGTGTGTACGGGTGGAAGAAATGATCAAATATTTCAGCTTCAAAGGCTCAATTAGAGAATGCACAACTAACCCATGATCCCATTAATAATTAGTTTGATTGACTGTCTGGTCTTTGTTGACTTCTATAGGTATCAGGGGTTCTCCTTAACCTAGGTCACTTTCTGACGTTAGAGGTCGACCAAACAAACCACTGGGCCCCTGGGATAAACATAACTGGAGGACCACTTTCCTACAATTACAGGTAAAACTTTATTTTTTAGGTAAAATATCATCTTTGTGCGTTTTAAATTTACAATTTTACACTATACGATGCATTTTGCATAGTTTTTACTTTATCAAAATATATACATTTAAGGTTTGAAAACTAGGCTTCAAATTTTAAAGTTTAGAAATTGACTTATAATTCTAAAGTTGCAAGACTGGAATTACAATTTTTAAAATTTAAAAACTTAACTTACAATTTTAAAGTTGCAAGACTAGAATTACGATTTGATTAAACATATCACTTAATCATAGACAGGACCGGATTTAAATATCTTGAGGCCCTGGAGCAGAGTTTTTGTGAAAGCCCGTACACTTTTTCAATAGCTTTAATAAAAATACACTTATAAATTAAAAAGAAAGTACTTATATCTAAAATAAAAGAGTGCACTTTTAAATTTAATTGAATTTTCCATCGATATGAAAATAAAAAATTTAATATGCATATTTTAGAAACCAAAAATATACATTTTTAGGGTTTTTCGCTATATAGTATAAGCGGAATCTTTGTATCTCAACATTCGTTTAAAAGAGAAGAAAGAAAAAAAATGAATTAGATTGTTTCGAGATTATGTCATTGCAGTTGACTGTTAACAACAGAGTAAAAGTAGAACATTGTTACATTTAAGTCACATGCCTATAGGGTACGTGGACGAAAGAAATGAAAGCGTCGTCATGTTTCTCACTAGATTTGAAGATGCGGGACGCTTTTAAGGTTTGTGGGTTGGGTCATCATTGTTCAAGGAGACGCGGTGGTTGAGCGGTAAAGCGCTTGGCTTCTGAACCGGGGTTCGAAACCTTCTGAAGACTGGGATTTTTAATTACGGGATCCTTGGGCGCCTCTGATGGGTACCTGACATTATTTGGAGAATAATTTTGGTAAATTTGGTGGTTGGTCGTTGTGCTGGCCACACGACACCCTCGTTAACCGTAGACCACAGAAACAGATGACCTTTACATCATCTGCCCTCTAGACCACAAGGTCTGAAAGGGGAACATCATTGTTCAGACTAGCCCATTCCTTCCGAATCATGGCCAAGGATGCCTATACTGAACTCTCTTCCCAACAATAAAACGGCAATGCGGCACTGAAAGACGCGCTGTTAGGTCATTTTGAACTAACCACTGAATCGTATCAAAAGTTTTGGGATCCCGCCTCTGCGACAGCCTGGACAGATACTCAATAATGACCCTATTTAAGTCAACATACAGTCAAGAAATTTCTTTAAAAAATGGATATAATTAAATCCTCTTTTATCTGCATGCTTATTTAGACATGATAGAAATGAATTAGGTAGGAGAATAAGAATTGAGATCGTGAACGTTGGATATTGCAAAATATGTAGGTCACAGATGGGTCTTAGTATCCACTTTAATAAAAAAAAAATTTCGTCCTTTTAATGTTTGAATAGAAGACAATGCCTTATTAGGACACCAACCTCTGAAAACACAGGACAAAATAATAAACCGAGATTCTTGGGGTCTGGGTAATCTATGGAGAAATTATTCCTACTTTTATAATTCCCTAACACATGTATTGTAACAATTTTTTTTTTACGATTTTAAACAATATACAGTGACTAGTTTTAGGACAAGGTCGTGATGTTAAATTCCTAATCGATAGACCCCAATGTTAGAAAAACTTTCCTTGACATTTTTTTTTCAACAGGGTGTCCCAGATGACCATCCATTTCAGCCACTCAGACCAGGACGGCTCCGAGCACACAATAGATGGGCGTGGCTTTAGTGCTGAGGTCAGTCAAACATTGCTTATTGTGTTATCCAAAATGTGTTTACGTTAGACGATGTCTAAATTGATAGTGAAACAGTGAATCAGTCAGTGTCTATGTAATCAGTCAGTGTCTATGTAATCAGTCAAACAGTGTCTATGTAATCAGTCAGTGTCTATGTAATAAGCCAGTGTCTATGTAATCAGTCAAACAGTGTCTATGTAATCAATGAAACAGTGTGTATGTAATCAGTCAACTATTGTCTATGTAATCAGTGAAACAGTGTCTATGCAATCAGTCAAACAGTGTCTATGTAATCAGTGAAGCAGTGTCTATGTATTCAGTCAAACAGTGTCTGTGTAATCAGTCAAACAGTGTCTATGTAATCAGTCAAACAGTGTCTATGTAATCAGTCAAACAGTGTCTATGTAATCAATGAAACATTGTCTATGTAATCAATGAAACATTGTCTATGTATTCAGTGAAACAGTGTCTATGTATTCAGTGAAACAGTGTCTATGTATTCAGTCAAACAGTGTCTATGTATTCAGTGAAACAGTGTCTATGTATTCAGTGAAACAGTGTTATCATTTTGTTCACCATGCTATGATACAACTACAATAAAATGTCTACAAATTGAGTTCGTGTATCATGTATGCAACGTTCTCAGAAAAAAAAAACCCATTCGTGATGAAACAAAGTATTAATGGCAGTTTCTAGTTAGAGATGTAAGATGACAGCGAGATGAAAGCCTGGTCATTGTTTATGGTCGGAACGATGTCGCCCACACAGCAGTTCCCCCCTCTCCGCGCAGCTGACGTGACCAAAGGAACGGAATATCCAATACAGTTTGAGATCAGTAGCGCCCCAGGCTCTGCCAGGCTGTAGCTCGGTGTGCCACAGTCTGCCTAAGGGTCACCAGCTCCTGATTTTTCCTCAGGGTTGTCTCCCGAAGCCTTTCCCGTGTTTGGGTATAGCCGCAAGGCAGCAGAGGTTTGAATTCAGAGTTTTCCTTCTCCTATTACCAATAAAATGCTTCCAATAGCATGCGTCTCAAATAGCCTCTGACAACCAGTCCAACTCCTGGCCTTCACGTGTGGTTCAGTTACTGAGCCTGGCGGAACCGTTACCACAGACGGAAGTAGGGGCAAAGGCGAGCAACTGGCGCCTAAACCAGTAAGCTTCGGGCAGGAGGGGCTCGTTAGTCTTAGTCGCCTAGTTAGAGAGTGAACTTATAAATTAACATCTGTCTTTGGCTGTATCTTACAAGTGGTGTCAGCATTTTGTTTAGTCAATCAGCTATAGGCCGAGATCACCTAAAATTAAGAATGAAGTGAATTGTTCGTAAAAATAAGCACATAAGAATGAGTTAATTTAATTAAATGACTTGGATAGGGTTAAAAAAAGAACGATGCGATCGAATGCGTTTCCAGAACAGCCGTAAACATAAGTCAGTATGTAATAAAACAAACATAAATCAATATGTGGTATACCCGAGTTGGACATAGATGAAAATGTGTAACAAAACAGACATAGACTAAGGTAACAAAACAGACATAGACTAAGGTAACAAAACAGACATAGACTCAGGTAACAAAACAGACATAGACTCTCTCTCTCTCTCTAAACAGCAAGGACCAGATTCTATACAGTCATATAATTAAAATCAAGGTCTATTCACAGTTAAAATAGTAGAGGTAGTAAAAATTTAATTATTTGGTAAAAATCGAATGTAAATAGTACATGTTCACAAATTCATAAATCAGATCTTCGTAGATAGCCCCACTTCCCAGATAAAGCCCAGTACCTTCCCAGGGTCGACATTATCAAACAGTGTTTTTAAGTCAGTGGCTCTAAAATACATCTCCCTGACATCCTGGTATCTGGGGCAATCAACGAGGATATGTTCCACGGTCGGTTGACCACACATAGTAACTGTGTCACAATGCACTCATTCATAAAATTACGTATGCACCAAAGCATAAATATCAAATTTTCAATGTTTGCGTCAGAATTATTTTTTTCATGAAAACCTTTCCTTTTACTACTAATATATTTTCATCCGTTTGAGGCGACCACACAGTTTGATCGCTCTAGTGTGAAGCTAACTTAACGAAGTGACAATAGCAGTGTACCCTCTTAGTAACTCTGTTTCCAGATTCAGATCTACGCCTACAACTCTGACCTGTACACCAACATGTCCAAAGCGATGACGTCACCTAGGGGTATCCTCTGCCTGGCAGTGCTGGTCAAAGTAAGACCTTTATTACTTGTAAGTCAACCGAGGCCCATCGTTATAGCAGGCCTCAACACTGACCTGCGACGTCATACAGACCTATGACGTGGCGAGCTATGGGCCTGCACTGCCCGGGCCTTCTATGACGATTGGTCTCGAGTTAACCCGGATGTATGGTGCATTATTATAATTATAAAGAATGTATACATCGTTTAAAAATAGTCGGAAACAATTTAGAGACGAGAGTTTTACTCTCAGACCCAGACGATCCGAGCTTTGATTGTGTGTACAACTTGGTGTAAATACTCTCAGACCCAGACGATCCGAGGTTTGATTGTGTGTACAACTTGGTGTAAATACTCTCAGACCCAGACGATCCGAGCTTTGATTGTGTGTACAACTTGGTGTAAATACTCTCAGACCCAAACAATCCGAGCTTTGATTGTGTGTACAACTTGGTGTAAATACTCTCAGACCCAAACAATCCGAGCTTTGATTGTGTGTACAACTTGGTGTAAATACTTGAGGCTGTAGTATCTCTTAGAGTTGAAGAGTCCCTGTCATCATTTAATTATCATAAACGTTTCTGATCAAAAAGAATCCTTTTTATTTGGAAAAAGTGTTTTTTTTAAGAAGTAGTAATTCGGTGCAATTGTAGTGCCCAAAAATATTTAGCCATGTAAATGAATTAAATGAACATTGGCTTCTTTTATTGATGAAACATAAAATCATTAAAGAGTTGATGGTTTTTAATTGTTTTGAAAAAACATTGTCTGTGATTCTTTTTATAAAGTGTAATGTTGTATGTTCACAAATCCATATTATGTTATCTTATGAAATACAGACGTTACTTCAAAAAAAATATATTTGGTCCTACGCGTATCACTAGGTCAATCTAGCCATGCATGTTAATCAATGACTTAAATTCTGCTAAGTCATTGGTTTTTTTTTTGTTTTTTTTTTTTTGGGGGGGGGGGCTGACTCAGGCAACCCATTTTTTGCTTTAATAGCACTTGGGAAGAAGGAGCATTTGTACAAATTTGTCCTAGCATATGGAACAAGGAAGGATCGAACCTTATATTTGTGCCTTTCTGAGTATCTTATCAGATCTTTGTTTTGTATTAGAAGATCATAGTTCAGTGTCTTATGTATTTGATTTTTTTTACATTATAGTGGCTTTAGTCTTCTGTCCTGAAGTGTCTCTAAATTTAGTGATTTTACTAAAGGCGTTACTCTTGTCAAATGTGAATATTCGTTTTTATATGGATCTCACTGCTCTATTTAGTGTCTGTTCTAGGCTCTTAATGTTTTCTTGAGTTGAGGGGTCCCAAACAGAGGATGCATATTCTATTATTGGCCTAACCAAGGTTAAATAACATTTTAGTTTTACATTCTTTTTTTTAATTTGAAGACATTTCTATTCATTAACCTTAATGCTTTGCTTGATGTTTTAATAATGTCATCACTTTGGGGATTCCATGTGAGTAAATGGTAAAGTGGGTATATCTCGTAAATGAATATTAGTATTTCTGACAAGTATAATGACTTCCTGAATGTGAATGACCGCCTAGAATTACGATGACTCCACAGGTGGGCCAGGAGCTTCATCATCACTTTGAGAGAATCCACAGAGTCATTAACGACACTCTATATAAAGGTGAGGACCTCTGCTCTCTCATAGAGTCACGTGATATCCTGTTTACATTTAGTGTATATACATGATTTTATTTCTTTTATGAATCGTGGGAAAAAAATCGTAATAATAGCCATTAATAACAGAGACCACAACTTTGTGTTGTCTCTAAAAAAGCCTGTTGATTAAACAGTGACTTGTACCATTTCAACCTGTTTTACGTAAATAATTTCAGTCTCATCGCTATCAGTTTTTTCTCTGGAATGTTCTTTGAGGTGTAATAATGGCCAGGTGTTCCGACTCCATTAACTTTCATCGTTATATCTCCCCTAGCAAAACGTTTTGGCCCACGGATAGAGAAATAGTCTCTCTGGAACTGACCACATGTCAAAAATCTATTTTCAATGTACTTTAACTCGAATTTGATTGCTATTTTAAAAATACATATGTATCTAAAGAATTAATCAATTGACAGGTTTCTTTTTACAAAGCTTATATTAATTAACTCCGTATGTCTGTCTGTCTGGATTCTTTACACTTTTTTTTTCATACTTGACATTCCAAATCAAGTTGAAATTTTGCACAATTATTTATTGTCGATGACAGCACGTGAATCAACTTTAAAAAAACTATTAATTATTCAATTGCTTTCAATTAATTTAATTTTGTTTCATATAAAAAAGGGGAAATAAAATTGCAAATTTGAGAAGTCTGGTATTCATGTTTTTATTTTTTATTTTTTCTGTATTCATTATAAGCTTTGTTTTTAATTTTTTTTTAATATTTACCCGTTTTCAAATGGGCTCCTACTGTGCACACTATCAATGGTCAATTACTTTCAATGACCACTAGTTACTATCTCCTCTTATTTGCTGTGACTTTTTTTCAACAATGTCTACTTTGTGTCAGCGTCTTGTTTTTGATGTTGCACATTATCCCTGTGGAGGCGAGGTGGCTGGTTGGTAAACTGATTGGCTTCCAAACCGGACGTCCCGAATGCTGGTGAAGACTGGGATTCTTTTAAATTTCGGGATCTTTAGGGCACCCAGCTCCAATACGAACCTGACATTAGTTGTGGAAAAGTAATGGCGGTTGGTCGTTGTGCCGGCCACATGACACCGTCTTTGACAGTGGGTCCACAGAAACGGGTGGCCTTTACATCAGTTACCTTATAGGTCTGAAATGGGAACTTTACTTCATTATCATCATTCCTTTTGGGTTCCTCATGGAACATAGGGCCTCGACAACAACACGCCACTCTCCACAGTCTCTTGCTAGTTTTTTTATGGCTTCCCAGCTCTTCCCGGTCCTCTCGGCTTCTTCTAGTACACTGCGACGCCATGTTCTTTTTGGTCTTCCTCTGCGTCTTGTTCCCTGTGTGTTCCACTCTAATGCCTGCCTAGCTCTGTTGCTGTTATCTTTTCTAGGGGTGTGACCAATCCATCTCCACTTCCTCTCTTAAAAACTTTACTTGCATGTACATAATCCTCGTGGATGTTTTTCATCTGTACTAAACTTTGACTTGGTCAGGAGACAGGCTGGTCATCCCTTACTTCAACCTGCGCGCCTTACTGCCCGATACAAAGCACTACATGACGTACGAAGGGTCACTCACCAACCCAGCGTGTTTTGAGACGGTCACGTGGGTCATCTACAACCGCCCAATCTACATCAGCCAACAGCAGGTCAGTTTAAACAAAATACTAACAAGCTAGAAATTAACAATATTCAACGCCAGATTTTAAGTAAGTGGAGCCTCATGGAAGTAAGCTACTTAGTAGAGGTTCCTGAACTATTTTAACTCTTTCTCTCCGTAATTATTTACCACATTCTGATGGAATCAACGTTTGTATCGTCGGTTAGGAGAGAAAGAGTTAATCAATTGATTGCTATCGTGTAATTAACGCTAAAGAAATGACGCAATAGAGCGTTTGGTTTATACATTTAATCCTTTTATTTTCTTTTTGTTGTCATATTTCATTAACATATTATTTTTTTAGTTTTTGTGGAGACCCTCCAACGTGATTATAATAGCTGCCTGGTTTTTAGTTATTTTGACTGGAATTTCAATGGGATTGAGATTATTTTTATTTATAGCTTTTATATAGCGCTACTTTCATGCTCATAGCATGCTCAGAGCGCTTTTGGTCCAATCTCATTTGTGGACCAGTGGGAGGGGGAGGGGGTATCTAGGAGTTGGTTTTCGCTCAGTAAACACTACTCTGCCCGAGTCGAACCTCGAGACCCCTTCTAGGTAGCCAAGCCAAGCCAAGTTCAAGCGCACTTGGCCTCTCGACCACGCTTACCACGCTTTATGCTAACAGAATGACCCTAGGCGTTACGTAGAAAGACCGCATCTCAAACGAAGAGATGAGAGACAGAATTAGTTTAGTGATTGGATCCTACGATCAGGGCCGGCCTTAAGCCACTGCAACCTATGCGACCGCAGTGGGCCCGCACTTTCATAGGCCCCGCGCTTATTGTAGGTGTAAACTATTAAATTAAATCTTATATATAATAACGGGGTTTCCAAGTCCTCTTAGAAATCTCCTGAAATTGCAAAATATACACGAAAAAGTCTTGGAAATCTCCTGAAAAATTTCAGGAAAACTCATAATTAATATACTTAATTATTAATGTATTACTTTAATGAAAGCTTATTGCAAAGACGAGTGTATTTTCTTATACAAAATATCCTTATCGCTACCCAGAGTAGGCCCCGCGCAATCCGTTTCGCATAGGGCCCCGCAATTGTTAGGAGCGGCCCTGCCTACGATGACCTGCTAACTAACTAAAACTCTATGGCCATATTACAAGGTCCTCAGGGCTCGCAAACATCTTCCTCCAATCTTTTTCTTAAGTTTGGGGCTTTGAATTTAACAAGTTGAAAGCCTGGGCGTTAGCTAATATAGATCTTTTTTATATAAAGTCGACAAATTAGGATGCTTCAGACAGAATAGAGGGCGAAAGAGTCTTACCCTTATTATTGAACGCTGGGATAATAAGAGTTCCATCTATGGGAAACGTGGTCGAGAGGCTAAGTACGCTTGAACTTGGCTTGGCTTGGCTACCTATGAAGGGGGCTCAAGGTTCGACACCCGACTCAAGCTGAGTTGTGTTTCATAGGCAGCACGGAAAAACCTTCTCCCAGGTACCCCCCTCCCACTGGTCCACAGACGAGATTGGACCATAGAGCTCTGAGCATGCTATAAGCATGAAAGTAGCGCTATATAAAAGTTATATTTATTATTATCTAATTTCATAGTTGGTTCTATTGTTTAGAACAATCCACTTTCATTGTTGTAAATATCAACAGTTGTTCTCTCCAACAGATCACAGGGTTGAGGCGCCTAAAACAAGACACAGTTTCCAATCCGGTCCTGCTGATGGCTGGCAACATACGGCCCTTGCAACCATTGTACCAAAGAACCATCAGGGCGAACATTAACTTTGTGAGTTGAACGAGTGCGTGGGTGGAAAGAAAAAAAAATGAATTAGTCATTAATAGTCAATACATGTAAAGCTATGTGTCATTAATACGAGTTAGAATTCAGACACTAGCGCGCGCAAAGAGAGAGAGACAGAGAAGGGGGGGGGGAAGTCTTTTAATATATACATCACATAAAGAATTTTTTTTTCAGGTTGAAAGGTCATGCAGTATGGAGAGAGATATGAACTACATAGGTACAAGTAATAACCTCTTTTAATCTAATATAAAGCAGTTGAGAGTCTAATTTAGCACATTTTTATTTAAAATGCCAACTGGAAGCACAGTTTTAGCAGAATTTTCATCATTCTATAAACTGATATGTATACATTTGATAATATAGCTAACATGGCCGGATTTATAATAGGCAACACAAGCTTTAGCTTCGTAGTAGCCTCAATGAGTATTTTAAACTTACATATAAAATCTGGACTTATAAAGGTCGCCAAAAGAGACCCATGCTTCAAATAACTTTGGGCCTTGTCAGGTCTATGTATAGCTCTTCTTTCGTGGTCGAAGCTAAGCACATTTCTCATTTCTTACAAGCTCGAAGGTAGAGCCCAATCCTCGCTTTGGAAAGCCGGCCACAGAAATGGTATGGATAAGTTGGGTCGACTGCAGATGAGCCTGCTAAACACGCACCGGCAGCCAATGTTGGGCCAATGTCATTTGCATCTACAGAATCCTCGGGCCTGTACGAGATACAGTTTACATGTGGCTACCATGACTGATCTCCACATCTCACTCAACTGCATGCAATCTCTACATACGAACCCCTAACCCGACGTTGATTTGGTCGAATACGTGCTGTCGTATTACTCTCAGGGCCGGATTTAAAGGAGGGCAGGCTGCGCTACAGCCAAGTAAAACCACAAAAAAGGGGGCCCCCACAAAAGGAATAAAAAATATATCTGAATTTCCACGGTTCAGAAACTTTTAACTTTTTTTATAACATTTTTTATTCGCATTGTTTTCGTGATTAAAAAGTGTAGGCTTGTAGCATGCTCGAATAAGTCAATACAGCTCCGGATTTACGACAGTGCAACTACCAATGGCTTTACCCTCCATAAACTAAAAAAAAATAATTTTAAACTAAAATATGCATATTAAATATTTTTTTAGAAAAGGAAAGTTAGATTAAATATAGAAGAACTATATTTGTTTCGTCTAAAATATAGCAAGTTTTTATATATAAGTATTTTCCTTCTTAAAGTGGATCTTTATTAAAGCTTTCGAAAAATTGTAGGAGCCTCCCCATACTTAAATCCGGCCCTGATTACACCCTTGACCAAATAGGCATCGATACAAACTGGTTGGACAGACATTGTCCCTATTCAGTGAGTGTTTGTAAAACGTGAGGGTTCCCTTCAAACTGGTTTCATTTACACCACGAATTGACTAGAACAGATCGAAACATATATATATATATATATATATATATATATATTATTTTATACATTTGCAATGTGTATATGGTTTAATAAAGATAAATTATATGCAGAGCAATATGTTGACATTGTTCTTTATTTTCTCTTTACAGTCAATTCTGACCATTTCCATGACTCGCGACATTATTCTGTTCCGTGAAGAGTTACCTTACTTTTGAAAAGGTTCGACAACTAGGACATCATTTTTCGAAAGGTAATACATGATATTTATTGCCCTTGGAGAGTATCTAAGAATAATGTAATTTCAAAGATAAGCGAATGTTTTTTAAAAAAAAAGGGTAAAATAGAAAAATGGACTGTCGTTTGGACTTGTCGATGGTTCCGGGTTCATACCCTGCCCGCTGCCATTCCCCGTCGTCCTGCAGGAGGTTCCGACAGCTGCCTAAAGACAGCACGGAAAACCAACTCCTAGATACCCCCTCCTCCCCACTTGTCCATAAATGAGATTGGACCAAAAGCGCTCTGAGCATGCTATAAGCATATAAAAGCTATAATAATAACGTAGTCTGCACATTTGTACTCTTTTAAGACAACAAAAATGATATGAACATAAAGGACAATCTTATCTTATCTTATAAAATACAGACGTTACTTCAAAAAAAGAAGATGATTACGTCCTACGTGTGTTCCTAGGTCAGTCATGCATGTTAATCAAATGACTTAAATCCTGGCTTATACATTTAAATTCAGTTTTTTTTTTCTAAGAAAAAAGTAATTCGGTGCAATTGTAGTGCCCAGTGATATTTAGCCATTTAAATGAATTAAATGAACATTAGCTTCTTGTATTGATGAAACATACGATCATTAATGAGTTGTTTTTTTTTTTTTTTTTTTTTTTGTTTTTTTGTTTTTTTATTGTTTTGAAAATTCTTGTCTGTTTCTTTGTATAAAGTGTAATGTTTAAATTTCACATATCCATATGTTTTTATCCTATAAAATATAGACGTTACTTTAAAAAAAGGATGATTACGTCCTACGCGTATCCTTAGGTCAATCTAGGCATGCATTTTAATCAATGACTTAAATTCTGCCAAGTCATTAGTCTTCCTGACTGGCTGGGCAACCCATTCCATGCTCTAATAGCGCTATGGAAGAAGGAGTATTTGTACAAATTTGTCCTAGCTTATGGGATGAGAAGTGTGTATTTCTCTTTGTGTTTTTCAGAGTATTTTAGTAAATTTTGTTTTTGTATTTGAAGATTATGGTTCAGTGTTTCATGCATAATTTCTACTTTACTTTTGAGTCATCTGTCCTGAAGGCTTTCTAAATTTACTAACGGTGTCAATTGAATCAAATGAGAATACTCGTTTAGTATGAATCTCACTGCTCTATTTTGTGTCTGCTCCAGTGTCTTAATGTTTTCTTGAGTTGAATCTTAATGTAGGAATGGGAGATTTTTATAATAGGACACTGACTTTGATGGTCACCGAGAAGTACTTACATTATTAAAGAAATTGAATTTTAAAGTTTCTCATGAATGTCTTCAAATATCGCTGGCAAAGAGGAAAGCAGCTGGCAGCCTCTAAAAGACGAGAGCTCAAAAAAAAGGGTCCTTGCCGAAGACATGCGCAGAAGAGAAAAAGAAAAACTTGAGTAGACCCATCGCGGACAACGGTTTTGTCTGCATTAGATGTGACAAAATATGCAGGTCACATCTGGATCGGCCTAGTGTATTATTATGTAATGAAGTCTGACTCTATAACAAAGACTTTGTCTTATTATTTTATTATTATTTTTAGTAGTTGTAGTTGTGGTAGTAATATATTTGCATATTATTGTTCTCCTTAGGCCTCACTGAAACATCAACCAAAACTAGAAGTTTGAGGACCTGAACAAGTTACAGGCTAGACTCAAAGGTAACACATGACAATGTAAATATTTAGGTAAAGACACATAGTATTAACTCCTCATTGCCTGTCAGATAGATCGTGAATAAAATGATTGTCAAGCTGGAACGAGATCTCACAAGTTCCCCTTTAAAGCGCTACACGAGCCTGGATGTCTAGTTGAAGACGCTGTTCTGAAGTGCACAGACAGCATTTTGAGCCTCTATGAGTGTAATATAACAGATGCCTTTAAAAAGAAAATTCTAATAGTTATTGTTTGATATATGAAATATTAGTTTGACAAATTTTCAGCTTTTCTAGCGACTACCCGTGTAGTATTCTCGAAATTCGATTAAGCTTCCACCATTTTAAGATGCTAAATTGTGTACATAATTATTTTAACGTGCTTTGGTTGTGTAACAGCCCAGACTACCATAGTGCATGTAGGTCTTTTTTATCACGTTATCTCTGCAATATTTTAAATTTTAATATCACTTCCTGGTATGGCAATCTGAATATTAAAAAAAAAATTAACTTCATAGAATTCTAATTGCTGCTGGTAAGGTCATTAGCAAAAAAAAAAAAAAAAACAACAACAACAACATTTGGGCAACTGTTTGAGATAAACATTCCTAAGAAAGATTTTGAACATGAAAAACCTGGGTCAGGGTTTTGTGATTTTACCATCTCAAGAGAGATACAAAGACAAACAGACACAAACACTCTTTTGTTCCCTTGGCAATTATATCATTAATTGGGAACTAGCTGATATAAACGTCTTGCGTGTAATCTACGAGAGAGTCAGGCGTGAATGTATAGTTTGGTTTTCTAAAGTCATATTGTTTTGTTTGATGTAATGCACTCATTGCGAAATAAATTTACTTATGACTAATAAAGATTATTTGTATTAGTGGTAGTAACGGTAGAAATATGGTGTGTATTGTGTGTTTAGATTTATCAATAATTTATTGTGCATGAATTAGGTATGTACGTCTCGTAATTTTTGTTTTAATTTCTGTTCTTTATATTTTTAGTGCGTTGCCTTGTCCACAAGTTGCAAGAAGTCTCAACTGTCTTGAAATGTCTCTTGGAGCAAGCACGCACTCAACGAGACAGCAAGCTAAACAACGTAGGTGTCCCACTCTTTCTTCTTGATTCTGATGCTGGTACAGTGATTCAAGGGAAAGAACCATAGCGGCATAAATCTAGACCCTGGAGTTATTTCGACTGCTAATTTTTACTTTCAAATCGTTTATAATAATGTTTATTATTAATTCAATGTCTCCATTCTCTCGCTTTCTCTCTCTCTCTCTCGCTTTCTTTCTCTCTCTCTCTCTTTCTCTCTCTCCTCTCTCACTCTTTCTCTCTCCTCTATATCTCCCTCCCCCTCTCTCTCTCGGTATTATAAAAAATACAACAAAAAAATAAAATTTTAAAAGGTAACTTTTTTTTTTATTTCCAAAAACAAAATTAGCAGATGGAAATGTAAAAATTAAAAAAATTAAATCAGCAAGTGATACCTATTAATGGCGTGATACAGAGCGGGCGTGAACATTTAGCCCCCTCCAAAGTTTACCTAAATGGCCAGGTCTAGGCTTTCTTTTGAAGTCACGTCGGTAATTTATAAGATAAGATATAGACAGCATTGATATTTTGAACTCTCAAGCGATAGTCATTTTACGTTTTAAGATTGTAGTTAGAATGTTTGGCCACTATGGACATTCATGATTGAATGTGAGATGTGTGACTAGTTTCAATCAATGTGTTCGATGCTATATTATTGGTGCTATCTTTCAACAATGTTCAACTCATCAACATTCGCCTCTTTCTTTCTATTTTATTTCACATACAAATGTACTGCTTAAAAACACAACATGTGGGAACATAGGCTCTGTATAAATATAGTCTAACTTAGGACATACAATGGTTTTTAAAATTGTTGATTTGTTATGTAAACTTTAACATATTCATTCATTTCAATGTCTCAATACGCACAATAAATAATTACAATAAATAGCTAAATCTTTGTTTTTATCTCATTAAATACATTTGTATGTTTTGGACTTGTTGACATAGTAACACAAATCTGTGTCCGTTGCTATTCAGTTTTATTAAAAATAAATTTTGTATTTATTCGTGAAATTGTATGACACATAATTATAGCCGATGAAAAAAAAAAGACATCTGCATGAGAAACTTCAGTTTGTTGAGTTGTCTTTCTTTGGGGGACAAGCTACATGTATAAATAAGATACAGTACGTAATCCTACGTCAGCACACATCCGGTCTCCGATGCATTATCAAACTTTATCTACATATATTATACACATATAGTATGACATACCATTTGTGGGCCGGGTTATATGGAAAATGCCCGAGCCGATTTTGATACCGAGTCCGGCCCTGGGGACACCATCTTCAAAAATAAATATTTATTAAAGGCTGTTTATAATACACAGACATAAAGAAGCACCTAAATAAGCTACACTTGCTTCTTGTAGGATAAACGTTTATCAAAGATGCAAGAAAGTTTCTTGAACTGGTATTGCTGCTTACACACCGAAAAATGTAAGCTACTTGTATTAAAGGTTTCGCTTACACACTGAGACATGTATGCTACTTATATTGAATTATTGCTTACACACTAAAGCATTTATGTCACATGTACTGCTATTATTGCTTACACACTAAAACATGTATGCTACTTATTATGATGTTTTTGCATACACACTAGAACAAGTAAGCTACTTGTAATGACATTTTTGCTTACACACTAAAACATGTAAGCTACTTGTTTGTAAAATGTTTTACATGTTTCGGATGTTCCTTCAGAGTTGAAGATAGTTTACTTCCTAGTCCAAACCTCCTGCAGGACGACGGGGGATGGGAGCGGCCAGGGTTTGAACCCGGGACCATCGATAAATCTGAACGACAGTCCAGCGTGCAAACCGCACGAACAGGCAGCCATCCCAAGTTGTAATGACATTTTCTTTTACACACTTAAACATGTAAGCTACTTGTATCAAATTTTCGCTTACACACTAAAAAAAAATATATGCTACTTGTATTGAAATTGTTGCTTACACACTAAGACATGTAAGCTACTTGTAATGAGATTTTTTTGCTTACACGCTAGAACAACATTCAATATGCTCCACTTTGACATTTCTATAACCCTGTTAGTCAATCACATTTTTTGAGGTGGAAGAATATTGAGCTGTGTCTGCGTCATTTTTTTTACTGTTTTAATCTTTGGTAATCATGTAGGTCAGTGCCCCAGTTTAACAGCATCCATCTTTCCCCCCAAGGATCAGACTTAGTCATGGAACGAACGCAAACGGAAAATTGATTGGGGGAATCCCCTTTTTATTTTTTCCGGGAAAAAAAATCAATTTGACCGTGTTATTTTTACTTTTTTTTTTTAAACTAAGTGATTTGAGAAATTAAAACAACTGTTCTATACAAGATAAAAAAAATGTTATATCTATGAAATGTAATTGACGAATGGCCGGGTTTCGAACATATTAGATGAACCAAGCTTGAACATTGCAAATACCTCCACGTCATTCTTATATAGAATCGGAAATATCCGTTGACTTAGGTAACAAGATCTAGAATCTAGGGTGAAGATCTAGCTGAATGGTGGACTTTACGAACTAAAGATTTCAGAATGGATTTATATCTAGAAGAATGTATAGACCTGTCTAGATTTATTATTGAACCAGTGGCACAAATCTATGATTACTCTTGCTTGCTTTTAAAACTATATCTTCAAGTCATCCAGTTTGTCATCGTAATATATTTCTGTCACCTCATAGCAGTGTCTTTGTTTACATTGGGGAAAAATGCACTTAGATATGTGCCAGATTTTTCATTCATCGCTGTAAGTTGTTGTTTTTTCTCAAAATCACATTATTTTTGTTTAGTTACTCCGTTCTCATTATGATGTTTAATCATCTACATTGAAATAAATGTTGTAATATTTAGATCGAGATCTGTACGGCAATGTCGGCTTCGCTCCACTCTGAATGTTACGATGTTAAAAATAGCCTTGCGTAAAACTAAAACACAAACAGAGGCGATGAAAAGGTCAATTTTAAATGACCAAAACAAAGTATGGCTAAGATTACGACAACAATAAAGAATACGAAAAGACTTAAGATTATGGCGTTCTGAGAATCTAGAAGCTTAGCTCTTAGTTACTTTTAATTCCTAACCTGGGTTAAAGATCGGGAAAGAATTAGGACTGGTGATAAAATTGATTCGAAAATAACATGCAACAACAAAAAAAAAACTGATTTTTTTTTTTGTTAAGCCATTGCAAATGCATTTATTTTTTTAAATCTTGCTTATGAATTATGTAGACAGTCCTTTAAAATCAGCAGTTGTTGGGTTTTTCTTGCTAAGTTTTATTTTTGTTGTTGTTGTTTTTTATTTGAAAACGAGGTCAGAAAAAAAAAGTATGGTGTGATTGTAAAACGAGGCTACTATAGGGTGGTGTGATGTGCTTTGACCTAGATCTACGATTATAGCCTTGGATTTAAACAAAAAATATATGGCGGAAGACAATTAAAAAAAAAATTTAAAAAAAATAGGTCGGGGGGGGGGAGCTGAAGAAAAGATGGGTAGTGATTTTAACAGACCGTTATATTTACGTTCAATAATTTAAATATTGATCAATATCTGTGGGCTAGTAAAAGAAACATTTACAAGATGAAGAAGTGTTTGTTTTTTTAAAAAAGCCCTTTTCATGATTACAAGCCCTCATGCTAAACTTTTCTAGTTATGCTAATGACTTATACTGCCCCAAGTAATACAGATGGATGATAATAATGATTGGATCGACATTATTGGTATAATGTCGACATCTAATCTAGGAATTAGTTATTTACTTTAACTAACACTTGTGTATATGATTTACCATTTATCCGCCAACTCGTTACAAGTTTTAATTAGGCTAATAAAATTTTTGTTTTCTTTTCTTTTTTTTTAAATTTCAGTCGCATAAACAATATCAGCTGAGAAATGAAGAAATTCAAGATGGCATCAATAATCTCGTCTGCCTCCAGGATTCGAATACGGTGTGCACGAAAAATCTAAACCACCAAAATTTTATCCCGATGAAAAATTTCAGAATGGCCGACCTGCCAAAAGGTTTTCAGACCATTGATCTGTACAACTCCATTGTTAATTTTAGCAAGCTAGTGGTCAAGATAGTGGTGGCAAGTTTCAGTAAAGACAGATGCCCAGGTCTCAACCTCATGGATTATGACCTCGACCCTAACGACAGGGGAATGAATGGCAGTGGACATTTCTGGGATATTTCAAAATGTAGGTGGCACGAGTCGCCATGTCCTTGTAGCGCGTGCAGAGCAGATGGGACTCGGAGTCAAGGTTGGGGAGAGCTGCATGTCTTTACGGCTAATCACGTGGTTTGCAACAACGAGGAGGCGTGGCAAACGAAAATCTACTATGGTTATGACGGTAACTGTCAATACTCTCCAGAAATTCTGGTGGGTTACCAGGTGGTGCAGAGTAGCGAGAAAGACGACACTTGCGAACTGGTAGTCATCACGCACGACAGAGTTTTCTTGGATAAGGTCAAGTCGCAGATTGACACTTGCATGAAAACCAGCCGCGCCATTTCAGACCTTGAGATGGTGACCCTGCTTCAAAAGGGCAAATACCTGACCATTATTATCTCCCATCCTCACGGCTTCGAGAAACAGGTCAGCATCGGCTTCTCCAAGGGCCGAAGTGTCGTTCAAAATGACAGAGGCTCCACGGTAGGAGTCAAGTACTACTACGACACGCCCACTTGCCCTGGGAGCAGCGGGGCGCCCGTTTTCGTAGTGGGAAAGGAGAGGTCAACTTTGCGCTACCCACCCCACGTGTCCGGAAACGTCAAGAGGAATCGAAACTTCAGCGGCACCGGCCAGGAGCGGAATGAGCCGATAGGATTCTGGACCAACTTGAAAAACTCAGCTGTGGTTTTTATCCTTAGTAGGCCATTCTCCGTTCGTGAGAAACATTTGTTGATCATTAATGTCATTTTTGTGAAGTTGAAACGATGTGTCTATTGGATCAGGAACATATTGTTTTAGAGTCTAGACTCTCTAGCTCAGCGGTTCTCAACCTTTTAAGCTCGGCGACCCCTTTTTACAATTCCTCACTTTTGCCGCGACCCCCCACCCTCAAACACACACAGAGCAATAGAAGAATAGACAAAAACAATCCATATTTTCCAGGGTCTTAGGCGACCCCTGGCAAATCGTTAATCGACCCCAAAAGGGGTCGCGACCCACAGGTTAAGAACCCCTGCTAGCTGGATCAAGTTGTTTTTAGACATAGACTGACATTTATCATTCATTTATGCCAGAATGAATAAAGTAAAAGTTAAGTATCCATTTCGGACCTTGCGATCTGTAGGGCGGACGATGTAAAAGTCATCTGTTTCTATGGCCCACGGTTAACGAGCGTGTCATGAGGCAGGCATAAAACGACCAACTGCCTTTTACTTTTCACAATTTCTCTCAGGTTCCCTTTTGAGCTGGATGGACTCAGGAGCGTCCTAAATATCCCGAAATTCAAAATCCTAGTCTGCACCAAGATTCGAACCCGTCTCCCCTCGGTTAGGAAGCCTAGCAATTTATCCCTCAGCCACCATGCCCCTAGTCTACAATATATCTCGTATTGAAGATGTTCATACATGAAGGCCAGTACGTTAATAGCAAATTCTAGTGTGGGGGGGGGGGTGTTAAAGTTATATGATTTTTTTTCTGTACTTTTTAGCATCCCAAGAATAAATTGTCCAAGCTCTTCCGTTTATAAGTTTAATTTAGTTGGCAACTTTTATAAGCTTTCGTAACGTTATTTAACCCTTTAAACGCGTGTGGTAGTTTAGCCTCTAAACTCTAAACACTAAGATTGTAATTCCATTTTGTATGCACTCATTGTAAAAAAACAATTGCACTTAAAGGGTTAATCGATATATTTCAGCAATGAATATCATTGCGATCAGGGTCGTGCATAGGAATAAACAGACTAGGCAGCCTAGCACAGGACTCCAATAATTTATTTTTAGAGAAACAATTGCGAAACTTGGATCAAATCTCAAAAGTAGCAGGACTCTTTGTCTCTGTGTCTACTAGCCTAGTTCTAATAAGGTCTCTATTATGATGCAAGGTTTATTCGCCAATGTTTAGATCTACTTGTTAGACTGCACATAAGTTAGAAGAGCATTGTGTCTTTTGGTGAAGTGTCGAAACGAGAAGCACATTAGTGCTATTGGTGCTATCTGAAGTTAACGTATTGGCTGATTTAGTATTATTATTATAGCTTTTATATAGCGCTACTTTCATGCTTATAGCATGCTCAGAGCGCTTCGGTCCAATCTCATTTGTGGACCAGTGGGGAGGGGGAAGGGGTATCTAGGAGTTGGTTTTCCGTGCTGCCTTCAGTAAACACAACTCTGCCCGAGTCGGGTGTCGAACCTCGAGCCCCCTTCAAGCGTACTTGGCCCTCGACCACGCTTCCCACAAGTTTCCCATTTAGACATAGATACAAGACCTTTTTTTTTTCATTGCGTATTTATCTGTCTTAATTTTTTTGTTTTTCTATTGCATTTGGGGCCACCCTGTTCACTTCGCTTAGGGCCTCCAATTACATAAGGCCGGGCTTTTAATTGCGATCTAAGAATAACGATATTATCAGGTGAACTGTTTTATGCCCCAAAGTGCTGTTGTTGGCTGGGTATCACCACAAGTCAAAGAAGATAACCTATACACAGAGGAGTAGTGGGAAGAGGGGCACGATGCCCCGGGCGCCACACGCAGAGAGGCACCAAAAAATACAAATTATTGTAGATATTTTAGTTAGGTGATACATTCTGAGGTAGTTTGTATTATATCATTATTAAATTATTTTTTTTTCATTTATAAGCCTATATTTCTATGTGATGTTCATGGGAGTCGGGAGGACGCCAGAAAACTTTCTCGATCCGGACGCACGTTTCTTTAACTACGCCTCTGCCTAAGCATGTGGAATATTTAAGACTATTTTCTTCATTATAAGAATTGTAATTACTATATATATATATATAGGCCTACATTAATAGTTATTGGCATTACATTTTCATAACATGTGAGTTCCTTGTTTGAAATGAAGCTGTTAACTGCCAACAACGAGAGTTTTAACAATCTCAAGATTAATCTTTTTTTTTTTTTTTTGTTAAATGCCTACTTTAAATGTATTTTCATTTGTGAATTTAATAATTCATTTTTTTTTTTTGGTGATATTCTATCAAGCATATGTCATCACTGACCTCTATTTCATTCGTTTGTTAAATTAATCAACGTATAATCTTTTTATGCTTTTACAATTATTTCTCTTTTTACAAGAAAAAACAAATCGGTGATACTCAGTTTATGTAAATATTGACATGTATTAACGTCTTAAATTATTTCACAGGACGTCAAAAGCATTTTTTATTTCAGTGAGTGCTTTGTCTAGGTCCAGAACGTTTGAATCTTGTTATACTGTTTCCACTATCACGTGACTTCACTGAGACACACAGAAGTACAAAGCATTGCATTCATAATTTATTTTTTAACGCATCTCATATCAAACGTAACAAAATACTGGAGGTGTTCATGTATAGCAGGAAAACTATAAATAGTTCGCTTGTTGGTGTATCCGGCGTATAAAATCTAGAACTTGTTGATCAGCTATGTTTGTTTTTTTAAAGTTAGAGCCTATGATGATTGTTATGCACTGTTTAGCACTGCAGAATCATTTTTTTTAAAGCACAAACACAGACCTATATATATTATATATAGAATGGAAAAAGGAAACACATTGTTATCCGTTGATGATCAGCTCACAGACACACACACACACACACATACATATATATATATATGTATATATAGATAGATAGATATAGATATATATATATATATATATATATAGAGAGAGAGAGATAGATATATAGATATATATATATCTACAGAGAGAGAGAGAAAGAGAGATTTATGTTTTTTTTTAGCTGTAAGGGGAGTCTAAGAAAGTAATGATCTTTAGTTTTCAAAGTTTAGAAATAATGCAATCCCATTTTTGCGCATTTTAAATAGAATAGGCTATTAATCACAGAACTATATGTTTACGCAAATCTATGATATAAAGCCATTTCCTGATGGCTTCAATTGAGATACTTTTTCAAAAATACTAGATCGAAGTAATTCAAGCCTGTAGATTGTAATTATATTATGATTTTAGCTTGTGCATTTAAATAAATTGATTACCTACTACCTAGATCTTTCGAGATTATGTATCTAAAAATTGTATAATAATAATTCTGATCTGAGACGAGAGTGCTCTTATTTTCGATGTTCAGTTGTATAGGTTAGGGTTAAAAAAAAACAACTCTCCTTCTTATAACTATGTTACAAAACTACACATTGTTTCAACTTTTTAAATGTTTTTCACGACATTTTTGTGTGTAGTGTTATGAAATCTCCATGTCCAGTCTTGGTATAATATATATATATATATAGGTCTGTGATCACAAACTAATGTTCATGTCCAAACATTAGAATTTCACCTTATGACATAACTTTTTTACAGGCAAACGGAGATTCGATACGAATATCAACTCTCTGGCATTGAGATATTGTTGAAATATTGTTAAAATTAAAGGCAATTTAAGCTCAATTGTGTTTTGTTTAGTTGGCAACTATGACATTCAATTTAGGGTCCTTGACATTGCTAAATTCATTGTGAAAATCTCCAATAGTTATTTACATCATGTAGACCAGCAGATCTCAATCTTTTTAGCTCGGCGACCCATTCTTACTATTTCCCAGCATACGGCGACCCCCAACCATAAAGTATTATTCTAAATTAACTGCGATTTGGATAATAATATAATAATCGTAATCATAATGTAGATATCTGATAAGAATTGCCCAAGCTTTTTGTTTAATTGCGAAATAATATGTAATTATATTTGTCTAAAATATATTTCTGCTTGGAATTAAATTTTAAAAAATAAAATTTCTTTTATTAACTTTCTTTGTCCCAGATCCCTTTCTATGAGTTTTTCAATTCATGAAAATATTACCTTCAAAAACACGGACTTTGAAACAATGGCGAAACAATTACATATAAAGGAACTAAACTAAAGAAAGTTAATTAAACTATAACAAACTTTTTTTTTGGGGTGGGGGGAGGGGCGGAGTTGAACTAGACCTATATAGATATAATCACCCGACTGTATGCCTACGGTTCGATCTTATTCTTTTAACATTCTAGTAATATTTATCTATAATGAAATAGTATTAAGGAATATGTTTCTTACATAAACGTTAATGCACAATAAAATAAAAAGTCTAAATAAATATGTGTGCTTGTATTTTTGTCTTGAATTAAAACCTTTAGAAAATAATGGTACTCATTTTTTTTTTAAATTATATTAACTTATTATATAACGGAAAATCTTACTTAAACTGGTAAAGTTTAAAATCTCATTAAATAACATATATATATATATTTAGAATTTCAAATTTAGATCTAGTATCCAAAGAAATAGAAATGAAATCGTTGGATTTTTTAAAACATTTGACCTGTACAGCTATTTTATAGTGTAAAATACATGCTTGACTAACAATGCCGATGTGCTATTTTCTTGTCTGACCACTAAAAATACAACTAACACTATTGCATAACCGTTAAACGCGCAAGGGAAAAAAAACTGGGTGATCTTGTCATTATGGACTGCACACTCATTACACTATATAGACCTACACGTGTACGTCTATCTGGCCAGGTTGTTAAAATCAGTCGGACACACTGTCTATTTACTTTCTGGGCAGGGTGGGTGTATAACTATTTTAGTGTAAAGATATATCTACGAACATGCTTGACTAGCCACGCCAGTGTGTTATTTTCTTGTTTGACCTCTCCACAGCAAACACTATTGCATAACGCTTAATGCAGGGTAGTCTTACAGTATTATCGACTACACACGTACAGTACACTAGGCCTACATGTGGTCATGTGTATGTCTAGCTGACCAGGTTGTTAAAATCAGTTGGACACAGTCTATTTACTTAATGGTCAGAGAGGGTGTGGATTAAGATTTTTTTTCTAGAGTTGGTTACCCTAATGCTTTTATATCTATATAGGCCTAGCTGTTGATTTAGACTTAATAGATCTCAATAATAAGTCTTAAGACTATAAAAGGGTGTACTTGATGTTCCTGCAGTTAAAACAATATTGTTTGCCGCAAATGAATTGATTAAAACCACTAAATATTGACCTCACTAATCAGATTCCCTCTAGAAACAGAAATAAAACACTTCCACGTGGCTCACAAAAAAATTCGGAACAACCTCATTCATAATACTGCATAGAAGCTTTTGGCAAAAAATGTTTAACATTTTATAATACTGCTACTTTCAAGTGCAAATATTTACTCCCATAACTTCTACCAGGATCTTACTTTACCCACTAAATAGTTGTTAACTGCATCATTTCTTTTGATAATCAAAGTTATTGATATCACATGACAAGAAAACAGGGAGTGCTGTTTCAACCCTGACCTCATGTTGAAAAGTTTTACAAATTTTAATTAAACTTTTTAGTTAGTAACTAAAGAAATTAATTAAACTACGATTTTAACTAAACTTTTTTTTTCTAGTTAAACAATGGCCTTAACTAATTTTTTTTAGTTAAACTAAAAGTTTCTAACTTTTTAGTTAACTTTTGCCCATCACTACTGGCTACGTGACACACTCGGATAGTTAGCTGTGGGCCACAGAAAAGATGACCTTTACATCATCTGTCCTGAAATGAAACAATCACGCTCTCTTCATTTTTTTTTTTTTTTTGGTTTATAACTTTGTATACCTTCAAACGGGGACCGGGGTTCGAATCCCGGTGAAGACTGGGATTTTTAATTTCGGGATCTTCGGGCGCCTCTGAGTCCACCCAGCTCTAATGGGTACCTGGCACTAGTTGGGAAAAGTAAAGGCGGTTGATCGTTGTGCTGGCCACATGACACCCTCGTTAACCGTAGGCCACAGAAACAGATGACCTTTACATCATCTGCCCTATACTATAGACCACAAGGTCTGAAAGGGAAACTTACTTATACCTTCAAGGTTCCACGACAATTCGTTCACTGACATTTCGTTCACCGACAAATCGTTCACGACTTTTCGTTCACTCGACTATTCGTTCACCAGACATTTCGTTCACCCGACAATTCGTTCACGCGACTATTCGTTCACCAGACATTTCGTTCACCCGACAATTCGTTCACGCGACTATTCGCTCACGGACTATTCGCTGACAGACAACTTGTTCACCGACAACTTGTTCACCGACAGTTGGTTCACGACAAATCGTTCACGCGACAAATCGTTCTCGCGACTATTCGTTCACGGCACAGACAAATTGTTCACAGACAAATCGTTCACTGGATAGTATATTATTTTTAATTTTATATATTTTAGTCGCGTGTTTAATTTATTTACATTAAAACTTTTGTAGCTATTATTTCCAAATGCAAAAAATTTCTAGAGATCAGGTCAAATCCGAGTTTATTTAATTTCGTTGTTGTTGTTGTTGTTAATATTTTGTTAATGAGGACAGTATGTGCTAAAAATTATACTTAAAATTTAAAAAAAATTAAAAAAAAGAGAGATCTTACAAGCTAGCTGAAAAATGTAAACGGCCCTCACTTTACTATAGGTAACATTTTGACTTTCACCTTTAATATACCTTTACACCCCCCTCTTTTTTTTTTCATCTACCGGGAATCTACCCATTCATCTGGATACTCTAGTTAACACCTAGTGGAGTGCTAGACAGACTGGCTCCTCTGGAAGTAATAAAACTTTATTGGACATTGCCTATACACATGTTCAATCTGTTAACATTGAAAATATCTACTAGACACTAGTATAGTACTTTCCATCAAGTTTAAAACGAGTTCTATTTTATTTTTATTTTAGTTAACTTGTTTCTATATGTGACCACCCATTGGTAGACTAATTTGATTGCTTGGACCTCAATAACAAATTTATTGAAACAATTTTATTTTGTTGTATTGCGATAAATTATAATTTTTTGATAGGTATTAACCTTAGATCTGTATCTAGTATGTGACGTTCAGATTTGAACAGTGAAACCATATATAGTACCAAATCTAGTACCATTGTTAAAAATCTAAATAATTACCTCTCGTAAAAACACTGAAAGAATTGTGGAAAAAATACTAGTGTGTCTGAGCTAGCCAGGAAAACCAGTGACTTGGCAGAATGCATGACGCTTAGGACGTAATCATCTTCTTTTTTGAAGAAACGTCTGTATTATATAAGATAAGATTTGTTTTTGTTAATAAGATATCAATAAAATGGGTATGTTAATTAAACATCTGGACTGCTATAAAGAAGATAAGCAAATATGGGTCGGTCGAACAAGACTACATGATGGACATGAGTGTAAAAGAAGGCCTACATGTTGAAAGTAAAAATGTTACCTATAGTAAAGTGAGGGCCCATTTAAATGTTTCAGCTTGCTTGTAAGATCTCTTTTTTCTTTTAAGTATAATATTTTATCACATACTGTCCTCGTTAACAAAATATTAACAACAAACAAACAAAAATTAACAAAGAATTTCGGATCAGGCCCGATCTCTAGCAATTTTTTGTTTTTGAAAATATCCAGTGAACGATTTGTCTGTGAACGATTTGTCTGTGAACAATTTGTCTGTGAACGATTTGTCGCGTGAACGATTTGTCGTGAACCAACTGTCGGTGAACAAGTTGTCGGTGAACAAGTTGTCTGTGAGCGAATAATCCGTGAGCCAATAGTCGCGTGAACGAGTTGTCGGGTGAACGAAATGTCTGGTGAACGAATAGTCGCGTGAACGAAAAGTCGTGAACGATTTGTCGGTGAACGAAATGTCAGTGAACGAATAGCCGTGTCCCCTACCTTCAAAGTTCAAGTACTTCTCTAACAAACATGATGAGTGAGGTAAACATGGCTAGCAACACAGCGACCAAGATAACCGTGTCCTTCCGAACATTCGTGAGCCTAACTGCGTAGTTACATCACCGCCCACCCATAGGAAACATTTATCCGATCTCGAAATACAGCTGATATAAAAAATGTCCGGACAGCTAACGGATCTTCCCGCTATTACAAAAACTAAATAATGTCAGTATTCCGGGCCAAATTAGCAATGGAATTTATTCCAGTTTACAATGCTGAACGGATTAAGGTTGTATGTAATCACAGATTATTTCACCTGTATGGAATATTTACAACATCAGGATGACTTGCTTATAGTTTTAGTGTTCGGAATAGTTTTCATTACATTGGTAAGTTTCTCATGAGCTGTAGAAATGACAAGGATGACAATGCATATTTTTATTCTTACTCTTCGAAATCTAAACAATACCTATAACTATAGCCATATAACTAGATCTATGTAGGCATATACCACATTATGACCATCGATTAACGAACACCACCCACCGGCTACACCCATTGATTTGTTCCCAGGTTATATATTGTTTAGTTTGCCATGAACCCCTCCCTGTTTTCTAATAACAATAATAATACAATGGCACAAAGAAAAACGCTCCCCCCAGCAAATTCTAGTATCTAACAATTTGAATAGGACCGACCCGTGAATTGGAGCATCGATTCTCTCCCCTTCCCCGTTAATAAAATATCTTATATAAGCAACTGTTGTACTGTTCTACTTTTCATTTCTAATTTGAAATATTTGATAGATTCTATGATATTATTTTGGTATGGGAGCATTTATTTTTTTATAGTAATGATGATATTTTTTTTTCTGCACTTAAGAAAAAAGCTGCTCTCATATTAAAAACCTCCTTTCGGCTCGTGTATTCTAGTTTAATTGGAATGGCCCTCTTATGAATCGCACTGTGTATATGTGCCTTTCTTATCTTTGCTTATCTAATACAGACGTTACTTAAAAAAAGAAGATGATTACGTTCTACTCGTCATGCATTTTGTCATGCATGTTAACCAATGACTTAAATTCTGCCAATATATTAGTTTTCCTGGCTGGCTCAGGCAACCCATTCCATGCCCTAATATTGCTAGGGAAGAAGGAGTATTTGTACAAATTTGTCCTAGCATATGGACCAAGGAATGTGCCTTTATCTTTGTGTCTTTCTGAGTAATTTATTAAATTTTGTTTTTGTATTTGAACATTATGGTTCAATGTTTTATGTATAATTGCTACTTTACTTTTAAGTCTTCTATTCTGACGCATGGGCGTAGACAGGATTTTTTTTTTCGGGGGGAGATGGGGGCGGAGAGAAAACACAAAACCCCTCTTGGCTACGCTCATAGAATCTAATGAATGGTTGGTTGTCACCGGCGTGAATTTTCAGACATCATAAATGTCACTGGGGTGGTTTCAGATGTAGGCGTGGTGACACTGGGTTCATATTATTGGATGTTACTTTGGATTCTTGTGCGCGTGTTCTGAGTCTTATAAATAACGACCAACATAGAAATTCACAGACTAACACTGTATCAGCAGACAAGACATTTAGTAAGATGAAATAATATATATATATATAGGAGGCGCGGTGGCTGAGCGGTAAAGCGCTTGGCTTCCGAACCGGGGACCGGGGTGTGAAGACTGGGATTTTTAATTTCGGGATCTTCGGGCGCCTCTGAGTCCACCTAGCTCTAATGGGTACCTGACATTAGTTAGGGAAAAAGTAAAGGCGGTTGGTCGTTGTGCTGGCTACATGATACCCAAAAAAGTGATGACCATTACATCATCTGCCCTATAGACCACAAGGTCTGAAAGCGGAACTTTACTTAGGCAATCCAGCCGTATGGCTCAATGAATTAATAAACAATAACTTCCAGAAATATATGTGAAATTTAACATCCAATACATTTCATAATGATACTCCTTGACACTTTACACCATGTCATAGAATTTCCCCAAAAAAACATAAGTCCTTCTTCTCTGAGGACCCAAAAGTAACTTACTTTACTGACTCTCTCTAACTGCCCTTACTGACTGTGTCTAACTGACTGCTGTCAAGTAACTGGTTAACTCCAGGTTCAAAGTGTTCACCTTGTTAAACCATGAGTTTGGAATAACACTCACATCAAAACAGGGTATCTACACTATGGCACCAACTTTGAGGTGGTGACAATAGTCTTATATTGAAGAGCGGGTTTTATCGTTTATTTCGAAGGGGGTTTTAAAATCAAAAGCTTTTTCTTAGCTATGCTCTTGGAATATGGGGATTGTCGCTTGTATTATTTTTTTTTTTGTTTTGTTTTATAGAAAAGGGGATTCAATTGGTAGGGGGGGGGGTAAACTCAAAAACCCCTTGGCAGCGCTGGGGCAAGTGATGGTTTTATATTAAAATCTCACCTAAAATAAACAAAATCAAAGCAAAAAATCAGTCACTAAATTCCGACCCCCCCCCCCTGATTTCATTTCGGGGGGAGAGTTGAACCCCAACCCCTCCCTCCCCGTCTACGCCCATGTTCTGAAGGGTTTCTAAATTTAGTGATTTTACTAAAGGTGTTACTCTAGTCAACTGAGAATATTCGTTTGTTATGAATCTCACTGCTCTATTTTGTGTCTGTTCCAGTTTCTAAATGTTTTCTTGAGTTGAGGGGTCCCAAACGGAGGATGCATATTCTATAATTAAGTGGCCTAACCAAGGTTAAATAACATTTTAATTTTATGTTCTTATTTTATTTATATAAATTTATTTAATTAAACCCTATAGCTTTTTTTTATTTTATTCTTTAAAATAGTTTCATCAATATGGGGATTCCATGACAGTTTTTCATTTATTATAACACCTAGGTATTTAGTCTGTGTTACTGGTTTATCATGAATAAAATAAGTGGAATCATTTTGTTTTAGTGGTTTTTTTTTGTTACTATAAATAACTGACATTTTTCTGGGTGGAAAGACATGCTCCAATTTGATTCCCATTTCTTTAATTCATCTAATTCTCTTGTAAAAGCTATGTATCTTGTGTTGTTTTTATTGTTCTTTATACTATGCAATCGTCTGCAAATAAACTGACTTTTGTTTCTAAAGTAACGCAATTCGGTAAATCATTTATGTAAATTGAAAATTAGAATGTGGTCAAAGTAAATAATCTATCCTCCAGGTGGCCATAAAAAAAAACTGTCAAGCTTATGTTATTGTTACGAATAACCTAGATGTTCTGTTTACAAATGCTGATCTGAACACCAAGTACCAACAGACAAGAAGCATTTTCAGGACTAAATCTTATTGGTTTCGTTTTATCTTGTAAGATAAACTCGGGTAACGCCGTGTGTTTGTGATAGCAACGGATAAAGGCTTATACATTTAAAAAAATATTCTATTCTTTATTGTGACTACACTCTTCAGTTTGAAATAATTACATGACCGAGGTTTACTTAACAACTCAAAGACAATCTGGCTTGTTTGATTATTTACTTTGACCACATTCTAAACACAAAAATCTGGCTTATTCTTATTATTTTATGTGACTTTTTTTTTTCAGATAATATTAGCTGTAAAATATAAATGTAGGCCAAACTCAATCAAACATAATGCCAAATCTGGAGAAACGGTACACGACCTTAACCTTCACGACTCCTGCGTGGTATGCTGTAAAAATCCTGGACATAAAAAATTCAAGCAAGCCAAATTGTTTGAGTTGAAAGATTTACCAGAAGACTACAGGAGACAGGATCTGATCGATTACATCCGGGTTATTACAGGGCTTGTTGTGAAGGTCGAAGTTCACGAAGAGAGTAAGAAAAGACCTCAGAGTCTTGGAAAAGGCAGAGATATTCTGAGAGAAAATGATATTAATGTCGGCACGGGAATACTCTGGAATGCTCAGCGTTGCTACTGGAGAACGTCTACGCCCTGTCCTTGTCCTGAGTGTAAATTAAGCCCAAACCCTTACAAGCAGTGGGGGAAACTCTGCGTCAGCACGGCGAATCACGTAGTTTACGACATTGTTGAGGCCAGAAGTGTCCGGGTAATTCTCAACTACGACGACCCGAAGGACAGATCAAGAGTGGTCACTCTACGAGGGTACAAAGTTATTAGGAAAAAAATAGAGAGCGACTCCTGCGAACTGGCGGTGGCGACGCACAGCAAGGATGTGCACGACGCCGTGATTCTCGGCATCGAGAGCTGCTACAGAAACGCGCGCGAGCCAAGTGAGCAAGAAAAATTGACCGCCATGCAGAGGGGAGACTATCTGACACTTATCATCTCGCATCCCCACGGCCTGGAGAAGAACATCAGCCTCGGTAGGTCAAAGCAACGTAAGGTAGACGACGATTCCCGAACCGCTGTCGTTCCCGTCACTTACACCTACGACACGCCCACTTGCCCTGGATCTAGCGGGGCGCCGGTGCTTATTATAGGGAACGAAAACGTAACTATCAACTTTCCGCCCCACAGTGGCAATAAACGCTATAACCGCAACATCAGCGGAGAGGGGTGCGAGCTCAATGACAGTTTCCTTTCCAAAGATCAACAAAAATCAACCATATTCTTCATTATCCACAGCAAGTCTTTCAACAAAAAGCGAAAGTTGTATAATTTATGGAGATTCTTTATAGTCAAAGGACGCCACCTTTATTACACTGCAGTCCAACGCGTAAAAAAACTGCCCAAAAAAAGGTTTCGCAAGCCAAACGCAAAAATGTTGAAGAAATTACAAGAAAATCTATTTTGGAATAAACGACGCGAAAAGAGGAAACCCAAAGGCAAGTGTTACAATTTAGACAGCTGTAAGCCCATAGACATAGAAATATATATAGAGACCCCATAGGCTTTTCATGCCAACTAATTACAAATTACATTTAGCGCTTTTAAATGTTAGTAAATGTTAAATGATTGGGTATTGGATGGCTGCCTGGTAGTGCGGTTTGCGCGCTGGACTGTCGTTCGGATTTATCGATGGTCGAGGGTTCAAATCGTGTCCGCTCCCATCCCCGGTCGTCCTGCGGGAGGTTTGGACTAGGAAGTAAACCATCTTCAACTATGAAGGAACATGGGAAGCATGTAAAACATTTGACAAAACATCGTTAGAATTCAATCGTTGGTTTTCAGTGGCAATGGAGATTTTCATTGACCTCGGAGAAACTCTAACTAGCTAGCTTTTTATTGTCTCCGGTGTTCAGAATAGAGAGGAGTGCTGAAAAGCGATTTATTTTTAAAAAGTGTATGAACATTTTTGTGCCATTTTAAGAAATGTGAAATCAAATTTTCTAAACGATTACGTTGGTAGCAATGTATGAATGAGAACAAATGAGCTAATATTTAGCTGTATTAAAGAGAAGTGATACGGAGATCCAATGTCAGACATTGAAATATTATTAAAACTAAAGCTCCATTCATTTTTTTTTAGTTGGAAACGGGCAAATTTAATTAGCCTAAGCGTCCTTGACATTGATCAGTTTATCGTGCGGAAGTTTAATTAAGCGTCCTTGACATTGTTCAGTTTATCGTGCGGATCTTTCGAAATATCTAGGTGTAATAATAAATAAAAAGCTATCATGGAGTCCCCATAGTGATGAAATTATTAAAAATTCAAGCAAAACATTAGGGTCTATCAAAAGAATTTTTTTTTTAAATCAAACAAAAACTATACAATTAAAATACTATTTAACTTTAGTTAGGCCAATATTAGAATTTACATTCTCTGTTTTGGGATCCCTCAACTCAAGAAAGCATAAAGAAACTAGAACGAATACAAAATAATGCAGGGAGATTTATAACTAAAAGAATATTCCAATTTGATTAGAGTAACACCGTTAGTAAAATCATTAAACTTAGAGACACTTCAGGGCAGAAGAATAAAAAGTAAAGTAGCTATAATACATAAAACACTAAACCATAACTTACAAACAGAAAAACAAAACCTAATGAAATACTCAGAAAGACATGAAGATAGAGGCACATTTCTTATTCCATACACTAGAACAAATTCGCACAAATGCTCCTTCTTTCCTGATGCCGTTATAGAATGGAATGGGTTGCCTGAATCAGCCAGGAAAACCAACGACTTAGCAAAGTAATTGATTAACATGCATGACTAGATTGACACATGAAATGCGTAGGACGTAATTATCTTCTTTTTTTTTTTAAAGTAACGTCTTTAATATATAAGATAAGAAAAAAAATCTCCATTAAGTATTATATTTTAGCTATCATTATCTAGACGTGTTGAAAATATCTCTTGGTTTTTATTTCAGAAAACACTGGCACAATTCCATACTTCTTAAAAGGACTAAAACTTTCCTCAAAACATTGCATCTATAAAGATATGCATGCAGAATTTCTACAAGTGAAAGATTTCAACATCAACTTATTACCAAAAAGTGGCCAGGATGATCTTGTAGTGAAAGCTATCACCAACCTCTGTTGCCTGACCGGCTGTCTGATTTTACCTAACGATCAGTTCACGTGTTTTATCATTTATCGAGATTTTAGCAGACGACCAAAAAAGGCTACGTGTCCTTGCCCTGTATGTGTGCAGTCGAAGAAGCCTAAGCCAGAGTGGGCTTCGTTTGCTGCCAGAACGTCCTTCAACTTTGCGAACAGCAAAAGCACGAAGCTGGCCAAATGTATACTTTACTACGATGACGAGAGCCAGCTGGACAAAGCCAAATTTCTCTACGTCTATGACGTCACCAAAACGAACAGGCAGACGAGAACCTGTGACATTTTATTAGCGACCCACGACATTGACGTGTCAAGCAAAATTTTAAAACTAATCGAAGAACTGGGAAAGGTGGAAACACAGTTGAGAACTAAATTCGACAAAAGTCTGACCGACAGTCTGACAGTTGTACCGTGTCATCCTCACGGGCTGCCTAAATGTCTATGGGTTCCACCATTCCGTAATGACAAGGGGGAAACAGACGACAGCTACAATGGGGACACTTGCAGTGGAATAGCTGGAGCACCTGTTTACAAAGTTAACGGACAAACATTGGTGAATTGTGATATTATCCCGTACAAAGTTTCACAGAAAAGCTAAGTGTTAAGTTCGTCGAACAATTTTTCTACGCACAGCTGACACTGGAGGCTCTATAACAGCGGTTCTCAACCTGTGGGTCTCGGAGCTAAAAAAGGTTGAGAACCGCTGCTCTATAATATATGTCGTGTGGTAAGCGTACCGGATAGTGTTTTGAGCTAGGACGTCATTCATCTTCATTTCTGAAGGATCATTCAGAAACATTTTGATACTGTAGGGCCAATTATGTTTAAGGTTTAATGATAATGAAGCCTCAATGATACTAAAGGCTCAGTGATGTTTAAAGCTCAATGATACCGAAGGCCTAGTGATACTGATGGCTCAATGATACTGAAGCCTGAATTATACTAAAGGCTCAATGATACTGAAGGCTCAATGATACTGAAGCCTGAATGATACTAAAGGCTCAATGATACGTAAGGTTCAATGATACATAAGCCTCAATGATACATAAGCCTCAATGATACTGAAGGCCCAAATGATACTGAAGGCCCAGTGATACTGAAGGCTCATGATACTGAAGCCTGAATGATACTAAATGCTCAATTATACTTAAGGCTCAATGATACTGAAGGCTCAATGATACTTAAGGCTCAATGATACTTAAGGATTAATGATACTTAAAGCCCTCTATTACTGGTGTCTCAGTTGCCGCCAATGCAAAATAATCAATAGACTTTCTATATCACTAAGTCTGTATATTAATGATGTCGAGAGAGAGAGACAGACAGAGAGAGAGAGGGGGGGGGGGAACAAAGAGAAAGATACAGAAGAAGCTTCAGTATTTTCTGTATATATACACCTCTATTGGTCAGTACTTTTAATTGTGTTCGTCTACTAACATAGTGCTAAGATCAATACAATGTTGGGAAATAAAAATCAAAGGCAATAAATGGCTAGTGGTGCATTGAGCGATCTTCTTGGCTAGAGATCTTTTTAGCGTTTATAAAATCTGTCCCACTCAAAGGGCATTAGGAAGTCTTCTTTCTAAGTGTGCGTTTAAAAACTCTTGGTTTGAAACATTAATCTCATTCCTTAAATTCATCTCCATAATAATAGACGACTCTAATGACATTAATACATGTATGTGTTCATATTGCATTGTGTCACTGTAATTTTTTTTTATTAAAAAAACCCTGTAAAATCCTTCTTCATGATCTATGTCTCAGCCAGGGCCGGCATTGTCTTATTTGATCGATTGCTCCAAATTGGGCCCCGCTCCTGGCTGCGGCCACGCAATATACGTTTCGCATCAGTCTGGCTCTTGTCACGGTTTTTAAAAGCTGTAGGATTTATAAAGGGTTAACATATTTAGTGTATCGTACGATTGACGTCACTTTACTTAAACCACTGGAACGTATTGCGTTTGAGTTGCTTCCTATGCATGTTGTATAATACATGTTGATATATAATGATCTAATTAATAGAAATAGTTGCTATTGTAAACAAAAAATGTAGAAGAGGGGCCTCGCAAGTATCCATGGGCCCTGCAATTTGTGAAGGCCGGCCCTGGACAGCTGGAGGCATTTTTTGAAATACTGACAACTTTAACATCGAATTTTTTTTTTATCTTGGCCTAAAAAGACCGATATCTATCATTCTATGGGATATCATTTAAAAGTAGGCCCTATTAAATCGTAATAGTTCTCCTTGTCTATAGTTGCACTAGAAAGATATATTTATTGACAATGTATGTATTTAATTCACTCATTGTGTCACGGGTGATATATATATATATATATATATATATATATATATATATATATATATATATATATATATATATATATATATATATATCATGGGCGTAGCCAGGATTTTTTTTCGGGGAGGGTTTTGGGGGGGATTCCCCCCCCCCGACCCCCCCCCTCTCCGCGGAAAAAAATTATATATATATATATATATATATGTGTGTGTGTGTGTGTACATAATTAATCTTTATTACATTCTGACCCCTTCGGAAGACGTTTATTGTTTATTGTAGACTCCCCGCCCTTGCTAGCAAGGTGGTCTGAGGGAGTTCGCAGCGCTCCCCCAGCGCGGGGCGAAGCCCCGCCGCCGAGCACTATTTCTGGTATTGAAAGCCAACAAAATGCATATTCTGAGGTATCTACAGTGCATTATCTTGCTATTAAAAAGTTTTATTTCAAAAACCTAATGTGCTATTCTTACTGACTTAGACCCTCTCGCGCCGTTCGGCGCATTTTCCGGCAAGCTGTTTCCGCAACTCTTATTTTGCGTAATTCATTTTGTGTGAGAACATGTCCCGCAAAACCTCATGCGACGCTCTGTCACAACCTTACTAAGGATTCGACTCCCAGTTCGGCATATGATTTCTTTGATTTAGACCCGATCTCTATGACTGACTCCTAAAATCTGTCTTAGCCATCTTTGTTGAGACACATTTAATGATTTTCAATTTCGACAGAAGACTATTCACACTTTATTAATGGAGCCCAAGCCACTGGTAGAAATTTGTAACCTTTCTTGACTATGCTCTTGGAATTACATGCCTGTATTTCGCTTTAGATTTTATATCGAAAAGGAAAGTTTCTTCGTCAAATCATCTTTTGAGGGGTTTTAAACTATGAAATCTCTGGAGTTTTTTTTTTTGTTTTGTTTTTAATTCAAAACCCCATTTAGCTACGATCTTAGAATTTGGTGACTGTAGTTTGCTTTAAAATAATATTGAAGAGAGAGGTTTTCAACTCTAAACGCTCTGTAGGGGAATTTTAAACTCAAAACCATCTGGAGGGGTTTTAAACTTTAAAGAAAAAGCCATCTGGAGGACTGGGATTTAAAGTCAAAACCCCTTTGGCTACGCTCATAGATTTTATAGTGTGTAATTTGCTTTTTTTTATATTGAAGAGGTACTTTTTAGCTTCAAACCCCAACTGGAGGGGGGGGGGGGTTAAACTCAAAACCCCTTTGGCTACGCTCATAGAATTTTGAGTGTGTAATTTGCTTTTTTTATATTGAAGATGGGGTTAATTGTAAATTTTGGAGAGGGTTTTAAAATCAAAATCTTCCTCAACTGTGCTGTTGGAATTTGGTGATTGTTGTTTGCATTTTTTTTTGTTTTGTTTCATAGAAGAGGGGGATTTAACTGCAAAAACCTCTGGTAGGGGGTTTAAATATCAAAACCCCCTGTAGGGGGTTTTAAACTCAAAGCCCCCTGGTAGAGGGATTTGTATCTCAAAACCCCCTGATAGGGGTTTTTTAAATCTCAAAACCCCCTGGTAAGGGGATTTAAACTCAAAACCCCCTGGTAGAGGGTTTTTAACTCAAAACTGCCTTGGCTGTGCTGTGGTAAGTGATGATTTAGTATTAAAATCTCACCTAAAATAAACAAAATGAAAGCAAAAATCAGTCATTTAATTCCGTCCCCCCCCCCCCCCCCGCTGGGGGGGGATTTCATTTCGGGGGGGGTTTGAACCCCAAGAACCCCCCCCTGGCTACGCCCATGATATATATATATATATATATATATATATATATATAATTAGAATGTTTGCGGATATGTCTTCCGTAGACCGTAAGTATATTATTATATTATGAGGCATTACTATATCCAATTATATATTTTACAAAATTTTACTCTATTTATAAGTAAATTTATAATAAATATATTTATAAATAAATAAATTGTCAGTAAATTTTTAAATAAAAGACTCTTGATTACAATCTCGTTGAGTATTTTTAAAACATGTATGAATATCTCCAATAAGAATAAAATTCAACACATGTTACAGAGGAGCAGTGTGGCCCTGACAATGCCACGAAATCATATTTCTTTTTACTAAAGTCATTTGAGTTCTTCTTCTTCTTCGTTCTCATTGTTATGTTGGAGTGTTCAGATGAGTAGTCCAATACATGAGATGAACTGCGCAGTGGTTTCCAAATCAGGGAGCTCTCCATATAGTTTCCTTTCTATTGGGATGATTTGGGGCCAATGTCTTATACGGGCCTCTTGGTAAAGAGAGCAGTTTTGGAGGACGTGGTCTGCATTCTCTGGTGATACTCCACATGGGCAGATTTCACTGGTTCCAATTTTGAGCTTCCGGTACATGTGTTGTCGCATTCTGTTGTGTCCGGTCCTGAGTCGAAAGATTAGATGTTGGTCTTGTCGGGATAGCTTATAGTAAGCGTCATCTTTCTTGTGATTAGGATGAGAGCTCGTCCATTTCTCATTTATTTTATTTACGATTAATTTCGTCATTTGAGTGATATATCAAAATTTCAGTACCGTACTAATGTACTAATGACATCCGCCATTTTAACTTTCAAAACATGGCTGACATCAGCAATCATTTTCTGTTCAGGTTTTGCAAGCATGACCTAAGAAAAGGAGCTATAATTGTTTGTTTGTTTGCTTTTTTATTACAAGACTATAGACTATTAATAGGCTATATGTCTATGTACAAGACATAGAGATGATTAAAAAATCGAAATATTTCGTTTTCTAATAAAGCATATTTTTAATTGACAAACAAGAAAACTCTGCAGTTATGTCACATTATTAGCCCAAAACCAGTACCACCACCTGAAAACTCTACTTTAAAAAAAAACTTATACACAGATTGAGCAACTAGGTGAGATTTGCATAATTATATTGATAATTGTTAGTCCTTTGTGTTTACACACCGTGTTACATCGGCGCCCTTCGACATTCGACGGAGGTTACGGTTACATGCACTACTGAGTTTCCCTCATAACAGACGTTAATTAGGTCCTATGCGTATCAATGTGTGCAGTGGCGTAGCTGAGAATTCGACATCGTTTGGGGGCCCGGGGGAGGGTTTAAACTCTTTGAGGGCCCCTGCATTTTGCGTAATATTTAATATTTAATGTAAACATAACTCATTTGGGCCCCCCCCCATCAAGTGGGGGCCGGGGGTATTTTCAAATTCTTCCCCTCCTCCCCCCACACTAGCTACGACTCTGCATGTGTGAATCTGGTGTAAAATGTTTTACATGTCTCTTCAGGCTTTTGTTCAGAGTTGACCTAAGAACACGCGTAGGACGTAATCATCTTCTTTTCTGAAGTAACGTCCGTATTTTATAAGATAAGAAGATAACGACCGGGGATGACAGTGGGCACGGTATGAACCCTGGGACCAACGAGACGTTTGAATGACAGTCTAGCGCGCACACCTCACGTCCAGGCAACCATCGTGCCAGTGGCGTAGCCAGGGTGGAGGGAGGAGGGGTAGAAGTGGAAAATCCCCCCTGGCCCCCACTCTAGGGGACCCCAATGAGTGGTTTTTTTTTTTTTTTTTTTGCATTAAAAATTAAATATTACGCAAAATGCTGGGGCCCCCAGAAAGGTCAAGCCCCCCCCCCTTCCGAGCCCCCAAACGATAGAAAATTCCTAGTTACGCCTCTACATTGTGCATATTAGTCTTAAGCTCTGCAAGGTCAGTTGTTTTCCTGGCTGATTTAAGTAAGCCGTTTCCTGCTCTAATGAAGGGAAGTCGAAGCACGTATAAGAATTTGTCTTAGCAAATGGAATAAGAAATTGCATTCTCTTTTTAGCGGCCCCCGTAAGGGGAAAAAGCCGCTATTAGCCTAGTTTGTGCAAAAATGTCCCTCTGTCCGTCTGGCACACTCAGATCTCGAAAACTAGAAGAGATATGAAAAATATTATTTCATCATTAAATGCGGCTTGAAAAGTTTAGGTGCAACGGCTACTTTTGGTTTTCTAAAAGCAAACCGTTTAATTTATAAAATTAATTATGCAAGCGATTTATTTTTTTTCATAAAAATACACCAATTCTAAAACAATTACGTAAATGTAAGGGAGGCAATGTTACAATATGCTAACAAAGATGGACAATTTTCGTGTATTTTCAGTATCACTAAGTCAAATATATTTTAAAAATGTACAGGAAATGTTTACAACAAATATAAATAATAGTTAAAGATGTTTTTTTCTGGTCAACTAGCTGCTAAAATTAAAAGAAAACATTTCTGTTTGTTTATAAAGGCTAATAATGCATTTTGTATGTAAATATCACGCACATTTTTTAATGGATTTTTCATGCAGCGAGTCTCGTGCAGTAGCGTAACGTCGCTACTTGACCAGGTGCCAAATCAATGCCTTAAACTTTTTTAAAAAATCAGATTTTATTTATTTTTTGTTTAGTGCCCCCATCCGAATAAAAGAAGATTATTTTTGTGCGTTTTGTCTGTTGGTCGGTCTGTCCGTCACGATTAGATTAAAAAAACTAGAACTCTAAAAGCTATTGAAAATCTGATTTACACTTTAATGTTCCTCCCGTAACATCTCAATAGTTTTAAGTATCTAAAAATTGATTGTTACGGATTTTTTTGTGCAAAACTAATCAACCCCAACAAATGTTTGTTTGCTCTTCTAATTTATATTACATTCAATTTCCATGCTTAAACGTTGCAAAAACACATTATCAATAATATGTTGTTCCGTTTTTTATGTAAATAGCATATTAATGCTAAATCAAAATCTCTATACTGACTTATATTTCATTAAGTGTAAAAATGTTCCGGATATTGTTTTATAAAACATGAATTATGCCTAATGATTGTTTGAAATCGCATAATTTACTAATATTACACTTATATTATTTGACACTATAATTTGGTTATCAATATCAAATTGTTCCGTATTTTCATCTTTAAACAAATTTTAAAAATATCGACGATAGGTTGTTCAGGGCTTTAAAAAAAGTAATTTACTAGAATTGATTACTGAAAATTACTTTTTAGACATTTAATCTTTTTGCTAAAACATAACATAGAAGTTTTGTAATCGATAAAGAAAACTCCGGATCGTCGCCAGAAATTTCCGAATTTATTTAAAAATCTACTAACGCCAGATAATTGTTTGAACTCCTTCTTCTAATTAATAAACAAATAATCTTCTCATTTACGAAATAATGTTTTTACGGATTTTTATGAAAAATATTTTAACTCACTACTCTCTTACAGTACATTTAACTTTCTACCTAAAACATTAAAAAATATAATTATCGTTAATATTATGTTCCGATTTTTAAGGAAAACAGAATCCAAACACCAAAGTAAGGTATGAAAATCTCTCTACATGGCTGTAGTACATCTAATTTTTTTACGAGACCATCCAAAAAATTTAATTAACGGTATTTCATTTATCTGAAATTCTCTTTTTCTTTTACTATTTATACAAACATCCGGAACAATCTATTATATAAACTTTTCAATTGTGTTCATACCTAAAAATTATTGCGATGTTTTGAAACGTAGAATAAAGGTTAATCAATTTTTAATAACTTTTAGTTGTTTTTTTTATATCAAGATGACGGACAGACCGACTGACAGACAAAACGCAAAAACAATGCGGCTTTGATCCTTTTTAAATAAATTCTATTAGAACTCAGTGCACCAATGTCTATGAACCCTCGTTAAATATCTCGTGTAAATAAAGACATTTTTTTTTTTGGTTCCGGTACTAGCCTATTGTGAGGTAATGGAATTTTTTTTCTTTGACGTCATATGAATGGACTCTTTAAATGTAATGTTAAAAGGACGCACTCGGTGCACCAATGTCTATTAACCCTCGAAAAATTGCTTGTATTAATGAAAACATATTTTAGTCTAACTAAGCCATGTGACGTAGTGTTTTTTTTCCTTTGACGTCATATGGAATGAATTCTTTAAAAGAAATGCTAAAAGAACGCACTCGGTGCACCAATGTCTATGAACACTCGATAAATGGCTCGTAAAGATGAAGGCGATTTTTATTCTATCTAGGCAGTGTGACGTAGTGTTTTTTTTTCCTTTGACGTCATATGGAATGAATTCTTTAAATGAAATGCTTAAAGAACGCACTCGGTGCACCAAAGTCAATGAACACTCGATAAATGGCTCTATCGATGAAGGCGATTTTTAGTCTAGCTAGGCCGTGTGACGTAGTGTTTTTTTTCCTCTGACGCTATATGGAATTAATTCTTCAAATGAAATGAAAAAAGAACTCGGTATAGTAATGTTTATTAAACCTCGTTATGTGACTCGCGTTTAAAAAAGGAATGATATCTTGATTTAGATCTAATCTAGATTTTTTAAACTAGATCTAGATTTTTATTACAGTATATCTAGATCTGGATTTATATTCTAATTAAAATTATTTTAGAGTCTATATACCTAGAATTTCTAGATCTAATTTAGACTAAAATAGACTAGATTAAGATGTAGAATTTCAATTTCTAAACTTAAAGTGTAAAAAAAAAGTGTAGATTTTCATTTCCAAACGTTTTGATCAATATTGTAATGTTTTAATATAGCCTACTAAAACTAATCTACTATTTTTTATTTAATTTATATTTAAATTTACGGCAAATGAATCTTTGAAACATTATCAGTTTTGACCATCGGATGGCTGCCTGGTCGTGCGGTTTGCGAGCTGGACTGTCGTTCAGTTTTATGGATGGTCCAGGGTTCAAACCCTGCCCGCTCCCATCCCCCATCGTCCTGCGGGAGGTTTGGACTAGGAAGTAATTATCTTCAACTCTGAAGGAACATCCGAAACATGTAAAACATTTTACATCAAAATTAAATCACCTCTTGAATATTATTTGCGAATATGCAGATCCGACCGGCGCCTTCGACATAGAAAGCCTTAGCTCTGACCAGGTCGCGGCCTACGTCATCACTGGTCAGAGGCCAAGGTTATGCGTCACTGATGCGTGTGTACGTAACCACTCAGTCCATTGTGTTGCTGTGTAGTTTACATAGACAGAAAGATTTCTTTTGAAACAAATAGAATCTTCATCTAAATATGATTTAGACTTTTCAAAAATTCAAAATATTCATCATGGATTAAAACTCTAGATCTACAATGGTGAACAAATGTCTCGTTTTGTAAAGGATCTTGATCTAGCACTACTAGCAGATATGCTTTCCGATTACCAAAAGATGATGAATGGTGGCTTAGAAAGAAAAATGGCAAGCGGTATTACCTTTGGCTTAGTAGAAGGATTAGATCTACCTACCATTAAAGGAGTACTCTAAAGTAAGTAAATATTTCTAGATCCAGCATATTAACATTATACATAATTAATTGACTTTTATGCTTTTGATGATTAACATGATAATCATTATATAAAGTCAAAGTGGGTAGATCTAGAAATCTAGGCCTAGGCATTGAATACTTGTTGATCTAGGCTAGGACCATGTAGATCTAATTGTAAATCTATTCATTTAATAACGATTCTGTCAATAATTATAGAGTCTAGATCTAGTTTATATACCAATAGCATAGTATAGTCCGTATATTATATAGAAGTACAAATAGACAGGTAGTAACTTATAGATTTATAATAGATAGAGATACATAGGCCTATATATTTTTTATATAGATATATATATATAACCAGTAGAAGTACAGATCTATAATCTATTGTAGTCTATTACTAGTATTCTATAGTTACATAGACTCATTCTATTAGACTGTTAGACAGTTACTATTAGATCTGTCATATTTTATACCCCGGTATGTACCAAATTATTCTAGTAAATGTTAGATGTTATATATAGGCCTAATATATACATTTTATTTTATATTTTATACAGTTTGCATTTCATTTCAAAAAAATTAATTGTAAACTTTCAGATCTGCCATTAACATTTTCAAGACGAAGTATCATGGACAGTATTGAAGGATTACGTACTATAAAGGAATACTCTAAAGTAAGTAATAATTATTACTAGCATCTAGCATATAATATTAGTATTATAAATAATTTAAATTTTTTATGCATTTGATGATCAACAAGACTATAAAAAGAGGCTATTGCTAGGAAGTAAATACTACTTTAGGCTAGAACTATGTAAATCTATTAATTTAATAACGATTCTATCAATAGATATTCTAGTAAATGTTTGATATTATTATATTATATACAAAATATACAGTATTTATTTACAGTTTGCATTTCATCTAAAAAATATTAATAGTAAACTTTATTTTTAACTTTCAGATCTGCCGTTAACATTTTGAAGACGATGAAGTATTGTGGACTAGCTACTACACATGAAAGAGTAGAGAGTGCATTAAAAAAAGTGTTAAGTCTCAGGAAGTCGCAGGATGGCTGCCTGGTCTTGTGGTTTGTGTGCTGGACTGTCGTTTGGATTTATCGATGTCTCTGGTTCAAACCCTGCCCGCTCCCATCCCCTGTCGTCAACTCTGAAGGAACATCCGAAACATGTCAAACATATAAGGATATAATAGTAAAAAAAACATATCAGTGATTTCAGTGAATTTCAAGATAGTGTAAGAAATATAAATGTGTCTTCGTGTTGGATGTTCTTTGTCAAGAGGAGTGTATGATTTATGTACATTGTAAAGGTTCTGGTCCAGTTAAGGTAGTATATATATATTCTATTGTTCTTGGTACATCTCTTTGATATTTTTTTTTTTAAACAAACAGAAGTATTTGGTAAAGGTGATAAGCTACTTCTTAAAACTGTATCCTACATTTATGAAATTACTAATTTGTTAGAACTCATAGAACAATATTCTACAAAAAATTTTACCAACAATACTAACAGTTTTTAAATGTTTTTAAAGAAAACACTAAGTACACAAATACAAAAAATGACAATGAAATAAATATATTAAATTGACTTAAACCAAACAGGACTAAATAAGAAGACCATGTCACTTTTTATGGACTATCTAAATTAAGTATTGTCTACCCACATCCTGCAGATTCCTGCTTATATAAGTTATTGACCATGTACACTACATATTTAAAGGTTTAAGATACAGTGGGATAAATAAAAAAGATGAAAATATTACTTTTATCTTTCCTAATTTTAATGATTCATCAAAACATCATAAAGGTTCTCTGTAAGTCTAACTGTTAGATGTTATATTATGGGTAATTATCTTGTTTTTTGAAGTAACTTGTGTAATCTATAAGATAAGATATGTTGTTGGTTATTGTGTTCATGTGGTTCTAAAGAAATTTAATGACTGCATGACTGGGGATGGGAGCGGCCAGGGTTTGAACTTGGGACCATCAATAAATCTAAGCGACAATCCGGAGCGCAAGCCACTCCACCAGGCAGCCATCCATACATATAAAATATATAATTTAAATAACATTAACATTATATGAGCAAACCGCTTGAACAGGCAGCCATCCATATATTTAAATCACATTAACATTATATGTAATCATTGTATTTTTAAAATGTGTATTGTAAATTATTGAAATTTTTTTTTCCATATGTTCATTAAGCAATTACAATAAAAACTTAACTCATTAAAGTGGTATCCTTTGTCTGCAAATAAAATTGCTATATAACACCACACATTTGTTTTCATGTTGTGTTATTTCTGTTGTGATGCTTGTTATCATTTGTGTGTACATTAAGTTGTAAAGCAACTGATCAATTTTATATTCTAATAACATATGTAGGTGTAATACTGTTTATAGAAAAGTCATAACATACATGACTACACAGTTAATGAGTTACAGATTATATCACTTAGCCTAAGCACTAATGCAAACATTCAGCCAGGTGTGCTACAGTTCAGTTTACAACACACTACAGTTTACAACACACACAAAGCAGTCTTCAATCACTTAGTGTGTATATTAAGTAAATACATAAAGTCTAGACCTAGTACTTAATCTACTTTAATACGTCTGTTTATAGTTATGAGGATCTAAGTCTAGACCTAGTAATTTGTCTAGTTTAATAATACATCTGTTTATAGTTATGAGGACAACAAGTACATGTTGGTTGTGTTACATTTTACAACACTTCACCTAAGCGCTAATGCTAACAAAATCACTTAGTGTGTATATTAAGTAAATACATAAAGTCTAGATCCAGTGATTAGTCTAGTTTAATAATACGTCTGTGTATAGTCATCAGGACAACTACACGTTGGCTGTGTTACAGTTTACAACACTTCGCCTAAGCGCTAACACACAGCCAGGCTCTGGTTACGATCAGAAACAATGGTCGCTGACCTGCTACGTCACAAACCAGCCTTACGGCCTGGGGTCACGGAGGTCACGATCCGACAGGGATCCGACTTCGACGGGGGCCGCCTCTGAGTTTGTGTAACACAAACTCTCTTTGTAATCTTGTTTTTTTTTTTGTTTTTCTGAGTATTTTTTTGGTTTGTGTTTTTGTATTAGTAAATTATGGTTTAGTGTTTCATGCAGGGGTGGACGGAGTGTCGTTTGAGACGGTAGGGCCGCAGAATAAGCCACGTGTAAAAGATTTTATAATATTCTTTTATAAAATAGATCCACGGAGCATCACGATTAATCATAGTATTACCTTTCATCAATTTTGTTTTTACTTCCTTATTACTAGGGCCTACTACATTGCAAAATCTTACAGCTCTATCTCGTGTCTGCAGTGTCAGATCCATTTTATATTCAAAAGACATCTTCTAAGTAATAAAATACAATAAAAATATGTGCGATTTATAAAATAAAGTTCAGTGTATCCCAAACAAAAAGAACATAAAATATTTTGTTGGAACTCCCATAGCCAGTGGCATCCAAAAGGGTTTTACGAGTGTATGCCTAATGGAAAGAAATCTTGCCAAGATTAAGTAAAGCAAGAAAAAGAATAGGCTTCAAAATAAACAAACAAAAAGTACTTAGTATAAAATAAACAAACAAAAAGTACTTAGTATAAAATAAACAAACAAAAAGTACTTATAGTATAAAATAAACAAGCAAGATGGAGACAACTGAATTCCAAGACCATAGACCACTTGGTAGAGTTATCTACAGATGAAAACATTGTAAGTCAAAAAATCTCACAATGAAGATGTAAAAAATGTCTCCAACTTATAATATTGGGAAGCGTGGTCGAGAGGCTAAGTGCGCTTGAACTTGGCTTGGCTTGGCTACCTAGAAGGGGGCTCGAGGTTCGGGCATAGTTGTGTTTACTGAGCGCCTAAAGGCAGCACGGATAACCAACTCCTAGATACCCCCCCCCCCCCCCACTGGTCTCACAATTGAGATTGGACCAAAAAAAGCGCTCTGAGCATGCTATAAGCATGAAAGTAGCGCTATATAAAAGCTATAATAATAATATTTCAATTTTTTTTAAATGATAATAACGTCATCTTTTAAGTTACGTGGTTAATATTCAAGTGGACTTTAAAACTTCAATGAAAATATCAACATTTTTTGGCCCATGAAAAATAGATAGAATGGCATCGCACTCTATAGGCACTATTTCGCCCCAACCTTTTTATATATGTCAGTGTTTTCATGGATTAAAAATTTTTACTTTACTTTTCGGTGATGTCCCTTGAAAATCTTTAGTACTGTAAAATTAATATTGCTTCTTCTGTTTACAACATGGCAGACATATGGCTTTTATTTGGGGCTGCAACGTTTGCAAAACTTCTATTAATACCTTCTTAGTAAGATATTGAACTAGGCTTTTCTTAAATATTGTTGTTTCTTTACTATTGTCATTAATTTAAGTCATTGGTTAACATGCATGATGCGTAGGACGTAATCATCTTCTTTTTTTTGAAGTAACGTCTAACATAAAAATACTTACTCTATTCACTATTGACTCTAATCTCTATTAGTATTACTCTATAAATATAATTAAAGTCTATTAGTACTATTTTATTAATATTAGCATCTCTATGATTAAAATCAAAATGATATTAAATATTAGATATATGATATAGATATAGATTATAGATTTAATAGATCTAAAATAATCTAAATTCCTTTTTCTTCTTAAATTAAATCATCATGAAAATAAAAATGATGAATCAATTAGATCTATGAATACTATGATTACTATGATCATATAATTAAAAAAATATTTAATCATATGTGATATGATTATAATTATAATAAATAATGTCATGGTACAGACAGTCACCCAGTGAGTTGTGACAGTCTATAGAGTATATATAGTATCTAGATTTTAGTAGATAAGATTTAAGATATATATATATACTGACTGAGATATACTTCTGTATTATATAAGATAAGATATACTGACTGAGATATACTTCACTAATTGTTCACAAGTTCTCTTTTAAATCTGTCGTACATATCCGCATCAAATTTTGTACACACAGGTTTTATTTTACCTCATAGGTGCTCACTAAGAACTGTTTTTGACAAATTTGCAACCTGATGACTGCTATCCATGAAAAACCGCAAGCTCTCTATCAAACCTTTGTATTTTATTTTTGGTATTTCCCCTAAAGGTTGCAGTCTACATAAGATAAGATAAGATAATTTTTATTGATCCAATCAAATGGAAATTTAGTTTGACAACAATTGACAACCTCAGCGTAACTACTGTAACAATAACATTATAGATGCAGATATGAACAACATTCACACACGAAACACATACACACTCACAACCAGCGCTTTATGAATTAGACTTCTATGAACGTCTCGATGATGACAGGTGATCTTGTAACACTCTGACTGACAGTGGGGTGAAGGAGTTTTTAAATCTTTCTGTTTTAGTTCTAATGGAAAGGAGACAACCACCACTTTGTTCAGATCTTATGTAATAGTGGTTTAATGGGTGACGGTTATCTTCAAGAATCATGAGTGTTTTGGAAAGGCATCTTTCATGGAAAAGCTCTTCAAGAGATGGTAGCTGTGTTCGAGTGATATATGATGCTTTTTTAATTAGTCTATTTAGTCTAAGTCTTTGTGCAAGTGAAGTATTACCATACCAGCAGGTGATGGCAAAGTTAATTTATGCTGATGGTTGCTGTATAATATAAAAGAAAAATAGAAAACATTCATAGAAATAGTTCACAAATTTCATATAGTTGAAGCATTATTTTTTCTTTAAGTCTACTAATATTTTATTTCCCCTTTCTTTTAGAAGGGACGCGATCACAAGAGGACAAAGTAAACACTTCAGGAACACCCTCAAAGCCTCTCATGTTAGGTTTAACCCATTAGCTCCTTCTGCAGTTGGAAACTTTTTCCCATTTTTGTCCTAAAGTGTTGTAGAACGTTTCTAAAACCCCCTATTCAATATACTTGATTTAAACTTTTTATAATGAAGATTTCTTCTAGTCTCGTTGCAAGCATTATTACAAATCATTTTGGAGATTACAAATTCTATTTTTAATAAAATCGGAAAGATTTTTATTGCTTAAATAATTTTTTTAACAAACAGGTCCATAGAGCCAGTGTATAAAATGAATATTTTTGAAGCTTTTTTATATTCTAATGGTATTAAAAGTATATATTATATTTTTTTAAACGACATATCGTTCTATTTTTTTATTAAAGTTGTTTGTTTGTTTATATGTATTAGATCTTAAATTTCATTTTTTTTTTTCAAAATAAATATTTTTTAGGATTTTTTTAAATTTGGGGTTATCCGTCTTTGTTTTTTTTTAACCGGAAATAGGAGCTATTGGGTTAAGAATAGTAATATAATTTTTATACACTTTGGGATGTTTTCATGTAAAACTTCATATTCTTCTTCGTTCTCATTTTACATGTTGGAGGGTTCAGGTCAGTAATTCTATATATCTGAGAGGAACTGCACAGTGGTTTCCAGATCAGGCAGTTCTCCGTATAGTTTTTGTTCTATGTAAAACTTCATAAAATATATAATTTTCCGCCAATCAAATTTAGCAGACAATAGGCAAAAGGCAAAGTGAATGCCATTGAATAGCTAAGTCGCAATAGTTGAAGCATAAAGTGGCGAGGCATCTCTGTACTTAGAGGTCAAACTCATAGTTGGGAGTGATTTGGAAGTATGAATGATAGAGTATTGTTATAAAGACATTGAAATATCAGGTCCTAACCATTGGTCTAAAGACAAGTGAAGAAGTGTGTCTACTTTCAAATATAATAAAGCCTAACATTGTCTAGTTGACAAACCTCCATACAAAGCATGTTATTGTTTCTAATATATTTCTCTAAATTTCTCAAGGACAATACAATATTACCTTTCAGAATGTTTAATATTTAAAATACATTTAATTTCAGCCGATCAACAGATTTTGAAGTGCACAGAAATTGGTTGGCCATTACTCACAGTCTTCCATTACGTCAGTGGTATGTCGATGTAAGTAGCATACTCAGTCCAGCTTTGGGTGCCTATACATGTCAACCTCCTCTTTTACCAAAGAAAAAAACATTAGTTCCAACTATTTATTTTTTGTTTCTATTTTTATATTTATATTTTCAGATATAATTTCTGTTTACATCAAAAAGTTGATAATATTTTGAAAATATTGTATGGTATTTGATACAAATATTTTGGTAGTAAAAGTTAAAACAAATTTAGTCTTATCATTTCCTGTTGTTGTTTTTTTTCCTCTAGGAAACATCACAATGGACTTTGGACTACCCTCCGTTGTTTGCCTGGTTTGAAAAGTTATTGTCATTTTTTGCGCAATTTTTCGACCCGAAAATGCTTGAAGTCTCAAACCTCGACTATGCAAGTGAAGAAACTGTATACTTCCAGAGATTGTCTGTTATTGTTACTGATTTCATATTCTTCTATGCAGTTCTTGAGTATGTAAAAAATTTATTTGGAAAATTAGATATGTATATATGTTGAAAAGGAATAGAATTTAAAAAAAAATTCATTGTCATGTTAAGGTGAATTACAATATTTATTGCAGAGACTAATAAATATAACCAAACTTAAGAGTTTTAAATGTTGACTTTTTAATGCAAAGTTTTTAAAGATATTAAATAAAAGCATTAAAAGTAAAGTTCCCCTTTCAGACCTTGCGATCTATAGGCAGATGATGTAAAGGTCATTTGTTTTGGTGGCCCACGGTTAACAAGGGTGATATGTGGCCAGCACATTGACCAAAAGCATTTACTTTTCCCAACTAATGTCAGGTACCCATAGAACTGGATGGACTCAGAGGTGCCCAAAGATCTTAAAGTCAAAACCTAGTCTTCACCAGGTTTAAACCAGAGATCCCTGGTTTGGAAGCCAAGCGTTTTACCGCTCAGCCACTGAGTCACCAAATAAAAGCATAGGCTTTAATAATTTCTAAATTGTAATTAATAATGAATCTGGGAATGAATGTTATAGACATAGGACCTTCAATAGCCTAATGGAAAGCATAGAAGATGTAGATAGATAAGTAAAGTTCCTGAAGTCCAAGGGCAGGTTATGTACATTATATACATCTGGCCAGGCTGACTTAAACCTGATAATGGCAGTCTGATTGTGTGTTAATCATTTTAAACTGTCATCTAAGTGGCTTTGAATTAAAAGCCTATTGGTCAGTACTCCACGGCTTCCTGTTAGGAAAATGTTGAAAGATCTGAAACTTAAACATCAATTAAATTGTTGTGCTGTCACTTTTTTTTCTTCATTGACAACCACACCCTGTTTCTCATATTATAGTAATCAAAATTTGTAGCTCTAAACTTATCTAATATATTTCTATATCTTATTGATGCTATTTTTTTCTCTGACAGGTTTAAAGATGTTTCAAGTTTATCAAAAGACCTTAAGAAAAAGGAAAGTATTTTTATGCAGTACACCATTCCAGTATTGCTCATATTCAATCTAGGTTTATTTATTGTAGATCGTATCCTTTGAGTCCTTGTGAAACAATTATGTTTTTTTAGTTCAAAGTTGAATATTATTTTACAAACTGATTTTTCAGTTCACCTTATTATAATTTTTTTAACCTACTTTTTTTTTTTTATTCTGCTTGTGTGCAGTTTGTATTAGGTAGAATTGGTACGATTTCTCATCTGATCCACTTTATCATAGATTACTTTACCATAGATGATGTTAGCTAAACTTGGCTAATTAAATTAGATCATACTCTGCCTTTTAAAACTTAACTGTCGCAAAATGTCCATCTGAACATGTTGAATCACCACTGCTAACTTTTCTCTACAAACTGACTGACTGACTGGCAACACCCTTGCAGATTTCTTGTCCCACCAATGAGGGCTAATATCACCAACAGTGCAGCCCCTTAAATTTCTGGCAACAATCCAATGATATAAATGAAAATTATGGTTTGAGTGCTGAGTCCCAAATAACCCTTGGAGTCTGGGAGTGCATGAGGTGCCCTGAACATGCCTCATTGCGTTGGAGGTTGTCTAGGCCTGAACAAGCTATTATAGCATAGGGCAGGGTGATTGATTGTTCTGTTGCTTCATTATTTGCATGGTTTGGACTAAAGTACAACTCTTGGTGCTCCTGCTGTTGGGAAGAAGACTGCCACTGACTTGCTGGTTTCTGTCTGGACAGATCTGGGAAGCCACATCACCCACAGCAAGGTTCCCTCTTCACAGAGATTGGCCATAAGAGACATACATTCCATCATCCAAATTAGTGCCTACCAATTTCAATTCTTATTAGTGGTTGCTAAGCCATGTTAATTATGGAAATTCCTACTTCTGTTTTCCTCTTTTTGTCTTCCATGTTATGACTGATAGTCTTCCTCTTTTTTGTCTTCAATGTTATGACTGATAGTCTTCCTCTTTTTGTCTTCAATGTTATGACTGATTGTCTTCCTCTTTTTGTCTTCAATGTTATGACTGATAGTTTTCCTCTTTTTTGTCTTCAATGTTATGACTGATAGTCTTCCTCTTTTTGTCTTCAATGTTATGACTGATAGTTTTCCTCTTTTTGTCTTCAATGTTATGACTGATAGTTTTCCTCTTTTTGTCTTCAATGTTATGACTGATAGTCTTCCTCTTTTTGTCTTCAATGTTATGACTGATAGTCTTCCTCTTTTTGTCTTCAATGTTATGACTGATAGTCTTCCTCTTTTTGTCTTCAATGTTATGACTGATAGTCTTCCTCTTTTTGTCTTCAATGTTATGACTGATAGTCTTCCTCTTTTTGTCTTCAATGTTATGACTGATAGTTTTGCTCTTTTTTTTTCTTATTGATAAAATAGCTATTCTTGAAATATAAAAAATGTATGAATTTGATAACTTGGCAGGTCTGGGAAGCCCCAGGTTGTTGAACAGTATGACAAACATACATTACACACAACAGCTGCATTTTTGTCTGATGCTTTTGGAATAGAGGATTTGTAAATTCAATTGATTTTTGTTCATTGTTTTTCTTTAACACACTACTATTCCAGATATACATTTCCAGTACAATGGAATTCTTTTTGGAATCATGCTGTTATCCATCATAAGAATATTGCAGGTTTGTGTTTGTTATTGCCAAAGTGTACACACATGCACAACTTTACAAGTTAAACAACTTCGTTAAGTCCTTTACTTGTCATGCTTTTAATAACCTCAATTAAAGGCCAATACTAGTAAACATCTTAACTTCTGGTGCAGCTCCTTAGAGGACATTGTGCCAAACTGCAAGCAAACAGAAGTAATAGACAGACATTCAGACTCTGCACCAGTGATTTCATGTTTTTGAACAACTAGTAGATAAAGAATTTATACTTTTTTTTTTTTGACATTGAAATGATTATGTATTAAGATTTCAAGAAAGAAGCTTTGATTGTACTAAAAACAACAAACCCTTGATGCAAACCTTTTCAACTCTTGACCATGTACATTTTGTATATCTCCAATTAGTGACATAACTAATGCATTGGGTGTGGGGGGGGGGAGAAATGCAAGTAGGTCAAGAACTTTGGATCTAATGATAATTTTGTCTCAAACAATGGGTTAATGTTGCCTTCTTTTTTTTCTTTTTTTTTTTTTTCTCTTCAAGGATAGAAATGTTGAAGGTGCTTTCTGGTTTGCAGTGCTGCTGAATATGAAGCACATATATATGTATGTTGCACCAGCATATTTTATCTATTTATTAAGAACTTATTGTTTCCAAGGTAATTTGAAGTCACAAAATTGGTATGTATATTACTTTTATTAGCATCGGTCAGCATTTAAAAAAAAAAAAGAAAGATTTTTAAACTGGTTTGATAATTGTCCATAAATTACAAATTCATTTTAGGATTTCTTTATGTTAATTTCCAAAATTAATACATCAATCAAGTCAGATTTTTAACTGGTTTGTCTTGTGTCCATATAAATGTACATTAATCTTATGATTTCTTTAAGTCAATTTTTAATGTTAATAAATGATAATATAAACTCATGATGTTTTAATTTAATTATAAAAAAATGACCACAATAAAAACATAAATTAGCTCAATAATGATTGTACAAGCTAATGTAGGCTCCTTAAACACGGAGGAAACTTTCATATGCATGCTTTCTTAGTTGATCTGTATATAGAAAATCAATTTACAAAATGTATCAATGTTAAATCAAATGGCAAAATGCAACATTCTTTTTTATTTAATACAGTCTGACAAAAAATATGCCACAAAATAGTTTAAAAAAAACAAAACTTTAATGTAAACTAAAGCTGTAAAGAACTAGCAAATCAATGTAGACTAAGAGTTCTGCACTACAGATTTGTCAAGTCATTGGTGTCCAAAATTGCTTGGCTTATTTCACTATTTAGATTTATTCTGAACTTTTAAAAACTACATTTTAAAACCAAATTCCATTGTAAAAATCTGTTTTGTGTTTCTGCCTGTATTTTTTTTTCTTTGTGGTGCCACTAACATCTTTTGACCAATTCTTCTCTTGTGACACCATCCTGTGTCATTCATAGGGTCTAACTTACATTGATTGATTTCTTAACCCTTTAGATGCTTGTGGCACTAGCATTGTAAATCCATGTTTTTGTATACTCATTGTAAAAAAGCTCAGCACTTTAAGGGTTAATGCTGTCATCTCACCTCTTCATTTGCCATGTCTTTTTCATTTGTTAAGAAATGTATACTTGTTTTGATGACTTTACAAAGTCTGAATAAAACAAAGCTGTTTATTAGTAAAACTAGAGACTAGCTTTGAGGACACTAAGGTCGTCAATTTGCTTTTATTTCTAGTTGGTATCCTGACAATCTTTTATGTTCTCCTTCCAATGTATGATAATCAGTTTGAGTGATTATGCATAAAACACTGAACCATAATCTTCAAATAGAAAAACAAAACCTAATAAAATACCCAGAAAGACACAAAGATAAAGGCACATTCCTTGTTCCATATGCTAAAACAAGTTTGCACAAATGCTCCTTCTTCCCAAGTGCTATTAGAGCATGGAATGGGTTGCCTGAGTCAGCCAGGAAAGCCAATGACTTGGCAGAATTTAAGTCATTGATTAGCATGCATGACTAGATTGACCTAGGAACACACGAAGGACGTAATCATCTTCTTTTTTGAAGTAATGTCTGTATTTCATAAGATAAGATTGTTCATTAATCTTCCATTTAGAAGTAAAGTCTGTATTTTATAAGATAAGAAGATAATCTGAAATATGAATCCTACGTTAGTTAACGTTTTTGTAATATATTTACCAATTTTCTTTAGGATTTTCACCAGTTCTTTTCTTCCCTCAACATCCTATGTCACTCCCACCCAAAATTAGAGTGCTGTCATCTCTCTTTCTTTTGAAATATTTGAACCTGATTTGATCTATATATATGAGATTTAACAACTCACTGAACTATGTAAAGTCAAAATATATTTAATATTAATAACTATATCATTTATTTCTTCATTTAGCTGACATGCCAATATCTTGGTCAAGGTTTTCAGTGCGAAACTTTGCTAATTTAGCTGCTGTGGTTGGTTCAGTGTTTGCTGTCTCATTTGGGCCTTTCATTTATCTCGTAAGTACCAAGAAATAATAATGAAACATGTAACCAGGTCAAATTAAATTAAAAGAAAATGATGATTTCATTTGTGATATGTTTTTAAAATAATATATAAAATCTTTATCTTTATATGTTCTGGCTTCAATTTTTTAACATGTTAGAATTAGAATAATTAGAATATAGTCTTTTATCTTACACTTATTAGAAGATATGAATATCTGATTTTATGATAGTGGAGCTCTAGTGGCTAGTTACAACAGTAATGAAATTCTACATCTACTTACAGATGAAAAATTTTTTTATGCACAACTAAACAAATTATGAGGTTAGAAAGGACTTTGAAACAGAACATACACAAAATTAAACTCTTCTGTTCCTGATGACTTGAAGATTGAAATGTATTCAAGTTAAATCTTAAGAAATTTTGCATATATATTGATGACAAGGGTTGATAAATGTCACAGATTACATTATAGAATTGTTTGTACATTTCACTTTTGAAAGAAATATAAGCCCTTGACATGAGTCTCGGTTTCTACCCCTCAAATTTAGACACTTGACATTCAAGTCAGGATTTACCCAGGGACGTAATTAGTATGTTTAAAATCTGTTGGTTGATTTGAATTTAAACAAAGACATTTTTTAAAAGAGTTAGCGCCAGAGAATTGGCGGTAGTAAGAAAAGTAAAGTCAGTCGATAAAATAATGTCCTTGTAGAAAGTCACGTTTCTAAGAGCTCTGTTTGAAAAGCCTTTGTAATATGTTCCATGCTCATTGATTTGTAATTTGTACATAAACTGTACTTACGTTATGTTTAAATAAAGTTCCAGAGTTTTGTTTTATCAAAAGATTCGTCAATTGTGATTCTGGATCTTCATTTTTTGTTAACTATTGAATTCAAGTAAAATCCCCGGCATCACAACACATCGTAACATCATACCATCAAAATGTTGTCACATCTGGCACTCTCCGACTAATAAAAGTTCACGGACAACTTTTAACGAAATTTATTCAAGATCTAGGACCAATTTCTAAACTCTTCAAAGGAACTTCATTCTTATTTAACGGAGGACAGAATTTCTGTGTTTAACAGGTCAGTTGGTTATCGATAATTCTTTTATAAAGATTTTCGTTAGAGTTACGTCTAACTCACGAAATCTATTATTATATGTAATTGGCAAAAGGAATAAGACCAATATACATAATAACTGGCATTATTAAAAGACCAGTAAATCAAATAACTGGCATTATTAAAAGACCAGTAAAGCAAATAACTGGCAATATAAAAGACCAGTAAAGCAAATAACTGGCAATATAAAAGACCAGTAAAGCAAATAACTGGCATTATAAAAAAGACCAGTAAATCAAATAACTGGCATTATAAAGAAGACCAGTAAATAATCATTTGTGCAGCACAAAGTAAACAGAAGACCAGATTTAACCAACTGTTAAACCAGTAAAAAGTACTCGGCTCAATAGATCTATATATCAATCATACGACTCCAGTAACTACAAGTCTACTGTCAAGAATTTATTAGCAAATTGAGGCTTCAAGAACTTTGTCACTAGATCTATATTATTATTATATCTGAGATAAAGCCAAAATCCAGATATCGAACATTTTGCTCCAATACAAGAAACTAACAAAAAAATTAAATATGGCTTCCAGTGCTAGAACAAAACGATTCTTCGAATTAATAGAATTTGCCAAAGAAAAGCAAATTTCAAAGCCAGACCAGTGGGCAGAGAAACAAGAAGAAAAAGAATATCAAGAGCAAGAATCTGAAAAACAAAGGCAAGAATCTGAAAAACAAAGGCAAGAATCTGAAAAACAAAGGCAAGAATCTGAAAAACAAAGGCAAGACGCCGAAAAGCAAAGACAACATGAAAAAGAAAAAATGGAATTCGAAAGGCAAAATAAAGAAAATAAAGAAAGCATTCCAATTCAAGGTCACTCAAGTATGTTTGACAAATACAGATTAATGAACAAAATATCGGCTTTCAACGAAAACATTGACAATATGGACTCGTATCTCATAAGATTTGAAGAAATAGCTACAACATCCGGTCTACCTGAAGCACATTGGTCGAGCTCACTCCTCACCCTTTTGACTGGCAAAGCGGTCAACATTTGCTCACAACTGTCCATCAATGAACGCAGCACTTACTCTGATATCAAGGAAGCTCTACTGCGCCAATACGGAGCAACTTCAGCCAACTATAGAAAGAAATTCTATAATGAAAGGCCACAGCAAAATGATGATCCTCAAATTTTTGTAGCTAATATGTCAATGTGGTTTGATAGATGGGTATCCATGGCAAAAATAGAAGAAAGTTACCAAGCTCTTCGTCAACATATTATTATCGACAACATCACCCATGCTCACTCAGAAGATATTCAATCCTACATTATAGAGAGAAATTCTACTGATATACAGACATTAACCAAGATCATCAGACAATATAGAGCAGCCTATCCAAACAAGTCAGTCAAACCATCTGTTGAAGAAAATTTTGTCTGCTTTGCTCAAGACAAAAATGCAAGATATAAGTCAGATGACAAAGTCAAATGCAACAAATGTCATAAACTAGGGCATTTCACGTCTCAATGCCGCAGCAGAACCACAGAATGTTCATTTTGCCATAAAAAGGGTCACCAAACTCATGAATGTTGGAAAAAACAGGCAGTCTCCAAAAATCTAAATTTTGATAGACCCACATCACCAACTCAAAGATACAGCAATAGAGAGCAATACAATCTCAACAAAGCACCTGGAAACAATAAACCAGATAACAACAAACCTCGCTACAGAAGTCATTCACAGGACTCCAGACCACAATATATGCCAAATAGAAGCTCATATAACAGAAGCTATTACAATGAGCACTCAACTATGACAGTCATTGCAAAGTCCAATGGTCTCAAATTTTATCCAGGCTTTGTAGGAGACAAGAAGGTGGAAGTTCTTCGTGACACCGGAAGCACGTCCACATTAGTACATGAACGCTTCATACACGCAAACCGTTTCACAGGCAACCACGTCCAAGTCACTGCATTCAACGGAACTGTCAGCAAGTTACCTGAGGCCATCATTTATGTTACTACACCATTCTTCAGTGGTCAAACAAAAGCATTAGTAACACCCAATCTACCAGTGGACCTAATCATTGGAAACATAGAAGGAGTTAAAGAATGCACTCCTCAAGAACTTGCTGAATGTACAAATGCCATAGAGCAAGGTCAAAAATGTTTAGCAGTAATGACAAGATCCATGACCAGACAACAAGAACATTTGGCACCTGAACAAGTTAGCCAAAATAATCACATGGCTACCTCAATTACTCAAGCTATGCAGAATGAAACAGAACCAGTTACTAGTCCAGTAGCCAGCAACAATCAAGAACATTCAACATGGACACCCTCAGTTACATCAAGCCCATCCCTACCGGTCATAAGTCCACCTCCAATTCCCGAATGTCCATTGTTGAACTTTGAAGAACAAGACGACATGCCCAGAGTCTCTAGCAATGATACAAGAACTCTAACTGGTCAAACTGAAGTCCATCAAGACAAGTCATATTTCACACATGATGACTTCATGCATCAAGACTTGAATAAGACTGCATCTGCATCATTATCTACCAATACTATGGTATTCATTGAAAATTCTTGCTACAATCAAGACAAGTCTCAAGAACCAGAAGCAGAAACTAAAGAAACTTATACTCAATCAACTTTGGCTATACCAGACAAAAGAAAAACTTTTCAACTTGACTCTACCACTCATACAAGTATTCCTCATCTGAAAGAATGTGAGTCAACTCAAGAAGCCATTACAACCAAGAACATTGAAAGTCAAAGAATATTACATGAACACATGAAATCAAGATATTTTGCTCAAGGAGATCAAGTCAAATTACTGTTACCAGATTTCAGTAACAAACTGTTTTACAAATGGCAAGGTCCTTTCCACATCATCAGAAAGATTTCCAACCTGCTTTATGAAATCAATGTCAACAAGGTTACCAAAGTATTTCATGTTCATATGTTTGAACATTACCATGAAACAGATAATGCAGACATCAAAGCAGAAGTTGATAATTTTACAAGCTTAGCAACTATTCCTGAGGAAGAAGAAGAAACATCATCAACACCCATTCCTGAGATAGATGTTTCATTACCAGCATCAAATCAAATTGACATTCCCAAGGTCATCACTCTGAATGACATAGCACTACAAACAGTGAAGAACATTAAAGTGTTTCCAGACCATGCAGATTTCTTTACCAGTGTTTCTGAGACATTTCCAGTACTGCAATTTGAAAGAAACTCAGAAAGCAATAACATTGACAACACCAAGTTTCATCCTCCGTCCACTCAAGGGGCAACTTTTCTTCAGAAAGGAACAAATGAACTTCTTCAACATTGCTGTATCGACCGATTGAACTCAGACATGTTCAGTCATTGCTCTATTGAACATTATAACGCAAAGCATTCTGCTACAGCATCCTACAGCATCAAAGTTCATCAACCAGAAAATTGAGTTTTGGTTTCGGACAGTTCTTATTTTCACCAAACTCAAACGCGGTTCAATCAGACATTATCTGTGAGATCATTATGACATGGAGACAACAGCTTCATAAACTGAAAGACCTTTTCTTCAAGTTTAGAAAACGCGTACACACATCCATGACGGCAACTCAGAAGTATTCCGAACTTCACACTTACATGTTATATATGTACTACAGCATATTTAGTGCCACTTGATCCATTATCATTCATACTCGTCAAGGAAGAACAGTATTCAGTTGTACTTAATCAATTAATTTGTCTACTCATTTTTTCCACAGGTATTCTATATCAGATGTTGCATTTATTTTAGCACCAAGCAACCCACTGAGGAAGGTCACTCATTCAAGATACTTTGTTTATTATGTTTCAGCATCTTTGCATATGACATGCATCGGACATCTTAATTTTTAAATCATGTGCATTTTATTTCAGGTATTTTATTTCAGGTATATTACTATTGCATATATCCTATTATAATAGTACAGATACATGACAGACAATTGGAATTTTTCATTGCTTCACACATGTTGAGATTTATATCACATTGAGTATTATTATTCAGAAGATTGATCACATTGAGTACTATTTTCTCAGAAGATTGTCATGTACTATCACAATTATTTTTTCTATGTCAATTTTTCATATGCAATATATTTTTCCATGTACACATTTTCACATTAGTACTAACCAAATGAGTTATAATGTCATATTTTAATTTTATCATAAGGCACCATGAAGCTTCATAACCTATTCAATTCAAGATTTAATTTATCCAAGTATTATGCTTTGTACAACTTTTGATATTGTTCATGACAAGCATTGTCTCATTTTCATAACCACTTGAATAGTGAGACAGGTATTCAAAGTCATCAATAATTTTATTCACTGCATTTACATATTTTTTATCTCCAAGTTGACTTTATTTTGTCATATGTTACCTCAACCATTTTTCTATAATTTCATGTATGGTATTTTGTGTATATTTAAATAATTTTAATACATATGAGCATTTCTATTACCATACAAATGCTAAATGGAGAGGGGGGGTAATATGTCACAGATTACATTATAGAATTGTTTGTACATTTCACTTTTGAAAGAAATATAAGCCCTCGACATGAGTCTCGGTTTCTACCCCTCAAATTTAGACACTTGACATTCAAGTCAGGATTTACCCAAGGGACGTAATTAGTATGTTTAAAATCTATTGGTTGATTTGAATTTAAACAAAGACATTTTTGAAAAGAGTTAGCGCCAGAGAATTGGCGGTAGTAAGAAAAGTAAAGTCAGTCGATAAAATAATGTCCTTGTAGAAAGTCACGTTTCTAAGAGCTCTGTTTGAAAAGCCTTTGTAATATGTTCCATGCTCATTGATTTGTAATTTGTACATAAACTGTACTTACGTTATGTTTAAATAAAGTTCCAGAGTTTTGTTTTATCAAAAGATTCGTCAATTGTGATTCTGGATCTTCATTTTTTGTTAACTATTGAATTCAAGTAAAATCCCCGGCATCACAACACATCGTAACATCATACCATCAAAATGTTGTCACAATAAACAAGTGTTAGCTGGTAGCTACATGATATGATGTGTCTTAACTGTAAGATGACTTTTTTTAATCCTTGAGCTTTTACGTAGAAATATAAAAAGTTGCCTTGTTCCAGTTCAAGATGAAATGGAAGAGCTTTAGAGACTTGACTTCTATCCTCCCACACATAGGGAGGTAAGCCCTATCTGCAGAGATCTGCAAAATCTCAGCCCATGTCATGCCTACAGATTTTAGGTCTTCCTAGAAGGTGTGACACAATGTTAAATGAGGACAGCCCGGCCACTGTTTTGTTTTTTTTATTTTTGGCTTCCATGTTATGACTGATAATTTTGCTCTTTTGTCCTTATTCCTTATTGATATAATAACAATGTTTGAAATTAAAGCAAAAAAAAACATCTCGGGAAATTTAGTACTCTTTGATATGAAACCTGCCTAAGTCATCAATTTTGCTTAACTTAGTTATGCTTACTTCACAGAATCAATTTGGCCAGGTTTTGTCCCGTTTATTTCCATTCAAGAGAGGACTGCTCCATGCTTACTGGGCACCCAATTTCTGGGCACTTTACAGCGGAGTGGATAAAGTTTTGACCATTGTAGGTATGTTGCACTAATCTATTACCGTTGCACCCATTTATGCTGGTTTACTGTATCTCAGTTTTTATTTTTGTTGTTTTTTTTTTAAATTAAAAAAAAAATCTTTTTTATGAGATATTTCACTTAACTTTGAGTGGGCTGTTGTGTTCAGATTTTTCACTCATTTTAACAATACCGGAGGCTTATAAAGAAAAGTGTAATACATCTAGACATTACTGAAGCTGGCTGGCTGCCTGGTCACTGTTGTCTTGATGATCCAGGGTTCAAATTCTGTCCATTGCCATCACCCACGGCCCTGTGCAAAGTTTGTGCTAGGACTTAATAATCTTCATTACTGAAGGAACAGTCGAAACATGTAAAACAAACAGGTTATCAAACTAAAAGGTGTCAATGTCGACGTAGACGCTTAATTTTATCAGAATGGATCATTTTGTATGCTTCTAGGCTCAAAGTTTTCATGTTTATTAGAGTAAGCTCAGCTATGCTTGGTAATAAAGTTAAATCTTTTGTTTTAATCTAAAATCCTTTTTTAACTAAGTTCAGATTCTAAAGTGATCTTTCTTCTCCAACACTAGAACAAATTCGTACAAGTGCTGCTTTTTCCCTAGTGTGATTAGAGAATGGAATGGGTTGCCTGAATCAGCCAGGAAAACCAACAACTTAGCAGAATTTAAGTTGTTGATTAACATGCATGACTAGATAGACACATGAAATGCGCAGGACATAATTATCTTCTTTTTTTGAAGTAGCGTCTGTAATATATAAGATAAGATAACACGCTGGTTTATTTATTCAGTTCTATTTCTGGTAATATGACTTGAGCTCAAAGTGGTCCCAAAGTGCTCTAGAAAAAGTATCAGATCTACTGAATGCTCATTCAAGGTCTAAAGCTTTATATGACAGCTAAAGTTTAAAGTTCAACAACCCATATCCATTCTCCCTTCAAATTGAATCTAGGACAATCTAGGTGTATACGTGGAACTGAGTGATCTAATGATTTCACTCAAAGATTTTAAGACTTCTTGATTTCTACCCATTTGTTCTTCAATATAAATAGGTGTTGCTGAATTTTTCTAAAGATTTAATATAAGTCAATTTTCACTTGATGCTATGCATGACACTAAAAGTTATTTTATGATTTTCTTAGGTGTAAAGTCAGGCATCATGACAGCAGATAATGTACAGTCTGGGTCGATGACCTCAGGTTTAGTCCAAGAATATAATCATACGGCACTACCCAGCATACCGCCTGGTTTCTGTTTTTTGTTGGTAATTTTTGGGATGCTGGTAGGTACCTTTATGCATGTACAATGATTTAATCTGTGCCAAGAAATTAATTTACCGATAATTGTGATATAGCAAAATATGTTTGAAATTGTAGCTTTATGTTATAGAAATATCAAAGCAAGCTGTAGTATTTACAAGTTTTTTTAAGATTGAGCAGTAAGCTTTTACTAACTAATCCCTCAAAAGTTGTCAAAAGTCTTACAGTAAAATGTATTTTATCTTATGGTTTTATCTTTAAACTGACAGTGACATTTATAGATTTAGTATTAAGAAATAATGGCGTACTCAAGTCTCTGTTTATGGTCAGAATCAAGTATGCAAATGTTATCTAGGTCAATTTCATAGTTATCATGGGGTAAAACTATAAAGTGGGAAGTGATGAATGAAGTATATGGATCAAAAAAAAAATTAATTTTAAAGATGGGCTGCTCATTTTCTAGGAAATCTGTGTATAAATGTAAAAGTATAGTTACCTTTTCAGACCTTGTAGTCTATAGGGCAAATGATGCAAAGGTTCATCTGTGGCCTACAAATTTGTGTAGACTTTTTTTGTTTTTAAATATATTCAGCTCATTATGAAAGTCATGTAGCCTGAAGTGAAATTTGTATTTGTATAAAAATCCTAATGCTGTGCTGTATGCAGACATTTGACAGATCTATGGAAATAACAAATTGTGTATCCAAATTAGCTTAGATAGACTCATGAAGTTGACGAAAATACTATTGGAATACATTTTTTTTTAGAAGTAAGCTTTTTAGATTTAGCTTCTAGTTGAAGCTGCTTGTTTCTGTTTCAGCCAGTACTGCTTAGTTTATGGGACCAAAGAACAAAAGTTTCATTTGTTCGTTCTGTCGTTTTATGCGGGTTAACATCATATCTCTTTGGGTGGCATGTTCATGAGAAAGCTATTCTTCTGGCCATCATTCCTTTGGCGTGAGTTTTAATTTTTCTACATTTTCAATATTCATTCACAATTAGAATTAAACTACAATTACTTTTTTTTTTTTTCTTTTAATTCATTCTTTGTTCTGATCCTAACACACACATTTATTTCAGCATATGACTTTCACATTTTCTAGTTTTGATTTCTTTCTACTCTTTCTGCTGCTAAGTTTTGATTTAACTTTTTATATTTCACTCGGCTAAAATCCACTTCTGGCCATTTTTTTCAACCATTACATTTTTGTTCATTTGACTATTTAAAAATTTATGAGTTTATGTAGTCATGTAAAACACTGCACGCATCCTTAGTCTCGGACATGAAGACATTGTCATTGAATTATAAATATTTTGTTATAGGATGTCTCTTTCATTTTTTTTTTAGGTTACTGACACTAAATAGCAAGCAGGATGCTAGAATCTACTTGTTTCTCTCCACTGTGGGCTATTATTCTTTATTTCCATTGTTATTTACTCCATTAGGTAAGTGTAATTGATGAAACTATTTCAGATCCAGATGGTTTGTTACTTATTGCAAATAAAACTTTATGTATGTTCACTTGTCTCTATTGCTAATGGTTAAAAAGAGTTTCTTGTGGCCAGTACAATGACCTTCCTCTTTGTTCTTCTTCTTCGTTCTCATTTTACATGTCGGAGGGCTCAGATCAGTAATCCTATATCTGAGATGAACTGCGCAGTGGTTTCCAGATCAGGCAGCTCTCCGTATAGTTTTTGTTCTATAGGAAGGTTTTGGGTCTTAATGACCAACTACATTTATTTTCTCTTCCAATGTCAATCATATGTGACAGAGTCTTGGGTTTCTTTTTATGTTTGGGGTGTTCTTTCAGAAACGAACTATTATTTCCAAGCCCAAACTTTCTGCCGGACTGTGGGAAGGGCTATAGATAGGTTTTGAACGCTGGACCAATAGAGACGACAATCCAGACTGCATACCACACAATCAGGCAGGCTGTTTTAAATTCCTCAGGAAAAAATCAAACCTAAGACCTTTCAGTGTAGCTGCCTAGAGCTTTACAACTTAGCCACCAGAACATCATAAGAGCTTAGAACATTTTTTATAGCCAAACGTAGATCTAGAAATTTCAAAGTTTTACATACAAATTTTTTTTTAATGGGGTAGTGGTGCAGATCCTATTTGTAGATGTGAATAAATTTTTAGCTGTGACATAGATTAAGCACCCACATTTGTATTATCTCTATGACAAAAGGTCCTTTAAATTTAATTGTACATTTTCCATAAATTACTAATTGGCTATTGGGGATTGATAATATATCTTTATTATCCTTGAAAAAAATTAGTCTTACAATCCTGCATCACATATACCAAAGTTTCCCCTTTCAGACCTTGCAATCTATAGAGCAAATGATGTTAAGATAATCTGTTTCTTTGGCAAATAGTTAATGATGGTGTCATGTGGCCAGCACAATGACCAACTGCCTTTTACTTTCCACGAGTAAAGTCAGATACCCATTAGAGTTGGGTGGACTCAAGGTTGCCCTTAATATCCCAAAATTCAAAATCTCAGTCTTTATCAAGATTTGATCCCAGGACTCCAGGTTTAGAAGCCAAGCACTTAACCATTCAGCCACCACACCCCCTACTTATGCCAAAGCATTATGATAATTACCATATTCTACAAACCTCCACGAATCAGAGTTAGAGTTTGTGAGAGCTTCATATTCTAGGCCTATGAGCCCAGCATACCAGAATTTCTTAACTTTTGGATTACCATGGAGTATTCTTCTTCTTCTTCTTCTAGCCAGCTTTATTGCTGCTGAGCTGTGAGCTCTTTTGCAGACTGTGCCAAGGAAAAAAAGTGTGCTGTTTTCTTCAGCTGTTCAGCACTGCCGTAAAGGGTGTTGGTTATGTTGGGCTGTAGTGGAAGTAGGGTCTGCCTAAGGTGGATTAGGGAGGGGCATTCAAAGAGGATATGGTTTACAGTTTCAAAGGGGTGGGCGCAATGTCTGCAAAGGGGTAGTTGTGTGGAGTTTATTTTGTTCAGGTGGTAATTTAATAGTGGTGTGTGTCCTGTTCTTAGTTGGAAGATTGTAGATTGTTCTTTGCGGGGGAGGAAGTTAATACTGTCCAGTTTGTTAGGCGTAGTCATTTCTCTGTACATGGCTCTGCCTGTGTTTCCTGATGCCCATTGGTTGAGCCACTCCTCCCTGTGATTGTTGACTAACATTGACCTTAGGGTGAGGTAGTTAACAGGTCTATCTGGTTGTTCCATAGATGAACCTTGGAGTATAAAATGTGTTGTCTTTCCTTCACTAATGTTGCCAGGCTCCAGATGTAATATTACATTATAATGAAGTGAAAAAAATTATTGTTGTTTTGGGGATATAAATATTTGTTGAGTCTCTTTCAAGTCTCTTTATTACAGTCTGCACTTCTGTTGCCTATTACAATGCTTCTATACACTTGTATTTACAGAGAATATGCTGAAGGTGTTAGCTCTGATTCAAAGTTCTATTTTCTCATTTTGGGCCTTTAGCTTTATATATAGGTGAGTGTAGCTGCTTAATAATATAAGTCATTGGTTAATATGCATGACGCGTAGGACGTAATTTTCTTTTTTGAAGTATTGTCTTCAAATAGATAAGATAATAATAATAATTATAATAATAATATAGCTATACTAGCATTAGGCTATATATTGTTTATTTATAATATTTTTTATTGTTAATTATAATAAAAAGGCCCACAAGTTAACGCCTCCTGTACATTCCTTTGGCTAGCATATTCTAATATCTATTACTTTAAATTGGACCGAGCCACTAATTGGAGTATCACTGCTCCGCCCACCCCTCTCAACTCTCCTTAATTACACTATCTGACATATCCTCTGCTTTTCAGTTCTTATTTAAAATATTTGATAGGCTTTATGATATTTTTTGGCCTGGACCCTTTTTTCGTATTATATCCTTCAAACTGTAATGCTCACATAATACTTTGGCTGTATCCCCCATATTTTTTTGTACTTTAAATAAAACCGCCAAAATTTCAACAATCCCTTTTTGGCCCATGTATTCTAGAGTATGTTAGGATTAATTGTATCGACCCACTTTAAAGGGCCCTCCCAAAATACACTCACTTCTGTGAATTTGATTTCAGTCCACCCCATCCCCATTTTAAAAAATTAAATATTAGTGTCTGTTACATCTAACTAGCACAGCAGCATCTTTATAATGCACCCCCCCCCCACACGTTATGGAGTGGGGGTGTGTTTCTATGGTGACTGTGGGAAGATGTTAATAGTTGGTTGTAAATTAAGCAAGATAGATGACGTTGTTGTCAGCGGTCTTAGGACAAATGTTGTTCACAAAGAAGTTGTTCAAGTCATTTCAAGTTTTATGAATTAATATATAACTCGCGATTTAGTTGTCTACCAGCTGTTTGGTGCTACAAGTTAATAACTGTCAACAAACCCCCTCCTAAACATATAATTATATGCTCAGCAAAGAGTGAAATTTATGAACAGATCATCAAATTCAGACCTTTGGTAGCATAGAGTAAATCCTATAATTTTTTATTGTTATTAGAATATGTAAATTTTTTATTTATTTTTTTAGGTACTTTTTTTAACTAATTTTTATAAAACTTTTTTTAAAGTGAAAAATCAAGAAAAGATGACACACCAATTCTTCTACAGTTACCATTGCTGAATCTTTCTGAAAGTGTTTTCATTCTTGGGTTGATTCCCCTTGGCCTCTTCAACAGCCTGGGATTCTGGCTCCTCAACATAGGAGAGAGGCTGCCCTTCTTGCCACTTTTGTTGACATCTGTGTATTGTTCACTTGGAATTGTATACTCTTGGTTAGAGTTTTACCGTTTGTGTTTAACAGACAGCGAGGTTGGTATATTTAGCATCTTCCAAAGTGTATCTAGGTTTTCAGTTGTTGGTTACAATAATCACAATTCTGATGTTGATCAAATTCCAAGTAAAAAAATAAAGAAAGCTAAACGAAAATGAATTTACATTTTGAATAAATTTAATAAACATTCTAAAAAATAAGTGTGTGTGTGTTTTTTCTTAGAATTGCAAAATTTAAGAAAAAGTGTTTATTTACCTAGTTTTCATCTGAATTAAGAGAGCTGTAGGTTTAAGATTTCAAAACATTAATTTATAGTCAATTATTTATTATTCATTGTTGTTAAATACATGTTCAAGTATTTTAGACATGATTAAATGGATGCTTAAGCATTAAGCTATCAAGCACAATTATTGCCATTAAATTGTTAGACAATTCTTGATTTAAATACTTTGCTTGGATTGCGAAGTATATGACTGGATAACTATAAATAGCCAAGGTGGTGTAATATTGGGTGGATAAGCTACATTTCAATAGGACAATCTGTACACTTTTTTTTAACCCCTTGTAGTACAAAATACAATGAATATAAAAGTATTAGATGTTTACTGACAGTGGCGCTTCCATGACAAGGCAGCAATAATAACTTGGTTTAACTAACTAGCAGTAAGAAAAATTGATACAAAGATCCTTCTACTAAAGATATTTAGTTGGCAAAGGCAATCCAGTTTAACATCCCTGACGTTGTTCATTATATTTTATAATCGCCCTAACATTTTATGTTACAGTATTCGTTGCTAAAAGAAGATTCAAAGATTAAATGACCACTCCAATGGCTATCAAATGTCCAACATTGAAAAAACTGCCAAAATTTTTTTTTTTTCAAATAGTGATGTAATTTACCAATTTTTTATTAAAAAAAAAAACAAACTAGAATTATAGAGATCATGTCTTGTTTCTCAATATAAAGAAACTTTCCTTTCATTATTAAGTCTATTTTATTTCACTGGAAACCAGTTATAAAGAAATGTTCTGAATGAAGCATTAATTAATTATTTGCATATGCAGAATTGTATTAGGCCCAAATACATACAATCAACTTTCAGAGAATTACAATCAATTTAATAATAAATGTTTATTAGAGCAGGTTATGTTATTTTTTTTTTCATTCTCCAAATGTGTCTTATTATTTAGGGACTCATCAAGATAGATCTGATTGGCCTTGCTTGTTCACTGTATTTTATTATGGGCAGTGTGTGCCTTTATGTTAAGCGAGCAATCTAATGCATGTTCACTGAAATAGTACTTAATGTAACATTTACTGTTTTCTCTAATTGCCTTTCTTTTGATATGTTAGCTGTTGTTTTTTTTCCTATTAGCTAAAACTTCCTTTCAAATTTAACATATTTCCTTGAGTTGCAAATCATTAAGTAGAATGCAATGAACAAATTGTACAATTCAAATATTTAATTATCAAAAATTCAATTTGAACAAAAAAATTGATACAAAATTAAGCAATATACAGGCAGATTATAAAATTCACAACCATGGTAATTTTGTAGAAGCCAAAATATTAAATGAATAACGAATAAATACTGAAACAACTGGCTCAACAATAGAGTTTGGTGATGTACAAGATGATGAACATTTAAGAATCAACTACTTAAAAGTAACAGGAATGGGTATTTCCTTTGGTTCTTCTGGAGACTTTTTCTGGACTTTGATACTTAGAATACCATGAGCATTCATTGCTGAAGTAACAGATTTAGGATCAACATCCTGAAAGGAACAGAGTTGAAACAAAATGAATAACTTAAAGATGTTCTGCATTTTCAAAAATTGTTACTTTTGAAAAACGAGAAAACTGCCAATTAAGAACAGTTTACAATTAGTAAGCAGTCTTTTTTTTTTTTTTTTTTTTTTAAATCCAATAATTAAGGAAATACTATTATCATGTTATCATTTTAAATGAAATAATAATCGGACAGGACAAAAATTATTTTTAAGAGTCTATTGTAATGTATACTAGTTCTCTCCTTTACTTCCAAAAGGGGAACATATTTGTAGCGAAGGGTTTGGCATTCAAAAAGTTGACAATGTAAGTTAGGAAATGTAAAATAGGAAGTAAAATATATAGGCTTACTTTACCTCTGGTAATTTGTATATTCTTGTTATCTCCCTTGAGACAAAGCCATGGTTGTCTTGTTTCTCTTCATGCTTGGCATTTATAGTTATCTTGGTGTTGTCTGAAGTTATCTTCACTTCTTCAGGTCTGTAGTGATGGAGATCCATTCGAATGCGGAATTCTTTGTCAGTGTTATGAACCTGAATAATGTATAATGAAATGGTTTGAGATATGATTTAGAAAAACATTCTAATTCATGCTTATGTCTGCTAATTTATGTTTATTGACAAATTAAGACAAAGAATGTTAACTATTCCAACATATCTTGTGCATAAAATGATAAAATTCTAAGAAGAGGCATGACATCACTATTCAGTTCCTTAAGATTGATAAACCTGACATTCTACAGTGCCAACCTAGTTTTGCAGGCAGGCAATGACTACAAAATGTGCCCAAATGCCTCTTCATAGTTTCCATTTAGAAGAGACAAAATGCAATAACACTCATGGACATGCGCAGTCCCGAGACGTTGATTTTTGCTCCAAACATAAAAACAAATGAATTACAAACAAAAAAAGCGACCCGTTCATTGAAGGAGAATTCGACGGAGTGTCCAAAATATAAGAACCTACTATATATATCATATGCGCAGATATATTAGATCTATCTATCATTGATACTTGAACCGGTATCTAGATGATCATTCATTGATCTATTGTAGACTCTAAATTCAATAATATTAAATTAAGACAACAGACGTACGTGTTTCTAGAATAATTCAATTAGACTTTAAATCTAGAATATAGATGTAGATATCTATTCTACCTCCGATTCTCCATGTCTGCGAGCTACTGTTCTGTCACCACCAGAAGAAACGTTGTAGCCAGGATCAAGACTTGTCAGTTCGTCTGCTAAGCGGACTAGTGGCAATACTTCGTCATAATAGCTGGGTTGGCGAGCAATTCTGTACATTTTCAGGTGTCAAACTAATTTAACGATGCCAGATGATAACAAAAATGCTTGAATCAAATATTTTATCAATTAGATCTAGATCTAAATCTACGTTTTCGAGACAAACTCTAGATCTACTCTGTTCAAACGAATACAGCGACGCGCTTTTATATTGTCACTTGTCATAGGCCAGTGTTTCTCAAACTGTGTGCCGCGGCACACTAGTGTGCCGCCGTAGATTTGCAGGTGTGCCGCGGGAGTTTTCAGAAAACCACACGTGTAGCGTTACACAGGTCTGCCTACTATTAAATTTTTATTTTATGTTGCGATGACATCCCCACTTGCAACGACCAGTAATAGTAGTGGAACGCTCCATAGTGACGGAAAGGGGTGTTTGCTTTTCAGGTTATGGAATTGTCCACTATATATATATTATTATAACGACTCAAATGTAGGCCGCCTTAGCAGACGCACAGCAGCTCTTGAATTGGTAACAATAATAATAAGCAATGTGTTTCATGTAAATTGTTTAGGTGTATGCTAATAATAACAAATTATCAATAAGCCTTATTCATTGTTATCCATGGAGAAATACGTTAGCAAGAATGAAACTGCGAAAGCGTTAAATGAAAAGCAAGAAACCAAACGAAGGTAGAAAGAAGATTACATCAGATATGGTTTCATATCTTCTGGACCTGAAGATGTTCCATTGCCATTCTGTCTGATCTGTAATGCAACTCTGTCAAATGAGGCGCTTTTTCCAAGCAAATTGAAGAGACACTTGGAAACAAAACATACAGCTGTAAAAGCGCAACCGAAGGAATACTTTGAAAACATCAGGGCTCAACAAAAAAAAAAAAACAAGCTAAGAAACTTACGAACTACCTGAAGCTGCCAGAAAAGAGATTGATTGCAAGTTATAAGATTGCTCAGTTGTTAAAAAAACGCAAGAAAGCACACACAGAGGCTGAATCAGTCATTGCACCAGCTTTAGCAATAGTTGCTGAAACTATCCTTGGACCCGATGCCGCCGAAAAAGTTAAAAAAGTTCCTTTGTCAAATGATGATCTCGCGCAGAATTGAAGACTTATCGTCAGATTTACAAGATCAAATCTGCGAACACTTCGACGTGACTGACGATGAAGTGTCTCTGCTGTGGTCTCTTGAAGTTGATGAATCCACTGACGTTAGCGGCAAAGCCCAGCTGCTAGCTTTTATTCAGTTCATAAAGGATGAAAAATGTGTCATCGAAGTCTTATTTTGCAAAGACTTACCAACTACAACCTAAGGCGAAGATATTTTCAAAGTGGTGAACGAAAACATTTTGCTAATCAAACTACAGTAGAAAAACTGTGTTAGCGTTTGCAGGGAAATAGAAATGGATACGTCACTCTTGTGCGTCAAGAAAATCCAAATGATCCACAGAGAAGCTCATGCCTTCAAATCTTTGCCGAAAGATTTGATGTCTGTTCTGGATCAAGTGATTGAAGTTCTAAACTTCAACAAATCTCGACCGATGGATCCCGACTTTTCTCAGAGCTTTGTAAAGCAATGGATTCAGACTACAAATGTCTCCTGTATCACACCAACGTTCCTTGGCTCTCCAGGGTAAAAAGTGTTAAAGCGTGTCGACCAACTCAAGGCTGTACTGAAAAAAAAAGACTGGATTTTTATTCATGACGAGATCTGGTGGGTTAAGGTGACATTTCTCTCTGATTTATTTGACAAATTAAATTCATTGAATTTAAGTCTTCAAGGACCATCGGAAACCATCACCACTGGATCCTCAAAACTGAAGTCATTTGGTGAAAAATTGTCTTTGTGGCAAAGTAAGATCTCGAAAGGAGTCTTCGACTGCTTTCCTACTTACAATGAATGTACTTCAAATAAAGAAATCACCTCCGAAATTCTGGACACTTTGACACACCTGCAGTCAGCCTTGCAGCATTACTTCCCAACAGTTGGAAGTAATGAGTATGGATGGGTCAGCTATCCATTTGGAAACAATGAAACTACAAATCTGACAACTGAAGAAGCAGATCAGCTCATTGATTTAAAAATCGATGCAGTTCTTAAGTCAAGTTTTGCCGAGAAAAGCCTGGGTGTGTTTTGGATCTCAATCAACAAGTTATATCCTGCAATCAGTTTAAAAGCAATCAAAATAATTCTTCCATTTGCATCTTCATGGTTTTGTGAGTTTGGATTTTCAGCACTGACTGAAATCAAGTCTAAGAAAAGAGAGAGACTTCTTACAATAGACGACGTAAATGCGAGTTTGTTTGTCGGCTCTGGAGCCTCGATTAGATCGCATTTGCTCTAAAAAAACAGGCACACCCTTCACATTAAATGTAATACTTAAAAACAGGTAAAATGTTTTTTTATTTTTATTATAAAACAACTGTTGCTCTTCGTGGTGTGCCGCGAAATTTTTGAAGTTTTTTTTACTGTGCCGCCAGACAAAAAAGTTTGAGAAACACTGTCATAGGCTAATGGCCTTGGCCTAATCGAGAAATTTCCGGAGATTACCAAAATATTCGATTCCCATATTTAGCTAACTGGTGAACACAGTTCAGTCATAAATAATTTTGCGAAGATTCTTGACTATAACTTCCTAAAGTCTTCCTTTGTTAGATATATTTATTTTACTGTTAAAACTATTTAGATCTATTTATCATTATTATTTTTGCAAATCAGTGATATATATCAATTTGAAAAAAGCATTAAATTTTGTCATTTCTCATACTTTTACTAGCCTATACTCATCAATTTATTCGATTCTAGAGAACGAGGAAGTTCTAGGTGACTATGATAGATTTTTTTTTTTTTTGTGGCCGCCTGACCAAGACTGGTTGTGTTGCTTTTATAATAATTTTAAAGGCCTACGAGTATTTTTATTATTACATTTACTGGGAGTATATTATAGATCTATAAACGAAAAAATAGTTATACTATGATTACACGATCCCTAAAAACAAGTAATCGATTATAATCGATTTTTTAAATATTAAATTGTTATAGCTATATATAATATTCAATATACCTGTTATACCAAAGTGCACTTCATAAAGAAAACGTAGCTAGTCATTTCGGAATTCATAATTCAAGTTGTAATAGAACTAATTTCTTTTAATCTGAGAAAAGTATCGAAATCTACATCTAGAACTTTCGTGCAAATTTCCACATGAACGTTTATTTTTATGGGAATCTCCGGAAAATTCTAGCACAATCAACCAGACTGTATATATTTCCAGCCATTCCTAGCAGACTAAACAAGACTACAAAGTGTAACAAAGTGCTCGAAGTATCAGTTTAAAGGTTACAACTCACATATAATAGCATTGCTCTGTGTATTATTATTTACATCTAGGATTTAGATCTAGACTAATCTACACAGAGAAAATGATTCGAATTGTTCGACAACCAAATTACTTTGATGAAGTTTTGCCTCTTGCTCGCTTAGCAGACGAACTCTCTGGTAATTATGATCCTGGTTATAGCTTCAATCATGTGTCTTCTGGTGACGATAGAGCAATCGCTCGTCGATATGGAGATTCTGAGGTAAGTTAGATGACTAGTTCTAGATCTATGTAGATCTAGTATTATATAATAATATAATAAAAATCTAGACTAATCTAGTTAATGTTAATTTTTCCAAAACGTTTTATTAAAATTATCAATTTGATAATAGTAATATATATAATATAGATGATACTAGATCTAAATTAATTATAACTTTACTAAAAATGTAGATCTAGACTATATGTCAAACATTTCTTGTCCTTGCTGCGCGCAATATTATATATATACTCATCTCATTTATAACATTGATATCGTGTTTAAGGAACTTAACTTACAAATCTTGATTAAACTTGGCATATAAATATTCCTTGGATATTGTATTTATCTACTATAGATTCACAACACTGACAAGGAATTCCGTGTTCGAATGGACCTACATCACTACAAACCTGAAGAAGTGAAGATAACCTCAGACAACACCAAGATAACTATCAATGCCAAGCATGAAGAAAAACAGGACAACCATGGCTTTGTCTCACGAGAAATTACTAGAATATACAAATTGCCAGAGGTACTTAAAGGTTTTGTAGTAATCTAATATAGTTTTAGCTAATAATAATATCATTCATCATTATTCCCTTTTAGGGAATGTTCAGATTATGTGAAAGGAAAAGGGGTGTATACAAATTTGTTACCGTACATAATAAAACAAAAAAATATTCAAATGAAATAACAAAAACTTTTTTTCAGATCAGTTTGTCATTTTAACTCTCCTGTTTATGTTTGTTATCACAGCAAAACCTTTAATTGAGCCTTTATTGAAAGTGCTGTAAAAATTAATTATTAACAGGTGCATTCAGGTTTTATTATGACAGGAAGGGGCAGGGTTAATCATGATTTTTGTAGTTAACATCTGAACTTTCGCTTATAAAAAAAAAAAAAATATTTTATACATATCATTTCAAGATGGTATATTGTCATAATAAAAAGATGGTTGAAAATAATCAACTTAAATTTCAACTAATTGAATTCCTTTCTAAGGGTTGGGTTCCAACAATAGATCTATTACTCAGCCATATTTTCCATCTTGTTACCGGTGTATCCAAACATTGATGTGTCCACCTCTAGTTTGTGCTATTTTTTATGTTCTCATTAATAAATATTTGTACTTAAAACTCTATTGTTTTGTTTTTTCAGAATGTTGACCCTTCATCTATTTCATCAACAATGAATGCACATGGTATTCTCAACATCAGAGTCCAGAAAAAAGCTTTAGAAGAATCAAAGGAAACAGTCATTCCAGTTACTTTTAAGTAGTTTCCAAGTAATTATTAGTTTCTTAATAAAAAAAAAAATTTTTTTATAATTTAAAATGTATAAGTTAACAAAATGTTTACTAGTTATATCAGTTAGTACATTTTTTAAAAATGTGTACGTTTTGTTTCTGTCAGTTTGATTGTTAGCAATGCATCATTTGATTTTGTCTTAATTAATTATTGGTATTCATTGATTGTTTTTTTACCGTAGTAAATGCTAACATTGCATTATATTTGTATGGTGATTGTATTATTTATTGAAAACATTTTTTAGCATTTCTTAAAACTGTTTAATTATAGTATGTTTGAATATACATTTAAAAAAAGAACATTGTTCAAATTGTTATTGTTATAATAAAATGTTAAAAATTGTTTTGCTGTCTACTTGTTTATTCAGTTTTAGAAAGGCTGCAGTATTTCACTGGTTAGTATACATTTTCTACACTAATACAGTACCAGCTGCTAGTACTGAAAAAAAAAATGTGTTGTGAAATATTTCAATTCAGATGTTTAAAATTTAAAGAATCTTACTATAAAACATAATTTAGTATTGCACTAATAGTTATTTAAGTGGTAGACAAGGTATTTTGTTCTATATATTGTCAAAGTAAATAAATTTTCCCGGTCATATTGTCAACTGCAAGCCTGAGGAGAGGCAACAGATTACTATTCCTCTTCAAGAGTGTTATGGAGAACTGCCAAATATGGAAACTCTATCTCCAGCTATATAAATACCACCCAGTTTAGACATTTAACTTGTGGTGACATAGTATTGCCAATATACCACCATTTTAGACCTTACTTAATAGCACTCCTTTAAAATTAATTCTGGCTTATGTGAACGTTTTGAACTCAAGAAGTACATCTTTAGTCTAAAGGTAAAATTTACTTACGACTCCCTCATAAACAAATTTTTTTTCAAATTGATAGGCTGGTAATAAGGGAGAAAAATGCTAAGATATTAATGTCTTACATGTTTTGAAAGCTGAAAAATGGGGATTAGTAAGTAAACTGTGTCTTCTTGCCCTAACAACCTGACCTTAAAACACCCTTAAGTAACTGTATAGAGAGTTTCCTGATATGAAAACCATTGGCAGTTCATCCACAAAATCTAGGACTGGTTATCAGAACCCTTAAATTGACCTGTCGAGATGGAGATCAATAAGACTTGTTTCCTCTTCCTTCTTCTGGGCACCGTGAATCAAAATTTGGCCATAGTCCTGGGAATACGAGCAAACAGGACAGTGTTCTGTCCTGCACTGGTCTATAATAGCTTGCTCAGGTCTGGACAGCCTCCACCACATGATAGTGCGGTCAGGGTGCCTCATGCGCTCCCAGACTCCACTGACTTTTTGGGACTTGTTGCAGCACTCAAACCACTTTTTCTATTTCTGTGTTTTTTTAATTATAGCCAGAGAATGATAGGAAGACTCACAGCCTGTTTAGCGGGTGGTGTTTGCCCTCCCTGGTGGGCCAAGGAGACTGAATAGTGTTGCCAGTCATACTCATGTGACTCATTAACCACTGCATATTACAGGATACCATAGCATTGTTTTTTTATGTTGTGTGAAGCCCAAAGCTTGTAGTACGTTTTGAGTCAGTGACCACAATGCAATTGTCCCTTGCCGAGTTGATTTTAAGGCTTCCCAGACTGTCATGGCCTCCGCATCAAAACTGCAAATACTACCACATGGTCAAGATATTGACTGAGTCAGAGCCAAGAGACTCTACACAGAATATATCGATGCCATATGCAAAAATGGCACTAGGCTTGTAGGCATTAATGGTCTCAAGTGCTAGAATTTAAAGGTCGTTAGATCGACTTAGCTTATTGGCATTAGGGTCTACTAGTTTCAAGCATTGGCTATGCCGGCGGCGACACCAAGGGATAGGTGATGAAAAGGAATGTTTGGTCATTTGGTGGAGAGGTTAGCTTTATCAAGTCTAGTGCCATGATGCATAAAAGACTACATCTCTAACCATCCATCTAGCTGGGAGCTATTCATCCAGCCTTTTATACCACTCAAAGCAAGTCAGTATGGACTTTTCCCTCCTAAGGTTTAGTGGACATACATTGGCCGTTACTTTAGATGCAAATTTTAATTTTAAATGGTATAATTTGTTAGTTTTAAAAGCAGGAATTTTTAAATATTTATTTTATTATTATGTAAAAAAAAAATTACACGCAGAATAAACTGAAAATAAATAACTGAAACTAGTTCAGCTTAAGTTTATTAATTTAACATGTATAATGTAAAATGGCAATATCTTAGTCAAAATAAATATAAATACAAAGATTGTGTAACAATATGAAAAATAAAACAAAATGTTAGAACATTTTTCTTACAAAACTTATTTATAGAATCAATAACTTTGGAATAATACTGGAACAATTGTCAATAAACAAAGAACATTGGCAGAACAGAGTAGAAAACACTGCACTCAGTACTAATTACTTAAAGGTGACAGGAATGGCAGTCTCTTTTGGTGGTTCTAGAGCCTTTTTCTGAACCTTAATGTTGAGAATACCATTGGAATTCATTGTTGAAGAAACAGATGATGGATCAACATCCTGAAAAATACAAGACAGCAAATTAGTTATAGTGAACATAACATACACAGCAAATAGAAAATATAGGAAGAACTAAAAGCATTTGGAGGCCCGATTGCTAAGTGGTCAAGTGATTGGCTTCCAACTGAGGAGTCTCATTTTTTAATTCTGGGATCATCTGCGTCATAGATTAAAATTTTTTTTTTAACACTCAACACAATGTATACTATATTCATCTATATCAAAAGAAGACTTTTTTTTCTTAAATAATTCTATCTTGTGGACTCTAAGCAATTTTATGGCCTTGCTTTTTAATCAACCTCTGCTTAGAAGATCAGTACTGAATGATGGTTGTTATATTCACCAGCAAAATTTGTAGGATTACCCAGCCATCCCCTAAAGACATAAATAACTTTCATTATCAGACTTACTATTTACATTATTGGAATACCCATATATGTTTTAATTATCAATACATTTAAATTACAAATATTTAACAATACAAAACACCTATATTTATATACCAGTGTCACGTCTTGATGGTGTGAGAATGTTGTTTGAATTGTATTAGGGCCCTCTTCTGGCCTTGATGTAGTATTCTTGTATTATCAATTAAATCACAACACATATTATGGATAAAATAATCACAAACTCCTCTCTGGCAGACAAATATTTATTACATCAAATAATAGCTCACAAAATAGGCAATCTCAGCCATAGAATATCAACACAAATTACATCCATAGAAAATCTCCACATTTTCTTAAAACCAGAGACACCTCCGTCTCTCGATGCCATGGCGCTAACTAACTAAAACGTGGTCATGTGATCAAGGTACCCCCTTTCTTGACAATGAACAAATCCCCATTTTCATGTGATCTGAAATCATCTCGTGCATCTCACTCTAATCATAGTTTTACAACCAGTATTACAAAAAATTTAAATAAAAAAAAAAAGAAAATCACAATACTGGTACCTCTGGTAATTTGTATATTCTTGTAATCTCCCTTGAGACAAAGCCATGGTTGTCTTGTTTCTCTTCATGCTTAGCATTAATAGTTATCTTGGTGTTGTCTGAGGTTATCTTCACTTCTTCAGGTTTGTAGTGATGTAGGTCCATTCGAACACGGAATTCCTTGTCAGTGTTGTGAACCTGAATTTGTATAATAAAAGAAAGAAGGCATAAACCAATATTTTAACCCAATTCGCCTGTTGCAAAAAGATGCATGATTTACTAAATTAGCCTAATGCAGTCGAATGCTATAGGGTGTGTTGGGAAGAAAAGAAACCTATAATAACCAATCATTATTATAATAAAGATGTATCTACTTTTTAAATCAGTGCACAAGTGTTTCAATGCAACAATGCAATGAAAATAATCTTCAAATAAACAAATTATGTGCTGATTGGATATTCATATGTTTTTATAATTGCTTGTGTACGGCTTCAATATACACATTTGCATGCTTTTATTGTTTTTTTTATTTTATTTAATAATTAATAGTTATTTATATATATATATATAGTTATTTTTCTACTAGTTATAGTCATTATAGAGAATCTCTTCTAGATCCCACTTTTTGTTTAACCCCAGATTAAAATTAAATATACATCTAAAATTAGATATAAACTATAATAAGACTCTCAAAATGCTTTTTTTTTTAATTTTAAAATAAATATAATCTAGTTCTAGATCTCATATTTTTCTTACCTCTGACTCCCCATAACGACGTGCTACTGCTCTACTATCACCTGCAGAAGCGCTGTAGTTATAGCCAGGATCATGATAAGCACTAGCAAGTTCGTCTGCTAGGCGCACTAGAGGTAAAACATCATCAAAATAACTTGGTTGTTGAACAAGTCTCAACATTTTCACGTCACAGCAATGCTGGATGCAGATTAAATGAATAGATCTAAGTAGGCTAGATTATTCAGAAGGCAAACAGTTCGTCGAGAATAGTTACGAAGGTTTAGAAAAAAGAACTGAGAATCAAACAGCACAGTGGCATTTATAGTCCAATAAAGCATTTGATACGGTTATGAACTTTTGACCTCTTTCTAGAAATACTAACGGACAAACTAGAAATTTCCGGAGATTCCCACTCTAAGATTTGTATTTGTGCGCGATAACAATGAGGACATTTAAATGTGCATGTTTAGGTCCCAACAGTTTTTTCGATATATGTCTGTATCTAATTTTATATTTAAAAAAAACGTGATAAAGAATATAGATGTAGGAGTTAATATTTGAGTGTGTATTAAATGTTCAATATAATAAAATTCTATGACGATATCGAAATTTCCAGAGACAGTTGTGGGACTTGACTAAAAATTAATACCTTCATGTTTTGCTCGATACTTAAAAAAAAAAAGATTTTCATATTATTTTTTTAAAAAGCAATCTTTATTTTTATTAAACGAATTAAAATTACAGGATTTAATTTATAATTAACTTATGCTTGACAACAGCTTCAACTTACTTTTTTTTTTAAACATAACTTTCATTATTTGAAAAATGGTATCGATTATCTATTTATGTCTATAAGGTTCGTAACGATGGGAAATCTAGCTTTTGACCTTTTTAAGACGTCAAATGTTTGTAAACAATACCAATCGGATTCAACCTTGAATTTAAAAAAAGAGTAACTAAAATAAAGCACCGTTTTAAATGTTATTTTATTAATCGACTAAAATACTTCGTTCGATTTCTAGATTTAGGCGCACAGTCATAATGTTGCATGATAATACGTTAGTTATCTACTACATTCTAGATCTGGATTGTCCTAGGTCGTCCTAGATCTTATTGAAAGTTGTAAATAAGGTGAAAGGTCACATAACAAAAACTACGCATCTCACCTGCTATGAATATCAATCATTCTCATGAAACATTCTTGTCTTCTCTAGATTGCCAGAATATTCTTGATAAAGTAATGGAGTATATAAAAGAATGCACACTCAATAACAGTTTAACAGACTTAAGCAGCACCACTTGTGATTGTGTGAAAAAAAAAAATACGCTGATAATTTCATCGCATAATATCATTATTAATTAGATCTATTACTACAAATCTACTACCAATAAAGTAGATTTCTAAATCGATAGACAGATAACTTGACTTGATAATTAATTTGCTACATAAACATTTAAAAAATGTATAGATCTGGCCGACTATTTCAATTAATGCCAAGACTCCTTGATGACATGTCATCACAGATGGCATCAATGTTACGCCTTTCAGAAGAGCTAAATCGTTTGTCTGACTTCAGATTTACGCCAAGACATCTTAGACAAAGTATTGCAGATGGAGAGCCAGAAGTAAGTAGAATTTAGATGTGATTTTATCTAACTAGACTATATTTAGATTCTAATCTATATTTTTAAAATCATAAACCAAGTCTATAATTAAACTATTAGAGTAATGTCAGAAATTAATTAGGACTGGAAGCCATTACAAATTTTCTGAATTTCACACACACACACACATATATATATATATGTATATATTGTGTCACTGTCTCAAAGAGTTTAAGCTTATTTCAATTTTGCTAAATTTGAACAATATAAAAAAGAGACAATCCCTAATTTAAGTGAATTGCGGTATGAATTGAGTAAATTGATTTATATTTTAGTCTTGTAGTTTGAAGATTGACAAAGGTAGGTTTATAAGGTAGCCTTAAATTGATTGCATCTCAGTATTTTCTGCAGACTATGAATGTTATAATATAGACTTATTGTGTTCTTTTTTAATTTTAGTGTTTAGGCTATAGTTATTGTTTAGTTTGACATGTTTCAGAAATGTTCCTTCAGAATTTGAGATTATTACATCCTAGCCCAAACCTTCTGCTGGAGTTGTATTATACCCAAAATCATCAAGTTGTCATGGAGTCCAGAGAGCAAAGCAATCGACCATTATTGTCATCATTATTATCTCTTGAATTTGACACAGAAATTTGACTGACATAGAACTGAACTGAATACTGTTTGTTTGTTTGTTTTACATGTTTTGGATGTTCCTTCAGAGTTGAAGATAGTTTACTTCCTAGTCCAAACCTCCCGCAGGATGACGGGGGATGGGAGCGGGCATGGTTTGAACCCGGGACAATTGATAAATCCAAATGACAGTTCAGCTTGCAAACCGCACGACCAGGCACCTTAATCTTTCTTTTATAGTAATTGAAAAAATAATTCCTGAACCACGACATCAGCTTTCATTAACCCTTTCTTCAAATATTAAATTCTTTCTAACCAGCCAGTTGTACTTGTCAACATGTCAATGTCTTAAATTAGACTGTGATAATCTAAAACACATTTTTTTCTCCTTTTGCTTAACTGCTACTTTCTTAGATCTTACCATGTTGACCAAATGTGCATATGAACATGATAATTTAAATTTTCTAGAATAGTTGATGCAAAATGTAACAAATTAATTCTAGTTACTAATTTCAATATGATTCAGTCCTTCATTTTCTACAAACGTCTTATCAACAATTAAACAAAATAATTATAGATCTGTATCAAATTTGTCATCAGATTATAGCTTGAATTATAGTTAGAAAAAAAAACTTGTTTTTGCACAATTACTTTTGTCTAATAAGGGTTAGGTCGTTGTCTAGGGGGTTGGATCACTGGCAAGCAACTCATAGCCCTAGTTCAGTCTTTTAATGACAGTAACCCAGGAACATCAGTGGAGCTCTAGCACACTCTCCAAGGAGACTCAACTCATTCATATAATTAATAAATAATTATTATACTACTGAACATATAATATATACATAAAATTAATGTGTATCATCAGATAGTTAATCAATTTCCATCTCCCGTCACCAAGTAACTTAAAAATGACACACCTCATGCAATACCCCTTTTACCATTTATGTGGACCTGTTGACCAGGATCTCACCCCTTGTGATAGCCATGCTCAACCTTTCAATAACTGAGGTTGAGTAACCCTACCATGAATATAACCTAACACATGGTTTGTAACACAGACTTGTTTCCCTTTTCCTTGTTTTGTCTGCCGTGTTATTTTTTCATGAGAAATATGCTTAACCTTGTATTAGAACATGTCCCATGATCTCTTTTGACATTCTGTCTCAAAGGATTTCTTTGTTAAGTATTATAACTCTTTTCCTGTCATCCATCACTGTTGAGCCACACTCATCATCTCTCATCTTATCTCTGCATGTGGTCCCTTTCTACAAACTTCTTATCAACAATTAAAATAATTCGAGATCTGTATCAAATTTGTCATCAGATTATAGCTTGAATTATAGTTAGGAAAAAAAAGACTTGTGATTGTGTAAGTCACTAACTGACTAAGTAAGTGTAAGCCAAGCACTATTATTTGATATTCTTTCACAAAGGATTTTTTTGTTAAGTATAATAACTCTTGTCCTGTTATCCATCACTGTTGAGCCACACTCATCATCTCTCATCTTATCTCTGCATGTGGTCCCTTCTGGGGTATAGGCCACCAACCAGCTTCCTCCAGGCATCTCGGTTCAGGGCAAGTCTCTCCAACTGTCCCCACGTCTTGCCACACACAGCTACAAATAAATTATTTAATGTATATTTTATACTTCTCTAGATTCATAATACAGACAAAGAGTTCAATATCAACCTGGAACTTCCAGATTTCAAGCCTGAAGATGTGAAAATTACTTCTGATAATAACAGAATAACGATTAACGCAAAGCGTGAAGAAAAGCTTGAAAACAATGGATACGTTTGTAGTGAGATTACACGCACATACTCACTCCCAGAGGTAAGATCAATTGTACTGAACTAATTTATATTTTTGAATTAACATTTTTTTAACCGTTCTAAAAATTTATACCTCATTTATTTTTTGAAACTTGTGTTGTTTTTTTTTTTATGTTTATTTTTAATTCTGTATTTTAATTTTTTGGTTTAAAAAAAAAAATTTTTTTGTTTTTGTTTTTAATTCTTTTAATGAGTTCCCTCTCTTTGATAAGGTGGTAAATTGAACTTTGAAAAAAAAAATGAAAATATGAATGAATTAAAAAATGTTTGACAAATTTTTAAAAAGTACTTGTTTGGGGAGAGTATTTAGGGAGTTGACTATTTAAACAAAAAAAAATTAAAAATTTCGTTTTCTTTGCATAGATCAAAGAGAGTCTACCATTCTTAATATTTTTTTCATTATGATATATGTGTAGTATAGATTATTCTGATCATTAACATTCATCGTATCCAGCTAGATCCATAACATTCTTCAAAATAAGCCTACATTTTAAAAAGTTACCAGTGTTGTGCCAAAGAAGTAAACCTAAATAGATAAATATTGGATTGTAAATACTGAAGTTTTGCTTGTGGCTTTAATTTTTTTGTTTTTTTCTATTAATAGGATGTTGACCCAAAGACAATTGTCTCAGCAATGAACAGAAATGGAATTCTTAAAATTGTTTCTCAGAAGAAAGATGTGCCTCAAGAAACTCCAATCCCAATTGACTTCAAGAGTCAGACCCAAACATAAAAATTCCACTTGTGTTCTGCCTGTATATAGCCTAGCTTACTCAAGATTTTATCTTAAATATTTGTTAACCAATGAAATTGTTAGTTTTGTAAGATAAAAAAAAACAGTGAAGAAAATATAATAATTATAAATATAATTTGATAGGTTTTTTGTTTATATATATTATTGAGATTTATGCAATAAAATGCATAAATTAATTTGTGTTATACTAAGTCATTTTTATATGAATTAGATTTAAACAATGTATAGTTCTATAAGAACCATTTTACAGTATTAATTGATTCATTATCAATTGTGTTATTAAAATGTAGTTTTTTAATTTTGTCTTAAATCCAGAGAGTGTAATTGTAATTTGTTGTATGATTTATTTTCATTATTTTCTTAATATTTTTGTTTAATCGTTTTGTTTATCAAATTAAAATTTGCTTCCAATTTACATGCATTGTGTGTTTATTTCTAGGCAACTATTTCTTAGCTTTATGATATTTGATATTTTATAGAAAATAACATACTATAATATACACTTTTGTTATATAAAAGCTATACGATCTCATTTCCAGGGCTCACTTTCTATCCCATAAACATTATTGTAAACATTATTTTAGCCCTAGGCTGTGTGAATACTTATAAGAGGTTGATTTATTGAAATGCACAAATTTGAGTTAATAAAAAAAATTGAGTTATTCAGTCTACCGGTACTCAAGGTTGCTGTTTTTCTAATGCTACATTTGATTCAAATATCATCACTATTGGATTAATTTTGATCTTTCACAGGGTTAAGAATTCACCACACAACTGTTCGTACCAGTAATATTAATACACTGCTTAAAAAAAAAAAAGCCCCAACCTCTAGTGATTTTAACCAGTAGGCCTACTACTTGCAAATATGTTGAAGTTGCTTGTGAAGCTTCATATTCCAAGCAATTATTAATATTTAAAATAATTGTAAGAATAAGCCTTCTGCTAGAGAACAAAGTACTTTAAATTTTTGCCAGGCTTCACTTAAGTTTAATAAAGGAAAATTGTGTAACCATAATATTAATTACATCTCCTTTCTTTACATTTTTATCTATCAAACATTTAATATTAACACATTGATATTTAAAATTAAACTGGATTTTTAGTCTTAATAGTAAATAAATAATGGAAAAACATTTACTTTGAAATATAATAGAATTTAATATCTAACAATAAAAAACAAAAATATTTTTTCATTTCCTCAAAATAAAATTGCAAAGTGTTTCATTATTATCAAAAAATTATTAATCATAAAAAGTAAAATAAGGTTGGATTAGATGTACTTAAATCCAAATCAACAAAAAATAATCGTTTGGACTCTTAATGTATAGTACCATTGTTTATTGGCAAAATAATACACAAGTGGCAAATCTCAATTCATATCACCTCATGTTGTGCTCTAAGAGCAGCAAAAGGCATCTCTAATGGATCAATGCTGTCTAGTATTTTTTTACTCCATGGGAAATAATGTCAATAAATGCAACCTAATGAGAGATGTGGATGTATATATGGATTTAATCCCCTTGCTACATTTTATCACTTTTTTCTACCCCTTCCCATTGTTGGATCAAGTTGAAATTTCAGTTAATTATTCATAGTTGATGACAATAGACCAATCAATCCAAAAATTAACCAATTAGTTAATAGATTAGTTCATTTTAATTTATGTAGCAGAAAGGGAGCTAAACCCTGCCATTTTCAGATAAATGGCAGTAATTAGCGTTTTTTTTTCTCATATTTATATATATACATATATAAAGCTTTGTTTTTAAAAAGTATTCTTTTTTCTTTTGCTTGTTTTATTTTATTCTTGAACTTGCAGCAAAGAAAACTATAATTATTTAACTGCTTGGTTGTTAATTAATATGACCGGTACATTCATTAATTTTAATACACAACATGCAACTTGCCTAACTGAGTTAGAGGATGACAGCAATGAAAGTGAAGAAGAACATTATTTGCTTGGAGGTATGTCATCTAAAGCTGAATCAGCCTCTGTGCTAAATGATGTACAGAGGGTATTGAAAACTGGTTCCTAGTTCTTGTCTTGAAATTTGTCAAATTTCACAATCAATGAATCCAAATAAGTCTTTGTACTTTTCAACCATTTCACTAGAAACAGTTTTACCTTTTAGCAAAGAAAAATGACAAAGTATGTATTCATTTGCTTGCCTAGAGAAAGGGATAGCTTTGTTTGAAAAGATTTAACATGCACATATTATTACATTTCATGTGCAAATAACCCATTGCAATGATGTTTGTGGCAAACATGAAGTCTGTCCTCCTCTCTTCATTAGAAATATTATTACCAAAGTCACAGTTCATGCCATTGAATATAACAATATCTTCTTTAAGATCCCATACTCTTCTCAATACCTTGCTTATGTTCAGCCAGCGAATACTACTGTGGTACTGAACATCTAAATGTTTAGTTTCCAGATCTTCAAGCACTTCTCGGAACTGCCTGTGGTTAAGACTCCTACCTCTGATAAGTTTCACTGAAATAATTGAGTCAATAGCATGTTTGATTTTCAATGCAAAGGTAAGAGATATTGGTTGAGATGTTGTTCTTTACTTTTATTATCAAATCCAAGTTTTTCCTAGTCCAAGCACGGAAACCATAGTTGCTACTCTCATCATCTTGTTCCATAATATGTCAATCCAAGACTTTCAAAACAGTTCTTCATAGCATGAATAAATATATGGTCAAAGTTTGTATCTTAAACTAAATGTTTCAAAATATTGCCAATTAGAATACTTTTGTTTCCTTTAAACTTTTTAGAATGACATGTATAGATACTTTTTAAAGCCTCTTTATCTTAAGCAAGCTCAAAATCTATGGCCATATTACAAGAGCTTCGGGGCTCGCATATAGACCTTCCTACAGGGACAGTACCAGGAACAAGAAGAACAGACAGAGAAAGCAATAGGAGGACAACATTAAAGAATGGGGGTTCTAACCAAGGCAAAAGACAGGGAAGAATGGAGAAAGACGGCCAAGGAGTCTTACTTGGCGCCCCAACGGTCCAACAGCCTAATTAAGTGATAGGTAAAGGTAAAGTAATCATAAGAATCAGGAATTTCAGAAATATATATAAATATTTAAAATTATTTATTTTTAATATGCATGAATTATTTTTTGGAAATATAATCAGTGCATATTTGTTGGTGTCCGCAGGCGCATAAATCGCTAAGGCCCGCTGCTCGTAATTTGCCCACCCCTGAGCTAGATTGGTAGATCTAGTCTAAATTCAATATAGGCTAGTGTTTTTTATTTTTTGTTTTCATTCATCCAAGATTCAAGATGTCGGGTGTTTACGATGTAGGTTTTCTTCTCCAATTTAGTTATTTATGGTAGCTAGTGACACTCTAGTCTAGATAACATCTAGTTTTATAGATCAAGTTTATTTAACTATTTAGTTCTAAATGTTTTTATATCTAGATCTATATAATTATAATATATAGCTAATTGAAGTAATTCTAGATCTTCTGAATCAGTGAATATTCTGATCATGTCTGAATTTAGTCTGATCATTCATGATCATTGAATTAATTAATTAATCATTAATGAATTCATTGAACAGTGACTAGTCATAGTGTCTAGATCTAGATTCTAGTGTCTAGGATTAGTCTGATTAGATCTAATACATTCTAAGAGTAAGATTTAAATTATAGTAGATGATGATTACTAGATCATAGATGCCCAGAATCAGGTTTCTCTTATACTTTTACTTATAGTCTAGATCTAGTTATGTTATAGATCTATTTTAAGAATAAATTAGAATATATATAAAATATGAAAAAAAAAAATATCTAAAAAGTGTAACATATTGGTATTATATGTACATTTGCACACTAGCGCGACAGTGCAACACCGATTGTGTTTACGTAGTAAATGGAGTTCCTAATATGTCTTCCCTCTTAAACACTAGTTTGTTATTTGTGTAATGCGAATATTCTACATGGTGTCAGAGTAAAACTTAAGAGCTGTCCAGACAAAGGTTTTTATTAATCTAATAATGGCTTCTTTTTATTTTGAGCAACCAATCTTGAAATGCGAAAAATCTATATCAAGAGTTTTTAAGGTTTCAACAGCAGGTGAGCTTTTGTTTCAAAGGACCGTTAGCTGGTGCGGATAGTAAACAAAAAGCCGGATGGCTGGGAATGTGGATAGGTCAACAGGGCTGTAGATCATTATACTATATAATTTTTACTATATATCTAGATCTAGAGTCTAGAGATCTAGGACATAAAAAATCTATGACTATGATTAACATACTTCTGCAAAAAAAATCTTTAAATAATCAAATCAGTGCTTCTTACCTAACTTGGACAGGAACCAAAATTATTGTCTTATATTGATATTGTACATGAATCAGAATAGTTATTTTTTTTCTCTGTTAAGTAAATATGCTATTAAACATTTAAAAAAGCAACTTTTAAAAATAATTTCATTTTTCTTCTTCTAAAAGGCACCGGTACCTGATCACAGGAGAAAATGGGACAAAGAAGTGTACGAAAAGTTGGCGCAGGAAAGACTGAAGGAGCTAGAAGATGACAGCAGTGAAAGTGAGGAAGAGCACACAATACCAGTGAAAAGAGAGCTGCTGAAACCTAGAGATTACAAAGTGAGTAAAAGTAAACTTAAAATCAAAGACTGCTTTTTTATTCCTTTCTAAATAGAAAATTCTTTTTCTAAGCCATTCAGAAGTATTCAAAAGTATGTTGGGTATTTTTTTTTTTAGATTAACCACATTTTGTTTGTTAAACACCTTTTTTTTACAGTCATAAATCAGAATGCAAATTCTTTGTGGGTAGAGTAAGGTGGTTAGCATGGATCTCAAAAATGACTCTAACGATTTTCTTAGAAATTTGACATTTTATGTGTGTATCTTTGGGAAAAGAACTACTAGCTAATTGGTCTCACAGGGGAAACTCAGGTTTGGCTGTTATAATTTTAAAAAAATATTATCTTGTAAAATTAAATTTTCTCTGGAGATCTAGACAAATGTTTATCTTAAACACACATGTATTTATTTAATGGTAAAAGTAAAAAATGTAAAGACCTTGTGGTATATAGGGCAGATGATGTAAAGGTCATCTGATTTTGTGGCCTGCGGTTAACGAGGGTGTCATGTGGCCAGCACAACGACCAACCGCCTTTACTCTTCCTCAACTAATGTCAGGTACCCATTAGAGCTGGGTGGACTCAGAGGCGCCCAAGGATCCCGAAATTAAAAATCCCAATCTTCATCAGGACTCGAACCAGGGCCCCCGATTCAGAAGCCACAGCGCCTCCTTATTTAAGAGTAAACTAAACAAATAGACCAGGAACATTTTGGGCAACGTCTTCTAAGTGTGAATCTATAGGCCTATCACTAGAACTAGAATCTTGTATTCCATATGTCTAGATCCAGTCTAGAATACTGTCTTATAATGTTGCCATGTCTGGATCTATATCACCAGAATAGACTTTTATATACTCTGAGTAGACTTATACCTGCACTATCATTCATTAGTTATTAAGAGTGAAGTAATTGCATTTACAAAAAGTCATTAGCTTCATAATGGAAGAAATGCATTTTTTTAAAAAGTGTTTTTAATATTTTACTTGTTTTTTTTTATTACCAAATCTTTTGCAAAAATGTTAAATTCATAACAAGTTAAACTGGATTCTCTTAAGATATTTTTCAAATATTTCAATTAAAAAGAATTCTGTCTCAGGCCTCTACTATTTGGAATACAGAAGCCCAGATGAATTCACTGTAAATTATTGTTATTTTATTGTTAATATAGTGACAGTTATTTTATTGTTAATTTAGTGACATATGTAATGTCTAGGTTGATTTGGACTCCAAACTTGGCAAATCTCAAGTGATAACAAAAACAACACCAGCATCTCAACAAGGAGGGTAAGTCATTTCCTTTAATTTTTATAATTGTCAAATGAAGAAAAAAAAATTTTCACATAAATGTAATGCTTATGGCTTCTTAATTGTGTGGTATGCTTTCTGGCCTGTCATCTTGATGCTCCTAGGTTCAACCCCTGCTTGCAGCCAACCTTTCCTGTCTTGCAATTATCTTTGATTTTTAAAAATACATTCTGCACTTACAAATATTTTAGTTAAGCTGAGTATTTTATTATGTGCACCTAATATATAAGTTGTCATTTTGTTGGGAAAAAAAATAATTAGGCTTCATTATTGACTTGCAGCTATTATTGCAATGTGTGTGATTGTGTTGTTAAAGATTCCATCAACTTTCTGGATCACATCAATGGCAAAAAACGTAAGTTGATTATTATTTTTGCAAGACAATCTTACTAGTTTCAAAGTTCAATATAGTCGTATATTTTTCATTTAGTTGTCCATCACTGGATTCAAGATAACGGAAAATTTGCTTTTTTTTAAAAAATATTTTTAATAGATCAGAGAAATTTGGGGATGTCCATGAAAATTGAGAGATCATCTCTAGATCAAGTCAAAGCCAGATTTGAACTAAATAAGAAGAAGAAAGAGGAAAAGAAAAAAGACTATGACTTTGAAGAAAGAGTCAAAGAATTACAAGAAGAGGTAATATCTCACTAACTCTTTTGTAATTTTTTTTTTGTCTCATTGGGCAAAAAAAAAAAAGTTTTGTTTTTTTTTTAAATTACTTTTGTAGAAACAAAAGTTAGTAGAAACTATAGCATGCACAATGTGCTTTAGCTGAAACTCAGTTGTGGACCAGGGAGGGTATCTGAGAGAAGGTTTCCATGCTGCTTTTAGGTGCTCAGCAAAAATAAATATAGCTTGAGCGTCCGTGTTAAATAGCCAAGATGTTTATGCCTATAAACCACACATTTGAAAAAGATTATTTGGCCAATGGAATAGTTTCTTAGTTTACTCCATTGAGCTATTACAGTAGAATGTCATAAGCAACATAAGGGGATAACATACTTTCTTCATGACATTCATACTTTGTAACTCATCCTTTTAAGCAAAGATATGTCTATAACCATGATCACCTATCATTTAGTCTGTTCAACTGTAGGGCACCACACATAATCTGTTGACTGTCTTCCGCCATTCCTCAGTCTTTGTCTTAAGTAGAATCTCCTCTAGTGACAGGCTTGTCCACTCTTTGATGTTGTCTTACCATCGCTTTCTTTGTCTGCCTCTTCTTTTTCCAGGAACTGTTTCTTGAAGGAAGGACTTTGTGACATGGCCATACAATTTTAGTTTGCGCTTTTTTATAGTGGTCAGCAGGTCATTGTGCAGATCTGTTGCTATTATGATCCTTTTCCGAATCTCCTTTGTGATGCGGTTTTAGCAGTTGATACCTAGGACTCTTCTATAGCATCTCAATTCCATTGCTAGGATCTTCTTCTCTGGTTCTGCAGATAGCATCCAAAATTCACAAGTATACAAAAATGTTTATCATATGCAGCATTACAGTTCTGGGGCTGAACTAATTATGTTCATAACATGTAATTCAAATGATCAAAAAATAAATAAAGAAAAAATCAGAAGTTTAATGTTGAATTTATTGTGATTAGATGAGACATTTATTTCTTTTTTAATATTTATTTTTCAGGAAGAAAAACAGAAAGCATATAAAAAAGAGAAGAGGAAAGATAGAAAAAGAAAAGCTAATGACAGCATTGATGATATAGATCCCGACATGTCTGCTGTTATGGGTTTTTCTGGGTTTGGGGGATCATCCAAAAACAATTGATATTGTTAAAGTTTAGCTTTTTTTATCATGAGATGACATTGTTTTTATTTTCATTTCACAAAATATGTATATAATTATTCCTTTTTTTTAAAAGTATTTGTCAAGTCTCCATGTCTTGAAAATAAACACAAATTAACACATTGCTTTTTTTTTATAATCCATTATAATGCTTTGACTTATAATTGATTTTATCACACAAAAAACAAACATGTTATTTAGAAGACCTGCATTCTAAATAAATTGTATTTAAAGTCCCAAATCTTTCATTATTAACCAAAATTATCAATTTTAAGGGAGCACAGTGGTTTCATAATAATCTTAAAATAATGGGGAAAAAATAAACTAACTCAACTCAAAAATCAATAATTTGACTACCCCTATATTTTAATACTATTAAGGAGAGGAACTTATGAATTGTAGTGTGTTTCTGTCTCAGTGTCTGAGACATTCATATCCTGGAAATAAAAATAGCACTAGAAAATCTGGCTTTTGATAAGGCTGCTTTTTTTTCCTTGTAAGTAGTATCAAACTTACACTGTTTTAAACAAGATTTCTATGGATCTCTGTTTGTTTAAATCAATAGGTTTACATAATTTACATGTAGCTAAGATATGACATGAAATTTCAGCAATTTATATTTTAACATTGAGTTAACAAAAATGACACTGAACAGTTCAACTTTTAAAAACTTAACTAACAAAATCCAAAAATGTCTTCCTCATCAAACAGCATCATCTTAAAATTACTTGGAGTCTGGAATCGACTGCTAGCCAAAAGCCTAAAGAGAAAAAAAAAATTATAGAAATATTTGTAACTTCTATAATCATTTGTTAGACATCCATTACTAATTTATATGTGGCTACATGTGGGAATGTCTGGGTAAGTCACTTAAGTGCATAAAAGATCTAGAAACCTGAAACATTTTTTTTTGTGCTAACTAATTATTTTCACAAGTCTGCATATTTCCCTAAAGAATGCATGTCTACCAAACACAGCCCTTAAGAATGATTTCTACGTAAAATGCTTGACTTCAATTATGGGCATAAAATGTCAAGACATAAATAACTTTCTGGTGAATTGCTATTTGAACAGTAAATAGCAATATGTTTTATTCAAAGATAGAGATAAGGTATCCAAACCATATGTAGGATGATTGCAGATCTTTGGCAAATTTTTTCTGTGAGCTCAGAAATGGAAGGCAGGGACATCAGGATACTATATAGGCTATTTTTAGGCCAAGAGGAACTTGTACAGGTTCGTAAAAGAGGACATTTACATTTCTGGCAGACAAGGCTTAGTCTTCATAACCACATGAAATCTTTCTTGATTTTCAGAATTCCAGAAAATGACTTATAATTAGCTATTAATATTCAAAATTTAAAAAATTGACCAAAAGTACAAGTGTCCTTGAATATGCACATATTTGCCTACACTTTAAAATCATTAATTGTTAAGTAAAAAAAAATGGCTTAAAAAAATTTATTAAATTAATATTTGATTCATTAAAAAAATTGTTTGAAAGAAAAATATTGGAGGTAATTTTTAAGGTACCATGATTTTTACATGTTACATTTTGTGCTGTTGATTTCTGTTTTGAACAAACATTTAAATGTCAAATTCTTGCTAGTTAGACTGGCTTTTCCTAACAATCTGAGCAAGCAGATGCAAAAAAAAAAAGAGAGAGAAAGCCTAATAATATTCTTGGAGAATTTTTTTCAAGTCATGTGATGTACACACCTTCTTCTGGAGGGAGTAGATATGCTGTTCATTCTCTTCGCTTCAGCCTCTTCAAACATGTGGCTGATGACGGAGGTTCTTTTGATCTCTATATCAGTGTCTTCCTGCGGAGTGATTGGGCACATGGTAAATGTATGTATTAACAACATACATTGGCTAAGTTTCAATCTAATATATTTCCAAAGCTGATATCCCATTTAAAGTTCATTTAATGAAAATGGGGCACATTTGAATTTTGTTTACATCATAACAGACTTGAAAGAAACTTAAGTCTGAATGTTTGGATCATATTTTGTTATGTACAAATTGTTCATGTCCTGCAACAATGAATATTGTTAGCATAAATATAGGCCACTTGCCAAAGTTACTGAGAAATTTATTGCTTGGTACATTAAATATTTTTTTTATTAAAAGTCATTGACCAAAATTGCAGATTGATGCTATTAAAACAAAAGTATTTCACAAATTTATAAAGTTTATGTTTTAAAAGGGTATAAGTAATGTATAAGGGATGGCTGTCTGGTCGTGCGGTTTACACGCTGGACTGTCGTTCGGACTTATCGATGGTCCCGGGTTCAAACCCTGCCCGCTCCCATCCCCCGTCGTCCTGCGGGAGGTTTGGACTAGGAAGTAATTATCTTCAACTCTGAAGGAACATCCGAAATAAGTAAAACATTTTACAAACAAACATTTTTATAATAAATTATATAATGCTTAAATAAACTAATTGTTTCATTAAATTTAAAACTTAACTGTATTGTCATGGTAGCTATAAAAGATGCTCTCTGTGGACCCTTCATTGATCGTTGGGGAACTGGTGGCAGAGTTAGGGGACACCTTCACATCCTGATAAGAAAATTTAAAATGAAATTTTTGTTAAAAAATGTACCTATAGGTCAGCAATCTCTCAAACTGGGGTCTGCTTCACTTTTGCAGTTTATGAAGAAACAAGATATATTCCATTCACTGATTTCTTTATGGCAAATTTTTTTTTTTTGTGGTGGCTGTAGACCTTTAAGAAAAACATGTATAAACGTTGAATATTTTTCAATCCGCAAAAGATGGAGAACATCCTGTTGTTTATACTTCTTCTTTATTTAACTTAAACAGTATTCTACAAAAATCAGTTATGAATACTGTCAATTACTAATCAGTCACCAATTCCCTCAATTACTAATCATTTATCAATACTCTTCGGTGGCATAGCTAGGGTGAGGGGGGGTCCAAATTAGAAAATCCCTCCAGTCCCCCACTTGTGGGGGATCCCAAATGAGTGTCCGAAATGTGTTTTTACATTAAATATTACACCATTATCTCATGTCAAGATGTTGAATGTCAAGCCCCCCCCCCCCCAATTCCTAGCTACGCCACTGAAACTTGCTAAACAGTTACCAATGCCAGGGAACAAAAAAAAAGTATAACATAAAATACTTACTGATAAGTTGTTTGGTTTTGATTCTTCAGTCAAATGAAACAACCTTTCAGTCATACATTCTACTTTTTCTTCAGATGTAGAAATATTTTCTTGCTTTGCAGATTGACTATAATTTTCGGTAGAATTTGTTTCAGTTGGTAGCATTTTGCTTTGGAAAATGTTGTCTCTAGACTGAGGTTTTAAGGATTCTCTTCTTAAAGTCATTGAGTGTTTGGTGTTGGCAGAATCTGCTGTGTTATTTGAGCTTTCAGTTTCTAATAAACAATTATTTTTCTCACCTGTGATGTCATATTGATATTTAGTTAGCATTATGTCTTCAGTTACAAAATTGTCATTTTCATGAGAACTGGTTGCATCATCATTGAAGCTCCCAAGATTTTGATCAAAGACTTGTGTAAGACAATTGTCTTTGCGAATCAGCAAGACAGCATTTTCATCATCATCTTCATCATAACTGTTTAAGTTGTCGTTATCATAATCATCAAACAGCTCATCCTCAGACACTGGTGTTTCTTGTTTTGTTTCATCCTTTGAATATGTTCGGTCACAGTACAGACTGGTTTTGCTTTGTACATTCAATTCTGTTGATACTCCATGTCTTTCACCACCTAAAAATGGTTTACTAGATTGTTTGTCTTTTAACTTTTTTAAAGGTGTTCTTTTCCTTTCACATTCTGAAAACTTGTTTTCAAGAAAAGATTGTTTCTCAATGTCCTGAGGCTCCATATTTTTATTTCTTGCTTTTTTAAGAGGGTCAATGTCTATATTGTCATATTCATCAAGATCAACACCCAAATCATACATATTTTCTTGTACTAAAGTAGATTTGCTCCCTTGCTCAGATTTGATTTGGAGACCTGGGCTCCTGCAATAAAATGTTTTTAGATTGGACCATAAAGATTATTCTTAACCTTGATATAACTTTACAATTCAACACAAGCACTTAGGAATTGTAAAATGTAAAAAAAAGTCCCCCGAAATTGAAAATTCCAGTCTTTACCAGGATTCAAACCCTGGACCCCCGTTCAGAAGCCAAGTGCAAAATGTAGTTGTATCATAAATGTATAGAAATGTCTGTAAAAAAATTATTATTTTTTTTTTGTAAACTAAAGCTTAACCAACTAGAGGTAGGACTAACCATGCGAAGTCTATTCTAAATTTAGTATAAGGGCCTCTTTGAGAAAATAGCTATGTACTGGGCTTAAGTAATTGATGCATGGTTTGAATGCACAGCCATTAAATTATTAGCTGTTTCAGCCTAAGGCTCTTAAGCAAAGGAGAAATAATAAATTTCAATTTTTTAATAAATTAATAAAAAATTTCTTGGATTTTTACAAGGAAGATTTTAGTTAATGAAATCTAGCAAAAAGAAGTGGAAAAATTATCTAGATTTTGAGTTGACAGGAGCTGCATACGTATAAAAATACTTTAAAATATCTTAACTAATATTAATAATATATACAGGGTGGGCAATAAGTACTTCAGTTGGGTTACAGTTACTTTATTGTTTCTCCTTAACAATTATGTTTAATTATACATGAAAATTGTTTTTAAGCAGTTGAGAGATTAAATTTTTAATGTGAAATGCTTAATATGTAAATATAATTATGTAGATCTACATCTTAGTAGGCCAAAATCTAAATTTTCAAACATATCAATGTTTGTGTTAATTGTAGCCCTACTTTTGGCCCACCTTGTTATGGCTATATAGAATAGGCCTATATGTGAGTATATATATATATATATATTATAAATCTAGTATTGAAGTCTAACAAAACAAAAAAAGATGGTGCCTAGAATCATTTAAATACCATAATCTTGAAGGTTTAAGCTTTGAATGATCTTTGCCATGAAATTGAAATCCTCTGCCAACACCTTTCGTATTATTTCTAACTGGTTTTATAGATCTAAATTTGCCATTAAAAACATTTGGGGATAAATTTAGATTAAAGGTCGATTCTTGTGAATTGCTAAAATTGTTTGTTCTTTTCTGCTTGTTCGTCTCACTGATCTTTTTCCATTCAGCTCTAAGTCTGGAGTTTATTTGAGACCGACTAAGAAATGGATACTTTGTGGCCATTGAATTTGAGTTGTTCTTAAGAAACATCTTGAAACTTAGAGAATTTTTCATTTTTATTTGTTTTTTTGTCTGAAGTAGACTAGATTATTATTATTTTATTATAGATCTAGAATCTAGTTGACTAGATTTTAAATCTAATAACAATGAATATGGTATAATCTAGTTAATCTTGAATAGATCTAGAATCTAGATCTTATGAAAATCTTGTTCAAGAAAGAGTAAAAGTAAGCAGAAAACGAGTTTTTGTAAACGCGCGCTGCCTAAACCGGAAAAAGAAACAAGAGCTAGAATACTGACCTAGATCATTGGGTTAGACGGTGTCTATTAACAATGAGCTCTAGATTGACAAAATCTGATATGCCGTCCAACGTAACTAAAAATTTAATTTTAAAAATTCTTATATATTCTATATATTTAAAATTTATGTTACTTTTTTTTCCTACAGACAGATAAAATTTGAATATAGATGTCTTAGATAATTTGATCTTCTGCTTTAAAAAAATCGGGTTTACTGTAAATCTATATAATCAGCTCAAAATTGGAATCAGTGAGGTCTGCCCATGTGATTCTACATCCAATAAAAATAAGGCGTTTTTTTTTTTTGTTAAATAATATTGTAAAAATCCAATCAAAGACGTAAAATAGAATTATCATTAGACTATTGAGTCTGTTTAGACAAATTTTCATGTTGAAAACAATACATGGACAATTTATCTTTTCACCGTTTTACTTTGATAACGTGACCTCATACGTCAGAGTGTTGCTAAAACAAGATCTTCAAAATGGACTACGGAAACCGATTGTTTACACCCTTGAACTGCATTCTAGATGAAAGTATTGAAAGATAGTCCTAAAATCTAGATCTAAATAACTAGACTATATACTATATCTACTTTATTTACTTATTGTATTGGTAATCTACATTTATTTGTTACCTCAATTAAATTTGTGGTTGTAAAATCTAGTCAGGCAGTGAATCGCAACGGAAGAATAGCGACTGCTTCAACAGTGAGTGCTTGGCACTGTCACTCACTGTGACCTGTCACTGTGCTGTGTGCCAGTGAACTTGCTTGAGTGAACGGTGAGCGTGATTATTATTATGTTGTGTTGACTGTAATAAAATGTCTAGCGCCGTAAAATAATTTGTAAATTTTTAAAGAATTCTATACTTAACTTTACTAGATCTACAATAAATAACAGTATTAACAGTATACTGTATAGATATAGATAAAGTATAGATTATAATATATCTATGTAGATTATCAATTTGATTATTATTATTAATATTGTTATTTATCTACTCTACTTCTACACTCTAGATTAGATCTCTAGATCTATAACTCATTCTAATGACACTCATTCACTAATGTCTAGGCCTATATTATACTATATTTAGTACATTTATTTCATTGAATAAAAATCAAAACTGTTTGACCAATCTTGATAAAACTTTACATAATTGTTCCTTAGATCATGGGGGAGACTAATGATGTTTAATATCCCTCACACAACCGAATCAGAAACCCCATTAGTAACGTACCATGCTGAGAATTACTCCCTTAGAGCACGGAAGAGGAAGCGGACACACATGGACCAATTATCTCTCTCTCTCATTTCCTTGTCCTGATCATCCCTCATGCAAAACGCGACATTCATAAAGAAAGTGGTTTACTGTTTCATCGTTCTAGATGCAATGGCAGCACTGTGTGTCATAGTTCTCCTTCCACCGTCCAAAGTACGCACCTTTTTCAATGTGCCTCTGGACCAAAAACTTTGCCCCACTCGCATTAAATATTTTAATTCCTACCTATTTTTTATGTAATAATGTAAACTTCTTATAGAGGAGAGTATTTTTTCATGCAACAATCTATCTACAGTTTATTCTCCTTGTCATCAATGACTTTGTATATATTTCAGATACAGCATTTAGTCATGGCATCCAATCAGAGTTTAGACGAAAGTGTGGATTTTGATTTTTTTGAAACTCCTCGTAGTCCGGTGAAAGACTTAAATGATACTTTTGTCAAAGACAGTAAGCCCAATGAAGGGTCAAGCAGTGTTATTTCAAAACCCCCTGTGCAGCCCAAGAGTATCACTTCATTCTCTTCTCATTCAGATAGTAAAACTACAGCAAAGAAGGAAAATGATGTTTTGAGTGAATCAAACTCTGATTCAAGCTCTAGTGACTCAGAAAGTATCAGTAGCGAGTCAGCTAGTAAAGACCTGGATGAATCAAGGAACAGTGTTTCTTCTAAATCTTCAGTTAGTGTTTCCAGTAGATCCACTACTTCCAGCCTATCCTCTGATAAAGATATTTCAGAAGTCAGCAAGAAAAAAGTTCAGAATAGTAAAAAAGGAAAAAAAGATTACTCATCATATAGCTCCGAATCATTTGATGATTCGGATCAGCCTTCTAAACTTACTGCCAAAACAGGAAAACAAAATAAGTCAAAATCTCGGAACTCAGACCAGGATTCAAGCCAAAATTCAGAAGATGAAAAACACAAGAAATCCTCACCCAAATCTAAACCTGATTATGATGATGGGTATAGTACAAGAGGCAGAACAACCAAGAAAGTTCAAAAAAGCAAATCTCAGGCATGGGATGAAGAAAAGAATGAGGCCAAATGGCATGCTGAAGAGAGACCTAAAACTGCAAAAGGTCGAGTCAGAATACCCACAGACAATAAGATACCCAATAAGTCAGATTCAGAGACACTTTCAGACAGTGATATGACAGATGTATCACCTATGGAGTCTCCTAGACATGACAAAGACAGAAAATCTGTTAAGCTCAGAGAAAATGAGATGAGGACTAAGGGTGATGGAGATGGTAGATATGGGAAACGACAATTTGTACCCGTAACTGACATAGATTATGACCCTGATAGGCTTGGTAACCTTGACCTAAGTATCCTTATGAAAGCCGTAGGAGAGCTGGAGAAACAGCAGAGATTAAAAACCAACACCCGTCGTGTCATGTTTGCCCCCATGTCTGTGAACAGAAGTGAGCGGGGCAATTATACCTTTGACGACAATCAAACCAGAGAGATTGAGAGGGAAAACAATCGTTTGCTCAAGGAGATTGTGCGTCAGGTCAACACCAGGGAGCATTCCAGGTCATGTGCTAGAACAATCACTACTCAGAAACTGACCCCTTCTGCTGTGAATAGGGAACGTGATATTAGAAGAATAGAAATGGAAAACTTGGTAAGAACAAATCTCTCTGTCTAGTATACATTTAAATACCTTGTAGAAATCTTCCAGACAGTAAATGTTTTATACTCAGTTGTAGTGTTACAGGCATGTTTTGTTGGTTGATATTGCTTGCTATACTTGTTCTTTAAATTATCAGTTAATTACAGTATTTTACACGTAAGTTCTATTTTACCAACACAACAAAATAAACTAAAGATGTATTCTTGAGCAAAACAGCTCGTGCAATATTAACTGTACTTTATTTATGAAGGGTGATTATCATAGTCAGACTCCATCGTCTACTCTAAACTAGAAGTCATTTCTCTAGTTGTATAGTAACCATGCTTTCTCTACAAATAATAAGCACATACTATTTACTTTATGTGCTCCTATCTCATGTCACTATTTTTACTGTTGGTAACTAAAGTGCAAATGCCTTTATCTAGATTAGTCCTATTTACTTATCCATATTGATAAAATGTTTTTGTTTGAGAATTGTAAGTTTATAGTGAAATGTTTTGTAAAAAAGACTAAAAGTTACTCACTTTGAGTGTTATGTTTCTATTTGACTATCACAGCATACCGATTTGTTTCAAATTTTGCTGATTCACAATGATAACATTGACGTTGATTTTTCTTTTAATAGGTCAACTATTGCCTTTTATCATACATTTAGTTACTGATAAAAATAATGGACAAAAAGCTTAACATTTTGAAAATTAATGTTTCAATTTTAGTTCATCTTAAATTGGTGAAGAATGATGCGCAAATTTATTTAAATGACGTGAAGTAACTTTAGCATAATCTTCTCTTTATGTATTACTGGCGGTGTGTCATGGCTGAGTGGTTAAGTACTTGACTTTGGTACCAATTGGTCCTTGTGAAGATTTTGAATCCACCCCACTCAAACACGTACCTGATATTAGTTAGGGAAAGCGCTAAATTCTGTTAGAAAGGGCAATGTCAAACTTTGATGAAGCCAGATATATGATTTTAAAAAATACATCGATCACAATCAAATCTACAGACTTGCTTGAGAGATAGTTTTGACTATTTGACTTATAATCACTGAGTACTTACAGCATTTTAACAAATATTCTATGAATGCAGATAACTACTGCATTTTTGTTACAGATTCCTTCCTATTCCTGTTCAAGCTATGATCAACTTTTGTAAATGTCACTTTTAGTGCAAGAGGTTATTGGAACTGTGATTTCACATTGCTTAATAAAGGGGGAAGGGGGGAGATGAGGTGGCAGATTGACCTAATATAGAACAGCTTGCTGGCCATATCCAATCTTGTTGCACAAAAACAACTTGCCAGGACATAGTTCTGAGGCAGGGTGCAAGAGAAGATAAAATCCTGGGATCCAACAAAGAAAGAATTTGGACATGTGATGAACTGTATGCTTTAGTTGACAATTTATTTTCATTGCAGTTTTGTCCTGGACTTTATACAGTCAAATAATTTATGAATGTGTCAAGTATGCCAGTTGCTCATGTTATGTTTTATCAAAACCAGTTGAAATGAAATCAAATTGCCACTTTAATTGACTCAAATGGACTCAATGCTTAACCATTTCATTTCCGCAGGCCATTTTGAAGCGTTTGAAGAAAGTGAAGCCCACAAAGAGTATCTCCAGAGAAAATCAGCTTAGAGAGTATGAGACTACAATGCTGCATGGCATCCCCATAGCCGCACTGCATCCAATATCAAGACCTGGTAAACGGAGTGCTTATGATGACTCTGCTAGCTCCATGACCAGTTTTACTAGGTACATGATCCGTTTTATTCTTACCCTATTATCTGATTTCACAATTGTTTGGAAGTTTTCAAGATTTTGAGTTTTTATTTATCAGTACTTAATTTGATTAGAAAAACATTTGAAAAAAACAAAAAATATGGATAAAGTGTGAGTATAAAAAATTAATAACTCCATCTTTTAGTTCTTTAATTTAAAGCTACATAAAAACACTTAAACATTTTTTTCTCACAATGTTTCTTTAAGTTGTTTTATTTAAATATTAACAGGAAACAAACTTAGAAGACTCATGAATTTTCCTTTGATTAATTTCCTTTGAATCATTTTTTTTTGGGGTGGGGGGGGATGTGGGCAGTACATAAAAACTTTACAAAAGAAAATAGAGTTTGAGACTGTTATTGTCAATATTTTCTCTGTGGAAATAGCGTTCACAATCTGATTTTGAAGTTTAAGCCTATTTAGTTAATGTCACAATAATTGTATTTATAATGCTAAACAAAATGTTACTTTTTTTTTTCTAGTGGAGTTTCATCAGTAAGATCCCTTAGCTCTAGACTTAGCAGTCGTCCTGGCAGTGCTGTGAGACGACCAACAAGTGCCAAAAGATATGTCAATGACAGACCCGACTGGTCAGACAGATGGTAGAGTGGATAGAGCCTGTGTGATTTTTGTTCTAACATATATCAATCATGTTGATGGCTTTAATCTTGTCTCCAACATTAATACATTTTGTTTCAAATGGCACAGATTCAACTTTTTATTTATTTTAGTATCAATGAAACGTGCAGTTTAATTTAAAACATTCCACCCAGAGCCCAATTTATCATTCTGTTTTAATTTAGTTTTAACATCATATTGATAGTCTACAAATGTAGGTTACTTTTGTATTCAATTGAAAACAAAATATCCACATAATGAGTGCTTGGGGTTTACTAAGAACTCAATGAAAAACTAAGACCATATAACAGAACTATTGGAAGAAAGAGAAATGTTATAATAAGAAATTGTTGTTAGAATGAAAAGTTATACCTCTTAATATTTAACTTATTTTTCTGTGGTGTTATAAGTGCAAAATATTGACACCATTTCATGTTATTATCAGTCCACACCATTGATCTCATCTTTGCTTGCACATTCTCATTCCTAGTTGGTACATCTATTTCATTTTTATTATTAAAGCATCTCAAAGTCTTCATCTGGATATTTATTATTTGTTCTCATTAATCCGTCCTGACAAGTTTTTATGTTTGAATATTATTTTGTTTAAACTATTGTTCTGCATCTGGTTAAAAAAGATTGAATTTTTTTTTTAAATCTTGAAATATTTGATCTGCAAATTGTGTTTTATCTGTCTGTATAACACTTTCTTTAAATGTATAGTACTGTTGTTTTTCTATAGGTCTATATTCAGTTAATAATTTTGTAAATTTGGTTCAGGGGATCCTAAATTTGTCTGTTATTTACTATTTTAGAAGTGCTGATGGCTATTTTTGTGACTTTTAATTGCACTTTAATACATGTCTCATGATTTTCTATTAATAAAATCTACATTTTCATCTGAAACTGAATATGTCAATAATTAAGTTTTTATGTTTCTGTACGCTTCAAGCAGTTTGATTTTTTTTTTTTTATTTGTTGAATGTAACAATTATAATACATTTCTCTTGGAAATAAAAAATAATTTACAATAGTCTATTTTTCTTTTCTTCCATAGCTATTTTTACAGAACACATTTAAAATCATTATAATGGTGGATGGAGTATTAATTTCCATTCATGGTATCGCTAGTGTACATCAACAAAGCAACTCTTTCATGAGCTTTTCAAAGAAAAGAAATAAATGGCTTGGATTTAATAGTGTGGAAAATGTTCTACCTAAAATTAAAATTCTCCCCTCATCAAGTAGATGTAAATTAACATTAATTATTCTGATGACTTTTTGTAAAAGCTATTAAGTAAGTAAGTAAAGTTCCCCTTTCAGACCTTGTGGTCTATAGGGCAGATGATGTAAAGGTTAACTGATTCTGTGGCCAACGGGTAATGAGGGTGTCATGTGGCCAGCACAACAACCAACCGCCTTTACTTTTCCCCAACTAATGTCAGGTACCCATTAGAGCTGGGTGGACTCAGAGGCGCCAGAAGATGCTTAAATAAAAAATTCCAGGATTCGAAAACTTTGCTCTTAATAACAAATGAAAAACAAATCATGGTTACGCCCATGTATAATCTACCAGTATATAAAATTTGAGTTTATTGGTATAGATCCTGACAGAAACATTAAAAGACAGTAGTCTAAACTAGAATACTGTATCTACTTAGAGGTATGGTATAAAATTTAGTTTGGTGATACAGTTCCAGACTAGTTAGAGGTATGATATAGTTTGGTCCATCTAATGATTGCTTCCTAGAAGAGGTGTGCAAAAGGTTTCTTAATGTCTATTTGTTTATTAACTCTTTACTGAATGTGTTCAAGATATAGATCTCAGACCAAATTTAATTTTTTCGATGATTATAGGTATATTGAAAAATTATAACATTCAAACATTTTCTCCTGAGTGCTAATAATTTTTTCGGCAAAGATCTGTGTCCACCCACCCAGACAGGTGTTTTTTGGCATATCTTTCATGCTACATCAAGCGTAATAAGCTCTGATCCAATTTTTTTTATGGACATGGAGGGCAGGGGTTCTTGGCTACCTTTTGCGCGCCCAAAACTCAGCTCAAGTTGAATTTCAAGAATTTCTGGTCTACATTGAGCTTCAAACTTGAGCCTCCTTTTAAGTAGCTTATGTCACACATTACAATAAATACCCTTACTCAGGAAGTCCTTCTCTAATTACTCATTTAATAATTAAAAAAAAAAAAAGCCAACATTAGCTACACTGCAAAAATAACTCTATAGTATGCCATGTAATCTCAAGATTCATGGTGTGTATAGTACCATATATCTTCTAGGTTTGAATTATAAGTTATCTCAACATTTAAAATAAAATTTCAATAAAATTTGAAAACTCAAAGGCATAATCAGATTTACAGTCACTTTAATTTAATATAATTTATTTTATAACATGTAAAAAAAAATGTCATTAATACATTACATTTCTTTGTCTACAATACTGGTACCTCTTTATGAGAGTTTAAAGCACATACATATAATAGCAATTTACTTATTTTTATTCTCTGCCAGCTCACTCTTATTGTAAAAAATAATCTCTCAATTAGTAAAATATATCCAGAATTGAGCTTGACTTTTTAATTACTGATAGAGTTAAGACTATGCAGTTGACAGTATCACAGTTCCAACTCCTCTTGAAAATAAGTGCATGCGCCAACATCACAAAATGGAAGAACTCATTTATTAATTAATACAAAGCTCATTATCAGGACTTTTCTTGGTCGGATTTTTTGCTAGGCTTGATTTGCTTGTCTTTAGGCACTTTCTTAGACTGGGCAGATTTTTCTTTGTGATCTGTTTTGTTCTCAATTGTTACTGTTTTAGATTCAACGACATGCCATGTGGATCCATTGGCGTTATCCTGGACACAATAGAATTAAAATAATGGTTATTTAATATCAATTTAATAATGCTAACATGAAATGATATATTTAACAAATGAAATGCTACATATTATTAAGACCTTTATAAAAGCAAATAATTTATGAGTGAAAAAAAGTATGATGTAGCATTAGAAAAATAATAAATATATTATTATTATATATTATAAATTTATGTTACTATGTCAAAAAAACAAAAACAAGTTTTAATAATAAAAAAAAGGTTTGTGTTACACATAAAAATTTAGGAACTCAAAGTCAGCCCTTGTAAGTCCTACTAACACACTTCTAAACATTTGGCAGATTAAACATGTAATAATGCCTTTTAGTAATCAAAATGTTTATATAAATATATATGTATAGGAGTGGTGGCTGAGTGGTTAAGCACTTGGCTTCTGAACCTGGGAACCTGGATTCAAATATCAGTGAAGACTGGGATTTTGAATTTCTGGATTTTTAGGGCACCACTGAGTCCAACAAACTTGAATGGGTACCGGACTTTAGTTGGGGAAAGCAAAGGCAGTTGGTTGTTGTGCTGGCCACATCACACCCTTTTCATTAACCGTTGGCCAAAGAAAACAGATGAGCTTAACATCATATGCCCTAGAGATTGCAAGGTGTGAAAGGGAAACTTTACTTTATAGAATATGTATTATTGGATTTCAAAATCTAAGGTGCAGACTTTGATAATACTAAGTAGTCACTGTATGATGACTAAGTAGTCATTGCATGATGACTAAGTAGTCACCACATGAAGACTTACCATTTTATTACTTTCATATCTCAAATGCCAAAACATTTTTGGTTACATATTCTATTTCCCCTTTTGTTGTATTACTAAAACTAAACAGAATCTTTAAGAAATGTTTTTTGAGACAGTAACAACAGTTTGCATACTTAATGAGGGTTGTTTTCCAGAATGTCATAAGTAGAGGTTATCATGGCACTTATTTTTTGTTTATTACAGTAATAGTGAAATCATATTTCCAATAGCCCTTAAAGTTTTTCTAATGGAAAAAGTGAAAGCCCAAAAAAAGTTTGCATATTTCATTTAAAAAAACAAATAGGTTTGGCTTACAAGAGACCAAAAGAAGCCGTTGCTCTTTTAAAAGCTCAGTACAGTAAAATAGTTTTTCAAATAATGTTTTTTAGTTTTGAGATGCATACGTGACAGCGAAAAACCATTAGAAGCTTTTCCCTATCTTGTCGTCATTACAAATATTTGGCTATTTCTCAAAAGAAGTATAAGACCTTACTTATATGTTCATTGGTTCATTCAATACACAAAACAAACAAGTATAAGCTTTGTCTGTTTAATGTATGTTCATTGGTTCATTCAATACACAAACAAACAAGTATAAGCTTTGTCTGTTTCATGTATTTGTTACCATTGATGTTACAAACCAATTCAACCAGCCAATTTTCCATTATGGATCAATAAATAATAAAAAAATATAGCTCAAAGAAGCTGGCCAGTATATTGTCATCTAACCCTCTTATGCAGAGGTCACAAAAGGGAAATACTTTTGGTGCAGCATATTATACTTTTTTTTTGTCAAATGTTCATTTGCACAAAGGTTGCTTATCTCTGATTTAAATCTTAGTAGATGAACTCCTTTAGATCACTTCCCATTTAAGTCATAAAAGACTAATAAAAAAAATGTGGTTTAAATATCACATTGACTTGAGCGCAGAACTTTTGTTTTTTGTTACCTGTAATTGAACATGGGAGTTAGTCAAAAGATCTTTTCTCATTTGGTCTGTCATTGACCATAAAGGCTTGTAGAGAGATTTCATTAGTTCTAAGGCTTTGTCTTCTGGGATATTAAGTTTACCTAAAGAAAATTTTCATAAGATCAGTCAGTCACATTATACATGAAAATTTGATAACATTAATTCTAAAAAAAAACAACAACTGTGTTTTATGTTTGTACATGATGCGTGAGTTGTGCTTGCAGAGCCTGTAGATGACTTTGTGCAGTATCTGAAGCATACATGAGATTAACATACCACAAATACGTTTGCTGTGTGTTTAACTGGAAGTGGAAATTATTTGTGTTGTGTCAGTTCAGAGCTGGTGTATAGATTTGGTTGTTGTCATTGAATATGGATGAATCAAAACGCATTTGAATTACAGCCCATAAAGAAATCGTATCTTATGGTACATTTAAAATGATTTAGGGAGCATGGTGGCTTAGTGGTGAAATGCTTGTCTTCCAAACATAGTGGATCAATCTCGATGAAGACTAGAATTACGAACTTCAGGATGTTTAGGACATCCCTGTGTACACTCAACTCTAATGGGTACCTGACATTAGATGGAGAAAGTAAAGACAGTTGGGTGTTATGCTGGTAAAATGACACCCTCATTAACAGTCAACAACAGAAACAGATAACCTTTACACCATCTGCCATATATCTCAAGGTTTGAAAGGTTGTTTTTTTTTTGGTCAAATGAAAAAAAGAAATAGAAAATTTTACACACCAGCTGTTTCAATCATGAATGGTTTGTTTTTGGCAAAGTCTCTCAACATATTTCTAGCAGTGACCACAGACTCAACAGCTTGATGGAACTGTAACTGTGAGGCACTTGAATCTTGACCAGCCTAAAAGGAAATCAGGGAAATGAATTTTCAGTGGGTTTTTCTTTACTGAACTTTACACATGTAAGATTAAGACTGCTTTATTGAGCCTTATTGAAAATTTGTTGTGATGACTTGTGATTACAAGGACTCTAATTTTTCAATTATAAAACAAGTAAAATTCACAAAATAGTGTCAAGAAAATGTGAGTTTATTAAACTGTTTGTACTCTGAGCACTTACATGAGCTTTGTCTAACATTTCCAAGCCTAGCATTTGCAGTAAGTTCCTTATAAATACTGTTGCTGATACTAAAGCCCCATAACCATGTACTGTTGCGCCCTAAAATAAAAATGTTAAAAACAATGATTGGAACATATATAAACCTGTTAAAAATAACAAAATTGTATTTAAAAAAAAGGAAGTGTTACAATTATATTAAAAGTATCAACAGCTCTTATTATCATTTTGTTTATACGAAAATGAGGCTAACTTTATCAAGTGAGTTAAATGAGTTAAATGATCAAAAGGGCTGGTAGAGATATAGCTGCAGCAATAACCCACTGAGCAACGTGATTTACCAAACAACATTTCAGCTAGGTAAATTACAAAGCAACTTAAAGATGAGAAAAAGAAAAAGCATTATTGCACAGATGATAAGCATAGATAAAACATAATCTACCTCCTGGCTGCTAGTATAGATAAAACATAATCTACCTCCTGGCTGCTAGTATAGATAAAACATAATCTACCTCCTGGCTGCTAGTATAGATAAAACATAATCTACCTCCTGGCTGATAGTATAGATAAAACATAATCTACCTCCTGGCTGCTAGTATAGATAAAACAAATCTACCTCCTGGCTGCTAGTATAGATAAAACATAATCTACCTCCTGGCTGCTAGTATAGATAAAACATAATCTACCTCCTGGCTGATAGTATAGATAAAACATAATCTACCTCCTGGCTGCTAGTATAGATAAAACAAATCTACCTCCTGGCTGCTAGTATAGATAAAACAAATCTACCTCCTGGCTGCTAGTATAGATAAAACAAATCTACCTCCTGGCTGCTAGTATAGATAAAACAAATCTACCTCCTGGCTGCTAGTATAGATAAAACATAATCTACCTCCTGGCTGCTAGTATATATAAAACATAATCTACCTCCTGGCTGCAAGTATAGATAAAATAAATCTACCTCCTGGCTGCTAGTATAGATAAAACATAATCTACCTCCTGGCTGCTAGTATAGATAAAACAAATCTACCTCCTGGCTGCTAGTATAGATAAAACATAATCTACCTCCTGGCTGCTAGTATAGATAAACAAATCTACCTCCTGGTTGCTAGTATAGATAAACAACTCTACCTCCTGGTTGCTAGTATAGATAAAATATAATCTACCTCCTGGCTGATGGACGCTGTGCTCTCACCCAAGTATTGGTTGATGAACTTGATAAAACGCATTAAATGGGCCAAAGCTTGAGGTGTGTTAAAGTCATCAGCTAGAGACTGTTTTATTAGCGCCTTGGTGGACTGTAGTCTGACAAAAACAAACAAAAAAGTAAAGCATGAGTAACAGCACAGATCACAGTGGAGCATTGGATGTAACTTTTATTTAATATTTTCATCATATACGTGTAACAAAATGTCAATATCAATATCTAGAACAGATGATCCATTTGACAAAATTTCACGGCTTCAGGTGCTTGAAAAATGGCAGAATTAATTTGTGTAAAAAAAAAGTATTATACACAAAGGAAATAGTGTGTGAAAATAATCCTCTTTATTGTGTCCCATTTGAAGTTGACTTATTATCACACAGACTACAGGATATGCAAGAATAGGTCACAGCTTTAAGTGAAGTAGGAAAAAGAGTGGCCTCAAAATAAACCACCAAAAAACAAAAGTACTTTAAGTTAACAATAAACAAATTGGAGACATAGAACTGGATTCTCAAGCCATAGACCAACTAGATAGTTTTATATACCTTGGGAGTGTAGTCAGTGTATCAGGTGGAACAGATGAAGACAGAAGACATTAAATAAATCTAGCACATCAGACATTTACACACCTAAAACCAACCTGGACATCTCTAACAAGACTAAAATAAGAATCTTTAACTCTATTAACTCTAATATCAAGGCGGTCCTACTGTATGGTTCTGAAACATGAAGAACAACTAAAGCAACAACGAAAAAAAGTACAGACCTTTATCAACAGATGTCTGTGAAATATCTTAAAAATACACAATTATAATTCTGTTTTGACCAATCATAGCAGATTTTATGCTTATTTTTCTAATGTATCTCTAATCAGGCTCTCTGCAAACACTGTAGACACAATATAAACAATTGAAGAACTTGACTGTGGACTTAATGTACCAGACTGGCTTTGCTGTGCTGAACTGTTCCAGACCGAATCATCGTGACTCTGACACTCTCTCTCCTTTTTATAGGGCTCTGAAGGCTTTCCCAAAAATCACGAAAAATTACAAGTTCTCTCTACACGATCTGATAACCATATCACGGGTGATTTCATACCAGCACACTGCACTGTTGGCCCATTCATCATCCCTTAACACTAATGACCACTAGCAACACAATGACGTGTTTCACATGTGTCAACTGAGAGCAAACAAGGTTAACACTACCAGTTTCACCACTATAGTTATAACACTACTTATTCTATAAATAGGCTGTAGATCTATATGAAAAAAACTAATGAATTATTAATCGAAGAAGCAAGAATCAATCACAAGTTTTATGGTTGTAAACTGTTACTTACTTTTCATATAATTCTGCTTCTGAAATCTTCGAGCACTGTAACTGGTCTTTCACCACCAAATCACAACGATTCAGTAAACTGTGGAGAGTGCTTAGAATAGACACAGCCTTCTCCATACGTTCATTATTGAACTCAAGCTCTGTGGATAGATTATTACTATATATTATTTGCAATATATTATATATATATTTAATATTCTAAGATAAGGCACAACTATTTTATTTTAAAAACTTTAATGAATATTAACAGCCTCTAGATGAGAGTTCTACTTACTTCTCCTATAGTGAGTTAACAAGCAAAGCATGCGGAATTGATTGGATGTGTATTTGTCCAACAGCTCTGGTATAGATATAACATTTTTCAGTGACTTTGACATTTTGTCATCCTGTCCTGACAAATATAAATGGCCTACCAACAAAAAATAAAATATTTTATTATTTATTAAAAAGAGATATATGTAATTACAATAACATAAACACAAAGAAATTTTGTAACAAATGAAACAGGCATTTTTGATGAGCTCACAAGTTGTTTTTCTAAACTACAAATCGAATCAATTTATTTTGTAAAATTGTGTCATTCTTTGTCTCAGAAACTCAGCAGAAGAATAGAATCATGAGCTTTACCTGATAAAGATGTTTCTTTTTCTTAATATATTCTAAAGAATTGTTTCCATTGTTGGTATCAAATAAAATTTATAATTTGTTTATTAATTTATTATTAATTAATTAATAGACTATTTGGTTACTTTTTTTTTATTGGTTAATATAGAGGCACTAAAGGATACTTTTAAATAAAAGAACATAGAGATGTGTTATACATTTGCTGACACTTGCCATAACTTAACTCTTTCTCTCCGTAATTATTTACCACATTCTGGTGGAATCAACGTTGGTATCGTCAGTTAGGAGAGAAAGAGTTAATGCACAAGCAACACAAATACTTTTCAATTTAGGCAATAATTAAATTATAACACTTCACTGTTTCAATCTCTTGTAACAATTTAGTAATGAAATCTTTTAAATGTAGAGAGTAGATTCCTATGACATTACTTATAGTGACAAGATATTCAAACTCAGACCATCAGGTCATTAAATCTTAAGTACGGACCACATGAACAACCATTCACTGGCTGTGACACAGACACAAAATAACTTCTTCTTTCTATAAATATGCATAAACTGCCAGCTCCCTAATCTGGTGTAAGCAATCAATTTATAATAGGATTTATACATGTACAAAGAAAAATGAAAATTCAAATAAAAAGAGACATTGATGTGCAGAGAAAAATGACAATTCAAATAAAAAGAGACTTTTATGTAGAGACATATATGTAGAGACATACATGTGCAGAGAAAAATGACAATTCAAATAAAAAGAGACATACATGTACAGAGAAAAATGACAATTCAAATAAAAAGAGACATACATGTACAGAGAAAAATGACTATTCAAATAAAAAAGAGATATACATGTACAGACAAAAATAACTATTCAAATAAAAAGAGACTTTGATGTACAGAGAAACATGACTATTCAAATAAAAAAGAGATATACATGTACAGACAAAAATGACTATTCAAATAAAAAGAGACATTGATGTACAGAGAAACATGACTATTCAAATAAAAAAGAGATATACATGTACAGACAAAAATGACTATTCAAATAAAAAGAGACTTTGATGTACAGAGAAACATGACTATTCAAATAAAAAAGAGATATACATGTACAGACAAAAATGACTATTCAAATAAAAAGAGACATTGATGTACAGAGAAACATGACTATTCAAATAAAAAAGAGATATACATGTACAGACAAAAATGACTATTCAAATAAAAAGAGACTTTGATGTACAGAGAAACATGACTATTCAAATAAAAAAGAGATATACATGTACAGACAAAAATGACTATTCAAATAAAAAGAGACTTTGATGTACAGAGAAACATCACTATTCAATTAAAAAGAGACATACATGTACAGAGAAAAATGATAAATAAAAAAGAGCCATAGATGTAAGACAGATGTTATATTAGGGTCAACAATTTATAATCTAAGGATCTTTTTCTTCTTCTTCATTCTCATTTTACATGTCGGAGGGTTCAGATCAGTAATCCTATATCTGAGATGAACTGCGCAGTGGTTTCCAGATTAGGAGGTTTTCCATATAGTTTTTGTTCTATAGGAAGGTTTTGGGGCCAGAATCTTGTTCGAACCTCTTGATATAATATGCAGCTTTGAAGGACGTGGTCAGCATTCTCTGGTGATGCTCAACAAGGCGTCGATTGTCCCGGCTTTAAGCTTTCGGAACATATGCTGTCTCATTCTGTTGTTTCGGTTCTGCGCCGAAAATTTATGCGTTGGTCATTTCGAGATAGCTTATAATAGGCATCCTTTTTCTTGTAATTGGGATGTGAGCTGGTCCAATTCTCATTTATTCTACTCTCTATTATTTTCATCATTTCTTCTGGGTAGAGAGGGATCTAAGAATCTGAAGCTGACTAGCTTTATCTAAGTAGTCTGACTACAAACAGTGTTGCTTGAAGAATAGCTACTAGGACAACAAAAATGGAGTGATCTGGTTCATCTCTAGATTCATTAAATAGGAAAATATCTGAACCCACTGTTTTGGAACACCCTAAAGCGTCTCAACAGAGACCTAAAAACTTATGGAGCCAAGTGAAAGGGTTAATGGGCAAAGCTCAATAGATGAGGAAATAGAAACAAACCTGTATGTATCCAATAGTTCACCCACTGAGTGTTGCCGTAGTAACCACATGACTGGGCTAATTCATTTTCATGATGTGGGAAAAGAAGGTCCTCCCCTCCAGAGTGAATGTCAAAGTTAGAACCAAATATACCACTGAAGAAAAAAGTATAAATAAACTTTTTAAAGTATGTTTCACACTATAACAAAGTTCATCTTCTTACGACTTGGAATGGGACAGGTTTATTTTTCAAAATTTCATTTATTATTGAAATCTAGTTGTATGACATATACCAATTTAGATTCTTTTGAATCAATTAAAAAAGGCATGCAAAAAAAATAATAATCAAATCTGTTCATAAGATGTTAACATATTCAAGAGCCGTCAAGATGTTTCTTTATTTCAATTATTTTCCAATTAGTTCAAGTTCAAATATATTTAGATAACTTAACAAATCAAATTCATATATTTTTTCAGCATTATGTGAGCAAAAGTTGTTTTGTTTTTTTACTTCTGATTTCCATGTTAATGAATTCTTTGTTTCTTATCATTGATTTATTTATAAACTTCTTCTTCATTCTCATTTTTCATGTCAGAGGGTTCAGATCAGTAATCTTATATCTGAGATGAACTGTGCAGTGGTTTTCAGATCAGCCAGTTCTCAGTATAGTTTTTATTCTATAGGGAGGGTTTTAGAGCCACAGTCTTGTTAGGGCCTCTTGATATAGTATGCATCTTTGAAGGATATGGTCAGCATTCTCAGGTGATGCTCTCTCCACAAGGGCAAGTTTCGCCAGTCCTGACTTTTAGCTTCTGGAACATATGTTGTCTTATTGTGTTGTGTCTGGTTATGAGTCGAAAAATATAGTGAGTCTGAGTTTGTTATTGTATTTACCTCACTGTTGAATATATATTATTAGAAAAACTATAGCCCATTTAAACATTTAATTTTTTAGTCAATTTGTAACAAATTGAAATGTTTTAGTAATCAAGTTTGAATTCAAAATGATATATATATAAAATGTACTGAGTACCTGGCCATAGCAGAACATTCTATATGCCAGCCTGGCCTTCCTTTTCCCCAAGGTGATTCCCAAAAAGGTTCTTTAGGCTTGCAAGCTTTCCAAAGTGCAAAATCTTGGTTGCTTTTTTTCCCACTTTCATTATCTGTATAATTGATTCAAATTTAAAGCATGGAGTTTTCTGCAAGATTTTAATTAGCAACCAAAATAATTACTCGCATGGAATATTGTCCAAATAAATATTTGACATGAAATAGTGGCCTAACAAATTATAGAATAAAACTAAGGATTGAATAAGTCACTGACATTAACTATTGAACACTTAGATTACTTACTCAGACTATCTGACTCATCTTGAACCAGCATGCTACTTAATAATTGATTTTTTTTATAACTATAATGGACTGTAAGTTCATAATTATCCTGATTTTTATTGTACATTAAAAACAAACAAAATTCCTTTTTGCTCCATGATTGTTGAATTTCATAACAATCAAACTATACTTAAAGATTTTTTCAAATGCATATTTTGCTAGATGTTTGATTACATAAAAATGTATTCTTTGAAGTGCTTCAAGGAAAATAAAAACAATATCATTAGAGTTAAGCAAGGAACTACTGTTTTGTCTTTTCATGTTCCCACTGAAGGTTAACCCCCATCATACAAGAATTGTATACCATAACAATCATATGAATGCCATAATAGAAATGTCATCACTTGCCTGGACCTTGATCAGGATGACTGGCAAAGACTCCATGTTTACCATATTGCTTGACATCAAAATATACACTGCCTGAAGGTATGAAACAAATAATAAATTTTGTAAGCCACAAATGGTGTTAAGAAAAGGAACTGTCAGACCCAAACATACATTAAAGAAAAAAAAAATAATGGTTTGCTTATTTTTCAGCAATACTGAATTATCTACTGGTTTGTATATTTTTGACCATATTTCATAACTTGTTTGCCAATCTTTCCAATGTATTGGTTAATATATATTCCTTACCCTACTTTTCCTCATACACCCATTCCCAATAATATACTTGAAATTTACCATCTGCTGTTCTGTAGGCTAGACCTTTCTTCTCTAAAGTTTTGATAAACTGAATGATTGGATCAATGTGCTGCGTAACTCGTTTGATGAAAGTTGGTGGGATAACACCTAGTTTTCTCATACTGGTGAAAAATTCTTCTTCGTACAACTTGGTTATTGTGTCCATGCTATGTCCGGTCTGAGAAAGAAAAACAAACAAGTAAATCCTAGGCTTCAAACCATATATTTCTGTAACTTCAAAAGTTGACAATGTCTTTTTTACCAAATTACCCTATTGTTCACAAGGCTGGAGTAGTTTAAGCTTGATAACATACCAGGAGAGGGTTTAGTTGTCTAATTCCCAATACATCAGCCTATAGAGTCATGGGGATTACATTCTTTAATACTGACAGTTAATTTATACAGAAAAGGTAAAGTAAAGTTCCCCTTTCAGACCTTGTGATCTATATGGCTGATGATGTTAAGGTCATCTGTTTCTGTGGCCCAAGGTTAACAAGGGTGTCATGTGGCCAGCACAATGACCAACCGCCTTTACTTTCCCCAACTAATGTCAAGTACCCATTAGAACTGGGCGGGAGAAGCAAAGATCCCCTAAGTAAAAATCCCAGTCTTCACCAGGATTCAAACCAGGGACCCCCGCACCAGTACTTACCAAAATTGAATTTAATTACAGCAGTCTAGAAAGTGCTTTCATAAGCTTAAGACTGGTATTTGGAGAAACTACTGTGCCTGTTCATATTACACATATATTCAGTTTTAACTATATTAAGCTGCTTTTACTAATTTATTGCTTGTGTTCCAAAATATCATTTGACTATAAAACTGCATCGTCCTCAAGTGGGGACAAACAAGCAGCTCATTATGACAATCCATTAAAATGTTAACTAGTAAATTATTTTTTAAAAAAATTGAAACTCAAGTAAGGGGAGCTAACTTTGTAACATACCTCAATGGATCTGTGGATAATTTTGTCATCAATGTCGGTGACGCCCATGACCAACACAATCTCAATGTCAAAAGCATCAGACAAGATTCTTCTAATGATGTCCAAACGAATGTAGGAGCTTGCATGTCCAATGTGTGATGTGTCATATACTGTGGGTCCACAGGCATACCTGAATATGAGAATAACAAACCAGACAAATTGAAATGATCCAATATGTTTTACACTAATCCAGAGTGTTGAGCAGTACACATGTTTATAGTAATATCAATTAAATTTATAATGGGATATTTTATCAGGAGATAATACCCTATCTTTACAGTCCTCAAAGAATGTTCCTTTAAAAGATATGTAACTTCACAAAGAAGTTACCCAATAAGAGATAAGTATACACATTCTTACTTTCCTCAATGAATGTACCCTACAAAGGATAAATATACACATCCTCAAAGTTGATTTTAATTTCCTAGTCTACACCAGCTTTCCAACAAAGGACCTTCAGCTCAGTAGTCAAGCACTTTACCACAAACCTATATCAAACTTCAGATATCTTAGCCAGTTGATTTGATTTGATTTGTTGATTTGAGGCACATCGGCACAATTTAGGCCATGTCGTGCCTGCAGTCCCTCAAGGACCACTCTCTCTCCAAACAACAAGGGCCAGATTCTATACAGTCATATAATTAAAATCAAGGTCTATTCACAGTTAAAATAGTAAAGGTAGTAAAAATTTAAATATTTGGTAAAAAATCTAATGTAAATAGTGCATGTTCACAAATTCAGAAATCAGATCTTCGTAGATAGCCCCACTTCCCGAATAAAGCCCAGTACCTTCCCAGGGTCGACATTATTAAATAGTGTTTTTAGATTAGTGGCTCTAAAATATTTCGCCCTGACATCCTGGTATCTGGGGCAATCAACGAGGATATGTTCCACGGTGAGGCGAGAGTCACAGTACTCGCAAAGTGGGGGCTCCTCTCTCTTCAGTACAAAAGAGTGCGTGATGTAGGTGTGGCCAATCCTAAGTCTGGACATGGTTGTGCTACCACGCCTTGTCAGACCCTTAGATGTGGGCCGCCACCTGACATCCGCCACAATCTGCCTGAGTTTACTGTGAGTCTCAGCCTCCCATCGGTTCTGCCACTCTCGATAGGTAGCAGAGGCAATACTTTGTCTCAGGTCCGAGTAGGGAATTTGTGTTCCTGACACCGCATGATTTAGGGCTCTCTTTGCTTCTCTGTCTGCGGCTTCGTTTCCCTCAATGCCAACATGGGAGGGGACCCAGATGAAGGTGACATCCCTACGGTCGGCTGTTATTTGGTCCAACAGCTTCAGGCTCTTATGTACCAATGGGATGTCAGTCTTCATCCGCCCCAAAGCTTGCAATGCAGATTTGGAGTCGGAGCAGATTATAAATTTACTCCTTTCTGATGCTTTTACGGCCATAAGTGCAAGCAATATTGCGTGCAATTCGGCCGTAAAGATGGAGCAGCCATCAGGGAGTCTACGGGAGATTGTTTTGTTCCGAAAGGAGCAGGCACACGCGACCTTTCCCTCCATTTTGGATCCGTCTGTGTAGATGGTGCCACAATCTCCGTAGCTCTCCTGCAGTTCCCTAAAGTGGACTTGTAGTATGCTTGGGTCTGTATTTTCTTTTTTGAAATTAAGGAGGGATAAATTTAATTTGGGTTTATTCATTAGCCAAGGAGGATTCTGAGGGGTTTCTATTTTAGAGATTTGGTCAATGGGTGGGGTTAAATTTTGGATGGGTTCTCTCATTCGAAGGCCCAACGGCTGTATGACGTTAGGCCTTCGATTGTATAGTTCTACCTCTGTGGGGTTAAATATGGAGTCAAAAGCAGGGTTCGTGGGGTTGGATTTTAGCTTGACTATATACTGCATTGCAAGCTTTTTCATTCTTATATCCATGGGGAGTTCTCCAGCCTCCACATGGAGACTTGGGATAGGTGATGTACGAAACGCGCCGAGACAGAGACGCAGGGCAGCATTTTGTATTGGTTCCAGTATTTTTAGGTACGACTTCCTTGCTGCTCCATATATTATGGATCCGTAGTCTAGCTTAGATCGAATTAGACTCCGATAGAGCAGCAGCAAGGTATCTCTGTCAGCTCCCCAGTCCGTATGGCTGAGTACTCTTAGTATGTTTAATGACTTTTGGCATTTCTTCTTAAGTTCCTTAATGTGGGGGAGAAAATTAAATTTGGAATCTAAGGTGAGGCCTAAAAATTTTGTAGTTTTCACGACAGGGATCTTCTTTTGGTGTATAAATAGTTCAGGGTCTGGGTGGAGTCCCCTTAGATTACAAAAATGCATACTAACTGTTTTGGAGTCTGAGAATTTGAAGCCATTATAGTTTGCCCAACCCTGAATTTTGTTTAAACATAACTGTAATTTTCTTTCTAAGGTGTTCATGTTTTTCCCATAAGTAAGAATGACAAAGTCATCAACATACAAAGAGCACTCTATGCCAGGGGACAGCGCATTTATGATGCTATTTATTTTAATGTTGAACAGGGTGACTGACAGAATGCTGCCCTGGGGTACACCCATTTCCTGGTCATGAGTGTCAGAAGCGGAGTTGCCCACTCGAACCTGAAATTTTCGATCTTTCAGAAATTCCTCCACAAAACGGGGGAGGTGTCCCTTAAGCCCCATAAGCGCCAGGTCACGTAGAATGCCATGTTTCCAGGTTGTGTCGTAGGCCTTTTCTATATCGAAGAATACAGCTACTAGATGTTCTCTTCTGAGTAATGCATTTCTAATATAAGCTTCCAGCCTTACCAGGTGGTCAGTTGTTGTCCGCCCCTGCCGGAATCCGCACTGGTAGTTTGAGATCACTTTATTCCTTTCCAGGTACCAGACCAGCCTACTGTTAATCATTCTTTCCATGGTTTTGCAGATGCAGCTTGTTAGTGCTATTGGTCGATAGTTAGCTGGGTCAGAGCCGTCTCTTCCCGGTTTAGGTATCGGTATAACTGTGGCTTTCCTCCAGCTGTTTGGGAAAGCGCCTGTTTGCCACACACAGTTATAGACCCCTAGCAGGACTGCCAATGAGGGTTCGGGAAGGTGCTTGAGGAACTGGTAATGGATTTCGTCTTCTCCAGGCGCTGTGTCATGTGACTTGTCCAGCGATTCCCTCAGTTCCTCAAGCGAGAACGGTTTGTTGTAGTCTTCATTGTTCTCTGACCTGAAATCAATGGGGTGTCTTTCCTCCCTGGTTTTGACTTTTTGGAACTCTGGCGTGTAGTGTGCAGTGGATGATTTTTCTGCTATTGAGGATGCCAGGCAGTCAGCTATTTCTCTGGGGGACGTGACAGTTCGTCCTTGGTTTTTCAAATGCCCTATTGCATTTGATTCTTTCCCTTTGATTCGCCTTACTGCCTTCCAAACCGCTCTAGCAGAAGTTTTGGCATCCAGACTGCCGACAAAACTTCTCCAGGAATTCCTTTTGGCTGACCGTATGGTTTGTCTAGCCTTTGCTCTAGCTATTCTGAATAGCTTTAGGTTTTCCTGGGAAGGATTCTTTATAAATGCAGCCAGTTGTTTTTTCCTATCACCAATAGCACTTTTGCAAGCTGTATCAAACCATGGTTTGCTAGGCCGTTTTGGATTTGCAGAGGTTAGGGGTACAACTTTCCTGGCTATACTTAGTAGCTTGCTAGCAAAGGTATCAGCTGGGTTCTGTTCATGGAGGATATTTTCTGTGATATCCTCAGAGCATCTTTTTTGGAATTGTTCCCAATCGGCCTTATTCAGTTTCCACCGCTGAGGTCGTCCCAATGAAGGGAGATTGTTAGTAATGATGATTGGGAAGTGATCACTTCCCCGTAGATCATTGCTAACTGACCATTTAAAATCGTCCAGAAGTCCGGGGACGCATACGGTGAGGTCAATGCATGTGAATGATCCAGTTCCTGGGTGCAAGTAGGTCGGTGATGCATCATTAAGTATGCATAAATCATGTTGGAGGAAGATATCCTCCAGCATACGACCTCTTGTGTAGGTATTGTTGGATCCCCACATGGTGTTATGGGCATTGAAATCCCCAAGGATTAAATAAGGCCGGGGGAGTTGTTTCAATAGGTCCTCCATGTCTGTTCGGTTTAATGGAGCGCCTGGTGGTAGATACAGGCTGCAGCAAGTGATAACCTTGTGAAGCGTTATCCTAGCTGCTACGGCCTGTAGTGTGGTCTGTAGTTCTACCCTCTCATGGGGGATGCTATCCTTCACAAGGATACAGACTCCACCTGATGCTCTCTCTGCATCCTCAACATTCTTGGTGTAAGCACGGTAGCTTCGGAAGCTGATGCAATCTTTCAGAAATGTTTCCTGTAAGCAGACAGCTACAGGAGTCTCAGAGTCCATCAGTAGCTGCATTTCCTCGTAATTGGCCTTGAGGCCTCTACAATTCCACTGTACAATTCTGGAATCCATGGCTTATTCTAGATGACCTACTAGGAGCTATTTGGCCTTGGGAGGCCCCCGGAGGGGTTTCCCTTTATTCCAGTGACCTTGGTATTTTTATTCTTGGGTTTGGATGGAGAGGAGGACAACCCCCTTTTGGGGGAAGTCTTTCTCTCTGGAGAGGGGAGATCCCTCTGGTTAGAGCGGAGGTTATTTCCTCCTCTCTCACCTCGGGCATCCTCTCCGCTTTGATTTCTCCCCTTAGGGAGTTGGTCAACCTCTAACTCGGTAGAGGTTGGGGTGTCTGGCTGGGTTCTCTGAGGAGAACCTGTGTCAGACATGATGTCTCCGGGTTCTCCCGGAGTATTGGTTTTGACATGCTGCTCGGTCTCCATGCTCTCATCAGCGAGCACAGAGAGCCTGTTCTTTAGCATGACAACAGGGCTTTCTTGTTTCTTCAGAGGTGTGTTCTTTGGCGGTGTTTTCTTCTGAGTTGGGGGAGGAGGAGGGGGTGGTGGGGTCAATGTGTCCGTCTGTGTGGCTATGGATCTTCCTTTCTTAGCAACAGCCTGGGCGTAGGTCTTTGTCAAGCCGAATTGGCCCTTGGGTAGGGCCAGTACAGCCGATTTCGCCTGGCTAAAGGTACATCCGTTTCTTGCCTTGTACTCCTGCACGGCAACCTCCTGTTTCCACACAGGGCAGTCCTTGGAGTAGGCTGAGTGGCCAGCTTGACAGTTTGGGCATTTGAACTGGGCTGTGCAGCCCTTGTCCTCATGACCCTCTCCAGCACATCTGGCACACACAGTGTTTCTCTTGCAGACTGCCGCGCCGTGTCCATAACCCTGGCACTTGAAGCACCTCATGGGGTTAGGTATGTAGGGCCTCACTGGAACTCGTAGGTATCCTGCCTTCACATACTCTGGCGGTGTCCTAGTTCCGAATGTGAGGATAATAGTGGCGGTTTTGACTTCCTCACCCTCCCTGCGCCTGGTAATGCGCCGGGCATGGGTGACTCCTTCAATGCCCTCCACTATTTCCTTCTCGGAACATTCCAGTAGGTCCCTAGAGCTGATTACACCTCTGCTGGTGTTCAGACTCTTGTGTGGCATGACTTCCACTTGGAGATCACAGAGTCTTCTGCATCTTAAAAGCCCATCAGAATGTGTCTTGCTGTCTACTTCTACAAGGAGTTCCATTGTTTTGTGTAGCTTAGACACACTCTTGGGCTCTCCCACTACTGACTTGAGTCCCTTATAGATAATAAAAGGGCTCAACTTGGTCAGGCTTTTTCCCTCCTCTGTGCATCTAACCACCAGAAATGATGGCCAGGTGGCACAGCCTTTTGGGATCTCCTCCTTTTTATCGTCAATTCGTCGTTTCTTGCCCAGACACAGGTCTGGGGCAAGTAGTTTTGTGTGTGTTTTTTTGTCCATATATATTTTGGTTAATTCGGCACCTGTGCTCCCCACCCGCCATCGAGTCCAACAAGGGGACGGGCCATTCGGATGTCCAGAATGAGCCCGCCAGGGCTACACAGGTGCTATACTCAGTCAGCTGCTACATCGGACATGTGTCCGATACAGCAGCTCCCTGATTGACCCTCCAGCCACCGCCCTCCAGCATAGGTCGACGACCTATGCTGGTAGCTCGGCATGACCAGCCGGTTGACCCAGAGCGGGCCATCTGGGTCTCAGGTCTAGGGGAACTTGGAGCCAAAGTATTGTGTTGTTGTGGCTTATCCTCAGATAGCCACCACTCAAACACCAGGATCTCTTTATCCCCCCTTACCCGTCGCAGTCCACGGCAAACGGACTGGTCTAGGACGTAGTGAGAATTTAAAGTTAAGGAGACAGTGTGATGATCAATGAAGGCAGACTTAGGAAAAGAGGAGGCAGACACAATGATAGAAAAGAAGTAGGGCACTTTTGAGCTCCAAAAGTGCTAAGGAAAGAGGAGCGCAGTTTAACGTCATGTCTCGGGACGATTCTTAGCCAGTTAACCATCCATCCATCCCATTGGTGCTACAGCCCATGGAGGGCTCTGGCCTGCTTCAACACATCCTTCCATTCAGATCTCTCCTGGGCCTTTCGTCTCCACGCCCTAGCCCCAAGCTGATGCAGATCTTCTTCCACATCATCAATCCATCGCATCTGGGGTCTGCCTTTGGGTCGCCTGTCTTTTGATTTTAAATTTCCTAGTCTACACCAGCTTTCCAACCAAGGACCTTCAGCTCAGTAGTCAAGCACTTTACCACATACCTATATCAAACTTCAGATATCTTAGCCAGTTAATCACCAGCAATAAAACGTTTACAAAGCATTCCCTAAGTTATAGATTGTAATCTAATAACAGATATCTATAGGTGAATAAAATAATAGATAGGTGAATAAAGTAAAAAAGTTCCCCTTTCAGACCTTGTGGTCTATATGGCAGATGATATAAAGGTCACCCGATTCTGTGGCCTACGGTTTACGAGGGTGCCATGTGGCCAGCACAACAACCAACCGCCTTTACTTTTTCCCACCGCGCCTCCAGATAGGTGAATAACTAAAAAGAAAGATGACAGATTTACTAATAATTAGACAATAAGACAAAGTAGGTTTTATAAGATAAATAAAAATATCCTTTTCTTACCAGTGGGCTATTTTTTCATTGCGTAAAACCAAGGGGACTTTATCCTTAACAAGGGCATTATATACTTTTATTCCAGTATCATAACCTTTGGGTTGTTCCCATTTTGTTACATGTTGGCAAGTAGAGTAGCTTTGTTTAAGAAATGTTCTTTGATTTGGTTCAGAGGCTGAAAAGTTTTTCTGATCCGAGTTATTTTTGTAAAGAGTGCAGTGCCTTTTACACCTGACATGACGAAGCTTGGAAACTTTTCTGGCCAACAACAAAGCTGGATAAACTTCATTGCTTCCTTTTAAACAAAACATCTTAATTTGTATCGATCAGCAGCTAATTTGGCATGTAACAGATCAAACTGTGGACATAAAAAAAAAATATTTTATTTTGGTCACGGTTGATATTTTTTTTTCTAAATGAGACAAAACATTTCAGTGCCACGTGCCTTATAAGAATGGGATTCCTGTGATCTTAGAAAGACTAATAAAAGTAATATGCCCCAGGTTATATATTAAAAGTACAATAAGAAAGGAGAGAACTGACAAGTGGGTGGCAAAATTCCAATAAATAATCTCAATTCTGATGTTCTTAAATTGAAATCTCAGGGAAAGATTAGTGGATTTTTATTCTTTACAAATGTCTTTTCATAAACTATAATAAACCAAATTTATAATTTTGTCTGATGTGACACCGACATGTACAGTTACATGTATCATGACCAATCATGTCCTTGTATGGCTATGTATTTGATAAAGGCTATTGTACTGACTATACCAGGCTGGCTATTTATAGTATAGTTCTAGATCTACTACGAGTATGAGTTACTACTACTAGGTCTGACTGATTAAAGTAATAGATCTAGATCTAGTATTACTCTAATAATATAATAAAAGATCTAGATCAGGGGTTCTCAACCTGTGGATCGCGACCCCATTGGGGATCGATTAACAATTTTTCAGGGGTCGCGTAAGACCATCAAAGTTTTTTTTTTCATTGGAATTTACTACTACTAGGCCTGACTGACTGAGATATGTCAGATGTTGCAGACAACTGAATTAGAATTGATTTCAAACATTTGAATTTTCACAGCAGAACTAATTTTTACACTATGAGTTAATGCGCATCAATGCATAACATATAATTATAATATCGTTATGCCTGGTTGTGTTTTTTAAATCTCTGGACTATCGTCTATATATGGTCTATGGTCAAGAGTCATTAATAATTAATATTAAGGTTCTTTTTTTTTCTTTTTAGGATACCTCAGTTTTTGTTTAAACATGATCAGTTGTCAAGCTTCCTACATCTACTATCTACATAAATTATTATTATTATATAATTATTAGCAAAAGCACAGTTACTTATAACTTATTGACTTATGAATGAAAATGAAAATAATTTACATGGAGGCGGAGGTGGGGAGGTCGTAGCGTAGTGAGAAATGTTAAAACGGGTCACCGAGCAAAAAAGGTTGAGAAGCACTGATCTAGTCTAGTAGATCTTTATTTTAATTAATAAGTCTAAGTCTAAGATTAGTAAAAATACTTTTAATAGAATAAGTTATAACAAATTAAACAATATTGAAGTTTGAACCAAGTTGGGCCAAGGCCAAGCATTAAAAATATTAAAATTAAAGTATAAAAAATACCGTATTAACCATGTATGTATTAGATCAATGTTACACTAGTGACCAGATGACAGTATCTTATTGTTAGTATGTAGATCTAAAATCTAGATCTCTAGATCTAGATCTAGGTCTTATATTTGACAATGCATTTTGATTTTGCTCATTTCCATGTTTTAGGTTTACAAAATAATAATAATAAGCATTGTCTCCCTTTGATATTTTTTTTTTCCATAATGGGAACATAAAAAATATTAACTGCTCAACACCAAATCTTGTCAACATAAAATAAAAGTCACTTAATGCAGTCTAAAAATTAATAATTTATTTTAAAATACTTTTAATAGAAATATATAGATCTAGATATATGCATTGCTACATTTAAACACTATTGCTCAAGATGGAATAAAGAATTTTACAATAAAACAAGATTTTAAATATCATGACCAGATATAAAAAAAGTGGATGCACAGAAACGAAAATACCAAGAGACGCAAGCCAAGTTAAAAAAAAACGATCTTCATTGTTTACAAATGGTGATTGATTATATTATTAGGGATATTGCTTAATTAACATTAAAAAATCAAAACTGGCTGCTATGGTCAATAACGCTGCCGTTGAGGCAATATGTTCTGCAACTTATTTATCAAATTACTTAGATACAATGGAGACGCTGCCGGACGATATTCAACGAAATATATCACAGATGAGAGAGCTTCATATAAAAAATAAAGGTACGGATAATAACTTAATGATATCTATCTATGATCATCATAATTATAAACGTCTTTAAAATAAATGGCTTCTTTTACATAATGTAATACTTAATCTGATTGTTTTGTTGTACGTTTGTGCCTTGGCCTTGGACACCTTGATTTGGTGTGTCAATCAAACTTCAAATTCAAAGGATAGTCACAGTCTGAGTATCATCAATCACTCAATTCAAAGTTCAGAACACATTACATCACTTGGAATTTGAATAAATACAATTGAAGTAGTTATAGATTTTGATTAGATCTAGATCTAAAACATAGAACATCATCATCTACTAACCAGTCTTGAAACTTGTTTATTAAACTATTAAAGGTTTTCAATTGTATAAAAAAATGTAGATCTTAGGATACTTAGGTCTTAGACTAATCTGTTGTACACTTTAAATTATAAGTAATGGTTGTGAATTATGACACAGCTTTCACAAAATCTTTAAATTGTGTACTTTAACTTGCAGAATAACTTATTTTTAAGTAGACTTAAACTTAAATTTAACTAGCAATGTGACAGGAGATTCTTTGTTGGCATGAATGCTAGAGTTAAAAGAGTAGTTCCATTTTGTGCCTGTTCTTTATAAGCAGCTACTATAGGATTTACCAGTTGTTTTTTTCTAATTGGAAATTGGAAACAAATGTGGCTTGCTAGAGAGTATAGTGTCCATAAAGAAAATGATCTATAAAACATGTAAAATTTCTGTTTCATATGTATCGGCTACAGCTATCAATGTTGTATTGGTGTAGCCAAATGCATGTACCATCTGCAGTATTTGAGTGAAATCCACATCATAAAAATCTGCAAAAATTTTTTAACCCTTTCAGGCTTTTCATATATTTTAAGATTAAAAAAGAAAAAGATAAGTAATTAACTCTTGCTTTGGGGTTGTAAGGCATTTTATTTTTTTAGCGATATTGTATCATCTTTTGGTTTCTTTATATTTTATTCTTTAACATTCTCAGCTATTTTAGAAGAGATTAGAAACTTGCGCAATACTGCCATGAAGGAGACAGGATCGTCAAAAAAGGCTTGTCTTGCATTGCAAAGGGCATTAATTCATTGTCAAGAGATTGGAGATGAAAAAATACAGCTGGTTCAGTTAATCACAGATCTTATTGAGAATAGGTCCAGACAACTGGATCAAGACAGAGAACATCTAGGTAGTGTAAATTTATGCTTCACATTAATCTAATTATATTCTTAGTTGCCTTTATATTTCTCTAGTTTACAAAGGCGTTTAATTTATTTTTGCAAAATCTGTAATCCTAATTATTCTTTCTGGAATATCATTGAAGAATTTAAATTACAATGTTAAATGAGATAAATTTAAAAAGAAAGTAAAATTTACTTACGTTGTTTTCCCCATAGATTCACTTACTGTTAACTCTAGTTGTTAATAGTGTGTCTTATATAGATGTAATAGTCTATGTCAACTGTCATAATAATGGATAAGTTTTGTATTTTAAACTAGAAATGATTGCTTTAATTAATATTTTTTGAAAGAAAAAGCATATTTATTTTAAAATATTTAACTACTGATACCAGTATACTAAGTTTAAGCTTATGGTAAATTTTTATTTAAATACCATATAGAAAAACGGAACTAAATCTTAAATTCTAATGCAAGCTTTATAACTGTTTATAAACAAGAAAAATAAAATATTAAACTTTTTTTTTTTCAAAGACAATACCTCCATTATTAAACTTCAAATGTATATAAAATAATTTTTAAAAATTAAATAATTCGGGTATCAAACCTGTAACACTGTTAACTGCTAGAACTTACACATTTTTTTTATTCGGCCAGCGAAAAAGGTATACTTTTGTGATTATTTATTGGTATGTTCATTATATGGACATACAGATCTATCACTTGACCCTAACAGACCTGCCTACCGTTACGCAAAATGCGTATTCGTTACGCAAAATCTCCCAAAAATGGCAGTCAGTACGCAAATACGCATTTAACCCGTCGCGTTACGCATTTCGTATCCTTTTTGTTTTCCTCTCTTGACTACCTTACGAGCGGTCACGGAGGTCACGCTAAGCCGTCCTGTTTGGGGGGGGGGGGGAGAAAAGGTGGGGGAACACATTGTGTCCAGATCTATACGTTAATTGGTTCTTAAAAGCAATTAGATTTAGTCTAGAAATGAAGAACCCGAGAGTGAGGGAGTGGCGGGTTGGTACCAGGTTGGTACCGTCAGTTTGCTGATACATCAACGTGATTTTTTTTTTGTAAGTTCATTAGTAGAAATTAATTATTTTGATTCCCTGATTCCCGTATTCATTTGTATAGAAAAAAATATCGAAGTGCAATCGATTCAAAACACATTGAGTGACATTGTAGATAACTAGTTTAGATCTAGAATCTAGATCTGGATTCTAGATCTACAATCTTGATAACTTGTTATACAGGAATAGATCTACTAGCTAGAGTCTAGCCAGTTATGTCATGATTCTCTACATTAGTCATTACTCTACAATCTAGATTTAGATTGACTAGATCTAGATCGATAACATCTACTGATCTAGTCTAGATCTAGACTAGATTCTTAGTCTTAGTATAGAATAGATCAAGGATAAAGGCAGGCCTACGAAAGTTTGGAGTAGACCTACGTTTGTAGCGGATCCACGGCATCGGTAACACTCTTGAGCCCAGATCTAGAGTAGCAGTAGATTATATTCATTATATAGACATAGATCCAGATCTAGTCTAGCTAGATATCATCTCTATTGTCGTATTGATCTAGATTTAGATAGTAGATCGAATCATGGCATCTAGATCTAATATATATATATATATGACAAAATAGTGGATCGCGTAAGTGTTACGCATTCTGGTGCCAAAATACGCATTTTGACCATCAGCGTTACGCATTTGGACTTTTTTTGGTAGGCAGGTCTGCCCTAAGTTATAATTTTGAACTCTTCCTTAAGATCTAGTCTAGATCTACTTCTAGATCTAGAATCAAGATGTAATCTATATTAATATTAAATTTATGTACAAATATAAGCAGTGCTTATAAACTTCACAATAAAATTGAAAAAACTTTACCGTAATACAGCTGACTGTGCCATGTTGGCTATAGACCTAGATATAGTCTCCAGCCAAATTTACATTTATTTATTTTTTACGTTGAAAAATTATAATGGTCAAACTAGAGTTTTCCCCATGTGGCCAACAAGCTAGTAATTCTTTTCTCAGTTAAATTTCTAGGAATATTGTTAGAGCCATTCTTTTCTCAGTTAAATTTCTAGGAATATTGCTAGAGCCATTTTTGAGACGCAAATATGTGGAGAGGAAGGAGGCAGAGCTGTAACATTTAGGCCATCGTAGTGAGTAGAAAGAGAGAAAAAAAAAATTGGAGTTGGTTTATGGGAAACTATCCTTGCCTCCTCTTTCCTTTCTTCCAAGTCTTGACATAATTGACTGGCTACCTTACTACCACACACAATATTAATAAAGCTAAACGAATGCTTGCAGACCCTGGGTCAACAAAAGAGCCAGAGCCAGAAGAAGTTGTGGCTCCTGTTGTCAAGAAGGAGATTAAAGTGGAGCCAGAAAAGACAGAGAAGAACAACTCTGCGGTGAAGCGCCAAAGACGGACAAAGAATGACATCAATGAAGAAGAAACTAAAGTGAGGCTTTTTAAAATCTCTTGTTAATATGACTGTTATTCTAACTTTTACAAATGTAAACTGTAATTAACTGCATAGTTACATGTTTTTAATTTAGGGTCATTGTTTTTAAATTCTCAACTATTTGTATGACTGTTGTACTGAAAACTTTTTTTTGTTCTTTAAAAAGTTTAGAAACTTCTCGAAGTTCAATAATAGCTTATTTGTTATGTTAGTAAACTGTTAGGATTCTCAAATGAAAGTGTTGAGTTCTATTGATTTTGTGATGATCTATCTAACTATGGAGGCATGGTGGTTGAGTAATAAAGCACTTGGCTTGATGGGTTAGGGTTAGAGTTTGAATCCCAGTGAAGACAGGGATTTTGAGCTTCAGTATTTTTAGGCCGCCCCTGAGTTCATCCAACTCTAATGGTTACCTGGTTACCTAGCTGACATTTGTTGAATAAATAATGATCATTGTGCTGATCACATGACACCCTTGTTAAGGTTAGCAATAGAAACAGATGAGCTTTACATTATATGCCACCTAAAATCACAAGGTCTAAAAGGTACCTTTACATACCCCTACCTTTACCTGATTAACTGAATCTGTTGGTAATAGTAAAGTTATAGACCTATTGGTTGTCTAACTTGGATGTCTCCTTTTATTCACAGGAAGATAAGGACAAGATTCCAAAGAAGAAAAAGAAACGAAAAGTGGCCAAGAAAGAAACCAACGGGGAAGACTCTCCCATGAATGTACAGATTGATCCCAACGAGCCAACCTACTGTTCCTGCAACAACATTTCTTACGGTGAAATGATCGGCTGTGACAATGAAAAATGTGTAATAGAATGGTATCACTTTGGGTGTGTTGGACTCCGAACAAAGCCCAAAGGAAAGTGGTACTGTCCTGACTGTCGAGGAGATAAGTCAAATGTTAAAAGGCCCGACAAGTAAATTCAAAATGGCGGTAATCGACTTCTGTTAAAATTTTTTATCATAAAAAAAATTTGTGGTATTAACTTGTAAATAAGGATGAACTTTTAGTATGTACAATTTATGGTGACGACCACTGACTCTATTCTTTTAAAATTGTTGTCATAGTTTTAGATACTTGGCAGGCAGGTTCATTACCATTTTTTTTTCTTTAAGTGTATTAAGTATATAAATTGACAATATAAGACTTATTCAATATATTTGTCATATTAATTTTAAACTCTCCATAAATTTTAAATGGGAATATCATGTACATTATTATAATTGGTTGTACTTTTTTTTTTTTCCGCCTCAAAGTCTCTTTTGTACGCTAAACCCGTTGTCTTGGTAATAGGAACTTCTTATTTTGTGATATAATACATATTTGTTTATATCGAACAGACCTTTAATAAAGATTGTAAAAAAGAAAAATACTAATGGGAGTATGGGTTGAGCAATTTTTAAATGCTTGTGTTTTAGTTCTGATGTGGATGATATTAAGGATTGGAGGCTTGAACTGAAATCCCTGTGTTTATTGAACTCTAATTGCTTGGCATCAGGTTGAGAAATAAATTCAGTTGGTTCTAGTGCTGACCACTATAAAACTTAATGACTCCACAGACATATGCCATCTTAAAGAAGATGAGCTTGAACTAAAGCTAACTACCCCCACCCCTGCTCTATCTCTAAGTCCCATAAAAGGTTTGAAAAGATCTTCTATTAAAGTTTTATTGTTTTTTTTTTTTTGCTTACTTGTACTAAATATTTGTGAAAGTAATTATCCTGCTAATACAAACCTGATTTTATGATTACCACATTCTGCCTTCACTCCAGCTCATACATCCTGTTGTCTAGATTCTATCTTGACTCTAGCACCTACATTCTATCTTGACTTAAGCTCCTACATTCTATCTTGACTTTAGCTCCTACATTCTATCTTGACTTAAGCTCCTACATTCTATCTTGACTTTAGCTCCTACATTCTATCTTGACTCTAGCTCCTACATTCCATCTTGACTCTAGCTTCTACATTCTATCTTGACTCCAGCTCCTACATTCTATTTTGCCTCTAGCTCCTACATTCTATTTTGACTCTAGCTCCTACACTCTATCTTGACTTTAGCTCCTACATTCTATTTTCACTCTAGCTCCTACATTCTATCTTGACTTTAGCTCCTACATTCTATCTTGGCTCCAGCTCCTATATTCTACCTGTTGTCTAGCTCCTACCACGACTCAAACACACACAATATACATAAGAATGTCAAATTTACAAAATATTTACATTTAAATGAATGGGCAGGATTGTGAACAGTAAATGAGAATTTCAGTGTTTTATATTTATATCTTAATTTATTTTTTTTGGGGGGGGGGGGGAGGTGGGGAATTTTTTTCTTTTACAATTAAGTCAGTCAATTCAGTGAGGCACTTAACACATGTTGTGATATTGAAAAAAATATAAATCTAGTATGTAATTTACAAATAAAGGAAGGTATATTACATAAAAGAATACTTTTATACAAAAAAATAAAAAATTTTGAGGGGTATGCTTAATTATTTAAAATCAAGTTTGTTTTTTAGTTTAGTAATGTTTTTTTTTTTGTTTTTGTGTATTGTATTGATTAAAATGTAATTAAAATGAAAAAGTCAAATTAACTTTGCACATAATGTAAATATACATGTAAATATAATATATTGTTTAAGTAGACATTTTTTAAACTTGAAATGTCTATGACAGGAACTGATAACATGTTCATTTTATATTGTCTATTTGTGTATTTTTTTTTTTTTAAATTGTATATTTCAATAATCTAATTCTAAACTAAATTTGACATTTTTTGTGTGTTTGCTATGACTACCATCGTAGGACTGGGTCGCCTCTTGCTGCTCTAAGAGACTGAATTGCTTATTTCTCTTGCATAAACTAGATCACCCCTCTGCTCGCTCCATTCAAAGCACTTGTCTGCCAGTCAGTTTTGTTGATCCTTGTTTTTTTTTTAGCTCTTCATTATAAATCTAAGCTGTGGTCAGCCATTTGATCTTGTTTATTCTATCAGCTCACCATTTGACACATTTTTAAGGAATCTGCCGCAGTCCATTAGTCTTATGTGTACAAAGCATCAGATCAAATAATTTTTTTTTGTAGAGGGTCACTTCCAGAAGTTAATGACCCCACAACAGTGTTATTTATGAAATTGTTCTTAGTTAAAGGTACACTCAAAACTTTTTAAATGCAGAGACAGCCTTATGGTATGGTGAGTTGGGCTACCGCCACGGGCCTCACACCTTAGGAGGGCATTGCAATAAATAGAATCTTTTGTCAGTGTCAGCCCATCATACAAAGTTTCGTGACCCTGATATGGCTTAGTCACTCGCCCAGGACCCAGCGCACTGCTAAGGCTGCTTTAATGATTTTCATAAGACTCCTTGTTGTGCTTTAAGATTACTGGAGTTCAGAAGAACTCTCCAAACAGACTATTTTCTTGTGGTCTCTTGGCATGGTATAGGGACTTTAAAGATAGGCAGGTGATTTACCTTGCATTAATGCGCTCGCTCATTCACAGCAGTGCCGGTTTTGAGTTTTTCATTCACTAATACATCCCTCTGGCCAGTTTCTGGTTTGGGCTTTTTATAATCTACTTCTTTAATGAGTTGAGCCAGGAGTTACTTTGTGGCACTTGGGGCTTGATATATAAACATTTATTTACACAAGTTGCCTGTGATATCATCTGGTAAAGTGTAATAGAATAAATTCTTTTGTTTAGGAATGTATAAGTGAATAATACTTTCAATTACTCTTTGTTATTTCTATTTTTATCTGTTTGTTTTTTTTTCTTTTGTGTGCTTTTTTCTTGTGAATGAGATTGAGCTAGCCTAAATACTCAATCTGGCTTAGGATGACATAAAGCGTGAAGTAAATACTCTTGAATCATCTTTAATGCAGTGGCGTAGCTAGGAATTTGCCATCATTTGGGGGCCCAGGCGGCTTGCCCTCTTTTGAGTAATATTTAATGTAAAAAAAAAACCCCACTCATTTGAAGGCCCCCTTCAAGTGGGGGCCCAGGGGGATTTTCAAGTTCTCCCCCTCCCTGCCTCCCCCCACCCTAACTGCGCCTCTGCTTTAATGACAACAGTTTTAGAGCACAATCTGGTTCTAGATCCAACAGATATTCTATCTTCAAAATCTTGACATATATCTAAATACACATACTAAACTATAGTTGTTGTTTTTTTTTTTGATTATTGTTTACAAATTAATATTGTTGAATTGGCAAGCAAGAATGAAATGTTGACATGGAATGTTTTGGATGTCTGTTATTTCTTAAAAGTTCCAATTCTTCATTGAAATTACAAATATGTGTGGTTGAGTGAAAATGATATGTATGTCAGTGACTACTGAGTTAAAGTTAGAAGTAAACGTCCCCTTCATATTTTTGTTTGTTACTGTTATTATTATTTATTACTCCATTGGGATGAAGTTCAAGGCATTGTCCTTTATTTTCACCACCTCTCACATTGACTGCCCCCCTTAGAGACGCTGGTTACTGTTATTTCAAACATTCAATTTTTTTCAAATTATTTCCCCTTTTGTCTTGTATTTATTACTTTGAATATAGAATTAATTTATACATTTCTTGTATGTGTGTATAGTTGTTTATAATGATCTATTGGCAACATTTTTATTTGAAAGGGAAATAAAAAATTCCAAGCATTTACTGTCATTTCTAGCCACAATTTCCAAGTCCACTATGTGAGAGACTTTGTTAGCCCACACTATGCATCCAATACTTAATAACAGAATTATATTTTTATGAACAAATGCATCTTTCATTCTGCTACCCACACTCCTGAAAACAACAAAAGGATTTACACTTTAGAAATTTGTTTTAAATTTGGTTGGTAGAACTTTGTATTTGAGCAACCTTTTTTTCTATATTGTAATAATTATGAACATAAATTTCTTATTATATGAGAAATATTTATTTTTATAAAACATTTGACAATGATGTATTAATGTTAGAAATGTGTGCCCCCCCCCCCCCTCTCCTCCTTTAAAAAAAATATTAAAAATGTAGGGGAAAAAAAAGATTCAAAATAAGCTCCTCCATTTTGTCCTCTAAACCAATTTCTGAAAAGTAAATCTTGTTTCTTAAATGAAATTTTGAGTTGAGATTTTTTTTGTTATTACCAAATTTGAGTGGAGGTGAGGTGGTCATGAGATAGGACTAAAGAATCAAATTAGTTTTAAACCTTGTGAGGTCTTGTGATTTTCTTCTAATTGAATCTTTAGGTGTTGCAATATGTCTTCTCCAGTGAAATTAGATGATCAGTTATGTAGAACTCTAGTCATTGATGGAGTCTCTGGGAGGATGGATGCTTTGTTTGGTTATGGCCAGGGTGCCTGATTCTTGCACTCTGGGTGAAAACTTTTTGATTCACAAATACCCATGGCACAATACAAGCTACTGTTTATAAAACCCTATACTGGATGCAGCTGTTGATATCATTAATGTTGTCATTTCATTCACTTACTGTATTAATAGAAAGCATTGAAACCAATCGAATGTTAAAAAAAAAAAAAATTTTTCATGCGTAGCACATTTCATGTCAAACTGCCATACAAAGTCACGTCATTTGTCATTCACTGCAGAGAATGTCGTCCAGTTGTATTTTTTTTTTCTTACACGTTTTTTTTCTCTCTCTTTAAAATGTATAACTGTGTACAAATACAATGTATGCATAAGTGACCTCCCTTTTGAACTAGCTCATAACAAACTTTCAGTGACTATGGCTATGACTTGCTTTCAACAAATCTTCATGCTATCAGTTGAATAACTTGACACATTGTTAGTTTAAAAAAAACATTATGAATTCCAATGGGCCTCATTCACCAATCCTAAACAAACAACATGGCGCCCCATGCTTCCCTATCTCTTCTATACAACTTACGACCTAATTCGAATCAACAATGGCTATCACGTGACAGTTTTTTTTTGTTGTTGTATCAATGGTTATCATGTGACAATTCATTTTGGTGAATGAGGTCCATTAGATGACAATTTTGTTGCTCTACTTTTGTCAACTTTCTTATTCCTCATTGTCTTCAAGCTTAACAAATAGTGTCAAGCAAATTGTAGGAACAACTCAATTTAAACAGATGCCAGAAGAAACGCAAAAATAATTTTAGTTAAATTTTTTTTTTTATTTGCAATTATCAAAGCAAGTTAAGTTACAAAAAAAAATATTTGAAGGATCATTTCTTAACTGTCTTACCAAGCAGGTGTCAATAACTTCAATAAAATATGACTAATAATATAGAGATTAGTCTAAACAAATTATGTTCACCATGTTTCAATTCATAACATGATTAGTCAAGATAACATGAATGCAATAAGTTAGGACATGTATAACATAAATGTATGGTCTGCTTCACTTCATATGTCTTCATTTGTACATCACTTAGTAATAAAATATATATTTTAATGGTACAAGTGTTTTGTTCATATCTTTTCTCTTTTGGAACTGCCTGTCGTGAAATTACAATCATTTGCTTACAAGGTGGGAGACCATGTGCAGTGGATCAATGTGTAAAAATATACACAAATGAACAGCTGCAGGAACCCTTTTATGTGTAATGGACAAAAATACATGTGGGCAGATGGTCTTAAAGCTTAGGTTCGCAGTATATGTGGGTAGATATAAAGGTAATTTTTACAGTATATGTGGGGTAGATATAAAGCTTATGTTTGCAGTATAAGTTGAGTATATATACAGGTTATGTTTGCAGTATATGTTGTGTAGATATAGATATAGTAGATATATATGTAGATATATATAGTTTCTTCAGTTGATCGTAGATAAATCAGGAATACTTTTCCAGACATTAAAAAAAACATGTTCACTCTCCAGATCTTTCAAAACTGTGCACATTTTTTCTCCCACACCTAAAAATCAATCCCTCGAAGTCCAAATCTTTTTTTTTTTTTTTTTAATCCATCACTGTATTTCAAAGTTGCAATTACCAACATTGAAGGGCTAAAAAAAATTTTATGTTACCGTAGAGTTCAGATTTTTTTAGAAAAGGTCAATGTCACTTTTTTTTTTAACCAGCTGAGAAAAGTGCCCTACATATTGAACAGTTTTGTTATGAAGTTGCAAATGTTAATGTTAGAACTATTGTCTTGACGATACTTCAGTTGGTAGGAATGTGTTAGATCTATTGTCTTGACGATACTTCAGTTGGTAGGAATATGTTAGAACTATTGTCTTGACGATACTTCAGTTGGTAGGAATATGTTAGAACTATTGTCTTGAAACTTCAGTTGGTAGGAATGTGTTAGAACTATTGTCTTGACGATACTTCAGTTGGTAGGAATATGTTAGAACTATTGTCTTGACGATACTTCAGTTGGTAGGAATGTGTTAGAACTATTGTCTTGAGTCTTGACGATACTTCAGTTGGTGGTAATCTGTTAGAACTATTGTCTTGACGATACTTCAGTTGGTAGGAATATGTTAAAACTATTGTCTTGACGATACTTCAGTTGGTAGGAATGTGTTAGAACTATTGTCTTGACGATACTTCATTTGGTAGGAATGTGCATTGCAGATTCTGTTTCAAAATCATCGTACACTATATTCTACTTCTATTGTTTAAAAAAAAAAAAGAATTGCTTCTATTTCAGTAAAATATTTGGCGAGACGCCGTGTCACGTTTTCTCTCGATGACAAGTAAATCTTTTTAAGCAGAAGATCTCTCTCCACCTCAATTTGAAACTCTAAATAGACGATGGTAAAGGGCTTATAACAATGCAATTTATTGTCAAGGTTGGTTTTGCCTTGGCTCCTGGGCCGCCTGACACTTTATACAATAACATATGACAAATGAATATTAATTAAATGTACCTGTTGGTCATATTTTGTGTTGTTGTTTTCGTCATAGATTTGCATACCTTATGCAGCGTAAGTCTTGTCTATGCGTAGCTTCGTCCTTTCCAGACCATCTGTCGTTGCAAATCGCAAGTTGGTCATTTTTCTTCCTCCAATGTAAGCTTACTAATAATAATCGAACACATTTCTACTCTGACCTTAAGTAGAGATAACTCTGGCAAATAATCCGCATGTCCACCCATCCGTCGTAGCCTTGGTCGGTGGTAAAACAATAAATTGAGAAAAAAAAACAACAGTATGTACCTAATCCTATAGCCTATGCTACTTTCTCAAATCGATGCCCAACGGAAAGTAATGCAGCTTTAGAAAGAGAGATAGCGATACACGTCTGCCAGCGTCTGTAGGTGATTTAGATAAATGTACTTCTTTTCTGTAGTCTATATTGGCAGATATGATAACTGACACACGGGCACAATTTAAGGCATGCCGTACCCTTCAATGTTTAATTAACGTGAAGTCGTCTCTAACAAGGCAAGCTCATAAATAACATTCCTTGCCTGCACCAAACACAAAGGAAGAACCGCAGCCGGGAGTCAAATGGGCCGTATGCAGCAGAAGGCTTCAGAACTGACCTGCGAATGCAGCTGGGATGCCGAAAAAAATAATGAATTTCCAATAGTTAACTAATTGGTAAATTTTTAAAAATTGATTATTGTGTTGTCAGGTAAAAGAAATAATTGTGTAAAATTTCAGCTTGATCCGAGATTGGGTGTGGGAGGAATAACGTGTACAAACTTTTTACCAGACAGCTTAATAAAAAAAACAACAATTTTTTGTTCAGGTTTTTATAAATTTAATGTGACATATTGATAAAATATACAATTATTACATATAAAAGACTCATAGCTATAATGCAAGTGTCTATGAATAGCCTATCAGAAATTATTTTACTTTCAGTTTAATGGAAACAGGCCACTTAAATGTCATGGCGGCTCAAGGAAAAGAGAGTCCTGGAACTCCCGGTACAAAGGTTCAATGTTAAATTAGTACATTCGTTGAGTGGAGTCTAGAACTGGCTAGATCTACAAGTCAACTCTGAAATTTTTTCTGTTTTTTTGTTTTTGTAACTTCCTACCAACTCTTTGCTTCTAAAAGCTCTATGAACTAAACTGTACATTCTAGACTTCCGCATTGTTTAGTTTTGGAAATTCTTATTACGTACTAACTGTTGAGGTAACTTAATCATTTGGCAAAACAAAAACAAAACATTGGAAAGATACTGTCAGGGGCATGCATGGCGAGACTGAATGTATTATTTGTTGTTAATAGAATATGGAATGGTTAGTTCCCTTTGTTTATGTATTCCCAAGGTATGAATGTGAACAGTCTGCACCTGATGGGAACTGAATCTCATGAGTTAGATGACACGTGAATTGTGTGTTTGGAGTTACTTTTGATCCTCAGTAGTAGAAGAAGACATTAGTTGTTTGTTGACTGTGATTGAACAAGTGGTTATTGTAGCTACGGAGATTTTCCTAATATTAAAAGTATTATTTCCTTGGAACGGAAATGTTTGTGTTGTATATTTTCATAGCTACAATTTAATAGAAATAAATGAATATTTGTTTAAACTACAGATGTAAGATTTTTAAAACATAATATCCCCATTTAGTTGGTAAGGAGAATGACAGGATCACCATTCAAAAAATTCTCGGTGTCATTCTAAAAAGTAAAAAAAAAGTAAAGTTTCCCCTTACAGACCATTGCGATCATTATGAAACTTTAATTAAAACCATCAAAAGGCCTTTATAGCTACCCTGATAAGTGAATAAAGACATATTCGAAATATCAAATAAAATATTTTTAATATCCAAATCAAAACATTACAGTTAGAAAAAAAGGCAACCAGACATATAATACATACATAACAGATGGTGTAATTGAAAAAACAAATGCATGTACGTATAACAGAAATATATTGCATCTTTTCTTAAAAATATTAACAATATATTGTACATATTGGAATCCTGCCAAAAACCATTTGACAATAATGATATGTTAGAAATATAACATTATATTGAAGGTATAACTTAAAGAAGAAAACTGACGGAAGCTGCTTCTGTGATTCAATGAGTTTAACACGCACAAAATATAAATATTAAAATAGACAAACTTTTTTTTTAAGATCAAAGTACAAAACACAATTCATCACAATAAATTATTTCATTGGATAAAAAATAAATAAAAGAAGCTGCATGTATATATAAATCCATGAAAAATAGAAGAGAAAAAAAATGTAAAAAAATATGGACATCATGTTCTTTATGCCTGTCCCAGACTTGCCCAAATGTTTGACAGGTCGGGGAAAACACTTGTTCGCAATCATGCATACATTACACACAATCACACGGATTATTTATATCCAGGGATTTTAAAAGAGATTTGGGCCACTGAAGCCCTTGTTCACAAAGGGATATAATATTGTCATGGCAAAGGTTCTCAAACAGAACAGCACAAAATAAAATACATTTTTATTACAATAACTATCATAAAGAATTAATATTAACATTTCAATAACAAAAACTACATCTAGTTTAAAGCTCTTTTTTTATACTTTTTTTTTTCCTTTCTTTAAAGGGAGCCTGGACAGGGGGGTGTTTGAAAAAAAAGCGCATGAAATGTTTAGCATTTAATATAATATACCTCTATTTGTTATGTAGTACCTATAGACACTGATGTCAATGTGGCAATAATGTGTCAGTCATCTTTAGGTCTTAGCTTTGAGCAATTCAAAGATCTAGATACTACAACTGTGTGAATGAAGTAAAATCATGTACAAACAAATTGGCAAAGCTATTTCCAGCCTTGACTTTGGTTCATATGGAATGCCAAGAAGAAATAAATGCTAGAGAGAATGGATGTCAGAAATGTCAAAACACAGATGACCTGGTGCAAGGAGAAGTTACTGGAAAATAAGGGATTTTGTTTCTTCAATGATAATGCAGGTAACAAATTCTTTAATGTCATTATAATGAATCAACTCAACAAACTGTGAATGAAATGTTCATCACTACTATGCCTGTGCTGTTGGAGAAATGAGCTTGAAATGAGAAAGTTTTTGCCTGTATTTCCCTAAAAGTCAAGTTTAGCATGAGTCAGTATGACCACTGGTTGTATTGAATTACTTCAGTGATATCATGTCCATAAAAATTGGTGACGATATTCCCAGCATTCACATTGGTTTGAATAAATACCAAACAGCAATAAATGGAAGAGGGCATGGATGTCACAAGTTTCAGACAGATTTTCACATGATGACCTTGTGCAAGGAGATGGCAAATTAGGATAGTTTTTTGTTTGTTACTAGTAATATAGGTAAAAAATGAGTGAATTTCATGTTGAACAATCTATTCAATATACAGTGCATGAGATGTTAATCAACATTATGCAATTGCTGTTGAAAACATTCTACAACCCATGAGTACTGATTTATCTGCTAAATACTTAAGAAAGGGAAAAAAAATGTATGGTGCCATACATGAGGAAACAGGATGGAGGAGTCACACCAACCAAGAAATATACCAGCTATATCATGACCCCGCCATAGTAATGGAAATAAAAAGGAACAGATAACATTAAACAGGTCACCTTGGAAGAATGTCAGAGAATAGACGAGCAAAGATTGTTCACTGGAAAAAACAAAAAGCAGATGCCCCAAAGGCAGACCACAAGTATGGTGGCTTGATGATTCAGAGGCAGATCTACAACAGCCTAAGCCCAGGATAGATCAGAATGGGAGAGATGAGCTAGAAGGCCAGGGCCCTTTATGGGCTGTAATGTCACTGGGATGGATGGGTGGATGAGTATTGATTGGAGCCACGTTCTGCATGATTGATAACTGCAATGTTATGAGAGAATAAAAAGAAGGCACAGTGAATACAATTAAATTACTTATAAATGTGTTAGTCATAAGGAGAGGCATTTGACACAAGAAGAAATGCCTTAAGCAAATAGACAAATTTTTAAACACTAAAAGCTTAGCACTGTATATACATGGATGGTCAAGATTGCTGACAAAAGCAAAATCTCCCCCCCAAAAAACTAGCCAGTAAATTGTCAAGCAATTTTTTTTTTGAAGGTCGAGGAAGATTAGCACTGACCTACAAAAGAAATAAAAATGAGAAAAAAAAATGCACAGAAATGCTTCAGCTCATTGCTAGACCATTCTCATTCTAGTGACTAGATCTAGTGTGCAGCTGTCATATTATTTTACAGGATTAATAAAACTGGTACACGTTTTTAAACTGCCAATGTGAAGACTATTCTTTATGGAAAGTCAGGGAAAAAAAGCATCAAGAAATTATTATGAATTAGAGCTTCACAGAGAGGCAGTGACAAGCAGCAATGTGTAAATTTACTGCCCAAATTGTTGAAGGTAGTTTTAACATTATGGGTGACATAATAAAAGATGATAGGACCTGGCTTCAATATTATTATGAATCTTTAGCCATCATAAGATCACAGCTGCCCATGCAGAAACAGCTGTCATCAAAGTTATTAGTGAACAAATGAATAATATTTGTTATATGTTTTTATAACAAATATCAAAAACAGGTTTTTTTTTAAATCAATAATGTTATACTTTTTTACAACAAATATCAAAAACACAGGTTTTTTTTTAAAATCAGTAATCATCTTCAAAAGTCTCTAATGATAAAACCAGAAAACTGGATTGTCAGATGTCTAAACTGGTTGCCACTGACAAACTGCCAGAACAGATTCAAACCATTATTATTCCCTCTAATCAAGAAGCACTAAAAAGAAAGCATCATATATATATATATATTTACTTGATCTACAAGTTTAGTTTATATTTTTAATAGATAACAATAAAACAGAAAGCTCACATGCAACTAGAATTTCTGAATTTTAGGTATATATTACAGCAAATCATCAATGTAAGAATATATATCATATATATGTAGCGGAGAGAATTAAGCACGGGTCCAGAAAGATCAAGTTGACCTCTGCCCCAGAAAGGCCAACTGATTTAAAAGAAAATATCAATGTGGTCACTGTCCCTTTCTGCTGGCACCCTTTGCTGAAGCTTGGTTCCGCATCTACTCCTTGATGCCACATTGTGTAGTCCTTTTTGTACAAGTTTCATTGTGTTTGTGTATGTCTGCAGGTTTTTTTTAATCTGTAATAAAAGTTTGAAATTAGCCTACACATTGTGTTGGTCATTTATTCAATTTTGTGCCAAACCCATCACAGAAATCTGGTGTCAGAAGTGGGATTTGAAGAGTGGAGCCTTCAGATCTCCTCCATGACTGTAGGAACGTCAGTTGCCAGTCATGTCAGCAGTTGGACACAAGTACCATCCAAATTTCACTATATTTTTGTTGTTCTCTTCTATTCCCTTCCAGGGTAGTTTAATTTATTTTAGTATACCAGTACTCATAGATAATTAATATTAGAATTCCTCACATTTTCTCCAATTCTAGTTTTTTTAGTCTGTGTAGTTAGAACTAGTTATTTGAAGTAGGATTTTTGTGTCAGGGTTCTATAAAAACTTGCAGCTAAATAGAAAAAAATAGGATGAAACACAATGCATTGGATTGGGGGGAAGTCGATCCTTTATTCGGTGAGGAGAGTCAGAAAGGACAGGAGTGGCCAACACAGATTCTCCAGGCTCAATAGCAAGCACTGAAACTGGCCCCTTATCATAAGTGAACCTTCTAAGTGGGTTCGAAAGTTCAGTGGTAGTGTTACCACTGATGAACCAACCATTGAAGAGTTTGTACGAGATATCAAGGAATCCTGGGAACTCAGGCCTTACTCTTCAAAAGAGAAAGTGGTGACCATCTTAAACAACATCAGCGGCCCTGCCAGAAGGGAGTTAGGCTTACAGACATCGCAAACTAAAGGTAACCCAGAAGCATTGCTTGATGCACTTCTCATAGCATTTGCACAGACCATGTCAGTTCGCGAAGCTGAGATGGTCTTCCTTGGATCACGTCAGCAGAGGTCAGAGTTCATTCAAGACTTTTCTGACCGGCTATTTGAAGAGTACTCCATGGCCATAAAACAACAGAAACGGGAAAGAGTGGAGTGTTTCAGGGTGGCAAGGCTCAGGGACCAGTTTGCTCATGTGCTTAATGACTCAGCCCTACAGAGGGAACTACTAAAATTGATTAAACAAGAACCAACATTGGCCTTTACAACAGTGATAAACCAGGCCTTAAAGTGGGAGAGCCAAGGCAGTTTGCAACCTCCAAACCAGTGGTGCGAGCATGTGAACTCTCAAATATCCATTGTTTGTCTAGATTGATAATAACGTTAACGAAAAAAAAATATATTTCATAAAACTCACTAAAACAAATTAGTTTCTACTTCAAATGCTACATAGAATTCATAGTCAATTGAGAATTTTTACTTTCAAAGTCAAAGCCCTTAATGTTGGAAAACAAAACAAAGCCTAGGAAAGTTTTATTGATTGCAAATGCTTTATCAAGGTGTCTATATATAATAATTTTCTTATATTAGAAATTAAAAATTAAGATGAAATCAACATTACAAAATAGCTGGCATTAAAGCATTACTACAAAAATGTAAATGTTTTTTTCTTAAATGTCTAAAAATGTAATATATATATATATATGTATATTTTATGTTAAAAAAAAAATTATCATAATAAAATTTAAAAAAATGCAAGAAATTTTCACCAAATATTCCATTGAAAAAAAAAAAAAAATTCAGAATGCAAAATTACGAAGAAGCAACTATTTTTTTTATTATAAAAAATTAATAATCAATATTTTTGTATTAAGCATGTTAAATGTGTAGATGGAGATGGGACAATAGAAATGAAAAGTAATGCTAACTTTTACACCATCCTTTTGGAAGGGGCTGGTCCTTAAAGACATCAACGATGATGATTGTTGTCCTTGAGTTTAGGGCAAGAAATTGCAAAGAAAAGAAGCTCTTAAAAGATACAAAATTGAAGATGATCCCACCAAGCCTGTACATTTTGAAGCATGGTTTTATTAGGGCAAAGCTCTGTCAAGACATTGCTGCTAATCCTTGTTATGTACATGGGCCAATGTGAGCAGACAAGATCAACACATTTAACAGACCAGATATCAAAGTTAAAGCTGCTTCAATGCTAATTTGATAGAACATAAAAAAAAAAAAGCTTAGACACATTAAAAGCGAAAAATCGAGCTAGAGTATAATAAAGTAAGCATTGTTAGCAGAAATAGTTTTTTTTTTCAAAAGAGCTTTGAGGATATGACTGAATTAGAATGGCATCAGAAATTAAAGAAACAATTGCATTGCTGACAGCTGTAGTAAGGTCCCTGGACATAACGATCATGGAAAATATTGAGTATTGAGCCAACAAACTTTGTAAGTACACAACAATAAATAGTAAAAATGATTAAAAAACTTTTGAACCTTTGCTAAACGTAAGGTCTAGCTTTATGTAGACTAGCACTCTCTGGAGATAATTCAGGGTCATTCCGTCTTTGTGGAAGTTCATGTGAGCTTAAAGGACGGTGGATGAGTTTTCTTGAAAGATGGTAAGGCAGGGTTCTCTCTAAATGTGACAATATTAATATGACTTGTCTGGAAAGAAAGATGACAAATGTTTCAGTTTAAAATCTTTATTATTAGCTATTCAGAATCAGAACTAGAACAACTGGCAAAAAAAATATTTAAAAAACTAATAAATAAGCAGCATTAAATTAAAGACAAATTTAAATCTAAAATAGTACACTACTAGTTAGAGATAAAATACAAGACTTTTCTCAAAATAGGCCAATAACATATTTTAGGATCAAATCTCCATAATAAAATACTGAGGCAAAATATAAAGTACCCTAGTAAGTCTACTTAACAGATAAATATTCAATTTCAATTTAAAATAAAGTTAAAATAGTAAAATACATTTGATTAAAGTCAAGAAAGAAATATAATATAGCATATTGTAAAATAATTATTAAAAAAAATTGGAATATTTTTTTATCAAAAGATGAATTATATGATTGGATAAAAAATGCTTTTCACTATTCTGAGTATCTAGTCTTTATATCACTGGAAAAATGAAAGGATATATCAGCACATCCAGTATTGTAATCAAAATACTGTCAAGAAAAGATCATCTTTTTACAAAGCTCATATCAACTCACTCTGTCTGGTAAAAAGTGTGTACACGTTATTTCTCCCACATCCAATCTCGGATCAAGCTGAAAATTTTGCACACTTATTTCTTTTACCTGACAACACAAGAATCAATTTAAAAAACAACAAGAATTAGTTAATTAGCTATTAGAATATAAAACATTTAAATTATTTTGTTGGTATCACAAACAAGGGAAAGAAATTGTACTTGACAGATATGGTTGTATAAGTTAAATTTGTCCCCTTGTGGACTCTTGAGCACTGAATTTTTTATTTTTTTTTTGCATTTATAATTACACTTATATAGGAATTGTTTTTGTTTTTTTTATTATTTTGATATTTTTCTTGTTATTTATTCAACTGAACTGAACTGTATAAAATGACCATAAAAGTATAGGAGCTATTTATGTGAAAACTCATTAACTATATATGTATCAGTACAAATAAAATTGAGGGATTACTACAGATGCTCAATACATTGATATGTTCTAAAAATGTGAAACCTCATTCATCGTTTTCAATGTTCATTCTATATGCACTTCTAATGTACATTACTCAAAAGATTAGAATATTGTTGGCACAACTAGCGCTCCTCTTGTACAAATTTTCTTTCTGTGGCTTTAGAGACCTATTTTAGAGAGACATTCACACCTGAACACATAGCATGTGAACACAGTGTTTAGGTAATTGAGATTTCAGTCTTTTTCTATTATTTTAGTCTTTTTTTTATTTTTTAGTATAAAACATTAAATTAAATCTTCTTTCTAGGAAACTAAATTAAAAAAAAAATAGTACTGCAGATCATTACAAAAAATTTTTTTTTTAAAGATCCAGAAAATCTGACATAAAAACTTAACAGGCATTCATTAAATTAAACTTGTTGATGAAGACAAAAACTCAAACCAACCTGTGGAAAGGGGGGATGATGTCCATTGTAGTCAACGTCTCCCTAGTGGACACAATATTCATGCTGTTGGTGCAGTCTGTGGTCAGGTGGATGGACTTGGACTCCAGGCAGTTCTCCACTACAAAGATGCACCCTGCCCAGCCCTTCATAAGAGAGTAAGCTGTGACACCTGGCCGCAACTAGATGAAAAGATTAAAATATTAAGTTTTAACAAATTGCTAGAACAATACTACTGTATCCTCTCATCTGTCCCTTGACTTTTGGCACGGGGATGCTGTGACAGTTCGCGTAACCAAATCCCTTCATTTTTCCCAGTCAGCAGCTGTTCTTAGAAGGATATCAAGAGAGAGATTGTCCTTTTTTTACATTGTCCAGCCAGCTTTTTTTTTTGGACGACCCTTCTCGTTCCACCGTACCTAGAAGGATGACATTAGACAATAAGTCATGTCTTACAACGTGACTCAGCTTTTGTCTCTTCACAGTATTGACCAGTTCCTCCCTTTTGCCAGCCAGAGTTTTGAATTGTAGCAGTACAACTTTATACTAAGCTCAAAACAAACGAATATTCAACAAGATATCAAAAGAAAAGAGTAAGTTACCTCCTCTCTGCTTCCTTTTGTGACAGCCAACTGAATGAGTGCATCACAGAGTAGATAGGGTCTGTCACAAATATTCTCTGTCACCATCAGTTTTTTTGAGCTGTGCACTGTCAGCACATAGCTTGGGTGACTGACTTTTGACAGATCTAGAGAAAGCAAAATTATAGAGTGGATTTATATGATAAAACTAATAATATTAACATGAATAATATTATATATATAATATATTAATAATAATAATCATAATATTGAGTTACGAATTAGAGATCTTTAATTAAGACAATGTGATTAGTTTCTTGGTAAGTTAGCTGAATTTACTGTTACGTTTGTTAACTAACTAAGACAATGATTGGAGAATAAGCCAACAAAGTAAAGAACGCCTGGTGGATGAGCGGTAAAGTTCTTGGCCTCTGAACTGGGAGTCCTGGCTTCGAATCTCGGTGAAGTCTGGGATTTTGAATTTCAGTATCTTTAGGGCGCCCCCACCTAGCTCTAATGGGTACCTACATTAGTTGGGGAAAAGTAAAGGCAGTTTGCCGTTGTGGTAACTACATAACACCCTTCTTAACCACGGGCCACAGAAACAGATGACCTTTACATCATCTGCTCAATAGATCCCAAGGTCTGAGAGGAGAACCTTACTTTTTTTTTACAACTAAGTATAATATGATAGAATAGATAAAATATGCTATAAATACTGTCACACATGACTGCCACCTGGTCAAGAAAGCATAGTTTCAATGTAACACAAAACCCATAATTGTCATTTCATTGGTTGGATCTATTGTTGAATCATTTTTGCAGGTCTAATAAGTTTTATGATTCCACTAACTTCTGAACATTTCAATTAGTTAACTTAAATGATTTACTCAGCATTGTCAAACAAACACAAAAGGGGAGGAGATGGTATGGTTACAAGATCAAACAGCTTTTCATAAACAATCCTTTAATATATAATACCAGGTAAACAGGGTTTCTGCACCAAAGTCAATATGAAATTCAAGGAGTTTTCCAGGACTTTTCCAGGAGAAATTTTAAAATTCCAGGACATAAAATTCGCGCCAAAATATTACATAACAATAGTCAAAGTTGATTATTATTATTGATCACTAATCTTCGGACTCGAAGACAAGCCTTATTATATATTATATAAATATATATACAAATATATATATAATGTGTGTCTGTGTGTCCCACATTGTAAAACACACACAAAACTATTTTGAAATAATAAATATCTTGCCGACATCCCACCCAGAACAGTAATGTCATCAGCTTGGTATGTCCACAGAAAATGTAATGTAAGTTATCTTTTAATCAAGTAACAACTTGACTGTGTCCCAAAACCTCAAACAACCATCTTACTTTTCAAAGATTTATTAAAGAACATTACAAATGATTACTATTCCATTTTTTTTTTTAAATAAGAAACATTCTTCGAGTTGCCTTTTCTGTGGTGGAAATGTAGGCTACATTTTTTAGTTCCTATGTGTATGTAGGCCTAATGTTTTATTGTTTTATTAACTGTGCTTAAATCCTACTCATAAACAGAGGCTGTAACGTACAGGCCTATTTGTATGTTTAGTTGGCATTTGCTTACTAAAAAATGGCGTTTGGATTTTTTATATTTTGTTTGGGGGGGGGGGGGGTATTAGACCTATTAGCGTTGTTTTTTTCAAGCACAATTTCTTTTTCAACTATGTAGTTTCCCTGTCTATTACGACTGAAATAACTTTTACGGGCTTTCACAGCTGTGTGCGAAATATTTTCATTAAATCTACAGTAGATCTAGAGTCTAGATCTAAGTCACAAAAATTCACGGACTTTTCACGGCTGTGAGAGAATTATCTTCACCTATCTACTGTAAATCTAAACTCTAAGTCACTAAATTCGCGTAGTTTTCACGGCTGTGTGACAATTATCTTCACTGAATCTACGGTAAATCAAGACTTTAGATCTAAGGCACAAAATTTCGCTGAGTTTTCACAGATGTGTGACAATTATCTTCACTTAATCTACCGTAAATCTAGACTCTAGATCTAAGTCACTAAAATTCGCGGACTTTTTAAGGCTTATCTTCACTATATTCTAGTGATTTAGCGTAAATAAAGAATCTAGCGTAGGCCTATTTCTAGAATAATCTAGACATTAGATGTATCAAGATCATTAAATTGACTAAAATTCACGAAGTTTTCAAGTTAGGTTGTGAATTATCTTCACTAGATCTAAATGTAGATACTATTTCTAGCTAGAGTCTAGATGATTTAAGCAAAAACACTCTGTTACAACAAGATTTTAGTTGAGGGAGGGCCCTTCAGAAAAATAATCATTATAATGCCAGGTGAAATGCTGGCTTGAGCCAAGGACATCTTCAATCACGAGAACACGCTTCACAAGTGGGTGAAAGGCGGTGTAGACGCATCACTGGTCAGCTTATTGACACAGCCAGCCCGTAAAAAGTTATGCAACTTAGTTTGGATGAAAATCAATGTGCTCAGTGAAAAATCGATCCGATAACGAAACTGATCTATAAATAGATTAAATCTATCTATTGTCAAGGAGCAGTAAACATTTTCCGCAAACTCGGAAACGCTCATTTCGAATCTATTTCTGTTGCGATGGCCCAACCGCAGAAACGGTGCAGAATTTTTTTATGCCGTTTTTTTTTTTTTTTGATGGGCGAAATTCCAAGACATTCAAGGAGATATTTTAAAATTCCAGGAGATTTCCAGGACTTTTTGATTTTTTCTGAAATTCCAGGAGATTCAAGGACATCCTGGAATTTCAGGAGGCCGCAGACACCCTGGGTAAAAGAAACCAAGGCTTGCTATTGCTCTGACTAAATAGAAGATGAGTGGAAGACTTAAAGGAGTGGAATGATCTATTCTTTGAGCCCAAACTACAAGACTTGAAACCCTTCACACAAAGTGAGAGGAAAGAAAAAAAAAGTGAGTACTTCAACTGACCAGGCACTTTTCTCCACTGGTTAAATGCTAGTGGCACGAGTATGTACTCTCCAGGAGAAAACATGTGATGGCAACCAACAAATCCACGAAGTTGACGAGAGCTGTGAACAACCAGCTTTCCCACTGACACCAGCTGGGCATTCTGGGTTTCTTTTAACACTTCGATGCACAGATCCAACAGAAATTTGTTGCCATTTGTGCCTCTGAAGAAAATTAAATATAGAAGTATGTAAGCAATAAAATATATATACAAAAAAAAAATTTCCTGAACAGCACATTAATAATGTTAATTGGTTCTACCAGTTTGTAAACATAAATAAATAACACAAGTTGCCTTAAGTAATATATTTTAGAACAAAATAAAAAGTAAAGTACCAAAAATAAATAAATCTAACCTATCAACTTTTAGACAAATACATTTTAAAATATGTTGAAAGAGAACATGCAGAATCTAATTTTGTTTCATTCCAATATTTGTATAGGCATCATGGCATAATAAGGAATGAAGAAACTAGTTTAATTAAATGGCATTCTTTTTTTAGAAAAAAACACAACATAGTTTGTTTATAGCGATTTATAACATCAGGAACTCACCTGGAACTTTCTTGAAACAAGCCTAGCTCTACTTCTGTAGTATGAAATATACTTAACTTGATCAGTTTTAAAGGGCTGGTACCATTGATAGGGAACGCTCCTTGAATTCTGCGTTCTTCCCAGCCAGGGCGTATTTTACATACATCAATACTGTCAAAATACCTGGAAATAAAAATGTAATTGTTAAATTATTTTTTTTAATTTGTTACTGTCAAACAAATGGTTATTCATTGAAGTTATAGTAAAAGTATAGTAAGATTCCTCTTTCAGACCTTGTTATCTATAGGGCAGAAATTATAAAGGTCCCCTGTTTCTGTGACCTGTGGTTAACGAGAATGTCATGTGGCCAGCACAATGACCAACCACCTTTACTTTTCTCCAACTAATTTCAGGTACCCATTGAAGTCATGAGTGCTTTTAATTAAAAGTTCCAATAGAAACTGAGACCTACTAAAAATTTTGAAAATATAATGTTCTTTTTTTTTATAAGAAACTTTGAAATTTATGCTTTCAAAAAGCAAAGGAAATAATTTTCTTATATTTATTAAGCATAAAACAATAATTATTATATTAATTTTCTATTTCTCTTATTGTCTTATATGTAGATCTAATATAAGTTACCACAATTATGTACTGACAATGCACAGCTCAAGAAACTTATGCTCAATAGGAGAAAGCTATAGTCATTGTTAAGTACTATTATACCTTGCTCAAAAGTAGATGGCTGGAGGTGGTAGTAATTGAGCCATTACTTTGCAATATCATAATTATAAAATTAAGTCAAGAATAAATATTATGGTAATCCGTAAAAGGCAGTTGATAAGGCGGGATTTCAAAAAAATTTATGAAATTCTCCTGATTGTAATGTATGCAAACATTAAAAAAAAATAATTTTTTTAAGCATTGTAATATTCTGTAATTCTGAATTCCAAAGTTCTTTTTCCTTAATTTGGATTCTTTTCCACACAAATTTGAATGGGTTTGTATGCAAAACAAAAACTAAACAAATAACAAGAATGACACTCAAGATTACCTCATGAGGTCTGAAAACTCCATCCAGAAGACACCATGCTCTTCCCCAAACGACAGCAGCTTGTTCCTTGAAGCCTCTGAAACATCTTTCCATTTGGGAGAGTCATCACTCCATGCACCTTTCCAAGAGTAGCGTCCCCAGGGGTTACGCAGTCTAACTAGCCTGTAAAAATACATCTGTTTTTATGAACACCTTTAAAGGCATTGGAAACAAACATAAAACCATTTTGACAATTTTCATTTTGTAGTCAGTCCAATCAAATTAATAATTCACCAATATAAAAACAACAACATTAAAACAGTAGTAATCTAAAGCTGTAATAGAGAGAACACAACATAAAAAATAAGTTCACTAACTTGTTGCCTTCCAGATCCTGAATGTCCAGAATAGAGTAGGAATGTTTTGATCTCAGTCCAACCTGGGCAAAGTCTTCTTCCTTAGCATTCATATTGCCTCCACCACAAGATGCTCCCATTAAAAAACTTTGCCACAAACATAAAGAGAGATCATTTATAATCTTAAAGAATGACAATCACGTAGGTGTAACGATATTATATATGAGAAAGCACTGATAAAAATAACTAAACAAACATAATTTAAAAAATCCAGAATTTTATAAAAGGTGTTGTTTGCCCCATAGTATTTCTTTGAAATTATTTATGGGAATTAGAATTACAAATGAGCTGTTTTATAACTCAAAAATTTGAATAATGAGGCCAGCAAAATGATCAGCTTACTTTCCATGCCTGATATTTGTTATTTTTAAACCACAAGGCCAGACAGCTGCGCTCAAGGTCTGCTGATGTTCTTATCAGTTCCTCTCCCCAAGATACACAGCTATGGGTTACTTAGCACTTACTTCAAATCTCTACAGCTCAATAGTTTGGCCCAGATCAGATCAGCACAAATGTCTTCCCCTCTAGTGCCTTCAGCTGGTGACAAAATACTTTATTATTAATAGGATTAAAACATTTTAGAAGTATACTTTGATCAAGATCTCAATCATGCTGGAGAAATATTAATAAAACAAAAAAATTTCTCAATCATTAAATAAGAAAATAAAGAAGTCTCATATTATTTTTTATTTTTTTTTGTAAATTTATTTACATTTACAAAGCAATCAAAACACTAAAAACATTTTTACTACTTTTAAAAAAAAATATTTCTTTTGCTTGAATCCAAACACCTCCTTGTACTATTCAAGTTTCCTCTGTATGAAATGTTTACAACTATTCAAGTATCCACTTTAGTGACAGTACATGTTAGAAGTGAAATGAGAGCCTCTGATAGCATGCTGAGTTGGTCACTAATGATACTTAGGTGGTGAGCTAGATGGAAGTGATGGGTAGTGAGAACTTGATACACAAAACACATTTACCTTGTAACACATGTCACATTTACCTTGTCACACATCACATTTACCCTGTAACACATCACAGTTACCTTGTAACACATATCACATTTACCTTGTAATACAAATCATATTTACCTTTAAATACAAATCACAATTTACCTTTAAACACAAATCACATTTACCTTGTAAAGGTATACTTTCACATGGTGCACCAGTGAGTGTTGCCAGACCTTCAATACACTTGCCAGCTACAAGGGCTTCATAACTACCATACAACTTAGCCATTGCCTTCTCTATAAAAGGAACCCACAATTGTCTTCTCCTTGCCTGCAGTAGACATCAATAAGTTTAAAATAACAATAAAAATAAAAAGTGCAGGGTCTCTTATACATAAAAAAAAAAGCTTGTCTTAATCATATTTTGTTTTTTAAAATCTCTACTGCACGAGTGAAATATTGTATCACCTCAAAAGTTCACCAGTACCCAAGGCGAGAAGATTAAACGCAACTGTTCAATGTACTATAGTACATAGTAATAACACCCTTTTCTTTCTTGGCTTTAAGAGTAACATTGAATGAACAGAAATAAAAAAAATATAATAAATTATAGCTTTTATATAGCCTTAATTTTATGCTTATAGAATGCCCAGGGCGCTATGGTCCAATCTCATTTGTGGACCAGTGTGGGGAGGTGGTATCTGGGCGAAGGTTTTTCTGTGCTCCTTTTAGGTGCTCAGTAAACACAACTCTGCTTGAGTCGGGTGTCAATCCATGAGGCCCCTTCATAGGCAGTTTAAGTACTTAGTCCCCCAACCACACATCCCACACAAAAAGAAAAAGAGAGTTAAACATACAATGGTAAAAGTCACCAACAGTGATTCCCCCACCTCCCAAAGGTTATGGAGTGAAGACTGGGATTTTCAACTTTGGTATTTTTAGGATGCCTCGAGTCTACCCAATTTTTATGAGTATATATAATATATAAAGTAGAATGTGAGGCGTATGTATGTATGTCCGTTTGACCAATCTTGATAAAACTTGGCAGAAATGTTCCTTGGGTACCAACTTAGACCGTAGTGTATGTATTGCAGCCCTAGAACAAACTCAAAACAAAAAGTTGACCAGCTCTATGAAAGCATTATAACTTCATCGATCTAGGCCATGTTTACATGACAAAAGATCGAAAGGATCTAGATCTATTTTTAAGAACTGCTCTTTCCGCAGATAATTTTTTACTCTGACACATGAAAATACAAAATATAGTCCATTGATTTCATTATTTAATAAAATTAACCTTCAAATTTGTGTTTCAAAAGCATTTTTTACATAAATTCGTTCCTTATATCTGCGAATGTAGAATTTCTGATGCGCATTCTTTCATTAGACAATACCGTAATCTTTCTATTCCTGTGTCTAAAACTCTTATTCAACTTTAAGATGATAGAACTTCTCTTCGCAAAGATAGTTTTATACTTAAACACATGAACATACTAATTATAGTCCATTCATTTCATATTTTAATCAAATTAACATTCAAATTTGTTTTTCTAAAGCATTTTTCATGCATTTTTGTTCGCTAAAGCTGCGAAGCCGTGTTAAGATATATATATTTTAATAGTTTCATTCATTCGCGTAAATCTAATTAAAAAGGTCACGCATGCGCACGTGCAAAATTAACTCTATCCAAGCCAATATTTAACTCTAGATTACTCTAGATCTAGATCTATGTCTAACTCAAGATCTACTTTATTCTTTAACACGTGAACGTACAAAATTAAGTCTATTCATTTAAAATTTTAATAAAATATATGTAGGCCTACAAGCAAATGATTTTATTTGGAAAAAATGGATTTAAGTCAATTAGCTATTTTGACAGCACAATTCATACTATTTTTACATTTATGCATTCGCTTTACTTATAACATATTATTTCGTTTAATTGTTTACAAACCACTCTCAGTGACTCATCGACAGTTATACGCAAACAAAAAACCTGTGGGCAATAATGTCTAATATATATATATATATATATATATATATATTCCAGAAAAATATATTGGAAGAAAAGATCTTAGAGGTGAATTAGACCCAACTGACCTGAGCAAAAATAAGATTCTTGGAATTGCAGGGAAGATAATCATCAATAAGTATAGTCTTCCACAGGCCATCCTTACACAGCCTGACTTGGTACACACCTTCCTTACACATCTCTTTACTGATGACAATGTGCTCTACCAAGTGGCAACGTTCAGCTAGAACAGCCAATGCACTGAAAAACCTGTAAGTATATTTTGTTTCATTTCAATTTGAGTTATGTACCAATCCAGTGCAGTTTATATAGAAGCCATTAAAAAAAAATATATTTATACATACCAACAGTTACCCAGAATTCCTTGAGATATATCCTCTGGCATTGGAGTTCTGTAAACTACCCAAGGTATTCTCAACCCATCAGGAACTACAATATTTTGGGGACGCACCCACTGAATATTGCTGACTGACAGCTTCGTGTTTGGAGATTGGGTCTCTTGAACAAAATATTGTCTCTTCAGATCAAGAAAGAGTGATTTAGGTGCTGGTGGAAATGAATCATCAACAAACGTGTCACCAGTCTAGAAAAGATAAACACGAAATTGACATTAAAGAAAATACTTGCAACTTTTTTTTCGCTCCATAAAATCATTAAAGATTATGTATTACGATACATTAAGTTTAATAAGTGTATCATTTTTGTTTTTATATGAGAATTCATAATATAAGATAATTGTATTGGTTGACTACAATTGTCCACTTCAATGTTATTATTTTAACAATATAGTTCATGTAATTATAAACAACTTTCTCATACAAAACACACACAACCAGTGCTATTGGGATCAGTTTCTATGACTTCTCAGTGATGATAAATGAACTTGTAACACCCTAACTGAAAGTGGAATATAAAGGAGTTTTTAAATCTTTCTGTTTTAGACTTAATAGAGCCAACCATTTGTCCAGATCATATGTACATTAGGGGTGCACCAGATAGTACTTTTTGATATCCGGCCGGGCCGGCCGGATATGACCGGATAGTAAAATTTGATATTCGGCCGGGGCCGGTGCCGGATACCTAAGTGTCTTGTTAATAGCTTGTGTTGCTGAACATTTTACGAAACTGTTAAATAACATACCTATATTGGTTGGTTTTATTTTTTTTTCCTTTTATATACCTTATTGTTTTAAACTCTGTTACTGATTGATTTATTCAAGCTTAACAGTATTTCTAAAAATATGTATAGCATGAGTGTGTCTGTGTGTATGTACGATGCCACCAACTTTAAAGGATGTGTGTAGGAGGGTCAATGTAAAATATGTTAGTATATATTTAACTATTTACTAATGTAAATCTCTCATAAGTAAAGTGCAATCTGCCTTGTATAGTGGTTAGATGTATGTGTTCATGAATTTCAGACCAACAACCTGGTCAGATATACCTAGTGAGCCTACACATGTAGTCCTAGTGTAGTGTGTATAGTTGTTTGTGTTAACCATCAAGCATTGTTTTTTCCTTGAGCATACGCACGCAATAGAGTTGGGTGTCAGTCAAAAAAGATAACACATTGGCATGGTCAGTCAAGCATATAGATAAATTATACCCGTCCACTAGTTAGAGGTCAAGGGTTGTTGTTGTTTTTTTTTACGCTCCAGCATATTGTTTTTTTGTTTGCTAGATCTAACTGTGGTACTATTATTCAATTTATTTTATGCGAGTTTAAAATTTACTGTAAGATTTTCCGTTATTTATTAAGTCAAAAGAATTAAAAAATGAAATTAGCTTTCTTTCTAATGATTTTAATACAAGGCCAAAAATTACACACACGCAAACATGCACATCTTTGTTTTATTTTATTGTGCAAAGAACATACGTAAGAAACATTAAATGCAAAGAACGTATGTTAGAAACATCTTCCTTAATTATTACTTATTAATTATTTTATTGGTGGTTTCAGTAACTGTTACAAAAGGGAACGATAGTAAGCCTATGGATGTCAGGTGTGTAAAAGTCGTCCTTGCCTGATACACAGTGGCTAAGTATGCATCTTAAGTAAACAAAAATAGTAATAACAAGGAGTTAATTGACTGTCACAAATTATTAAGAATATGTTATCAAATCAAGACACTTAACTGAAGGAGTAATATTCAAGTTAACACGTTAGAAAAATTATTTAACAGTAATATTTATTGACAGTGTAATATCCTTTGTTAGCACGTTGTGTTTTTTCATTCTGGCTTAAAAATGGTCAATGTCTATCAATAAATTGGGTGTCAAGGACCAAAGAAATAAAATAAAGAGTAGGGGGTGTTTAGCTCTCCATTTAAAGATAGCCCTGGTCGTGTCTTCTACAAAATAATTAGTTACTGGCTTACTGGGCTATATAATCTCGCGGTTTGTGTTCTGTGTAGCTAAAGGTCACTCGTTTAGGTGCGTGTGATTTTTGTCCAGCTTACTAATTTAGATTTATGTTCAAGTAATTCGGCACACTTGAAAAGGTGTGGCCTCTAGCCCAACCACGTGATTAAGATTTTTCTCCAAATAAGCAAACTCTTTGTCCGGATACCCGTGTAGATGTTTGGCTTGAAGTCCAGTCCCCCCCCCCCCCCCCCCCCACCAATTAAGATTAACTACTAAGTAAACAAACATAGTTCCCTCGTGTGACCTCTAGAGAGTACTTACGTCCATCGTATCTGACTTGGGGTCACCTGTCAATCAATGAACTCAATGTGATGGACTAAACAAATAAAAGAGGGAGGGAGTTGTTCATCTGGATATACCTAGTCCTAGTTACATTAGAGGTGTGGCTATGGTAGTCCAGCCCCCGTAATAAAGAATAACTATTGAATAAACAAACTCAGTTCCCTCGAAAGGTGTGACCTCTAGAGAGTGTCAATACGCTGACATTAAACCTACGTCCATCGTATTTAACTTGTGGTCACCTGCCTATAAAAAAAAACCAATGTGATGGACTAAACAAATAAAAGGGGTAGGAGTTGTTTATCTCTATCTCTGGAGATATACCCGCACAGCTAGACAGACGTCTCGTCAGCATGACGTAGTCAAGGAATGTAGCATTTTAACATGTTAACTAACCTACTCAAAGGTCAAGACAAATTGAAAAAAGTGTCAGCCATTGCTGCTCTGTATGTAAAGAGCATTTATGATGTAAAGTTTCATTTCTATTTATGTTTAGTTATTAACACGCCTTGTCTTTATAATAAACGATGTTTGGTGCATATTCATAATGGCTCTATTTTTAAGCACATTATTTTGTTTTAATATAAACATTAATACATTCTACAACAGACATTAATGGAACGAGATCCACTTTATGCATATTAAATAGATGTATTTTTTACTATCCGGTTTACTATCCGGTAGTGATATCCGACCGGAGCCGAATAGCACCGGATAGTAAAAAATGACGGATATTCGGCAGAAGCCAGAGCGACTATCCGGTGCACCCCTAATATACATATATATGATATAATCTAATAGGCACGATGGCTGAGTGGTAAAAAGCGTTCTGAACCGGGGGTCCCGGGTTTGAATCTGGGTACTTGACAGTTTGGGAAAAGTAAAGGTGGCTGGAAGTTGTGCTGGCCACGACACCCTCATTAACCGTGGGGCACAGAAACAGATTTCCTATACATTATCTGCCCTAAAGATGGCAAGGTCTGAAAAGGAAACTTTACTTTACATATAACTGTGTTTTAACGAGTGCAAATAGTCTTTTAAGGATTTTTTATACTATGTTTTGAAAAGATGTTCATGAAATAGTTCTTCGTGAGATGGCAGCTGTGTTTGAATCTAAGAAAAAAATAGTTAATAAGATTTATATGAGTCACAATGCTAAAAGAATTGTTACTGACATTCACAATGTTTACTTACAGATTTGCAATGTTGGATTATTCTCTGACGGAGTTCACTAGCTTCTTTTTCCTCAACAATTCTAATGTCTTCCACTAGAGAGCTTTCTTGTCTAAGCAGCTCAAATGGGGCACGATCAGCAGGAGAACTAGCTTGCTTCAGATGATTATTAGAAGGTGAGCTTGGGGGGACATTAGCAACCTGCGATTTGTTCCCAAGGTGCCTCGGCATACAGCAAACTGTACAGTTGTTATGAACTGGGTTGTTAATAACAGTACAATAGTCACATGTCCAAGCGGTGAGGTCAGATAATGACCTGGGATTAAGGCACATACTACAAACAGATTTTTCAGCAGTGTTCGTAAAAGTGCACTTTGAACAGTTCCATGTCGACTGAGAAGGTGGGTGTTGGATGGGAGACTGGTCGTTAGGACGGTGAGTGTAGGAGACATTGCCATTTATGATGGCAATGGGGCTGGGCGGTGATATGCTGCTACGCTGAGAGTTTGGGGGGGATGTCTTTGGCTTTTTGCAAATTTGGCATGATTTCTCCCAGTCAGGATTGCAATTGAAGGTACAGTGTTTACACTTCCACTCTTCATCTACATTTATTATATGTGCTGAATCGTCACTCGATGTTGAGCCTTTTGGCTTTGTATTTAAGCTTTTAGATGGCAGCTCAATTTTATCAGATTCAGAAGTTGCATTTTTGTTGTCATCTGACAGGGTTAAATCAATTATTTGCTTATCTGTTGTCCCAATGACAGAACTGTTTTCCACACATGTATCCACATCTGACAAGGTTGGTAGACGTGAGTGACGAGGCGCCCTACAAACTGAGCATGAAGAAACTGTTGGTTGGTTAATCAAAGTACACCTTTTACAGCTCCATTCAGCTGCTGAGGTTGCAATAATAGCCTGACCTGCTATCCTTCCGTATATTTCATCAGTTGATAGAGTATTAGTTTTTTCTTCCCCTGTGGCAATGGCTGTGGGCCTACTCATTTTAATTTTATGTTCATAGACTCTAGTACTTGCTTGAATAAACATTAGACCACCTACATCTATATATTATATCATAACATTTTAAAATGCTGTATTTGCCATTATTGGTAATTAAAATAAAGTCCAACAGTCAAGCCTAATCTGAAAAGAAAAAAGCAGATTTGTTGTAACATGTTAAGATATAATATAGTGATATATTATATAGGTCTATTCTATATAGACAACTCTACTATGGATATCCATCTAGTTAGTACTTTTGTAGTTAGTAAGTGTGTGTGATTGTGAGTTAAGTATTTTTTATACTCATGTAGTTCTAGAAACTATTGTGAGTAAAGTATTTTTTCGACATGTAGATCTAGAAACTAAGACAAAACTAGATCTAGTCAATCTAGAATCTAGTAAGTAGATAGTTAAGTTTACTTGTTAGAACTAGATTCTATATATTATATCTGACTCTAGAATCTAGATTAGAGTGTGGTGAGTATCAATCATAATATTGGTAAATCAATTTCAATTCAATTCAATGTTAAATTGATTTTAGTAACATTAAGTCATCAAGTTAAGATCTAGCTAGATCTCAGAATAGCCAACATTATGATCATTAGGTCCAGAGTTATGATAATTACTGTATCTATACATTTTTTACTGTATAGTATATATTAATTTATATAATATTAACTATATTATTGTCTATATATATAATTATATATATATATTATATCTAGAGATCTAGTACTATATTAGTTAACAAATAATATATTTATATTATATAATAATTAAATTCTTAGTTCTTAGTCTATAGTGACTATGGATCTAAGTAACTAGATCTATATATTATATATTAAATATATTATTATAATATATAATTATTTATAATAAATATAATAAGGCTATAATTATAGGCCTACTATAATTTAATAAGTTAAATATAAGGTAACATGTCAAGACTGTCAAGTGTCAAGTCTTAAACTTAAGTCTAAGACGTCTAATTAACTTAAGACTTAATAAAGTTAAAAAGGTCTATTATTAAAAGTATTATAAAAAATGAAAAATAGAGAATTAGAGATCTAGTGATCTATAATATTAATATTATTATTAGAATCAAATCTAGAATATCAATATTGAATATATATATTGACAGAGTTAGAGTGACTTAGACCTTAGTGTCGTTGTAGTACTTAATCTAGTAGTAATAGTAGTAGACTTAGTGAGTTATTCACTACTAGTCGACCAGCGGCGTAGCATATGCCGATATTTTGCAGGGGTGGCCTTAGGCCACTGCAACCTATGCGACCGCAGTGACCCCACATTTTCAAAGGATTCACTCTAATTCAAGGTGTATATTATTAAATTTGATTTAAACCATGGGATTTTATAACTTAAAACAGATTTCCCGCTCCCTCCTGTCGATTTACCAAGAGCTCCTGGAAATCTCCCGAAATCGCAAAATATGCGAAAAGTCCTTAAAATATACGGAAATATATTTATACACAAAAATTGTCATTTTGGGGTGTCATTCATATGGAAAACGCCAATCTTATGCGCTGCATTATGCATCAGCCGTAATTATGTAATCTGGCGAAAGAAGCTTCTCGCGCCTCAAACTAATGAAGACTTACTTGAGGTCAATAATTCTCAAAGATAGATTGAAACATTTGGTAATTCTTGCTATTGAGCGTGATCTACGTAGGAAACAGAATTATTATGATATACTGTATGACTTTGCTACACGCAAGGCTCGTAAAGTAATTCTATACGCAGTAAAGAATGAATAAAATGCATAGATGAATTGATTTTCTAATTCAAAATCTTAAATTTCACTTATTATCAGCTTCCCTATCCAAACTTGGCCCCACGAAATCCGTTTCACATAAGGCCACACAATGGTTAAGTCCGTCCCTGCTATTAACATATATATGTATATATATATATTATATATACATAGTAGATTACTTAGATTAGTTCCTAGTCCAAGGGGGATGGGTGCGGGCAGGGTTTGATAAATTTAAACGACAGTCATCCATAGTGTGAATACTATTCTTGTTTTCTCGTGGACTATCCGCAGAAACAAGAGAGTGATCTTTCCTTTACTTCTTGTTTAAACTCTTGAGGGAAGAAGAGAATTATATATATAGATTAATTCAGTGAGTTAGAATCTAATTCTAGTCTTAAGCCCCAGCGTTAGTGACTGTCAATACTCAGACAACTCAGTCTCAGTTAAATTTTAAATTATCAGTCAGTTAGTCTTATGAATTTATGAATATCATCAATTATGATCAATATGAATGATTGAATATATATATGATTGACTATGACTACATCTATGACCCTAGCCCTAGCCTACACTACTGTAACTCAAGTAACTGTAACACTGCTACACTAGTGACTAGTTCACTTCTACAGTCTACAGTAACACTAACAGTGAGTAGCCTTCTCAACTCTCATACTCATCATTTCATACTCATACTAATAAGTAACTAATATTTACTATACTTTTATAGTCTATTATTAATTATAGTATATAAATATATATTAGTATATACTATTTAGTCTATTACTTATACTAGTACTAGTACTCTCTTTTAGCTCTAGTCTATGACACAGACTATGACTATGACTATCATGAATAATCATGACTATGTGAATTTGTTAATACTCAATAATAGCTCTAGATCATCATGGTCACTAGATCTAACTAGATTTAGATCTAGTTTAGTCTAAATTTACTATCTAGTTATAGATTTAATCTAGTAATAGCGATCTACTATCAGGCTAGAACTTTGTAATAAAAATTTCTGACTAGAATAGACCTTTAGTCTTAGTTCCGGGAAAAGTACATCAACTTTTTAACAAGTTGCGGTGTTAAAAGACGGAAGCAGAGTTTCACAGCACTTCCTGTTTTGGATTGGCGTCGAAGTAAACAAAAGACAAAAGTTTACGAGGATGTCGTAACTTTTTTTCTAAAATGTCTTAACTTATTTTTCTTTTAAGCTCAACCCATAAACTCAAATGAATGAAGAGGCGAAAGCCCACCAAGATGACAAACGTCGTACACTCTGGTTGGATGACTAAGTCTCCACCTGAAAAACGACTGACGTCTACTTTTAGGATATTTCGTGCGGTAGGCTTTTAACTGTAAATAGTGTAAATTACTAATTTAATTAGTAGTAGAGTAGATCATCTACTAGAATACTAGATCTAGTAGTCTAATTAAATTAGTTAGATCTAGTCAGTTAGTCATTTTTATAGAGTTAAGAGTGACTTAGAGTTAGACTAGCTTAATTTTTAAAAATTATTTATAGATCTACTAATTTTAATTTATAGTCTATGAATACTATGATTCGCTCAGTCTATGTAAAGTATGTAATGTTTGAATTTAATGATTATGTTATACACTAAGTTTTGACTAAGTTATTTAATTATAGTACTAAAAATAATATACTTTATATACTTTTCGACTTATCTAGATTCTAGATAATATAGACTTGAATTGTGCTTTTAGTAGATACTAACACTGTATCACTGTTACAGGTTACACTGTCAGTGTCACTCACTGTGACTAACTACTAGATAACTAGTCGTCTAGATCTAGAGTAGAATACAGAGTCATGATCTGGTAGTGTAGAGATGTAATCAATTTAATCATCTTATTCTAAATGATCTATCTACTATTATCTAGTCATCTACTAGAATCTATATTAAATATATGATTTACATAATTTCTCATTAGATCTAGTATTTATATACTACAATGTATATAGATTCTAGCTAGATCTAAGTAAATGAGACTGATTTTATAACTATATCTTATTAAATCTTATCTTATATAATACAGAGGTCACTTTAAAAAAAAGTATCAAGTATTAGTATAATTATATCTAGATTTAAATCTAGTATTAGTATGCAAATATGGTGGTCTCTTGACTTTTGCACAGGATACAGATTTCAATAAAAATACTCGTCAGTTTTTTTTTTTAACACCACAGGTTTCCCGTGGCCACCTTTGTATATGTACAGTATTAGGGTAAAAGCTGAGTACATCATTACCAAACTTTCTTTCATGCTCTTAGGATATTAATTTGTTCAACATGCTCTAGGTCATAGTACCATTGATTTTTTCTCACTTACCTAACACCTTTCATCAAGCTAGTATGTTTTTTTATCTTGGTGTTTGTGTGTGTTATTTATGAATAGTTTTACTTCAAAGAAACAGCATGCAAAGGTTATTTAATTGTTACTTAGGGGATGTGGGATGTTTGGTGATACTGTTCATGTCCAAAATAGTGTATGTATATGAAATTAAATAAATGCTGCATCTACACTTTGTAGAAATTAGACTTTCACAGCTCTCTTGGAATGTATTCCATATATATACACATTAATGTACACATTATGCCTTCTATCGACTATTTGTCTAGGTGATAGAGATCAATTTTTGTAGCAGCAACTCATATAGTTGTAGTTTACAGAGATTATTGGCAGCTCTTATTATAGATGTAGTTAAGGCTAATAACTAAATTAGAAATATTCTTCATTACTATTTAGGCAGCTAATGTATTGGCTATTAATGCAATTTTGGTTGAGTTGGATATATATTTACAGATTTGAATGGTAGTTTAATCTGAAAGGCTTAGGCAAAGCCAACCACCGGTGATGAATTATTAAATCCAATTTAGATTCTAAAATATATTACATTTTGTAGTCAGTCTACCTTGTCTGAAATATCATTTAACACTTTGTGAGAGCAGAAAAACATAATTTACATGCTTTCGATAATTGCTACTTAGATTTTTATAACATATCACCAAAAACAAAAATCATATAACATTATGTAAAACAAAAGTAATATTCAAATGGCTGTACTTTTTGATTTCTTGGGTTTAGTTTGCTTGAATAATAGTTTTTAAAATCTGTGGTTTGTTTGAGCTCCATGTAGAGCAAACTACATTTTATTTGTAAAAGTGGCTGCCACCACCAGAATGATGACCCAGTCCCTATTATAAGAAAACATTGCTTTATTTTAAAATTAATTTTGTTTCACCATAACAAGAGGGCGTGATAAAGCACTTGGCTTCCAAACCGAGGGGATTCAGGTTTCAAATCCCTTTGAAGACTGGGATTTTGAATTTTTATTTTTAGGGCAACTCATGATTCCACCCATTTCTAATGGGCACATGACATTAGTTGGGAAAAAGTAAAGGTGGTTGGTTGTTGACACACTTGTTAACTGTGGGCCACAGAAACAGATGTTTTTTTTTACACCCTCTGTCCTATAGATCACAGAATCTGAAAGGAGGACTTGACCTAAGTTGACTTTTAAAATCCTGTCTAGTTAAAATTTTTTTCATTTGGATTGTCTTGTCAATTAAATTGCTTGGAGTTATCAAGAGTTGAAACATTGAAACAAAAAAAAAAAAGGAGGTCTTGACCTAACTTGACTTGACCTGACTTGACTTTTAACATTTACATCTCTGTCTAGCAGAAATCTACTTTTCATTTTGATTGTCATGTCAATTGAATTGCTTGGAATTAGCAAGGGTTGAAACATTGAAGTTTTGTTTTCAGTCATTTTAATTTAAAATTCCTTGTCAAAAAGACAAATGTCTTCTCTTGCATGGTAATCGTTCTGCCAAAGAGTTTAATGTAGATGGTGTTAAGTTTTTTTTTTTCTGAACAAGAACCTCTCCAGTATGTTCTAGTGGAAAATAAGATAAAGCCATTAATACAAAAACCACTTACAACATCTTGCAGCCTCCTTACTATATTTTCTTTTAGAGTTGCCATGATGACTGGCATGTGGCGAGCTCAGATAACAGATAGGGGGGGGGGGGCAATTAATTTATATGAAACATTCTTTTATATTGGAAATCATTTTAATGATTGAAATGTTTATGGGCTTATTAAGAAAAGTATAGTATTGAGATTAGAGTCAAGTAAATTCATTGAATAATGCAGAGCTAAGGAAGTTGATATTACCCTGTTGAAAGATCGTCCTTGTATATCATTTTGAAACACAAGCTGTCTAATGATTGAAAACTGTGTAAGCCGAAAGAAATTCACCTCTTTATAGCAAAAGGAATATAACTTAGCACCTAGGTAAATGTATGACCTGTTGGAATGTGCATCTGATAGGTGGTGTGAAGCTCGTCTGTTTCTGTGGCCAATGGTTGATGAAGGTGTTGTGTGGCCAGCACAACTACCTGCTGCCTTTTTTTTTTTATTAACAAAGGTCAGGTCAAACAATGTGTGTGGACTTCATAGAAAATTGCAGTCTCCACCAGGATCCCAACTTGAGACTATTTGTGTTGAAACTAGGCACTTGGTCACCTAATTATATATCTTTTGTAAGCTTATTGTATGCCCAAAGTTTCCCCCACTTCAGTCAAACAATAACAACACCTAATTGAAGATGAGTTTCCTTTTCTGTTAGTTCATGTTTTAAAATGTTCATGCACAAAGTTGCTTACATCCTTGTTTGGTCGTGACACGCCTAAATATGTTAATAGTTCATTTGTGTGGTGTTATCAATACCCCTAGAAGTATTTTGTAGTTTAAACTCTGTGCCTAAAAGTTTTGTAATGTATGGCATATCTCTTGTAAGGAGGTGCCCCTTCTAATGAGCAATGTAACTGTTGCCTCCTGTAATACTGTAACATATCTTTTTTTTTAATTGTGTAAATGACCTTTAACTCTTGTGTTACTGTAACTTTTAATGTGTAAATGACTGGTCTCTCTTATTTTCTGTAATGTAACTGAGTATCTTGGACTGTTGTGTAGTGTAGATTGTGTCGCTGGTAGTGTTAATAGTTTCCCAAGCACTGACCACCACCTTATTGACCTAAGTGCCAAGCAGCACTTGATCTCTTGAGTGAGTCCTGTGCTAGCAATATCTAACAACTTACTCTACACACTTGACTTGGCCCAGCTGCCTGCTGCAACCTAATTATTTAAGCCATAGGAACAGTCATCAGAAACAAAGATGACAAATATAAGTCACAAGTGGCTGTACAATTTAAGAAAGATTCTTTGAAAACATTTTTTAAAAACATTTATAAGGAAATTTATTGACTAACTGGGGAAATTTTTTTAGAGTAGAGATAATAATTTATTTCACAAATCTTTTGTATCTATCTATCTATCTATCTATCTATCTATCTATATATATATATATATATATATATATATATATATATATATATATATATATATATATATATATATATATATATATATATATATATATATATATATATATATATATATATATATATATATATATATATATATATATAATAATAAACATAATGGGAGGTTCTTTGAACAAGTAAAATATGAAGTCATTTGAGAACCAAGCACATAAATTCTATAGATTTTTTTTAAATATGAGGATGATGCAGATTAAATAGGCACTTTTTGCTTCTTTGTAAAGTATTGGCTATCTATCCAATCATTAAAGTATATAATCATTTCTTTTCAAGCTTTGCTATAGCATACGATTACAGAGCTGTAGAAAAAAAAAAAAAAGTTTTCCTTCCTCAATAGCTAAGTGTTTCTCTACCCTGTTTAAAAAAAAATATATCTACCTTAGAAAATGTGCTTATATGCACTAAGGTATCTAGGTTGTTAATTTAACTTCCTTGTTTACTGATTTACTATCTGGTGGACTTGGCCTATTAGACTTACACTGCCTGTACAGTCCTCAGTAACAAAGAACCCCCATAAAATGTGTTTAGTATTATCTTTCAGTCTGTTAAAAGAAAAGAAAAAAAAAGTAATATGAGACAAACTATTATTGGGGCTTAATAGGACAGACTATTGCATATAAATAGAGTTGACAATTCAGGCTTATTGTCGCTAGCATATACTATAATAACTTTTGTTAGCAAAAGTAAAAAAATAATTTCTGAGCCTTATGCAAATTATATGAGTTCTTAGTTCGCTTATAAAGGGAAATAAGTCATGTCAAAGGAGACATTTGCACAACAAAAAAAAATGTGCATGTACTAGAATAACTTAAATTTTGTTAAATTTAACTGAAAGTATGATTGATTTGTAGTCACTGTGTAGTCACTGTGTTAGTTTATCCTTGCAGTCCCCCTTTTAAAAATACATCCTATTTAAAGGCTGTATGTAGTTATTGGTGTGTACTTGTATCTAGGATTATACATTTTTCTATAAACTGAAAGAGTTGTCATTAGTTGAGCTCGTTGTCAATTAGTGTTGATGTTAGCTTCTGTGTGACAGTTGTTTTGAGTGCTGTGTGACTCATCCTTATGTTGAAGTGTGTCTTTGTTGTTCGCATTATTATTTATTTTTTTCCGTGAGCGCTGATGAGCTAAGTACACTTCCTCATTATCTGTCGCAAGTCTATATTTTTATATTTGCCGCAGTGATTGTAACTTTGAATTAAATTGCTAAAATTCTGTTGGTCTAAATGTATGAAGCTATTTTGAATGTTCCTTTGAGTTTGGATTTGTGCTTAAATTTGCATTTTTGTTGTTGTTAGAATTGAGGCATTTTATGGTAAGCTATTACGTCCTCCTTTTACCTAAACCATGTTTCACAAGGGTTGTGAAGTTAGCAGATTCAAAAAGCTCTTATCATTTCCCCTATAAAATGGAGCATTTTCTTTCTTAATATAATACCTTATACCTTCACCTATCCTATAATCTGTTGAACCATTGGGGCACCACATATATGATCTGTCTTTCTCCATTCTTCTCTGTCTTTTGGAACAGAATCTCTTTCAATAACAGGCCTACCTATTCTTTAACATTGTCTTCACATTGCTTTCTCTGTCTGCTTCTTCTCTTTCCTGGTACTGCTCCCTGAAAGAAAGGTCTCTGTGAGCCCTGAGGACCTTGTGATGTGGACATGGTGTTTAAGTTTGCATCTTTTCGATAGTGGTTAGCAGGTCATCGTGGGCCCTATTTCCATTGTAATCCCGTTTCGAATCTCCTATTTTGTGATACTACCATGAGCCCCTAATTAAGCCTGGGCATCCTCCTTCTATGCTACTGTTAGAAAGATACATTTTCAGACTTAAGTTTATAGCTAGAGATTAAACCTTCAAGTTCTGCATAATCCATCCACTGCAAGTTTGTAGGGCTTACATCTAAAAGTCATTGCAGTTTTGTGTGCTCCCTGTCAAGGATATTAAAAGATGACGTACTTTGTTTCCTTTCTCTTAAGTAAGCTCAATGATTCATCACTGCTTTTTAGATGTATTCACTAAGAGCCATGATTCATGTCTTAATAGATAGATAATGATGTACTAATGCTGAAATAGATCTCCTTTATAAATTTGACATAGCCTTGTAGAAATAGTAGGTCTGAGGTCTTGTGATATTAACTATGAATAAATTTCTTGTGTGTGTGTGTAGGGCGGGGATGAGAGGGATAAATGTTTTAGACAGTGAACTTGTCCAACATTAAAAACATGAAGAAAATAGAAATGAAACAAATGTATATAGTTCTATAGTCTCTTATTTTTCTCCCCAAATTAGAGTTTTTTGTTTTTTAAATTTATAGCCCATCTTTTATACAATAGCATGCTCCTTGTGCTATGGTCCAATCTCTTTTGTGGATGTGGGGGGGGGGGGATATGAGAGAAGGTTGTCTACTGTCTTTATGTGCTCAGCGAACACATCTCAGTTCAAGTGAGGATTCAAACTCGAGCCCCCTTAATAGGTATCCAACCAGTTCTTGCCTCTCATGTTTACAGTTATATCCTGCTAATTAATAAGCAAGCAGATAATTAAAAGGTGTACCCAACCATCATCTGCTCTCATTTTTTTGTAAAGACTTAAAAACTATTTTACAGTTACTAATGATTTATTATTAAAATTAAAAGTTCTTGTAATGCATTTCAACTGCAACTATAGTCTAAAACTATTGTAAGAATTTTTAGCTGCCCCCAAAAGGGGAAAAGATGCTATTAGTTTTGTGTGGAATGTCTGTCCGTCCGTCCGTCCCTCCCGTTTCGATCTCATAAACTAGAAAAGACAGTGAAAATCCGACATCATAATATTTTAGACAATTCAGAGTTCTGATGCAACGGCTATTTTTTCTTTTCTGAAAGTTAAAAATCTTATTTTTTTTCATAAAAATACACCACTTTTACAACTATTCATTATTAATAGTAACAAACACAGGAGGCTCTTTAGTAGGGTAAATTACCATTTACCATATTTTTAACACATTTATGCAAATGGTTTTAGATTTTTTGTAAATGTTTTAAAAATGTATTGCTAAGTTACATAAGTTCTGTCATACTAACTACTACAATTACACACAAAAAATGTTTACTTCTTTTGAAAGAGAAGAAATCTATTTAGTATGCATATAAATTGGACATAATTTAAAACAACAATTAATATTAGTTTTTCATATTATCGCATGAACTGCAGTGCTGCACTACTTCACTAGAGGAAAATTTTTTATTTTTTTTTATTTTATGGAAATGTTTTTTTTTTCTTGAGGATTTCTATAAGAGATTGACTCTTTACAAAAAAATTAGATATTCATTATAAGACATTAGTTTGGCTAGGTTCACATCTAACTTTACATTCACTTTCACCTATCCTTTGGTCTGCTGGACCCCTGGGGCACCACACAAGATATGTCAACCTTCTTTCTCCATTCTTATCTGTCATTTTTCTTTGATAGAATTTCATTCTGATGTTCTTTCTGAAAATATTGAGACCTGCTTTTTTTACCTGCCTGGGTGGACCACTTCAGGGGCCGATTTTGAGTTTGTGTTTCCACACAAACTGTCTTTGTAACCTTGTTTTTTTTTTTTTCTAATTCTAGGCTTATCTTTTAAAAATATAGTTTGTAGCCCATAGTGTTACTAAATCTTTTGTTTTTCATCCTTTTATCATCAGCAATGGAAAAGGCGATTCTTTGTCTTAAGCAAGCCATTGGGTAGTCTGCCTGACCAATATGAACTGGACTACTACAAGGATGAGCACTGCAGCAGCAAGAAAGGCTCCATAGACCTTGAGCAGTGTGAGCAGATCATTGAGGCTCTGGACTCTGAGAGCTTTCCCAACCTATTGGCCATCAAGACAGTCTGTAAAAATAAGGTCAGCTTGACAAACTATGTAATAGCAGTGAAACATTCCAACTTTGTAATAGCAGTGAAACATTCTAACTTTAGAATAGCAATGAAACATTACAACTTTGTAATAGCAGTGAAACATTACAACTTTAGAATAGCAGTGAAACATTACAACTTTGTAATAGCAGTGAAACATTCCAACTTTAGAATAGCAATGAAACATTACAACTTTGTAATAGCAGTGAAACATTACAACTTTAGAATAGCAGTGAAACATTACAACTTTGTAATAGCAGTGAAACATTCTAACTTTAGAATAGCAATGAAACATTACAACTTTGTAATAGCAGTGATACATTACAACTTTTAATAGCAGTGAAACATTCAACTTTAGAATAGTAGTGAAACATTACAACTTTAGAATAGCAGTGAAACATTACAACTTTTAATAGCAGTGAAACATTCAAATTTTATAACAACAGTGAAACATTTAAACTTTATAATAACAGTGAAACATTCAAAATTTATAATAGCAGTGAAACATTCATACTTTATAATAGCAGTGAAACATTCAACTTTATAATAGCAGTGAAACATTACAACTTTATTATAGCAGTGAAACATTCAAACTTTCAAATTTAATCAAAGTGATGAAACATTCAAACTTTATAATAGAAGTAATACTTTCAAATGTTATAATAGCAGTGAAACATTCAGACTGATTACCAGTAGTAAAACATTAAAATTGTATAAACATTGTAATAATAGTGGTGAAAGATTCAAACTTTATAATAGTTATGAAAAATTTAATGTTATAAATAAAAGCAGTGAAAATTTAGTCTGATTACCAGTAGTAAAATATTAAAACTTTATAATAGTGTTGATACATTCAAACTTTTTAATAGCAGTGAAACATTCAAACTTCATGATAGCTGTAAAAATTAAAACCTTTTAATAGCGGTGACCTATTTAAACTTTACTTCAGCAGTGAAACATTCCAACTTTTTTTATAGTGATAAAAAAAATTAATTTCTAATAGCAGTGGAACGCTGAATCATTCTCCGAGGTACAGTGGAGGGAGTGCGAAGAAAGGGCATGGCTTTTTAACATAAAAGAATAGTCCGCCCTCTCTCTTGATATCTCTCTAAGAACAGCTGCTGACCGGGGAAAGTGGAGGGTTTGGGTAATGCTAATTGTCAGCACCCCTTTAGACGAAAGTTAAGGGACACACTAGATGAGATGAGGCTAGATTAGAGTTCCTTATATCTAGTTTATTAGTATGTCTTTTTAGAATTAGAGCTATAAGATAAAAATCTAGTTATCTAGGCTAACACCCAAGACTAATTAACTAGATCTATAACTCAATTTAAAAAAAACAACAACACATGTAGACTAGATTTACTAAATGCAATCTAAGCTACTATTAGTTAGAAGATCCTACTTCAGCCTTTAACTAGATCTAGCTCTAGTCTGGTGAGATGTACTCTCTTGGCCAATAAGTATAGATGTAGTAGATCACTTATTTGAAACAGGGCTAACTTTTAACATAGTTACTACAAAATTTGATTTATAATTGAAGCACCAAGTAAATGTTACCATAATACACACACAATACTGAATACTGTAGTTAGACTTGATGTATACAAATTAATTTAGAAGAGACCTAAAAAACCATTTTGTCCTTTGCAGTTGAAGTCTAAACATTTCTGTTCTTCTTGTCACTTCTCTCAAAATGTCTTATCTTCTTATCTTATATAATACAGACGTTACTTCAAAAAAGAAGATGATTACGTCCTACGCGTCATGCATTTAGTCATGCATATTAATCAATGACTTGTGAAATAAAATCTATTTTCAATCAATCCACTACTCTTAAGTGCCTAATCTCATCCCTTTTAAAAACCAAATGTTGTTATGACTTGAATTTTAACTAGATCTGTTGTGACCTGAACTAATTAGTTTCTATCTATATGATGACTAAATGTATAAGAGTGAACAATTTATAATAATATAGTATGCATATCGGATATACATGAATGGGTGAAACTTACATTTATATCCAAGTAATAGCAATTTAAGTAGAAGCCGAGTATTTATAGTTGGTTTTATTTTTGTATCGATAGGAAATGCATAATAGATTTGTTTTATTTTTTTTTTACTGCAAAAATAGCAGTAAATGTATTTATGTTGTGAAGGCACGTACCATCAAATAAAATTATAGCTTTTATATAGCGCTACTTTCATGCTTATAGAATGCTCAGAGCGCCTTGGTCCAATCTCAGTTGTGGACCAGTTGGGGGGGGGGGGTGAAATCTAGCAGGTTTTACCGTGCTGTCTTTAGGCATTTAGGTGTCACCCCCCACCCCCTGCAGGAAAAATTGGGCTCTGTTGCTTGCAACCATGTATTAATGACACAAATGAGGGTTATCCATTGTTCTATAAGCTCTGTGAAAGCTCTAAGATTGTTTATGATGAGGGGAATTCATTCTTGTTTCATTGTAACAAACGTTTAAGCTTACTAAACACCTGATCTGTTTACTTATGTCATAACTGTTGATGTTTTCTAGAGTCGGACCTACTACTTAGCTGCTGATACTGAGCCAGAAATGAACAGCTGGGTCCAGTGGTTGTGCCATGTCTGTGGGCTACGCCCAGAAGATCAGCGTAAGTATATTTATAAAGTTTCTAAAGCTTGGATGTTACTATCTCAGAGTAGTTCGTTCCTTTAAAACATGTATAATGTAAACACAACATCAAACTACTGAATGTATTGATCCTGTACATCTTTCATATATTGCTAAATTCCATCCAACTGTACAAGTTTGTTTATATTATCTATGACTCTGTTGGAATGCAGTTGAGCTCATAAAAGGTATAACTAAATTGTGTAGTGTTTTCTTAAGAGATTATATAGTATGAAACATCAATTGTTATATGTCTATATGATTTGATCACGTTGATGACGTTGCTACTGACATGGTCTGAGTCTTATATTTAATATGTTTGCTAAGAAGTAAAGTGAGATGCCGTTTCTTCTCTCTGTCATAATAAATTATTATTTTTTGTTCATCTCTCCTCCTTCTTCTCTCCCTTGCCCCTAACTTCCCGCTCTGCCTGCTCTAATGGATTCTCTGTATATGATAATGTGTAAGTATATATTTTTTGAACATTGCTTGTGGCCCTTGCATACTCTATTTCCATTGCACTAATGGTGAATGTGTTTTCATCTACATTTGTTGTTGTTATTCTATTTGGAATGCTTTTTTTTGTTATTGTCTTTCCCCCCCGTTTCCTTTGTATATTGCATTCTTTAAAACACCATAGAATATTATTGCTATGCATAAGCAATTAAAACTTGACTCTGGCATGGGATACATTGCTATATTTTACTACTTTTTTTTTTTTTTTTTTTTAATTTTTTTTTTTTAATTTTTTTTTTATTAAGCATAGGATAGGTGAATGAGCAGTCCCATCTTTAACAAATGTTTGTTCAAATTACTAAAATATATTGTCACAAAATATTGTTACACCATTTTCAGCTAGACAGTCATTACATTTTTTTAAAAACTAATTTCTTTGACTTAATGTTGTGAAACCTTTGAGGGACTGATAAAAATAATGAGTTATTTGGCTTTATTTTGATGGGTGATTTGTTTTAAAATCTGTACGTCAATTCAAAGATATTCAAAAAGTCAAATGTTGAAATATATTAGTCAGTGTTGCTTGCAGTAACATTTTTAAAGAAAAAAAATGGAACTCAATATACATATCATTTTTTTTTTTTACTGATTCTCCTAATGAAAATGTTTATTCAAGAAGTCAATTTAAGTTCTTGTCTAACTATTTGAAGGATCATATCTTAATGATTTTTTTAAAAAGTATCCCATTATTTTCTTATACCCTCAAAACCTTGTCACAGATAAATACCTGCAAAACTTGTTTTTTTTTCCTTTCTTTTTTTTTCAAAATTTAAGGAATATAATATTATCTTCAAATTACAAGTTCAACAAATTTACTAAACACCCACCAAGGTCATGTTTACTCCAAGTTAGGAAACACTGTTGAAAAGAACACGATTAATTTAAAAATCTGTATGTTTTATGACCTTGATTAATGAATATAACATGTTACATAAAGTCTATGACATGCAACATACTTGCTAAAACTGTATTGGTTAAAGTGTTATTTTATTACTTACTAACAAAGTTTTAGTTAATTACAAAACATATTTTTACATTTTTAACATGACTGACTCACAATTTAATTCAAAATTGCCAGTTTTAACATATGGGGCATAGCATTTTGAAACCATTTCACAGATTTCATTGTTGAGGAGATTGCTTCTAGAATAAAAAAAAAGAAGTAAAATTGTTTTTGTTTCACCTGCACCTTATATAGTTTCAACGTAACATTTGGTTTTGAATGTCTCTTTTAACTCTTTCTCTCCTAACTGACGATACCAACGTTGATTCCACTAGAATGTGGAAAATAATTACGGAGAGAAAGAGTTAAGAAATTCCCTTTTCAGTTGTTACATAACCAAGAAGAAGAATGCCATTGAATGTCCACATGTGAATGCTATTTTAATATCAATCTCCTGGCATTGTTCATTTTTTTGTGTGTGCATGTCAGTTTTAAATTAGAGTTCATTTTTCTCACAGACATTCAGAAAATAGGCAAATGTTTCTATTAGTTGCCTAAACTTGCCTCAAAGTGTTTTTTTAGTAAAAAAAAAAAAAAAGTTCAACATCATTTTTAAAAGTTAAAAATTAGGATAAATAAATAAAAAACATTTAATCACAGGGCAAAGAAATTTTATATTTATTCAAATGAAGAACTTTAAAAAAATAAAATTGTATGGCACTGAAATACTAAAGTGGGCTGAAGACCTTTATTAACACTGAAGTACTAAAGTGGGCTGAAGAGATTTAAGTCTACCACTATGATTCCTGCCTATAAGAAAGTATGACTATGTTCAGAAAGAGTTACAGAAATAACTTTTTAGAAGACTCTTATGTTGTTTTTTTTCATATTTATTATCCTACAAATAGTCTGACTAGTCCTTTGAACTGTTGGGGCACCACATGTGATCTGAGGATCATTTTTCTCCATTCCTGTTTTTATTTAAATTTATAGTCTCTTTTGTTGACTACAGGCCCATACATTACTTAATGTTGTCATCTTCCACTTTTTTTCTGCCTCTTTTTCTTCCCACCTGGTACTATTCCCTGTAGAAAGGTCTTTGCTGAGGGTCTTGGGATATGACAACAGTTTCAGTTTGCAAATCATTGTCAATAATTCATATAAGTTTCTTAAAAAAAAATATGTTGTATCAACACTGCTGTAAAGGATTTCTTTCTTTAGAAATCATGGAAGCAACTGTGAGATTTTGGATAAAACTAACACTTTTGATACATTGTTTATTTTATTTAACAAAGAAAATATTGTACTGATGTATAATAAAGAGTTGTTTTGACATCTTACAGCCACAGATATACCTGAGCCCAAACCCCCATTGCTAACTGTACAGAACTCAGTAAGCAATGGTAGACCGGCTAGCCCCCCGACACCTGTTACAAAAACAACAACCCTTCCTGCTCAGATGCCACAGAGCATCAGTGTGAGTCAGCAGATCACTAAACAAACATCATCCGATTCCAGTTCTGCTTCATATATACCACTAGGTAAATGCAGTTGATTGTTTAGCATTTTAAAAAATTATACATTTATATTTATAAATCAGAAAGTAAGGCGTATGAATGTATGTCCTGCATAGAAATCAAAACCGTTTGACCAATCTTGATATAACTTGGCATAAATGTTCCCTAGATCAAGGCGGAGACCATAGTGTATGTTTAATGTCCCTACCACTAGCGCATGTTCCTAAAAATAGACAAAAAGTACCTCTATTAAAAAAAATGAAACTTTTTAACAAATCGTGTAAACCTATTTTCACAGTATTTAATAAATATCGGCTGAATTGGTAAACCCATTTTCACACTCTAATTCTATTTTCATGGCAAAATAAAAAAATGTGAAGGGAATATTCTCCACGTTTAACATAGATCTAAATTCAAACCAGTAGATAAGTAATAGGCCTACCAAAAACTAAGGCCCGCAGGCAGCGGGTCATGTCCAGCTAGTATAGGTGTAAAAGGCTTGTTGTCTTGAAATATGACAATTTCTAAATTTGATTAAAATATTCAGTTTTACATAACTTCAATATTTTTCTTTTTTTTTTTTTGAATTCAGAAAACTGCACCACTGGACAGCCTCAAGCTACAACAGACAAACGGTTTAGTGTTGAAAGTGTGCCAGATTTCTTAGCTCCCTCTCCTCCGCAAAAGCAATCCAAACTGGGCATGTCTGCGCCTTCAGCCTCTGAAGATGAAGTATTTTTACAAGAAGATCTACAAAATCATGTTCCAGCCCCTGAGAGCAAATTTACTCAGGGATCTGATTTGTACCAGGTGCCGCCAGTCAGGCCCCCCAAGGGGAGGAAACGAACCGAGGAAGGTCCTGACTCGTCCTATGATGTGCCACCTCTTCACTTTGAACACAGTCCTCGTTTAAGTGTGGGCAATCGTAGAGATTCTGGTAGTGGAGATGGCCGGGCTTCTACCCCAGAGTGTTATGACTATCCACCCCCTCGTTTGGATTCTACTACATCTTCGGACAGTGAAATCCCCCCAGAGAGACCACCCAAACCAAGCCACCTTCAATCCCCTTATCAGAACTTGCCGCCAGCTGGCAAGAGTGACTCAGATCTGAACACTGTTCTGGCAGCCCCTAAAAGTATCCCAGGTCGCATGGTCAGTGGTTATGACATCCCACGGTCAGCCCACAGGCCTGTGCGGCCAACACAGTCAGCTCTTGCCGCAACTGTTCCTGTACGGCAGCAGCGTGGCACTACAAGCCATGCCTACTTCAACACTCAGGGGGCTAGGCCCAACTCAGGGGAGCTCAACAAAAGTGGAGAAGATCAGAAGTTTCCCATCGTGCCTCCACCTCGCGGTGCAGATGTAGCGGATGACAGGTCATCGTCTAGCTCATCTTTGTATCAGTACCCCCCATCCTCATCAGGTGCGCCAGTCCCCCCCAGTCGCCCCCCAGCCCGCGGTAATACAGTGGCTCCTGCAACAATTCCTCGCAATCCTGATAGTAATAATACTGCAACAGGACAAGGTAATTAATTCTTGTTCACAATTAGCTTTGATAACTTTCTAGTTTAATAGTCAGTTTTTTAATGACCATTTCATTTCAAGACTTCTAGGGAACTTATTAATAGGTAGCTCTTTTAATAGTGAAAAAAAAATTAGTAAAGTTTCCCTTTCAGACCTTGTGGTGTATAGGGCAGATGATGTAAATGTCATCTGATTCTGTGGCCTACGGTTTACGATGGTGTCATGTGGCCAGCACAACGACCAACCACCTTTTCCCCAATTGATGTCAGGTATCTATTAGAGCTGGGTGGACTCAGAAGCGCCCAAAGATCCCGAAATTAAGAACCCCAGGCTTCGAACCCCCGGTTCAGAAGCCAAACGCTTTACCGCTCGGTCACCACGCCTCCCTTTTAATAGTAAGCTGAATTAATGTGTTTGTTTTTAAGTTAGTAGAACAATCTTTATTTATCAGTATTTTAAAGCGGGGGTCAGACAAGGCTTTTTAAGCTAATGCAATTCTTAATGTTTATTCCATAGAGGCTAGTTTGTACTTGTGGTTATTTGTTGACAATGGGGAAACAAGCTTATGAAGTTATGAATGATGTTATCCTTAAGATGAATAAATATATTTATTGCTAATCTGATATAAATAATTTGCTTATGTCATGATTACACAATGTAGGTGAATGATCTTTAAAACTCATACACTTTGTATTGTGGGTGAATCCCCCCACCCCCACTAAATAAAATGACATAAAGAAATAATATAATTGTCCACATTTTAAAATTAGGCTCAATAAAGTAGTTTAGAATAATGTACAAGAATATCTGATTATTAAAAGACTGTCCATAGAATGAATTCTATCTTTGGCTTTTAAAGAACTCTTTCCATAAAAAGAATAACATGACTTCTACAATATTTCTAATATTTTAGAATCACTAGTCCAGTCAGACACCTCAAACCAAAGCTAATATTCTTGAATCTCTAGTCCTGTCAGGGACCTCAAACCAAAGCTAATATTTTAGAATCACTAGTCCAGTCAGACACCTCAAACCAAAGCTAATATTTTAGAATCACTAGTCCAGTCAGACATCTCAAACTAAAACTAATATTTTAGAATCACTAGTCCAGTCAGACATCTCAAACCAAAGCTAATATTTTAGAATCACTAGTCCAGTCAGACATCTCAAACTAAAGCTAATATTCTAGAATCACTAGTCCAGTCAGACACCTCAAACCAAAGCTAATATTTTAGAATCACTAGTACAGTCAGACACCTCAAACTATGATATTCTAGAATCACTAGTCCAGTCAGACACCTCAAACCAAAGCTAATATTCTAGAATCACTAGTCCAGTCAGGGACCTCAAACCAAAGCTTATACTCAGCAGGCTCATAAGAAAAGCTGAAAAAATTAAATAGGATGTTGAACATAACATAGAAAATCAATTTGTTTTTAAACATTTCCCCAACAACAACTGGAACACACTTGCTAGATTTCACTTGCTTATATAAGAATATTTGTAACAATATCAATGCATAGCAAACTCCAAATATTAATAAAGCAAACCAATGCATCAGTCCACATTAGAGGCTATTCACTCCTCAGCTGTATTCAATAGATCCCTAGAGTATATCATGATGGAAACACAAGGAATTTACACCACACTTGATCATAAATGGGCATCCAGTTTTCCAATCTTAAATTTTCTGATGTTTTACACTTATCAGATGTAAAGGTCATCTGTTTCTTTGTCCAACAGACAATGACCAACTGCCTTTACTTTCTCCAAAGTCATGTACCCATTAGAGTTGGGCGAACTCTGGGGTGCCCTAAAAATTCTGAAATTGAAAATTCTCACAGAGATTCGAGCCCAGGACCCCAGGTTTGGAAGTCAAGTGCTTTACTTGGCTTTACCACTCAGCCACTGTGCCCCTCAAATAAAGCTAGGCAGCCAAAATTGTAATTCAAATATTATAAGGGGGATGGAATCATTATTAGACGGAACATTCCTTCTCAGTATGAACTGTTTCATTTTAGAAGAGATTAGCATCTCATTATTGGTGGCTTCTATACCCTTACAATTCACAAAGTCAGCTGTATAGAATATAAATGCCATAGAATATTGCTGATTTTACAGTATCAAGAGAATATAACATATGATTTTACCATTTCAACCCAGTCCAAAGGCTGGCATGCAAAAGGTAAATTTCCTCTTTCAGATTAGGGCCGATGATGACAAGGTCCTCTGTTTTTATGACTTACAATTAATGAGGGTGTCATGTTCCTAGCACAACAACCAACCTCCTTTACTTTCCCAAATTAATGTATGGTAATTAGAGTTGGCTTGTCATAAAAATTCAGAATTTCAAAACCACAAGATTCGAACCAGAGACCCCCATTGGTTCAGAAGAAGCAAGGTTTGCATGCAAGCATTAGAGACTCCTCTAAGCTGGGAAGAGATGAAAGTTTTGAATGCACTGTGAGAATTGATGGAAATGAAAGCTGTTCAGAGTTAACTGGTGGTCCTTCTATTAGTTCAATAATTAGAGGGCATGGAACTAAGAACCTTTTCTGTGCACATGCTTAGGGCATCCTCATAGTCAGTGGTTCAGTGTATCAGTTAGTATTAAGGAAATTTAAAACTGAATAGTTTTTTCTCATTATTATTGAACTTGATCTCTTTGCAGAAGACAACGCCCCCATTTTCAGTACTCACAGGACTAGAAGTTTTAAACGTAACAATGTAGTAGCTAACCATGGCTCACCAAACCTTAAGTAAGTACTTTTACAAGGGTTTGTTTTTTTTTGTTGTTTTTTTAAAAAGCTTATTTCAGTTCACTTGGTCTGTTTGTCGGGTACAAATTTACAGTACATTATGTCCTCCACTTGCCATTCTCTGATCAAGTTTAAACTTTCCACAATTATTAATTGTTCCTAACAAAACATGAATGAACAAAAAAAATGTACCTATAAGTTAATTTAATAGTATTAATTAATTAATTTGGTTTGATATTGAAAAAGGGAATTAAATCATATAGTATATAGATTCATGGCTATAAATGTGGAGTCCTTCCCTTATATTAACTTTGTTTTCGGAAAAAAAAAAAATTTTTTTTAATTTTTTGGCTTGTTTTTGCATTAAATAAATTTTGTTGAAGTCTTGCGGCCCAACAATTACACTACATCCAATCCAATAAATCAAAACAAATTTTCATACTATAGGATATACTTCCTTTTTTTGATATTATAAAAATTCAATAAATAGTAAGAAATTCGTTGTTGTGGACTATTTTAAAGACGAGTTTGAACTTTGCCTTATAAGAATTGTTTTGCTCCTTCCGTTTACAGGTCTGTTGGGTTCATACAAAATATTTTCATTTCATGGGTGTATGGTGATTCCTTTGTACTTGTTTTTTGTTGAATAAGTATTTTCAATTTCAAAGTTGAGATCATAATTTGATTTTCAATGCTGACAGAACCTAAATGTTGACTCTGCGGTTGTAATGAGTTAAATGATTGTTTCAAATCAGAAATCCTTGGAGCAACTTTTGTTTTTATTTCAGTCAGCATTCCCATGGTTTGACAATGTTGGTCCCACCTCCTAGGCCAGTGCCTCAGAAACCTAAAGATGCTTCCTCCATGGAAGATGAAGAAAGTGTGAGTTAACTTCTCTTGCTATAGGATTAGTTAGGCTCTAATTATGTATTGTTTTTTGTAATGCACAATTGTAAAACAAATTTCCTCACGGATAACAAAGATTATTATTATTATTATTATTATTTAATTAGATTTTGTAAAGAGAACTGCATTCAAGCTGCATTAGTGTTTTGTTCTTGATTTTTTTTTTGTCCATGAAGTAAAATAAGAGTGAAACCTCTGGCATCATTCATATTACAGACATGTTCTTATTCTCTTACATTTGTAGACAGTCATATTACAGACATGTTCTTATTCTCTTACATTTGTAGACAGTCATATTACAGACATGTTCTTATTCTCTTACATTTGTAGACAGTCATATTACAGACATGTTCTTATTCTCTTACATTTGTAGACATATGGAGTCAGTCTCATGCAATAAAATATTTTTTCATCAAAACATTCTTTAAGCCTTTTTTTTTTAGCTTGCAATGTATTTTTAACATGTTGGATATTAATGGTTTCATCTCATCAAATCTTTTGTAAAAAAACAAATGTATGAACTTTTATTTTTTTAGTGCTAATTTTTTATATAATTATCATTAACCAGATTATTAGCAAATTAAAACTCAAGGATACTGAAGAAGAGGTAAGAACCTTGACCTTTCAACTAAACAAAAATGTAAATTTTAAGTTCAGGTTAGAAATCAAGATGCTGTTTTCCTGCATAAACTTTCACCCCTTTAACCCACATGATAGTCAGTGGCTACTTGAAATTGTTCCAGTACTAGTTTAATGGATTCTGAAAATAAAATACTTGCAAGTAGAAATCTATGGGAAAAAATTATTATGATAAACATTTAAACATACATTTTTTTTTATGATTGCATCTTTGACTACAGCATAACTATTGTTTGTTTTAAGCTTTTAAATTAGATAATTCAAGCCTATGCTTATCCAAATGTAAACTATTCAAGCTACGCGTTCATTCCAGTATCAAAGAATTGTTTCGAGTAGAGCATCGTTGTTAACTTAAACACCTGCGTTAAGTCTAATCATAATACTATTGTAATAGTCTATCAGATACCTCATTATAGTAATAAAATATCAAATACCTCAGTATTATAACAGTAAAGTAAAGTTCCCTTTTCAGACCTCGCGATCTATGGGGCAGATGATGTTAAGGTCATCTGTTTCATGGGCCAATGGTTAATGAGCAGGGCGGCAAGTGGCTAGCACAACGACCAGCCGCCTTTACTTTTCCCAACTAAAGTCAGGTACCCATTCGAGTTGGGTGGACTCAGGGGCGCCCTAAAATCCCAAAATTCAAAATCCCAGTCTTCAATGATATTTGAATCCAGGACCCCAGGTTCAGAAGCCAACTGCTTAACCACTCAGCCGCCGCGCCCCCTGGTATTGTAATAATGTATTAGTTATTTTCATTCATGACTTTTTGTACTAAAGAAAAACTGTTTCATTCTTTTAGACCCACCATTCTCTAAGTCTGCTGCACTCTATACCTGCACCAACCCCTGATTTGGAAATGGACAGGGAACTCAAATACATAGACCTAGCCCTGCCGGACTCAGCCCAGGACACACCAAGGCCGACCCATGGACACAGCCACCATGCCCCAGGCCATTCGCATGGTCATTCAGACCGTGGCAAAGAGATAGCCACAGAATATCGAGAAATCGACTTCATCAAAACCCAGGCGCTCAGCGATGCCAAGAAGGTCAAGGAAAAAGAGAGAAAAAATGATGACCACAACTAAAAATCTGGACAGGCCACTTAATTGGGTTACACAAAAAGCTATCTAAAATAAGATTTTTTGGTAGACTTTTGGGTTAATTGTAAGTATTGTTCTTAAGTTAGTTCAAGTTTGAATGTAATGTATAAAGTCTATGTTGTTAATGTTTTGCAAGAATGCTGAGAGTAAGAAAGTCATAGCAATAGCATTTCAAACTTGCCTAACTTGTTCTCTTGCCTAAATGTAATCAGTTTTGTTCCAGAAAACAATGCACTCTGTGAGCATCTATATGTAAATAACAACTCAGAATTGTACTTATCTTGGCTCACAAACACACGTCAGTTATAATGATTTTGATATGATTTTACATTGACTTCACAGTTTTCTTGTTTTTTTTTCTTTCATGCTATTTTAATTATTTCATGTGTTTAAAATTATTTGTATTCAATTTATTTTTTACTAGTGCCATAGCTATCACTTGTTTTATTATGACATTAAATTTTTATTCTTGGCAGATTTTTTTTTTTGTATCAATCAAAAATTAATTTTTTTTTTTTTTTTTTTCCTGGGCTCTTGTTAGGCCAACTCTCATTTGTTATCCTAAACATGTTAATTTTAAAAATACTGTATCTGATATATTCTTGATAAGTACTAAATATAGCCACACACTTTTTTTTTGTCAATCAAAAATTAATTTTGGCTTGTTTTTTTTTCCTGTGCTCTTGTTAGGCCAACTCTCATTTGTTATCCTAAACATGTTAATTTTAAAAATACTGTATCTGATATATTCTTGATAAGTACTAAATATAGCCACACACTTTTTTTTTAATCTCTAGCTTTGATAAGAAAAAAACAGTTCTTGTGAAATTAGAATAGCTCAGTTCAACCCTAACCCAAACCAATGTTCCATGACAAGTTTATTTGTTGGTGAGGAAACATCCACTTTTCTGCCCCTAAGGAATAACTACTACTTTTAACTGATTCTCTTATTTAATGTTGATCCATGCATACCTTTTGAAGGGCCATTATTGCTTCTTAATCACCTCGAGAGAATTGGAGTTTTTGAGTGTGAGGTCAGGAAGATCACTCATGCTGAACAATTGTATCATATCTCTTATATCGACTCATCTTTCCATTCTGTTGCATTACAGTATCCACTTATTGTATTGTTTGAGTGGCAGTGAAGAAACTATGGTTTTGGTGTCGTACTCCCCTTTGGCCTATTCCTTTACATTGGTATGGCCATGAGGGAGAGAAGGTTTCAGCTCACAACCTTTTACTTTTTTTTTACATAAGCAGTCTACTTAATAATCACTTTTGCATTGTTTGGCTACCTTTGTCTAAGGGATACCATTGGATTTTTTGTTTTTATGGTTGGCTCAACCGAGAGCAATCTTCATAGCAGGATTGAACACTAACCTGCAATGTCGCAACCTGTTGCAGGTCTGTATGATGTATATTGGTCTCCACTGCCACAGGTTGCGATGTCACAGGTCAGGTTAAGGCTTACTATAATGAATGGTCTCGCCTCAACTCCCTACAGTAGCTGGTTGTCTGGCTCACAACTCCACTCTAAGCTCTTAGCAGCAGTTTCCTATTGTTTCATCAGCTGTTGTAGTTTGGATTGCCCTTGTTCTTCTAGACCTGTCTGCCTTGTTGTGATTATCTCACATGCTATCGAGACTGTCACAGCTTTGATGGTTTTCTGTTTCTTTGTAGTTCTTACTACCACACCTTACTGAGGTAGGGTTTGTATTTTGTGGTTGTCTTGGCTTGAAAGCAATGAATCAACTGCTTCTGACTAGGTGTAATTCAAAATTTGCGAATCCTAGATGGCCATGTTTTGTGTTTTAAATTAAATGGAGGTGACAGAAATTAATGGGTATTGAGATAAGTGGCTGAATGGTTAAGCGCTTGGCTTCCGAACCCGCTGTCCTAGGCTCGAATCTTGGTGAAGACTGGGATTTTGAATTTCAGGATTTTAGGGCTCCCTATGTCCACCCAACTGTAATGGGTACCTAACTTTATTTGGGGAAAGTAAAGGCGGTTGGTCGTTGTGCTGGCCACGTGACACCCTGCTCATTAACCGTGTTCCAAAGAAACAGATGACCTTAACATCATCTGCCCTTTAAATTGCAAGGTCTGAAAGGGGAACTAGATAATGACAAACCTGATAGCTACTGGTCTACAAACTCAACATTGTTATAGTTTAGTTCTCATTGAGGGATCCTTCCAGTTTGTGTGTCTAGGGCCAATTTGAACTTAATTCTGACAGAATAAAACAGTGCATCAAAATGTCTGTCAAATTATCAACAAATTTAAGTTGCTGTTTAATTTAGTTTGTAAGATTTGGGTAAAAATTACAATAAAAGAACCGGAATCTTTACTAAGCTTATAACTATGATGTGGTTTGTAACATTGAGAAATTGAGCACAATGATAAGTATTAAGCTAACTCTATCATGAATTAAAAAGAAAAAAGAAGTAAATTTACATTGTAAAAATTATGTAAAAATTACTTACCATTTATAGAACCAGAATCACTACTGGTTCAAGCGTATTATTATGTGATTTTTAACATATATAAAAGAGCCCAATTATATTTATTAAGCTTGCTCTGTCATGACGTATAAATAAATATATAGAAACATATATTTATAATCTGTATTTTTTAAATATTTTATTTGCCCCCAATACACTATATTCAGCTATCTTGAAAACCTTTTTTGTTATATTAATATTACCAGTAATACTTTATTAACTTTTTACACATTTTTTACAAAGGGATGGTCCATTATAAAAACTATTGTGATTGTTCCTTTGTCATGGTAATAGTGATTGGTTCATGGATATGATCATTTGTTGATTGTACAGAATGTTGTTAGTAATGGCTCACTAATTATGGAATTATTTATTTGCTTTCATTGACTTATGTTGACTAGAGCAATGATTATCATGTAAAATGTATTTTAACCTTGACTTCATTTCTGTCAACTAATGCTAACATTTTTACATTGTTCAAAATTGTAAAATACATAACTCACCTTTGTCTCTATAGTTTGTAAGCCAATCTTGCAATGGTGTCTAGAGAAAAGCATTTTTTAATATACTATTTATTTATTCATGGACTAGTATCCAGTTTGATAAGCTGTTTTCATTAGAAATTTGTTTTGACTGTGAATGTTATAGTTAGTTCAAATCTGAGCATAAGTTTTTTTTCCCTTTGGGGCATACAAATGATGCTCTTGATGAGAGAAAGATTATTTCCTGAAAATTGTTTGTTTGTATATCCTTTGATAGATAGACTATCTTGCTCAAGTGTTTCACACACTTTTACTCTTCAGTTTAAAAAATTAATTCAAAACAGATTTGTCTCACAAATAATTACTTCCTTTAGCTCTGTGAGTGACAGAGTAGATACCTGTTGTCTGAATGTGTTTTTGTAATGGCTAGTTGGTGGCCAAGAACTTTGCATAATATCAAAATGTAAACGTCACATTATTTTCAGCTTCTGGTGACCCATCATAAATTATCAACATTTGCTCATGTTGTATACATACAATTGTGTGGTCTTCTGGTTTAGACATTAGCGAGAACTTGTTTGTGGATGACAGTGAAAATTACTTTGTTCCCTTGTTGTTTTCCCACAATTCCTCTCATGAGCTTGCTAAATCTTCATGGGTTCTGGCTACAGACTGGGTGGGTATTTTGAAAACATTATATATAATATATATATATATATACATATATCTTTGGGGAAAAATAATTACCTAATAGGCCACACTGTGAAAACTCTGGTTTGATGGTTATAGTTTTTAAAAGAATCATCTGAAAATTAAATTTGGTTAACTCTCTTTATTTTGAACACACTTCAGGGGGAACTATCACACTTGACTCAAATATTTCTTTGAAGTCAGTAAAGAGTTGAATAAACAAATAGATGTACATGAACATTTTGAGCACCAGCTTTTGTAGAAATCATGAGCTGTTCTGTAAACAGATTCACTTCATTGTGCAGGACTCCTTGCAGTAGTGAAATATTAGAACAAAAAGAAATAGAAAGGAGGAATGGATTTTTTTGTTTCAATTGTTACTTTGTTTTAACTCTTTCACTCCTAACTGACGATACCAGCGTTGATTCCACCAGAGTGTGGTAAATAATTACGGAGAGAAAGAGTTAAATCATATTTCAGTTTGTGTTACATTTTTTTTACTTGATGGAAAAGTTCAGAGATTGAAATTTCTAAAGATTTATTGCAGTAGGGGTATACTTGTGTATAGATAAATACATAAATGAATATATTTCTGTTGATTTATTTCAATCAATGGCCATGTTTTGTGTTTTAAATTAAATGGAGGTGACAGAAATAAAAGGGTATTGAGATAAGTGGCCATCATTTATATGTTGTTGTTTTTTGTGTGTATCTTCAAGTAAACTCAATTTGTTGTTTCAAAGAAAGTGTCTCAACCAAACTCCCAGACAGGTTTTGAAACTAATACTCATTACTAGACATTGATTTCTCTGTTGTTGGGGACTTGATCCAATGTCTTCTGAGAAGGTTTCTTTATAACAAAACTTTACATTATCATGTCATGCCAGTCAAAGAAAATGTAACACTGAGGACAAATAGGAATAGTTTTCTGAAATGTAGTGGTTTAAATCTGAAATGTAATAGTTTAAATCTGAAATGTAGTATTTTAAATCTGAAATTTAGTGGTTTAAATCTGAAATGGCCTATTTTTACAGTGCGCTTGAATTTTTTTATTGAATAGAAAAATAAAATATGTTATGGTCACAGTATGACCAGTTTTTACCTTAAATAAACAATACTCTTTTATGTTAGTTTCTCTTCACTGACAGAGAACCTTTGAACTATAAATCAGTTTGTTTCTCTCTAGAGTTTGAAGTAAAGCTTTTGATATTTAGCACATACCTCTTCCATTATCTGTTTTAACTACAAATTCCGTTTTTTCTTCCTCTTTCTTCATATTAAAGTTTTAACTTAGTGGATACTCTTCTTATCTATCATTTTATTTAAATGCTAGAAAGATGGTTTTATAAGTAGATCTATGTATTCTGACAAATTTTAAACAGAGTTTCCTAGGATGTGATGCTGGTATCAGTAGAAGTGATGAGGGGAGGGGGAAGCTGTCACATGTTAGTTAATATAATTAACAAGTGACCATCTGTTTTGGGGTTAAGTCAAAATAATCTTTAGTCATTGTTCTGGCCATTCTAAGACATACTTCACTTGCCTTTGGGTTTCTGTAAGTATAAGGTTGTATGTTTTGATCAGAATTACATCTACTGAAGACAACTATTGTCAAGAGCTGGACTAGTGTCGTGACTGAACCAATAGAAACAACTTTAAAACAATTACAGTTCCATTTTATTTTTTTTAGAATGACATTAGGAATCGAGGTATGGTGTAAAATGAATTCTCTGCATGTATATTTGAGAAGAAATTCAGAGAAATGAAAATGCAAGCTGATTTCAATGTACCATTTGCTAAGTCTGGACTTCATACAAATGTTGTTTCACCATGTTGCATATATAGGACTAAGAACAATATTTGAATATATTTTGATATAGTCTGTAATAGAATGTCATTTTTATTGGCTTTTATTTTCTTGTTTTAATCTTGTTTTTTTTTAAATGACAATCGGGCAAGCTTTCTAGCCAGTTGTCTTTTTTTTTTTCTCCTGGTAACTACTGAAATGTCTATTTTTTATTGTTTTGATTTTGTTGATATACAATGTTGTTTATTAGTGATTTTATTCATGTGTGATTCGTGTGAATTTATGTCACTTCAGTACTTTCATTGAAACTGATACAGTAGTTACTACAGATTGGTGTTGTTTTAGTAACAGTATGGTGATTTGTTACTTTCTGTATGCTTTTGGTGACTTTCACTGTTGTTGAGCTCACTAGAAGTGGGAGCTACTAAAGCACATATTTTATCTACTCTTGTGGTAAACTCACAGCTCAAATAAATATGTGTCATGGTACCCCGACAAAATAGCGCCGAGAAAATAGTGCAGAAAAAAAATATTTTAGTCATTTTGAAAGAAATACTTTAGATATCGTAAAATATGAATAGAGCCGAAATTTTTTGGTTTTAATGTATCATTATTTTTCAGTCATTTTATTCGCAGGAAACACTTTAGATATCTTAAAATATAAATATGCAAACAGTAAGCAAAAATTATGATAAGCTAAAATGTTTCCATGACATTGGCTACTTCAAAGGTTCTCTATAGAGTGATAGGTTTTGGGGTAGGTATTCAGTCAGAACAAGTAGTCATAGAAGCGGAGATAATATTTTGTACAAATATACTTTTTACACTATGATGATAACACACTGTAAGACACACATCATTATATATCTACCCCTTGAATGGGGTCAGCACTTTTCAAAATCCTATTTTTAGCAAGTTATGCATTTTAAACATTGGTGAAAAAGGGGAATGATATAAAATTTAAAGTACTCTCGTTCTCTGCAAATATGGGATACTTTCAGATCTATTAATGTTGAAAAAGAGTCATCAACAAAAATGCTGCCCAGGACATTAAATTACTAATAATCTGGTACTTTTATACACATCATATATAAGCCTGCACTATTTTGTCAGCGCTATTTGGTTGGGTCACCGTGCGTCATGTGCCAGTAGTTTGAAGCCCCACTGACCCATCAGACATCATATGAGCTAGAACTGACTAGGGTAATCACTCTGCCTTAAAATAAAACGATGGTTTGAATTCCCTCAGAACAAGAAACGTAAAATGTTTTACCATGTTTTTAAATTAACATTTAGTTGGCATGCCTTTTTGTTGGTACTTACTCTGTGTTCCAGTCACTCCTAATACAACATTGTCAAGCAATCACTCATTGCATTTAAACCGATTCCTTATCTTATACATATTAACTTAAATATTTAATCCTTTTTGATATATATTTTAATTGATTACACACTAAAAAGAGTCGGTTTTAGCTTTAGCTCTAAGGGGACAAGTCTTCCCAGTTACTTATGATGACTTATCTTGAATAGAAGATAGACATTATGAGACGAATTAAACCAAATACGAGTTACTTACCTGTGCACTACAAATGTTCTTTCTGAAGCAAGCCCAATCTTCAAAATTTTTTTTTTAAAGTATAAAATAAAACCTAATTATTTTTCGTTTATCACTATGAGGAATCTTTTCATAAAAAGATTGTGTACATTAAAAGTATAAATGGCAGATTTTAGTCGAGCCTTTCAAAAGCAACTTCTCTCATGAAAGATATTTTAAACATTTTTATGTAGCATTCATTTAGTCCCAAAGAAAAACTACTTAACAGCTACTGATAGAAATCTCTTTCTCAGACTCTCAGAATGTTAAGTGCATTGAAAGTTTGTTTTGTTCCTATTTGTGATATAAAAAATTGCTACTTTTTATTGTGCCAGAGCTTGAGGCTAAAGACTTTGTGCTGGTATGTGAATGGGGTAACTATGGTAACAGACAGTAAACTTTAAATGCTACAATGTAATTGCCGATTTCTTTTCTTTGAAATTGTTTATTTGTAGTAATTAAAACATTATCTACTTTTACATAGAGTTTTACGTTTTAAACTGTTGATGGCCCTTTTTGGTTAAAAATCTCAAAATTGACAGTAGTAGTAGTAGATTCAAATTTAATCTCTTGGTAAAGACAACTGAGTAAAAGTGAAAGCTCTTGTAACTGCTCCCTTTCACTTTAAATCTTAAAATGTATTTCTCATTTTGTGAAAACCAAGTTACAATTATTTTCTGAGATTGTCGTAATTGACAACTGCCTATAGCTGTTTCTACAGCAAATGTTTGAAGTTTGTTATCCATTGTTTAACTTTGTAGATACTTGACTGAAAGCATGCTATAATGTCAGTAGTTTAGTCTTATAATGTATTAACAAAATATTGTCCAAGGCATGCAAATAAATAGCTGTGACACTAAAATACTAACCTTTTTTTTTTGAATCACCTCACCCTGTTTGTGAGTTGAATGACTGAATCAGTGTAGCTCATTACATAGTTGAATGACTGAATCAGTGTAGCTCATTACATTGTTGAATGACTGAATCAGTGTAGCTCATTACATTGTTGAATGACTGAATCAGTGTAGTTCATTACATTGTTGAATGACTGAATCAGTGTAGCTCATTACATTGTTGAATGACTGAATCAGTGTAGCTCATTACATTGTTGAATGACTGAATCAATATAGCTCATTGCATAGTTGAATGACTGAATCAATTTAGCTCATTGCATAGTTGAATGACTGAATCAATGTAGCTCATTACATAGTTGAATGACTGAATCAATGTAGCTCATTACATAGTTGTATGACTGAATCAATTTAGCTCATTGCATAGTTGAATGACTGAATCAGTGTAGCTCATTTTATAGTTGTATGACTGAATCAATTTAGCTCATTACATAGTTGAAATACTGAAAACATCGTTTGAGTTAAATGATTGAAATCAATGCACTTGTCATGACATTGAATAATATCAATTTGATTTTGTTGGTTTTCTAACACTAAGTACTCGGATAAGTTCTTGAAAGAAATCAAACCATTGTACCCTTTTATCCAATCAATAAAATATTCAATGACTGTATGTGGGCATTGTGTTTGGCAGTAGGAATGATGGTGTGTGTTTTTTTTGTGTTGCTTGATAGAAGAGTGTATAAAGAGTGCCTGCTTTGTATATTCCTTAAAAGTAATCAAATATATCCAATGATAACAAGATTTTTTCTCAGTTTATTCTCCTTCTAGATAAATAGGAAATATTTGGGATGCTTATCTTGAACCCTTATGAATGCTGATCCTATAATATTATTTTAATGCTTTTGATTTAATAATAAGTATTTTAAATTTACTTCTACCAACAAGATACAATACATGAAACTGCACAATTTTAACATAAATAGTAGCTCCTGTGTTTCTTTTTATAAGTTAGAACTAGAATTGATTAATTATGGATGTAATAATTTTTGTATTAATTATAAACCTGTTTTTTTTAAATTTCTCCATTAAGTAATACACATTTTATTATTGTTAAGGTGATACTGAAATGTGTCTTTTATATGTGTTCAACCGCGACCAGTTGTCATAACAAGCCTGAAAACTGACTGTGATGCGGCATCCATTGGTCTATCAAGATCATTAGGTCAGTGTTCAGGCTTACTATGGCATTATGGTCTTGGTTCATCACAAGGATGTAAACAAGAAGAACTTTTCTGTTTTCCACATGCTAGAATGCTCAAACAGGTAGTGCCAGAGTTGAAACAGCAGTGTATGTGATTTTGTTATGTCCCCTTGTGAGTTCAATAATTGTACAATCAATATATTTGTTTACATCTACATATATGGTACACACAAAAATATTTATACATAATAAAGTAACTACTTTAGTCTTATTTAATATTTTATTTTGTAATTCACATTTGATAGGTCTTTTTTTTCTTTGCATTTACACACAATTTCTTTCTTTCGTTCCGAAATTTTATTGAGAATTTTTATTTTCATAATCAGGGTATAACTCTATAAATATCTATCCAGCATTTTTATATTTTCTTTAATAGAGAATGATTCTGAATAAGTTTGTATTTTGTGTCCGTCTCCTTGTGTCTTTTGTTACAATTTTTTTATTTGACTAATTTGACTAAAATCTATTTAAAAAAAACAGTTGACCTAGTGTTACAGTAGTAGGCAATGTAATCATTGTAAATAAAAAGTTTTACAATTCTTGGCTTGGAAGTTGTTGTTTTTTTATTATTAAATTTTTTTTTTTGGTTTTAGACAACATCAGAATGATATTGGTCTAGTTGGTTCTTTATAACTAATAAGAACCACTTCTGTCATCTATGGGGTGCGGTGGCTGAGTGGTTAAGCACTTGGCTTCCAAATCTGGGGTCCTGGGTTTGAATCTCGGGGAAAACTGGGATTTTGAATTTCTGGATTTTTAGGGCACCCCCTGAGTCCACCCAACTCTTATGGGACCTGACTTAAGTTGGGGAAAGTAAAAACGGTTGGTCGTTGTACTGGCCACATGACACTCTGCTCATTAACCGTTGGCCAGAGAAACAGATGACCTTTAACATCAGCTGCCCCATAGATGTCAAGGGGTGAAAGGGGAAACTAAAACTCCTGTCATCTGGGGGTGGGGGGAGTGGCACTGTGTATCTGAGTGTATGCATATGAATGCTAAGGCTTGAGACGGCAAGGTCTACAAACTGGGCACACACTATTGTAGCTGTGTCTTTCTGTATATGTAGGTCTCATTAATCTTCGGACTCGAAGACAAGCCTTATTATTATAATTACATTATCAAAGTGATTCCAAGTTCTAGAATTAATGTTTTGTATTTATTTGAAAAAAAAATTTTTTTTATTTTTTTAAAGAGTTAATACTTTAAAGTTGTATCTCCAGCATCACGATATTGTTTTAGTGTTCTGAAATTGGTTTTAAGAGAGAACTAGATCTATACAGAATTGGAACATTAGAAACGTATCGTCTTATCAGCACTATCTCATCGTAACACCATCAAGAAAAAACCATATCAAGATATCGTGTCAAGATATTTTCTTTTATTTTTTTATATTATAATAAAATCATGAGTTAAAAACATTTTCTGTGTACTATTGACGGACCTGACTCGTCATACTCTTGTTTTGAAATCCACATCTGCTGGAAAGTTGAAAGTGAGGCTAAGATGGATCCACCAATCCAGACAGAGTACTTCCTCTCAGGGGGAGCAATCACTTTGATTTTCATTGAACTTGGCGCTAAGCTTGTTAGCTCTTTCTGCAATCTGTCAGCTATTCCAGGGAACATGGTGCTTCCCCCTGACATAACTATTTTCTTGTACAGATCCTTTCGGATGTCTTCATCACATTTGTTGATGGAATTACAGGTCATTTCGTGAATGCCCGGAGTCTCCATACCAAGGAAGCTGGGCTGATAGAGTGCTTCTGGACACCGGAACCTCTCGTTTCCAATAGTGATAGAGATTGTCTGTCCATCTGGAAGCTGATAATTTTTCTCCAAAGTAGATAATTTGGACGCCATATTCATCTCCGTTTCAAAGTCCAAGGCAACGTACGAAAAGTTCTCTTTGAGGTCACTCACGATCTCCCTCTCAGCTGTGGAGGTGAAGGTATAAGATTGGTCTCGTTCATTCAGAATCTTCATCATGTATTCGGTGAGATCTCGTCCCGCGAGATCCAATCTGGCTATTGCATGGGGCAGAGCATAGCCTTCATATATAGGTACTGTGTGGGTGACACCATCTCCAGAATCAAGGACAGTACCTACATTTAGAGAAAAGGTTTAAGCTAAATGTCTTTTGAAATTGTGGAATTTAATTATAATTTCAGCAATGACTTAAAACTTAAATAAATCTATTTTCTCATATAAACGTTATGTATCATTGATAAGTAAATAATACCAGTGTCTGTCCCCGAAGAGAAGATTGACAACACGGCCTGATTGGCTACATACAGAGCTGGCGTGGAGAATGTTTCGAACATTATTTGTGTCATTTTTTCTCTGTTCAAAATATAAATAAAAGAAAAATGAGCGAACATTTCAATACATGTCACATAGCTGTCAACATCGTCTGTCCCTTAACTTTCGTCGTAGGAGTGTTGTGACAGTTCGCGACAGTTTGCATAACTAAATCCCTCCATTTTTTGCCGGTCAGCTGAGAGGCCGGTTCATTCTTTTACAATGTCCAGCCAGCTTTTCTTCGGATGACCTTTTCTTCGTGTTTTCTCCACTGTACCTTGAAGGATGATTTTAGACTGGTACAATGCAAAAAAGTGGCGTGTTAGTTAGACAATAGCTATTCGTTTATTGTTATCTAAATTTAGATGGGAATGGTGCAAAGCATTCCCATATGTTTGCGTATATAACCCGCGGGCTATACAGGTTTCTACATACGGGTGGCAGCAGTGCGGCGTATAGAAAGTTGCGGGGTTTACCAACTTTATTTTATTCATGAACAAAACATAAATGAAACTATGGGCATACCGGTGGTTCTTCATATCTCCTAAAGTTCGCTGTGTGATTGTGAAATGTACATTGGAAAGTTTTAGGAACATCTCATTATAACCTTCAAGAAAACAAAGAGTACCGATGCGGCAGAGAATCTTAAAACACACTGATATACCAGTAATCAATTGTGACAAGCAAGTAAGCAAATTGACTACTTTGACGACATCGGCAATGTGGACTACAATGCATGCAATATATCCACGATCAATTGTCATTCTCACTAATCTCACTCTCCTCGCTATATTTAGTGAAGGCATCGAAACACATGCTGGGTATATAAAGTTCGGGTTGTACGGAATTGTTTTTACTTATTTTGTATTTTGCGCGGGGTATACAAGTGGTGCGGCGGGGTATACGTGTGAGCAAGTGCGAGTTTTACGCGTACCATAAGCGGGGTAAGTGGAGATTTTCAAGATTAACTAAACAAGGTCAAGGACGCTAGATTTTACTTTCATGTTGCCAACTAAATAAAAGTTACAAACAAAAGAACTTCAAAAATCTGCATTGCTAAAAAGGCACAAATATACATGCGTATGTATGTATATATATATATATATATATATATATATATATATATATATATATATATATATATATATATATATATATAAAGGGCTAAAAAAATATGTTTGTACATTGCTAAAAAGGGCACAAAATAATTATATAAATTTAAAAAAAAACAGTTCCTTTATTCTGTATTCCAGATACTTAAAAACAACAACAAAACTTGCTATTTATGGATGAGCCATGTATGAACATCTCCAAGTGTACATTACACTTGTAGAGTTCATCAGTTGACAGCTTAAGATTGCAGTAGACACATGTAAGTCGATACAGCGACATCGTCACTTTGGTCATTCACTCATTACGCTAATAATGTTGTTTTCACATTTCCCTGCACACACATGGTGCAGTTGGTGCGCGCTATCTTGTGTAGCCTACTAGTCTAGAAGGGAGATAACAGGGGTAGCCAGGAGATGTAAGCTGGGAAGTGAACAAGGGAAATAACTACTTTTTATTTATAACAATTGTCTATCGTCTTCGTGGTCGAAGATGAGTGCATCTCTCATTTCCTATCAGCTCGAAGATGGCTAAAAAGTCCAATCCTCGCTTTAAAAAGCTGGCACCATACATGGCATAAGTTAGTTAGGTCTACTGCCGGCTTCTTTTCTCAGCCGTTTTGTTAGCTCTGCGTTCTTTCATGCTGGCCGTTTTCTTTGCCTCGAATCTTGAGACTCCGACACTCACGGGTTTACGCCACTAGGAGCGATCGAGAGCCAGTTTTTCCCAGCCGTGAATGCCAATCTCTTATCTTCCTGAGGGAGCTCTTAAGGGTGTCTTTGTAACGCTTGTGTTGACCCCCTAAGAGCGCTTTGCTGCACACAGCTCCTTATTTTAAAAAGTCGTTTGGGGAGCCGACTTTCTGGCATACGGTCTACATGTTCCCCCACAACGAAATTGGGACCTTTTTTTTTTTTTGTGGCGTGGATTCTGTTTCAGTAAGTGACAACTATGGGATTTCAACGTGTTCGAACCACTTCACCTGATGAATTTTCGCATAACTGTTTATAATCAAATCTATGAGTCAAACCATTCGACCAACTGCCCATTAAGCCTAAGTGCCCGGGCATGCTACCCTGCCTCATAGTGGCGCCCGGGTGGAAACGATTGTAGGAGGAAACCCTTGGGGGTGCCTAAGGGGGTGCGAGAGCATCCTCATTGCACTGTGCGAAGTTGTAAAAAAAGCCCCCCACAACCTTGTCACAATCCAGGCGCTGTTCCTTAAGGGGCCGTTACATAAATGGCGTGTCCCGCACGGTTAGCCTGGTATAGAAAAGGAAAGTGGCAGGGGTCCCGGTGCACGCGATCTCTGGCCGCGAGTCTGACACCCCGCCAGACAAAACACTGTACAGTGTACTGAGAGCTCTTGTTCACTTTTGCTGGCTTAGAGTTCCAAGAGCCGAAGACTCAACTCTTCCTGACAGTTTCAAGAAGAAGAAGAAGAAGCCAAAGTGAACATTATTACATCATATCTGCTTAAGCATATCAAGCAGTAAGGGCAAGTGCTCTAAGTGCTCAATCTACTGTGGATTACCTGTTTCCTTTGGGATTTAATGGCGTCTCAGTCAATAGCACTGGGTGCTCCTCGGGCGCCACTCTCAGCTCGTTGTAAAAAGTGTGGTGCCAGATCTTCTCCATTTCTTCCCAGTTGGTCACTACGCCGCGCTCGATGGGACAGTTAAAGTTTAAAATTCCTCTTTTAGCCTGAGCCTCGTCTCCAATGTAACATTCCTTCTGACCCATGCCAGACATCGAATACTGAAAGTACATACACACAATGAACTGATAAATATTGAAATGAACTGATAATACTAATTGGAACTTACAAATACTGAAAATACTCAGTAAACAGATACGTCACTATAAAGCATTACGTATTCTAGCTGACTATATTTTGTTTCAATGTTTAAAGTAAACTGTAACACACGAGCCAACAATGTATTTTTTTAAATTTTATTGTGTGTGTACGAAACTAAGCAATAATAATTTTTTTCCAATTTAGCAAAATATTGCATAAACTTGAAAGTTGACATTCCAAATCAGTAAATTAAATCATTTCATTATGAAAAATGTAGTATGTAAATCAAATACTACAGTTTTGTGTTCAGCTAGTTATATAGAACAAAATATTGTAGAACAATTTGTTAAATCTATAGACATCGTTAAATCTATTTAACTTTTTATAAAATTGGATAAAATTAATATCTACGTCTGTACGGAAAAATTATCGCATTTTGTTTTTGTTTCAAAGAAATAAGGCCACAATTTATACTGCATAGAATTTATTATTACTTTAAATGTAATATAGCTTTCAATTGTATGTAAGAAGAAAAATTCAATTTCTTTAATCCTGTAAGAATTTTATTTTTGGTCTAAGCTAAGACAAACCTGATGTATTGGTCTCCCCACGATAGAAGGAAAAATTGCTCTTGGTTCATCATCCCTAGCAAAACCGGCCTTGATTATTCCAGATTCATTGTCTACAACTAAAGCAACAAATTCTGCATCGTTCATTTTGAAAGTTTGTTTTGAATTTTGTATAAATTCTAGATCTATTTTTTTTTTAAACAAAAAGTTCTCTACTTCTGTTTTAAACGTCGCCACGCATTCATTTTTATCCTGATAGTAGCCTACCTGACCTATATAATTCTATTTAGTCTTCTTAGTGGGTTTACAGCCGTCTTCAAAGCATGTTTAGCAAGAAAATTGCAGATGTGGTTTTAAATATAGAAACCACAGTCTGGGTCCATATAACCTAAACCTATATAAGGCGTTATCTATTGTATGAGAAATACAAGAAAAAAATTGTTTTAAATTTTAACTTGATCTGAGAATGGGTGTGGGAGAAATATTGTGGACATTTTTTTATAAGGGGACCAAACCCGACACATTTACGAACTTTTTACCAAAATGAGTTAACTCCTTGTCTCCTAACTGAAGATACCAGCGTTGATTCCACCAGAATGTGGTAAATAATTACGGAGAGAAAGCGTTAATATAAGCTTTATTAAAATAAGGCTGGATGGAAAGGGTAGGGGGTGTTCTACATTGCGTTTTCAGGTGTAAAAGAAAATGGCGATGGCCAGATGACACCTTTGTTAATTATTCGTAGGACACAGAAACAGGTGACCTTTACATCATCTGCCCCATAAATCGGAAAGTCTGAAAGGGGTACTTTACTTTTTTTAAAAAATCTAATAATTTAAAACAACAGATAACTGTTTAAAACATCAATGCATAACAATTTAAAACAATATATAACGATTTTGAAACACTTGCGATTGGCTGAATTGAACAAGTTAATACAATAAATGTAAAAATAATTACAATGCAAGTCAGACAGAAACACAGTTATCATTCTTGGCGCGTTTAGTTGTTTTTTTTTTACAGACTTTATTATTATTATAAAATAAACGAACTGATATTCATTCTATTGAACTGCCGGGGTTGAGCTTCGTTAGAGAGAAATAAATGTATTGTGGTCCTTTTAACAGTGTCCATTGATAAATTTTCTGGTCACGTGGCAGGTCTGCAACAGAGCCCCCCCCCTCCCCCCCCCCCCGACAGGCGTTGTGGTCCAATCTCTTTTGCGGACAAATGGGAGGGGGAGGTATTTGTACAGTTCATCTTTCATGTTCATGTTCAGCCCGAGGGTCACATCCGGACCCTCGAAGCGTTTACCCAGAGAGCATCGTGAATCTGCGGAGCCTGTCTCCCCTTTGGAATGGACTGGACAAATTTTGCTGCATTTGGGAATGAGTTTATCCTTGTTGTTGCCGGTCGCTGGCCTGCAGTACTGAACTGCTGGTAGATTAAAACGTTGTAGGCAGTGGCGTACCGAGGGAATCCGCCCCGGGCGCCGGAGAGCAGGGGGCGCCAAAATGGGTATTACCAGTGGCGTCACTAGGCAGGTGCGGGGGTTGTGGTCCGCACCGGGTGACACCCATAAGGGGGTGACACCCAAGTGAAAAAAAACAACTTTTCAAAAGCAGACAACAACTTTAAATCTGGCACATATTGCGAACTTATTTACGCAAGTAGAATCTCCTCTCTCTTTTTTCTGTTCTCTGATTCTCTCTCTCAATATGTTTCTATAAATAATTTTGGTTCCATCAAATTAACCAAAACGTTACACCATACTAATTTTACTAGCTAAACATTACACCATACTTTCAGCGGCATGGATCGGAAAACTTCTTTAATGTATGGAACTGTGTCATCGAGGCTATTGTGATTGTTGCAAGCTCTTGTCGCATTGTGCGATGGTGTAGAAGTTTGCTGTCATTTTTTTTATTCCCCCTGTATTAAAAAAAAAAAAATCAGCCTATCGTGTTAACGAGAAAGAGGGACAAGTGCGGTAGGTTAATAAAACATTGATGTGTTGTAGAGTAAAATAAGGGGTGACAATTGGATACTCTTGAAATAATATATAAAAATGAACTCACATGGCACAGTTGCCAATAACAAATTATTTACAGATAAATCCGGGTAAATTTTTGTATTAATTAAAGGAAAAGTAAGTTTTTTTGTTGTTTATTTTGGATAATGTAGAACTATAAATACTAAGTTTTAAGCATGCAGATAAAATTAATTATCAATTAGAATGTATTTAACGTTTGCAACTTCAATCATTGTAATGTAGAATATTTGTAAATATGTATTGAGCAGCTAATGAAAGAAAGTATATTTGAGGATTATGATAACAAATATCAAATAAGAGTCATCACATTACAATGTACAGTTTGATGGATTTTTACAGCTGTTAGAAAACCTGTATGAAGATGGTACTCAAACTAGTGAGACTCAGAATGATGCATACAGTTTGCTTCAAAATGTGATGAATTTCAATTTCATCACACTACTTTGCCACTGGAGAGCTCTCTGACAGTCACAGAGGAGAAAGGGAAGCACTAGCACTAGCTGCTACCATGCTAGCAAATCATCCAAGTTCCCCTCACAGTCAGATTGTCTTTCTAACAGACGCAAAAACAACCCTCCAAAGCCTGCAAAACTCTGATTCCCCTTATATTAAAAACCTCAGAACAGCACTCACAAAGCTCAACCACAACAGCAAAAAAACTGTCATTCAATGGATACCAGCTCACATACAACTAGCAGGAAATGAGAAGGCTGACACACTCGCCAAGAGTGGGAGAACAAACTCACAAGTAAACTCTATCCAGAAGAAATGAAGAAATTAATTGTAGATAAAATAAATGAGAAATGGACGAGCTCCCATCCAAATCACAAGAAAGATGATGCTTACTATAAGCTATCCCGACAAGACCAACGTCTAATCTTTCGACTCAGGACCGGACACAACAGAATGCGACAACACATGTTCCGGAAGCTCAAAATTGGAACCAGTGAAATCTGCCCATGTGGAGTATCACCAGAAAATGCCGACCACGTCCTCCAAAACTGCTCTCTCTACCAAGAGGCCCGTATAAGACATTGGCCCCAAATCACCCCAATAGAAAGAAAACTATATGGAGAGCTCCCTGATTTGGAAACCACTGCGCAGTTCATCTCATGTATTGGTCTAGTCATATGAACACTCCAACATAACAATGAGAACGATGAAGAAGAAGAAAACACTACTTGATTTCTGGCATGCAGTTTTGTCAAAAATTGACCGGATTCAAAAACGACTGCAAGATCCATCAATGAATTTCCATGACGCAGCACTGGATTTAGAAGGACTGCAGCAACGGCTAAGTAGCATTCGAGAAGATGTTTGCATCACTGCAGTCAATGCAGCTAAAGTTCTGTGTGAAAAATTGGGAATTAGGATAGAAGGAAGAATTAAACGTCGAAAACAGATGCCTGGTGAAAATGCTGGTGATGCAGGACTCGCTGCGGTTGAAAAAATAACTCGCATTATGAAATCAGTTATTGATAGACTAATCCAGGAGATGACAACACGATTTGGTCGTCTGAAGACGTTAGATGAAAAGTTTGGATTTCTATTCAACATCAGCAAATTGTTTGCTAATGATACCTCTAATGATATTCAACAGCACTGTGCTACGCTGGCTGACTTTTATAAAACTGATATCGATGGAACTGAACTGTTCGTAGAAATCAGTGACTGCAGTATGTTGCTGAAAACCCTGCCAGATGCTACCCCAAGCAGCCCATTAGAATTACTTTCATTTATTATTTCATATGGCAATGACATATTTCCAAACTTGCGAATTGCTTTGCAAATTATGCTGACAATCTCTGTGTCAGTTGCTAGCTGTGAGCGTTCTTTTAGTAAACTAAAAATCATTTTAACTTATTTGAGAGCTTCAATGGGTCAGGAGCGTCTGTCAAACTTGGCATTGCTAAGCATAGAAAAGGAGCTGGTCGAAACAATTAATTTTGATGATGTCATTGACAACTTTGCTAGTGCAAGATCACGAAAAGTAGTTCTATAAGAAATGGCTAATGTTGCTTCAGATTGTTCATTAACTTTGTTTACAATAAAAGAAATTAATTTATTGATTGGTGATTGTTTTAATGCAAATATAGATTACGCATACTAATAGGGGGGGGGCGCCAACAGACTATGCCGTCCCGGGCGCCTGGCACCCTCGGTACGCCACTGGTTGTAAGCGTGATATATTTTAACTAATTAAACTTCAAATAACTTGAATAAGTTTCTTGTAAACGATACTAAATATAACTTTACTTATAATATAAACAAAAGTTGATATAAAATAAAATAAATATAGTAGACTTTAGTTATAGGCCTACTGCTTTTTTTTTTCAGCAAATTCTATCTCACTACAATAGCACAATCATTCAGGCTCACGTTCTGGAGTCGTCTCCCCTAACTAAAACCGAAGTGACGACGATGACACCTATCATTGTCAATCATTCTCAATCAATCGCAAAGTTCTGCCCAGTCACCGTAGAAGCACACACACGCTCCATAAGAAATTAACAATCCTTCAGACTCCAGACCAAAATGGCTGCGAACCACTGCCCTATATATTTTTCCAAGATTTTCTATTAAGTGATAAAGTAGGTGTATTCTTTCGGTTACTCTTTCTCTCTGCATGTTTTCATGTCTGATCCAGGCCGGGCATAGAATGTTCCGGTGAAGTTCTTTGAACTCTTTGTCTTTGTGTGTGTGTGTGTGTTAAAGACCGCCTTCATATACAGCCTTTAAAGAGATAGATTACCACTTCAAGTTTTAAATACAGAAATCAGTCAAATTTGAGAACAGGATACAATGGTACACAGAGCTGGTTTTCTTTAGTACATTTGTATAGAGTATAGAGACTTGTTTTGTGGCCTAGTTTATGTATTATTAAATAATCTCTGAAAGGGTTGGAAATACAGGCGAAATAATAACACCCATGGGCTAACATTAGACCACTAGTTATCATCAAACAAGCATCTACATATTAAACAATTATTTATCTACAAAAATATTTATTCAATTGTTTAACATTATATACATAATAGAGACAATACAAAAAGAATCCTTTTCATTGGTCATGATTGGAAATTGATTTTAGCTGGCAAATAAAAATGCTGAAACACAACCAAAAAAAATGAAGCAGCGTTTAACTGGCATGTTACATCAACTTTAAATTAATTTCGTGTTATATAAATCTGAAGTGTGGCGTTAAACTTTCCACTTTGATATTAACCAAATAATTTCAAGTACAACTTTGAACAGTTTCAGATTTGGCCTACTTGTGTTCAGAAATCTGAAATCTTCGTTCCTTGTGATAAACACATAGACATAAATAAATATAGACTGACCGAAGGAAGTAGCTTCAGGTAACTTGAAAACATGTATATCTATTGTATTCGGATTTCCGAATTATGAAAAATTGCAATGATCTTCATTCTTAGAGATTAAACAAAACACTAGTGAAAATATTGTAATACTTATATAGGTTATGGCTGAAATAGATATGAATACTTAACTTTTATATTGCTCATAAATGCTGTATAATAAGGTACACAAAATTGCAAGTCACAAATGTTCGTTTCATAAAACTCTTTAATCGGCCAGTCTATATTTATTTATGTCTATGGATAAACATTAACAACTGATCTCGTTCTGACTAGATCTACTCGCTTATGTTCCTATATTTGCGATGATGAATGTATTACCGATGAGCTGCCGCGGGTACATAACAATGAAGAGTGTAAATGATCATGAACTATATATATATAAAAAAAGGCAACGAACTGTCAACATTTGTGACTAAGTAACCCTTGTCCCCTAGGAAGTGAAGGTTATAGACATTCAGTCAGAACGACAGCGACCTCGGAAGTCTTTATCACACTGTTTTTGGTCTCTTGTTGAGTATAACAATGTGAATGTAACAAATTTCCTGGGGAAAAAAAAAGCAGTTGTCTTTCGTCTTGGATAGAATTTCATTCATTGACAGTCCTGCCCATTCTTTTATGTTGTCTTCCCATCGCTTTCTCTGTCTGTCTCTTCCTGTTTTTACCTGGCACTGTTCCCTGAAGGATGGTCTTCGCTAGCCCCGAGGACCTCTATAGACCATAGAGTTAGCGTTTTATGACTACAAAACAACAACAACCCTTTTTCGAGTATAACAATGTTAATGTAAACAATTATTCTGGGGAAAAATAGCAGTATTCGTTCTACAATATAAATCAAAACTTTTGTCTCTGGTGAAGCAGATATTGTGGATTACTCAATCATGACAACTGCACCCTCAGAAGTATTTGACACTTTGTTTTGTTGTCCTTTGTATTGTGTAGAAATAAATTTGATGTAACTACACACATACTGAATAAAGAATTTAAATAAAATTGAAATGCTATAAATCTTCCCACACAGATTTGATGCAAAGAATGAATGTTTTTTTTAAAGAATTGTCATTGTCACTGATGGTATATTATTTGAAGCTTAGGCTATTCATTTTAAAAGATGTTGTTCACCTTTATTAGGGTTTCCAGACATCTGCACGCCAATGGAGGACAGAAAGGAGCACAAAACCTTACAAAGTAGGACGCAACCTTACAAAGTAGGACGCAACCTTACAAAGGAGGACACAGCCTTACAAAGGAGGACGCAACCTTACAAAGGACACAACCTTACAAAGGAGGACGCAACCTTACAAAGGAGGACACAACCTTACAAGGGGGGGGACACAACCTTACAAAGGAAGAAGCAACATTACAAAGGAGGACGCAACCTTACAAAGAAGGACGCAACCTTACAAAGTAGGACGCAACCTTACAAAGGAGGATGCAACCTTACAAAGGAGGACACAACCTTACAAAGGAGGACACAACCTTACAAAGGAGGACACAACCTTACAAAGGAGGACACAACCTTACAAAGGAGGACGCAACCTTACAAAGGACGCAACCTTACAAAGGACGCAACCTTACAAAGGAGGACACAACTTTACAAAGGAAGACGCAACCTTACAAAGGAGGACACAACCTTACAAAGGAGGACACAACCTTACAAAGGAAGACGCAACCTTACAAAGGAGGACGCAACCTTACAAAGTAGGACACAACCTTACAAAGGAGGACGCAACCTTACAAAGGAATACGCAACCTTACAAAGGAGGACACAACCTTACAAAGGAGGACACAAAGGAGGACGCAGTACAAATAAAAATGAAAAAAAAAAGATACCTATCATTAGGGTTAGATTTCAGTAAGTGGAGGCCACTCACACCTTTCAAAACTTTAATAAAAATTGACTTAACATTAAAACTTAGAGCTAAAAAAAAAGTTGTATTTTAGAAGAAGGAAATAAGATAAATATTTAATATGCATATTTAAGTAAAAAAAAAAAACAATGATATTTTTGAGTTTGTTGAAGGTAAAGCCCTTGGTTGTCACACATAAGCAAACTGAAAGCTACATTTATATATTACGATCACGCTACAAGCGTACACCCCTTAACCGCGACAATGTTGCCAACCGTAGGATTTAAATTATTGTTGGTAAAAATGCGAAACAAAAAAGCAACAATAAAACTACAAGCTGCTGAGGCGTCGAAATTGAATTTTTAAAAAATCCCTACTGTGGGGGCCGCTAGGCAGTAGCCCCACCTGGCCTCTTTCTCCAATCCGACCCTGATTACTATATTGATTAAACAAAAATTAAAGCTCAGACAAAGCGATAGTTTCTTTAGATACTGAGAATAGCTTTTGCTGAAAAAAATGTTTCTGATTAAGTCAAAGGAGAGTATACATAGACATAAAGAAATATAGACTGGCCGAAGGAAGTAGCTTCATGTAACTTGAAAACATGTATATCTATTGTATTCGGATTTCCGAACTATGAAAAATTGCATGATCTTCATTCTTAGAGATTAAACAAAACTACACTGCCTCCTTATTTACAATATATATATAGGTGTGTGGCTGAAATAGATATGAATACTTAACTTTTATACTGCTCATAAATGCTGTATAATAAAGTACACAAAATTGCAAGTCACAAATTTTCATTTCATAAAACTCTTTAATCGGCCAGTCTATATTTATTTATGTCTATGAGAGTATACTTCTTTCTTTAATCCACCATGCCAAGACTGAGCATTAAGCAGCAGGTTTTTTCAAAGGAAAGAAATGCATAGATCTTAGGCAACAGATTGAACGTGCCAAATCTTGGATATATCACGGAATCAACTGTGTTGGTGGTGGGTCACGTGACTAAGACACTACCCATTGAATGAGTTTGTCTCATCTTTCTATGAATAATTTCAATTTGCATTAATGATCAAACAGCTAAACGATTTCCCATTCAGTTGATGTTCACGTGACTATTGGCCCAGTTGATGCACGCATAACTATTGCCCACAGTTGATGTTCACGTGAATATTGGCCCACAGTTGATGTTCACGTGACTATTGGCCCGCAGTTGATGTTCACGTGAATATTGGCCCGCAGTTGATGTTCACGTGAATATTGGCCCACAGTTGATGTTCACGTAACTATTGGCCCACAGTTGATGTACGCATAACTATGGCCCACAGTTTATGTTGGCGTGACTATTGGCCCACACTGTTTATAAGTGAGTCTGTTTGGACCAGAAGATATAAAGGATTGAATTCGATTATTTGATAATATGCTATGGCAGAACGATAAGATAGCCTTTCAGCTTTAGTCAAAAATATAAGATGTTAATCTGATTGACAGTTAGACGAAAGAATTTTTAAAAAATACGGATTTTTTATCCGGAAAATTTGTGTTGTTTTTTTTAGTTCTCTTTTCTTACTTTTCTATCACCTAACACTTAGTCTGTTGAACAACTGAGGCATCATACAGGATCTGTTGACCGCCTTTCTCCATTCCTCTTTGTCTTTTGCCTTGGATAGTATTTCATTCAATGACAGGCCTGTCCATTCTTTTATGTTGTCTTCCCATCGCTTTCTCTGACTGCCTCTTCTTGTTTTTCCTGGTACTGTTCCCTGAAGGATAGGCTTTGCTAGCCCTGAGGACCTTATGATGTGACCATTAGAGTTTACGTTTAAGACTACAAAACAACAACAAAATGAACATGTATGTTTAATGAAAATGAACATTTTTTAAGTTCACGACATGCATGTTTAATGAAAATGAACATTTTTTAAGTTCACGACATGCATGCTTAATGAAAATGAACATTTTTTTGTACAAACCAGCATTGCACTTTATCACCACTTAAACATTAGACTTTGAGCACTGAGACGCAATACAAAATGCAGTTTTAAAAATAAAAGTTGTTTAAGTTGATATTTGAAAGATGATAACAACCAGCTGTATTATTAACAACTAAATACACATCCCAGAATGTCTTCATGTATGGTGCTAATGTGTTAATTTAATTTATAAGCATTTCAAAATATAATCAATAATAGTTTTTTTTAAGACTGTATGAAAAAAAAATTAAATGGCAAAAATATATATGTTTATATTTATTTATATATAGTCTCCTTTCTTACTTTGTATATAAAGACCACAGATCTAAATATATTATTCCTAGACTGGAAAACGGAAACAAATTCCAATCCAATAATATCAGATCACAGACCTATGTTATGTACGTAACTCTTATTAAAGCTCTAAGGGAAGTCACTTTTAGTTTTATACTCTCCATAACTACTGTATAATACAGCCCTGTATTGGGAAAAAGTTTTTTTTTTATAACATCGCGTTAAAAAACATATATATTCTCGTCCAGTCTTGATATTTTCATGTCTATGGTCATGCATTATTTATTTTAATCATAGACTGTACTTTATTTTAAAATAATCATTCAGCTCATAAGTACAAATGGAAAACTAAAGTAACTGAGGTGTGGTCTTTGTATAATAGGCTTACCGTATGCAATGCCATAGAATACACTATTCAAAACATTCAAATGACCAGGACAAGATGTAGACTTAATGAGGCTCTAAGCTTTTTAAGATATGGAGCCCCTTGTTATCAACATAAGGCAAATTTTCAATGGCTCTTTCTTCCAAACGATTGAAAATATTTCCATTTCTGGAGAACCCTTAACAAGTGGGGGGCCCTAAGCTATATCTGAAGTTGTCTATAGGTAAATCATACACTGCAAAGGACTTTATTTTAAATGTATCAGATGGACTAAATAATGTTTAAAAGAATATTCATTCAAATTTAGTTAGTTTTTAAAAATAATGTTTGGTTCAAACGACAAATTAGTTGACAACATTAAAATATTGGATCTCAAATAAAATATATAAATATAAATTGTTTTCCTTTTCTTATGTAAACAGGAATAACAATTAACAAGGTTACAAAAGACAGTTTGTGTGGAAACACAAACTCAAAATCGGCCCCCGAAGTAAAATGTTTTACATAGTTCGGATAATCCTTCAGAGTTGAAGATACTTTACTTGATAGTCCAAACCTCCCGCAGGACGACGGGGGATGGGAACAGGCAGGGTTTGAACCTTCGACCGTCGATAAATCCGAACGACAGTCCAGCGCGCCAACCGCACGACCAGTGGTCCACCCAGGTAGGCTTCAATATTTTCAGAAAGAATATCCGAATTAAATTATATCAAAGACAAATGAGAGATAAGAATGGAGAAAAAAGGTTAACAGATCTTGTGTAGTGCCCCAAAGGTCCCGCAGATCAAAGGATAGGTGAAAGTGAATGTAAAGTTAGATGTGAACCTGGCCTAACTAGTTCCCCTTTCAGACCTTGTGGTCTATAGGGCAGATGATGTAAAGTTAATCTGTTTTTGTGGCCTACGGCTAACGAGGGTGTCATGTAGCCAGCACAACGACCAAGGGCCTTTACTTTTCCCCAACTAATGTCAGGTACTCATTAGAGCTGGGTAGACTCAGAAGTTCAAAATCCCAGTCTTCACCAGGATTCGAACCCGGGACCCTCAGTTGGGAATAAATAAAGTAATTGTTTTGAAAAGGCTCAATCACAAATTCGAATCCTTAAAAAAAATAAAAAATTTCCGCTATATTAAAAAAAAAAAGTTCACGAAAATGAAGTTTATAAGATTACTATTCATTTTAAATTAGGTCTAACTTATAATGCATACTAATTAGCTTTTTCTCTTTAAAAAAACTATTTGCATAATTTATTTTAAAAATTAGATTTTTCGCTTTCAGGAAAAAAAAGTAGCCGTTGCATCAGAACTTTGAATGGTCTAAAATATTGTGAAGTCGGATTTTCAATATCTTTTCTAGTTTACGAGATCTAAACGGGACAGACGGACAGACTGACAGACATTTCACACAAAACTAATAGCGTCTTTTCCCTTTTCGGGGGCCGCTAAAAATGAGTTCAAAACATGAGTTAAAAACATTTTCTGTGTACTATTGACGGACCTGACTCGTCATACTCTTGTTTTGAAATCCACATCTGCTGGAAAGTTGAAAGTGAGGCTAAGATGGATCCACCAATCCAGACAGAGTACTTCCTCTCAGGGGGAGCAATCACTTTGATTTTCATTGAACTTGGCGCTAAGCTTGTTAGCTCTTTCTGCATTCTGTCGGCTATTCCAGGGAACATGGTGCTTCCCCCTGACATAACTATGTTTGCATAGAGATCCTTTCGGATGTCTTTATCACATTTGTTGATGGAATTGTAGGTCATTTCGTGAATGCCAGGAGTCTCCATACCAAGGAAGCTGGGCTGATAGAGTGCTTCTGGACACCAGAACCTCTCATTTCCAATAGTGATAGAGATTGTCTGTCCATCTGGAAGCTCATAGCTCTTTTCCAAAGACGATGAAGTAGATGCCGTATTCATCTCCATTTCAAAGTCCAGGGCAACATACGAGAGTTTCTCTTTGAGGTCACGTACGATCTTTCTCGCAGCGGTGGTAGTGAAGGAGTAGCCTCTTTGTGTGAGAATTCTCATCATGTATTCGGTGAGATCTCGTCCCGCGAGATCCAGTCTGGAGATTGCATGGGGCAGAGCATAGCCTTCATATATAGGTACTGTATGGGTGACACCATCTCCAGAATCAAGGACAGTACCTACATTTAGAGAAAAAGTTTAACTCTATAGCTAAATGTCTTTTGAAATTGTGGAATTTAATTATAATTTCAGCAATGACTTAAAACTTAAATAAATCAATTTTCTCATATAAACGTTATGTATCATTGATAAGTAAATAATACCAGTGTATGTCCCCGAAGAGAAGAGTGACAACACGGCCTGATTGGCTACATACAGAGCTGGTGTGGAGAATGTTTCGAACATTATTTGTGTCATTTTTTCTCTGTTCAAAAATATAAAAGAAAAGAAAAATGAGCAAACATTTCAATACAAGGTACATAGCTTTCAACATCATCTGTCCCTTGACCTTCGTCATAGGGGTACTATGACAGTTCGCATAACTAAATCCCTCCATTTTTTGAACTGACAGGCCGGTCCATTCTTTTACATTGTCCAGCCAGCTTTTCTTCGGATGACCTTTTCTTCGTGTTTTCTCCACTGTACCTTGAAGGATGACTTAAGACTGGTACAACGCAAAAAGTGGCGTGTTAATTAGACATTAGTTATTCGTTTATTGTTATCTAAATTTAGATGGGAATTGTGCAAAGCATACCCGTATGTTCGCGTATATATCCCGCGGGTTAAACAGGTTTTCCCATACGGGTGGCAGCTGAAAGTTGCGGGGTTTACCAACTTAATTTTATTCATAAACAAAACATAAATGAAACTATGGGCATACCGGTGGTTCTTCATACCTCCTATAGTTCGCTGTGTGGTTGTGAAATGTACATATGAAAGTTTTACGAACATCTCATTATAACCCTCAAGAAAACAAAGAGTACCGATGCGGCAGAGAATCTTTAACATACTGATATACCAGTAATCAATTGTGACAAGTAAGTAAGCAAATTAACTACTTTGACGACATCGGTAATGTAAAAAAACTTGTGGACTACAATACATCCACGATCAATTGTCATTCTCACTAATCTCACTCTCCTCGCCATAGTTAGTGAAGGCATCGAAACACATGCGGGGTATATAAGAGTTCGGGTTGTACGAAATTGTTTTACTTACGGTATTTTGTAATTTGTGCGGGGTATGCGTGTGAGCAGGTGCGAGTTTTACGCGTACCATAAGCGGGGTAAGTGCGCGAAAATACGATATTCTAGTCGTTATAGAATAGTCATTTAGTTTACGCATGATGAGAGCTTTTGGAGATTTTCAAGATTAACTAAACAAGGTCAAGGACGCTATATTTTACTTTCATGTTGCCAACTAAATAATAGTTACAAAGAAAAGAACTTCAAAATTTGCATTGTTAAAAAGGCCTCCTAGGGAGATAACAGGAGTAGCCAGGAGATGTAAGCTGGGAAGTGAACAAGGGAAATAAATAATATTTATTTATAACAATTGTCTATCGTCTTCGTGGTCGAAGATGAATGAATCTCTCATTTCCTATCAGCACGACGATGGCTAAAAAGTCCAATTCACCTGATGAATTTTCGCGTAACTGTTTATAATCAAATCTATGAGTCAAACCAGTCTACCAACTGCCCATTAAGCCTAAGTGAAAATTATTACATCATATCTTCTCGCTATCAAGCTGTAAGGGCAAGTGATCTAAGTGCTATATCAACTGTGAATTACCTGTTTGCTTTGGGATTTAATGGCGTCTCAGTCAATAGCACTGGGTGCTCCTCAGGCGCCACTCTCAGCTCGTTGTAAAAAGTGTGGTGCCAGATCTTCTCCATGTCATCCCAGTTGGTCACTACGCCGCGCTCGATGGGACAGTTAAGTTTAAGGTTTAAAATTCTTCCTTTAGTCTGAGCATTGTCTCCAATGTAACAATCTATCAGACCCATAACAGGCACCCACATCAAATACTGAAAGAACATACACATAATGAACTGATAAATATTGAAATAAACTAATAAATATTAAAATGAACTGATAAATACTGAAATAAGCTGATAAATACTGAAATGAACTGATAAATAGTGAAATGAGCTAATAAATACTCAAATGAACTGATAAATACAGAAATGAATTGATAAATACTAAAATTAACTGATAAATACTGAAATGAACTGATAAATACTGAAATGAACTGAAAAATACTGAAATGAACTGATAAATACTAAAATGAACAGATAAATACTGAAATGAACTGATAAATACTGAAATGAGCTGATAAATACTAATTGGAACTTACAAATACTAAAATACATAGGCCCCTATACTCAGTAAAACAGATACGTCACTATAAAGCATTACGTATTCTAGCTGACTTTAGATTTAGTTTCAATATTTCAAGTAAACTGTAACACAGGCATGTCAAACTGGGAGTTCGGGGGCCGCATGCGGCCCGCAACCACCTTGCATGCGGCCCCTTGGCCACCTAAAAAAAAAAATAAATAATGTTAAACTATTACGCTGGAAAACAAGAGATGACAAGCTACTTGAATTGAAAAATAGTATTTGTTAAACTGAACAACGTGGGGTGAGTCTGCAGTGAAAGCAAGCTACATTTTGTCAAACTTCATTGTAAGCCATTGCAAATCATTTAATAAATGTGATTTTATGAAGGAGTGTGTCGTTAGAGATGGCTGCCTGGTCGTGCGGTTTGCACGCTGGACTGTCGTTCGGACTTATCGATGGTCCCGGGTTCAAACCCTGCCCGCTCCCATCCCCCGCCGTCCTGCGGGAGCTTTGGACTAGGAAGTAATTATCTTCAACTCTGAAGGAACATCCGAAATAAGTAAAACATTTTACAAACATTTTAGAGCCGAAGTAATTTGTCCAGAAAAAGTGAAAGCATTCAAAGAAATAGCGTTAACTAGTGACACTGTGGCAGATGGAATAAATGACATGTCAGTCAGGTTGCGTAAACAATTAAAAAACAAAATCGCTGATTTTGAATTATTTTCATAGGCTCTCTATGAGTCAACTGATGTAAAGGGTGTAGCACAGTTGGTTACATTCATAAGGACCTGTGACAGGAATTTTGACATACACGAGGAATTACTTGAGTTCTGTACTATGCATAACACCACAACAAGCGAGGATGTTTTTTGAGAAATGACAGGAGGTGATAATGCAGTACAATTTATCTTTGGTAAAGCTATCTAGTCTAACAAGGTATGGTGCACCAACCATGAAATGAAATGGTTTTAATGCAAAGTTACTTGCAAAAATAAGAGAGGCTGATGATAATTTTAAATTTACTCATTTTCAGTGCATCATTCACCAAGAAACATTCTGCGCACAGCAAATACAGTTTCAACATGTCATAAGACCGTTTTCAGTCATTCTCAATTTTATTCGTGCCCGTGGTTTTAATGCTCGCCAATTTTCAATGTTTCTGGATGACATTGGACACGAATTTGATTGTGTTCCCTACTACACAAAAGTCCGCTGGCTCTCATGATATATAATATTGAAGAGATTGTTTGCACTGCGTGAGGAAATCGTAGGCCTATTGCTTCTGAACATGAAAGTTGAACCTGTTAAACATTTCCATACTGACTAATGGGTTCGGGATTTTGGCATTAGCAGTTGATCTCACTGGTCACCTGCAAGACTTGAATTCGAAACTTCAAAGTAAAGACAAAATTGTCACAACTGCGTGTAATCATGTGAAATGCTTTCAAGCAAAATTAGGACTGTGGATAAACCAAATATGAAGTAAAAATCTTGTTCACTTCTCAACGTGTCAGGAACTAAAAATATTAAATACAGTTGCGACATTTGGTGAATGTCTTACACCTAGAATCGTTAGTAGATGCTTTCAATGACCGTTTTCGTGACTTCGTTACATAAGAGCAAGAATTTTCGTGTTTTGTATCTCCATTCTCATTTGCTTTTGAAAATGCTGCTGGAAATGTGCAACTAGAGCTGATAGAATAGCAGTCAGATTCTTAGTTGAAATCGAAGTACATTGAAATGGCTGTACCAAGATTGTACAGTTATTTACCCTGAACTGTATTTTGAATTGCGGAAATTTGCAGCCAGAATTCTATGTTTGCAAGCACATATCTCTGTGAGCAGTTCTTTTCCATAATAAAAGCTACAAAAACACCTCACCGTTCGAGATTTTATGATCAAAATTTGTCATCTGTGATGAAAGCGTCAGTGGCAAACAAATTTCAACCTGACATTAATAAAATGGTATCCCAGAAAAGATGTCAAGCATTAGGACAAAGAAAATAATGCGTAATCAAAGTATTTTTTTATTAGCCAATAGTACTACAAATTTAAATAAGGGACAGGTATGCCATTAATTATTGTATTCTATTGTATTATTTCTAATTTACATAAAACTAGTAGGCTGTTTTGGAACTGATTTTTTGGGCTGCGGCTCTTCAGGTCATAGTAAGTTTGTTATGTATACACCTTAATGAGTTTGACATGCCTGCTGTAACACATGAGCCAACAATGTATTTTTGTGTGTGTGTACGAAACTTAACAATAATCTTTTCCAATTTAGCAAAATATTACATAAACTTGAAAGTTGACATTCCAAATCAGTAAATTAAATCATTTCGTTATGAAAAGTGTAGTATGTAAATCAAATACTACAGTTTTGTGTTCATCTAGTTATATAGAACAAAATATTGTAGAACAATTTGTTAAATCTATAGACATGGTTAAATCTATTTAACTTTTTATAAAAATTGGATAAAATTAATATTTACATCTGTACGGAAAAATTATCGCATTTTGTTTTTGTTTCAAAGAAATAAGACCACTATATTGTTTAGAATGTATTATTACTTGTAATATAATATAGCTTTCAATTGTGTGTAAGATGAAAAATTCAATTTCTATAATCCTGTAAGAATTTTATTTTGGTATAGGCTAAGACAAACCTGAGGTCTTGGTCTCCCCACGATAGAAGGGAAAATTGCTATTGGGACATTATCCTTAGCAAAACCGGCCTTGATTATTCCAGATCCACTGTCTACAACTAAAGCAACACAATCTTCATCGTTCATTTTGAAAGTTTGTTTTGAATTTTGTATAAATTCTAGATTTTTTTTTTTTAAAGGTCTCTACTTCTGTTTTAAACCTTTTCCACGAATTCATTTCTATCCTGAATTCTGATAATTACTTTTGAAAATAGTTATTTTGGACCCAAAAAAGGATTTTTAGATTTAAACGTATTTATATAGCTTATCCATTTATTTACTAGAATAGAATGTTCAATTTTCTGAAATAATGTTTTTAATTATAATTTTTTTCATTTTTGGGGTGCTTATTAATCAAGGTTTGATTGAAAAACGTAAAAATCCTCCATAGTTACGCCTAAAATAACTCTTTTGCATAGCAAATACACTGGTCATATTTGGTATCAAATTGTTCGGCTTCAAAAGCACTTTAAAAATTTGGCAACACTTCCTAATCTATTATAAGAAGTTTTTAGCTAAATTTAGAAACTTGCGTAATCTATTTGGTAAGTTTTTCGTATAATTATAGCCCACTCATAAATGCTGAACGCTGATTGGTTGCTAACCGGAATATCCCTAGTGACTGTGTATACGTCAAGTTATCGAAAATAGAAAAACAAACATGCTGCCGTTTTCTCATTGCAAACAAAACAGTTTCAGTATCATAAAATAAACGTTTTTGTATGTTTTATTCTTGCTATTCGGAAATCTTCATCATGTGAGTATAATAAATAGGATTTCGTAATTCTAGATCTACGAATCTGGTCTAGATTACTCTAGATCTACACTAACTAGTGGTCATAAAATAAAATCTGAAATCATAATCATATTGAATCCAGCCAGGTCTAGATTCTAGATGAGTAGTCTACTACTACTAGATCTAGATCTAAATATAGAATAATAGATCATTATCTAGGACTAGATGCATAGATTATTCTGTGCCAAGCCCAAGATGAAGATAAAAGAAAGAAACAGCGTATTGAAGCTCATATAAACACTAGATCTAATTCTAGATTAGAAGATCTAGACTCTAAACGTCTAGAAGATTTGATTCAAATCATGTCAATGTAAATTGTAATAGACTTCTCCTACTCAAACACTTTCAATGTTAGATGTAGATGTATGTATTGAATAGATAGTGTCTGAGTGTGCAACCTAGTTTTGACATGGACTTTATACTATTGTAAGATTCAAATCTATATTAATATTAATGATAATCCAACTGTAAGTTGACATGACATTTTGCTTTAATTTATTAACATGGAACCTAGATCTAGACATCAGAAGCTACTAATTAATGACAATATTTGTTACCTATGCCCTATATATTCTATAAACTTGATTATCACCTAATATCAATCTTTTGTCAGGTTTGAAGTACTACTGTTAGCAGAATGAAATCCCTGCCTCCAACTAATACAAAGATTGGTTTGAATCTCAACAAGTTAATTGTGATGTCAACTAGATCTATTCTATAAAGGTTAGTTTTTTTGTTTCTTGTTTTAAAACCTTATTTATTTAGAATAATTATGTTGTTGCCACTTGATGTTTACTTAATTATTTTTCTTATACATTTTTGTTCTATATTTTTTAGGATTCAAGCAATGGTGGCAATGCATTACGCTGAAATATTCTGGAAGATATTCATCAACAAGTTTAACTGCGATACACCACACTGTTTTCCAAATCTTTTAACAGAGTGTGTGGGATTTAACCTTTTGGAGATATAAAAGTAACTTAAGAAGTGTGTGGGATTTAACCTTTTGGAGATATAAAAGTAACTTAAGAAGTGTGTGGGATTTAACCTTTTGGAGATATAAAAGTAACTTAAGAAGTGTGTGGGATTTAACCTTTTGGAGATATAAAAGTAACTTAAGAAGAGTGCTACTCAATTTACAAAAGGCTATCAGAACAAACAAATTATACAGACGTAAACTTGATGCAACTCAAAATACTATTACGTCCATTCGCTCATGAACTAGAAACTTTTGGACCAAATCTAGATTTACTAATCCAGAAAAAGAAAACTTTTCTATTTTAGCTGCTGTGGGACAACTTAATGTAAATTTTTCTTTTGTCAGTGTAATTAAAACTTTTTTCAATTATTAGGCCAGCAAGAAAAACCATCCACTTAGATTATCAAGCTTTCAGAAAATCTTAAGAAATGCAATTTTAAAAAGTTGTATAAAGATTACTGTTGTTGAGAAAAGATGCTAAAGCACACATGGAATTTCAGTTGATAGAAGCAAAAGGAGTTTGTTAATATTCTGGAAAGTTTTTAATCCATATGTTAATATTCTGGAAAGTTTTAAATCCATTGTTTACATTTTGAATTTTTAGCTATTTTTCTCATATTGCTATCAACATATATGATCATCTTAAAAGTACTATAACTTAAAAACTTATTGATGAAATGATGTCAAATTTTTTACATTATAAGACTATATTTAGTTATCAAAGTGTGCAGTGTTAGTTATTCAAATATAGTGATTTTACATAGTTTGACAAATAAATTTTAGTTTTAAATCAATTTTTCTTAGATTCTTATTTTTCCAAAAATACCAAAACTAAAATTGCTATTACTTTGCAAGCATTTAAAATATTTGCATAAAATTTGAAACACTAAAAGATATCTGTTAGTACTTTAACGTGACATCCAGTGTTGTTTTTTAAATTCATGATGTTCATTTTATTGTCTTTGACATCTCTAAAAAAAAGGTTTTTTTGTAAAAAAACTATACCACCTATTTTACTTCTAAATCTTGTGAAAAAAAATAGAATTGTAATAAAAATTGAGATGTCACATTATAGAGTCATGTTTCCTTCTTCAAAATAAAAAAGTTTGAGTCTTTGTTATTGATTATTAAGAAAGGAATAGCATTTTAAAAATCATATACAAAAAACAAGATGGCGGCCATTACCATGGCAACCACAAAAGTGACACACAATTTTCTATGTTTTTTTTATTAGGGTGAGTTACTGTACCAACCAGCCAGTTTTGATAAGTTTCTGGTCAATATTAAAGAAAATAATTTTTCTATGTGTACCTCCCCTTAAAACATCAATGCATAACAATTTAAAACAGTATATAACGATTTTGAAACACTTGCGATTGGCTGAATTGAATAATTTAATACAATAAATGTAAAAATAATTACAATGCAAGTCAGACAGAATACTCAGTTATCATTCTTGGCGCGTTTAGTTTGTTTTTTACAGACTTTATTATTATTTGAAAATAAACGAACTGATATTCATTCTATTGAACTGCTGGGGTTGAGCTTTGTTAAAGAGATACAAAAGTATTGTGGTCCTTTTAACAGTGTCCATTAATACATTTTCTGGTTACGTGGCAGGTCTGTAACAGAGCCCCCCCCCCCCCCATTGACAGGCGTTGTGGTCCAAGCTCTTTTGTGGACATATGTGAAAAGGGGGGGGGAGGTATTTGTACAGTTCATCTTTCATTAGCTTAATTTCCGTTTACATCGTTCAGCCCGCGGGTCTCATCCGGACCCTCGAAACGTCTACCCAGAGAACATAGTGAATCTGCAGAGCCTGTCTCCCCTTTGGAATGGACTAAACGACTTTTGCTGCATTGGAAATGAGTTTGTCCTTGTTGTTGCCAGTTGCTGACTTACAGGACGAAACTGCTGGTATATTAAACCATTGTAGGCATGATATATTTTAACTAATTAAACTTCAAATAACTTGAATAAGTTCCTTGTGAACGATACTAAATATAACTTTACTTATAATATAAACAAAAGTTGATATAAAATAAAATAAATATAGTAGACTTTATATATAGGCCTACTGCTTTTTTTTTTCCAGCAAATTCTATCTCACTACAATAGCACAACCTTTCAGTCTCACGTTCTGGAGTCGTCTCCCCTAACTAAAACCGAAATGACGACGATGACACCTATCATTCTCAATCATTCTCAATCAATCGCAAAGTTCTGCCCAGTCACCGTAGAAGCACACACACGCTACATAAGAAATTAACATAATAACAATCCTCTCCAGAGCAAATTGGCTGTGAACCACTGGCCTATATATTTTTCCAAGATTTTCTATTAAGTGATAAAGTAGGTGTATTCTTTCGGTTGTTCTTTCTCTCTGAATGTTTTCATGTCTGATCCAGGCCGGGCATAGAATGTTCCGGTGAAGTTCTTTGAACTCTTTGTGTGTGTCTGTGTGTTAAATACCGCCTTCATATACAGCCATTAAAGAGATAGATTACCACTTCAAGTTTTAAATACAGAAATCAGTCAAAGTTGAGAACAGGATACAAAGGTACACAGAGCTAGTTTTCTTTAGTACATTTGTATAGAGTATAGAGACTTGTTTTTTTTGGCCTAGTTTATGTATTATTAAATAATCTCTGAAAAGGGTTGGAAATGCAAGCGAAATAATAACACCCATGGGCTAACATTAGACCACTAGTTATCATCAAACAAGCATCTACATATTAAACAATTATTTATCTTCAAAAAATATTTCTTTAAATGTTTAACATTATATACATATTAGAGACAATACAAAAAGAATCCTTTTCATTGGTCATGATTGGAAATTGAATTTAGCTGGCAAATAAAGATGCTAAAACACAACAAAAAAAAAATGAAGCAAAGCTTAACTGGCATTTTACATCAACTTTAAATTAATTTCGTGTTATATAAATCTGAAGTGTGGCGCTAAACTTTCCACTTTGATATTAAACAAATAATTTCAAGTACAACTTTGAACAGTTTCAGATTTGGCCCACTTGTGTTCGGAAATCTGAAATCTTCGTTCCTTGTGATAAACATTAACAACTGATCTCGTTATGACTGTTATTTAACCTTGGCTAGGCCAATTGTAGAATATGCATCCTCTGTTTGGTACCCCTCAACTCAAGAAAACATAAAAAATCTGGAACAGGAACAAAATAGAGCAGTGAGATTTATAACAAACGAATATTCACATTTGACTAGAGTAACACCTTTAGTAAAATTACTAAATTTAGAAAGCCTTCAGGACAGAAGACTCAAAAGTAAAGTAGCAATTATACATAAAACACTGAACCATAATCTTCAAGCACAAAAACAAAATTTAATAAAATACTCTGAGAGACACAAAGATAAAGGCACACTCCTCGTCCCATATGCTAGGACAAATTTGTACAAATATTCCTTCTTCCCTAGTGCTATTAGAGCATGGAATGGTTGCCTGAGCCTGAGTCATTGGTTAATATGCATGACTGAATGCATGACGCGTAGGACGTAATCATCGTCTTTTTTGAAGTGACGTCTGTATTATATAAGATATAAGATAAGATCTACTCGCTTATGTTCCTATACTTGCTATGATACCGATGAGCTGCCGCGGGTATGTAACAATGAATAGTGTAAATGATCATGAACTATATAAAAAAAAAAGGCAACGAACTGTCAACATTTGTGACTAAGTAACCCTTGTCCCCAAGGAAGTGAAGGTTACAGACATTCAGTCAGAACGACAGCGACCTCGGAAGTCTTTATCGCACTGTTTTTGGTCTCTTGTTGAGTATAACAATGTGAATGTAACAAATTTCCTGGGGAAAAAAAAAAAGCAGTTGTCTTTCGTCTTGGATAGAATTTCATTCATTGACAGTCCTGCCCATTCTTTTATGTTATCTTCCCATCGCTTTCTCTGTCTACCTCTTCTTGTTTACTGGCACTGTTCCCTGAAGGATGGTCTTCGCTAGCCCCGAGGACCTCTATAGACCACAGAGTTAGCGTTTTATGACTACAAAACAACAACAACCCTTTTTCGAGTATAACAATGTTAATGTAAACAATTATTCTGGGAAAAATAGCAGTATTCGTTCTACAATATAAATCAAAACTTTTGTCTCTGGTGAAGCAGATATTGTGGATTACTCAATCATGACAACTGCACCCTCAGAAGTATTTGACACTTTGTATTGTGTAGAAAGAAATTTGATGTAACTACACACATACTGAATAAAGAATTTAAATTAAAAAAAAATTGAAATGCTATAAATCTTCCCACACAGATTTGATGCAAAGAATGAATGTTTTTTTAAAGAATTGTCATTGTCACTGGTGGTATATTATTTGAAGTTTAGGCTATTCATTTTAAAAGATGTTGTTCACCTTTATTAGGGTTTCCAGACATCTGCACGCCAATGGAGGACAGAAAGGAGCACAAAACCTTACAAAGGAGGACGCAACCTTACAAAGGAGGAAGCAACCTTACAAAGGTGGACACAACCTTACAAAGGACACAACCTTACAAAGTAGGACACAACCTTACAAAGTAGGACACAACCTTACAAAGGAGGACACAACCTTACAAAGTAGGACGCAACCTTACAAAGGAGGACGCAACCTTACAAAGGAGGACACAACCTTACAAAGGAGGACACAACCTTATAAAGGAGGACGCAACCTTACAAAGGAGGACGCAACCTTACAAAGGACGCAACCTTACAAAGGAGGATGCAACCTTACAAAGGAGGACACAACCTTACAAAGGAAGACACAACCTTACAAAGTAGGACGCAACCTTACAAAGTAGGACGCAACCTTACAAAGGAGGACGCAACCTTACAAAGGAGGACGCAACCTTACAAAGGAGGATGCAACCTTACAAAGGAGGATGCAACCTTACAAAGGAGGACACAACCTTACAAAGGACACAACCTTACAAAGTAGGACACAACCTTACAAAGGAGGACACAACCTTACAAAGTAGGACGCAACCTTACAAAGGAGGACGCAACCTTACAAAGGAGGACACAACCTTACAAAGGAGGACGCAACCTTACAAAGGAGGACGCAACCTTACAAAGGACGCAACCTTACAAAGGAGGATGCAACCTTACAAAGTAGGACACAACCTTACAAAGGAGGACACAACCTTACAAAGGAGGATGCAACCTTACAAAGGAGGACGCAACCTTACAAAGGAGGACGCAACCTTACAAAGGAGGACACAAAGTAGGATGCAGTACAAATAAAAATTAAAAAAAAAAGATACCTATCATTAGGGTTAGATTTCAGTAAGTGGAGGCCACTCACACCTTTCAAAACTTTAATAAAAATTGACTTAACATTAAAACTTAGAGCTTAAAAAAAGTTTTATTTTAGAAGAAGGAAATAAGATAAATATTTAATATGCATATTTAATAAAAAAAAAAAAAAAAAACAATGATATTTTTGAGTTTGTTGAAGGTAAAGCTCTGGGTTGTCACACATAAGCAAACTGAAAGCTACATTTATATATTACGATCACGCTACAAGCGTACACTTCTTAACCGCGACAATGTTGCCTACCGTAGGATTTAAATTATTGTTGGTAAAAATGCGAAACAAAAAAGCAACAATAAAACTTCAAGCTGCTGAGGCGTCGAAATTGAATTTTAAAAAAATCCCTATTGTGGGGGCCGCTTGGCTGTAGCCCCGCCTGGCCTCTTTCTTCAATCCGACCCTGCTTACTATATTGATTAAACAAAAAATAAAACTCAGACAAAGCGATAGTTTCTTTAGATACTGAGAATAGCTTTTGCTGAAAAAGTGTTTCTGATTGAATCAAAGGAGAGTATACATAGACATAAATAAATATAGACTGGCCGAAGAAAGTAACTTCATGTAACTTGAAAACATGTATATCTATCGTATTCGGATTTCCGAATTATGAAAAATTGAATGATCTTCAATTCTTAGAGATTAAACAAAACTACACTGCCTCCTTATTTACAATATATATATAGGTGTGTGGCTGAAATAGATATGAATACTTAACTTTTATACTGCTCATAAATGCTGTATAATAAAGTACACAAAATTGCAAGTCACAAATTTTCATTTCATAAAACTCTTTAATCGGCCAGTCTATATTTATTTATGTCTATGAGAGTATACTTCTTTCTTTAATCCACCTTGCCAAGACTGAACATTGAGCAGCAGGTTTTTTTCAAAGGAAAGAAATGCATAGATCTTAGGCAACAGATTGAACGTGCCAAGTCTTGAATATATCACGGAAACAACTGTGTTGGTGGTGGGTCACGTGACTAAGACAATACCCATTGAATGAGTTTGTCTCATCTTTCTATGAATAATTTCAATCTGCATCAATGACCAAATAGCTCAACGATTTCCCATTCAGTTGATGTTCACGTGACTATTGGCCCGCAGTTGATGTTCACGTGAATATTGGCCCACAGTTGATGTTCACGTGACTATTGGCCCGCAGTTGATGTACGCATAACTATTGCCCACAGTTGATGTTCACGTGAATATTGGCCCGCAGTTGATGTACGCATAACTATTGCCCACAGTTGATTTTCACGTGACTAGTGGCCCGCAGTTGATGTACGCATAACTATTGCCCACAGTTGATGTTCACGTGACTAGTGGCCCGCAGTTGATGCACGCATAACTATTGCCCACAGTTTATATTGGCGTGACTATTGGCCCACACTGTTAATGAGTCTGTTTGGACCAGAAGATATGAAGGATTGAATTCGATTATTTGATAATATGCTATGTCAGAACGATAAGAACCAATGAGGCACCATACAAGATCTGTTGACCGCCTTTCTCCATTCCTCTCTGTCTTTTGCCTTGGATAGTATTTCATTCAAAGACAGGCCTGCTTATTCTTTTATGTTGTCTTCCCATCGCTTTCTCTGACTGCCTCTTCTTGTTTTTCCTGGTACTGTTCCCTGAAGGATGGGCTTTGCTAGCCCTGAGGACCTTATGATGTGACCATTAGAGTTTACGTTTAAGACTACAAAACAACAAAATGAACATTTTTTAAGTTCACGACATGCATGTTTAATGAAAATGAACATTTTTTAAGTTCACAACATGCATGTTTAATGAAAATGAACATTTTTAAAGTTCAAGACATGTATGTTTAATGAAAATGAACATTTTTTAAGTTCACGACATGCATGTTTAATGAAAATGAACATTTTTTAAGTTCACGACATGTATGTTTAATGAAAATGAACATTTTTTAAGTTCACGACATGCATGTTTAATGAAAATGAACATTTTTTTGTACAAACCAGCATTGCACTTTATCACCACTTAAACATTAGACTTTGAGCACTGAGACGCAATACAAAATGCAGTTTTAAAAATAAAAGTTGTTTAAGTTGATATTTGAAAGATGATAAGATCCAATTGTATTATTAACAACTAAATACACATCCCAGAATGTCTTCATGTATGGTGCTAATGTGTTAATTTAATTTATAAGCATTTCAAAATATAATCAATAATAGTTTTTTTTTAAGACTGTATGAAAAAAAAAATTAAATGGCAAAAATATATATGTTTATATTTATTTATATATAGTCTACTTTCTTACTTTGTATATAAAGACCACAGATCTAAATATATTATTCCTAGAGTGGAAAACGGAAACAAGTTCCAATCCAATAATATCAGATCACAGACCTATGTTATGTACGTAACTCTTATTAAAGCTCTAAGGGAAGTCACTTTTAGTTTTATACTATACTCTCCATAACTACTGTATAATACAGCCCAGTATTGGGAAAAAGGTTTTTTTTTATAACATTGCGTTAAAAACATAAATTCTCGTCCAGTCTTGATATTTTCATGTCTATGGTCATGCATTATTTATTTTAATCATAAATTGTACTTTATTTGAAAATAATCATTCAGCCCATAAGTACAAATGGAAAACTAAAGTAACTGAGGTGTGGTCTTTGTATAATAGGCTTACTGTATGCCATACCATAGAATACACTATTCAAAACATTCAAATGACCAGGACAAGATGTAGACTTAATGAGGCCCTAAACTTTTTAAGATATGGAGCCCCTTGTTATCAACTTAAGGCAAATTTTCATTGGCCCTTTCTTCCAAACGATTGAAAATATTTCCATTTCTGGAGAACCCTTAACAAGTGGGGGGCCCTAAGCAATAACTGAAGTTGTCTATAGGTAAATCCAACGCTGCAAAGGACTTTATTTTAAATGTATCAGATGGACTAAATAATGTTTAAAAGAATATTCATTCAAATGTATATATTTTTTAAAATAATGTTCGATTCAAACGACAAATTAGTTGACAACATTAAAATATTGGATCTCAAATAAAATATATAAATAGAAATTGTTTTCCTTTTCTTATGTAAACAGGGATAACAATTAAACATGAGTTAAAAACATGAGTTAAAAACATTTTCTATGTACTATCGACGGACCTGACTCGTCATACTCTTGTTTTGAAATCCACATCTGCTGGAAAGTTGAAAGTGAGGCTAAGATGGAGCCTCCAATCCAGACAGAGTACTTCCTCTCAGGGGGAGCAATCACTTTGATTTTCATTGAACTTGGCGCTAAACTTGTTAGCTCTTTCTGCATTCTGTCAGCTATTCCAGGGAACATGGTGCTTCCCCCTGACATAACTATGTTTGCATAGAGATCCTTTCTGATGTCCACATCACATTTCATAATGGAATTGTAGGTCACTTCGTGAATGCCCGGAGTCTCCATGCCAAGGAAGCTGGGCTGATAGAGTGCTTCTGGACACCGGAACCTCTCGTTTCCAATGGTGATGATCTGTCCATCTGGAAGCTCATAGCTCTTTTCCAAAGACGATGAAGTAGATGCCGTATTCATCTCCATTTCAAAGTCCAGGGCAACATACGAGAGTTTCTCTTTGAGGTCACGCACGATCTCTCGCTCAGCGGTGGTAGTGAAGGAGTAGCCTCTTTCTGTCAGAATCTTCATCATGTATTCGGTGAGATCTCGTCCTGCGAGATCCAATCTGGCTATTGCATGGGGCAGAGCATAGCCTTCATATATAGGTACTGTGTGGGACACACCATCTCCAGAATCAAGGACGATACCTGGGTTTTTAAAAACAAATGTTTTAATTTCTTTTGCAATAGTAATCTATATCTGTGATTTTAATCTATACTACGGTATAAAAAAATATCAAGTAGTAGTTTTAAGCGAAACAAACCTGTGGTTCTTCCAGAGGAATAGAGTGACAACACGGCCTGAATGGAGACATACATTGCTGGTGTGTTGAATGTTTCAAACATAATTTGTGTCATTTTTTCTCTGTTGAACATATAAGTATGAAACATATTAGACCTTTTTATTTTCTAGACATAGGTTGTTTTTTTGTTGTTGTTTTTTTTTAAATTTAAAAAACAACTTTTAAAATATGTGATATGAAATGATTTGACAAAGGTTATAATTTATTTCTTGGCCTGTGTTCGCATTATTTGTATTTTAACTGCGTTTATGAAAAAAATAATTCAAACTTGCATTATTTTACTTATGGTATGCTCACACTTTACCAGAAGCAGGATTTTGAATCTCTGTTTTTTTTAAATTAGGACGCCCCTAAGTGTACCCAACTCTATGGATACCTAGAATACGTTTGGAAAGTAAAGATTGTTGATCGTTGAGCTGACCACAGGACACTCTCGTTTATCGTCGGCCATAGCAACAGATGACATAATCAGTACCTAAATATCTCAAGGTCTGAAATGTACCGTACCACACTGTATCGATAAAGCAGAAATCGACTTTTGTTAATGTGGCAGCTTATTACTTTCTATTGCATATAGTTTATAAAGCTGGCATTTTTAGGGTATTTACAGTATTGTTAGGTCAAAGCAAAATGCAAAGAGAAACACCGTGTTCCCTATTCCCACTACTGCAAAATGCAAAGAGAAACACTGTGTTCACTTTTCCCACTAATGCAAAATGCAAAGAGAAACACTGTGTTCACTTTTCCCACTAATGCAAAATGCAAAGAGAAACACTCTGTTCCCTATTTCCACTACTGCAAAATGCAAAGAGAAACACTCTTTTGAAGTCTGTTCCCTTTTCCCACTACTGCCAAATGCAAAGAGAAACACTGTGTTCCCTTTTCCCACTAATGCAAAATGCAAAGATAAACACTCTGTTCCCTTTTCCCACTAATGCAAAATGCAAAGATAAACACTCTGTTCCCTTTTCCCACTAATGCAAAATGCAAAGAGAAACACTCTGTTGAAGTATGTTCCCTTTTCCCACTAATGCAAAATGCAAAGATAAACACTCTGTTCCCTTTTCCCACTAATGCAAAATGCAAAGATAAACACTCTGTTCCCTTTTCCCACTAATGCAAAATGCAAAGATAAACACTCTGTTGAAGTATGTTCCCTTTTCCCACTAATGCAAAATGCAAAGAACAACGTTACGTTCCCTTTCTCAATACCGATGACGGAGCAGAATTAAGGTTTTTACCGCCATAATGTTGCACAATCCGTCGCAGTACTTGCACAACTCAAAAGCATATCTCTGGACACTAAAATCAGACTGAAGGGATCCATAATTCTTGTATGCTTGCGAATTTTGGATGCCAACTTTTCGAACTAGAGAGGAAGACCCTCGCAATGGAATCGAGATGACACAGAAAGATCCTAGATATCACATAAGCTTACAAAGACCGCATCAAAAAACGAAGAGATTAGAATCACGATTAATACAGCGATTCAACCCTACGATGACCTGCTAACTACTGTAAAAAAAAAAAAAAGCAAAATAAAGTCTAAGGGCATATCAGAAGGTCCTCAGCGCTGGTAAAGACCTTCCTTCAGGGAAGAGTACCAGGAAAAAGAAGAGGCGGACATAGAAAGCGGTGGGAAAACAACATATTGGAATGGACTGCCCTGGCATTGAATAAGATCCCCCCAAGGCGAAAGACGGATGAATGTAGAAAGACGGTCAACCGATCTTGTGTGGTGCCCCAACGCCCAACAGACTAAAGGATAGGTGAATGTGAATGTTGTTATAGCAAGAGTTTTAGAGGAATCAGCCGCAGAAGAATACGGACAACACCTCGAGTTGTATAAAACATTTTGTATTCTATCAGAGCTCAACCTTATCTGCATAATGATCATAATTATTTAAGCACTTATTTACAGCTGAGCTTAGCCGTAATATATTCCACTGTTACTGCAACGTACAGCCGTTAGGTTACAACGGCATTGTATTGCCTACCAGTGTTTCCCAAACTGTGTTACGGGGAACCCTAGTGTTCCGCGAGGCCTGAATAGGTGTTCCACGAACTAATGAAATAATTAACTAGTAGGCCATCACGTGAGTTAATCTCTCTTTAAAAAATAAGGAAAGTTTTCCTTTAAATACTCAGCATGTACGTTCCGTTAAGTTAAAAGTTTGAGAAATACTGCTACACAATCAGGCAAGTCACGTGACCAACTTTATATAACTGAAGTAAAGCTCATTCATGTCCTTCAGGTATTGATCTTATTGATAGTTACAAGAAACTCTTTATGTTAGTCAATGTGTAATTACCTGTTTGCTTTGGGGTTTAACGGCGCCTCGGTCAGTAGCACAGGGTGCTCCTCAGGCGCCACTCTCAGCTCGTTGTAAAAAGTGTGGTGCCAGATCTTCTCCATGTCATCCCAGTTGGTCACTACGCCGTGCTCGATGGGGTACTTGAGGGTTAGAATTCCCCTTTTAGACTGCGCCTCGTCCCCGATGTAACTGTCCTTTGGACCCATACCAGCCATCAAAATCTAAGAATATAAATGTATAAAAGAAATAGATGGTAATGTTGTGTAACATAGCAACAAGTTTTGTAACTACAAGTCGTTTTTTAATTTAAAAAAAAAATCAACTTTTTATGTCGTCTATAATACCCATGGAGGCGCAGTGGCTGAGAGGTAAAGCGCTTGGCTTCCGGGAACCGGGGTTCGAATCCTGGGATTTGTAACTTCGGGATCTTCGGGCGCCTCTGAGTCCACCCAGCTCTAATGGGTACCTGACATTAGTTAGGGAAAAGTAAAGGCGGTTGGTCGTTGTGCTGGCCACATGACACCCTCGTTAACCGTAGGCCACAGAAACAGATGACCTTTACATCATCTGCCCTATAGACCACAAGGTCTGAAAGAGGAACTTGTATTATTTTACTTTACTTATAATACCCTTAGGGAATTTTTTTTTATTTATTTATTGAAACAAAACATTTTATTTTCCTTTAGAAAAGTTGCATCGATCTAATTGCTGAAACAAACTTGGCTTTAAAATCACCCCCTTTTTTAAAGTAATTTTTTTTTCTAATATCTGTCATTTATTAGATTCTAATAAGAAAGTCCAACCATATTGATGTTAAATCAAAACTAATATAGTAATTATATGATTTTAAATTCGGTAAGTTATAAACTTATAGTGGATAATGGATATATTTTAGATAAAATGCATGAAACTAAATTTGTCACTGTCAATTTTAATAAGAGGTAATTAAATATGACATAACATTTTTTTAAATTTAAAGTAATGGAGCAAAATCAAACTTTAGGTCCTATAGCTAATTTAAAATTATACTAAAATAAACATTTTTTGGAATAGTTATATAATTAATTAATTAATTGATCAATTATTTATATTCTATTAGAATTTGTTTTTGTCAAAGCTCAACAAACAACAAACCTGATGTCTTGGTCTCCCAACAATAGAAGGAAAAACTGATCTTGGGGCATCGTCCCCAGCAAAGCCGGCCTTGCACATTCCTGACCCATTGTCTACAACTAAAGCAGCAACCTCCTCGTCGTACATATTTTTTTTTCTCTTCAAAGAATGTGTGAGTCTATTCGAACAATTAATGTCTGTACTAGTGGAAAGTGAATTCTCTTTCTCTGTTACTCTGAAAGTTTCACCTTCTTGTCACAGCCTTTATATCTTGTTAGCACCAGTACCCGAGCACAATACTTCGATGAATTATCCATTCGACTCATTGTCCTTATTAGGACTGAAGCAGCCGACATAGCCATATAAGTTTCTGGGCAGCGGGTAGAGTTGTAAATATAGCGGCATAGTCATGGTCGATAACCTAATCCCGGGTACACATAAGTGATTCGTTCAATGGAGCTTTAGATTGTGTGAGAAATCGTAACTTTATATTTTGGCCCAGTTTTTTATTTTTAATATTCCATATTATCTGCATTATTTTTCTTATTAACTGTACTCGATTTCTTCATTGTTACCATGGTTTCCCCCCCCCCCCCTCTCTCTCTCTCAGTCTAACACACACACACTCTTTTTTTTTTTTTTACAAATCTTATATCAACTCACTCTGTCTGTCCGTCTGTTTGTCTGGTAAAAAGTGTGGAAACCTACACGTTATTTCTCCCACACCCATTCTCGGTTCTTCGCTTCTCCGATCAAGTTGATGCTTTAAACAATGATTTATTGTACCTAACAAAACATGAATCAACATACTCCATATTATATTATTGGTAATTAATTATATTGCTTTGGTATCGAATAAGGGAAATAATCTGTACATTATCGGCACTAATTGGTAGATATAGTTTCAAGGACGGAGTTCTTCCCCTTTACATAATTTTTAAATTATTTTTTTTAAAGGATTTTTTAAAAAAATATTTTGCTTCTTTGTTCTTTTTTATAGCTTGCGTCTTTTCTTTACGAGTACATTTCGTCTATGAAGGCCAAGATCTATGTTTTTCTCTTTAAATTTCCTTTTTTTGATTCTTACCCTTATAAATCCCACCTAGTAACCTACCTATCAGAAAGGCATAAAGTGGAAGTGGGGGGTTGGTGGGGCTTATTGAACTGATCACCTTCATTTTTTATCTTTTTCATTTTTTATCTTTTTTTTTTTTTTAAGGTATGAGAAACACTACATAGCGTAAATTGCGTGATTTTATGTTCACAAAACAATGCACCGGATTTGAGAACCGCTGAAGCTGAAAAGTCGAACCAAGGAACTAAGTTCCAGTTCTTCAACTTCGTATAAAAAAATTTTTTACCACTGAAAAGGAATCGAGCAGCAGGGCATTTAAAAAAAAAAAATTATTATGTTTTAGCAGATTGTTTTAAAAAGCAGTTTTACCTTATATGGATTGAAAGAATTGTGATGTTTCAAATGAGAAAATCTATTTATAGTAACTGACGACGTTGACGTCATGTTTTATGTTCTAGTTGTAGTGAAAAAGTAAAAATTAAAAGTTTCCTTTCAGACCTTGTGGTCTAGAGGGCAGATGATGTAAAGGTCATCTGTTTCTGTGGCCCACGGCTAACGAGGGTGTCATGTGGCCAACACAACGACCTACCGCCTTTACTTTTCGCCACCTAATGTCAGGTACCCATTAGAGCTGGGGGAACTCAAAACGCTCGAAGATCCCAAAATTAAAAATCCCTGTCTTCTCCATGAATTCGAACCACGGGACCTCCGGTTCGGAAGCCATAAGCGCATTACCGCTCAGCCACGTGCCTCCAATTATATAGTTCTAATACTCAGTGATTAAAACAAAAATAATGTAGAATGTGTGTGACTCCATTAATATATATATAATTATATATATACATAGAAAATATCAACCAGAGGCGTACCTAGTAATGCGGCATCAAATTGTGGTGTAATAAGTTCCTATTCTCTGAGCCTTTCAGTAAAAACCTCACATTGCTGCTGGTATGAAGCTCTTCAAAAACGACACTAATTTGCCCCATAATGTTTCCATCAGGGCGTCATCTGGGCCCCCTGACTAAGCCCAGACTCACCCCTTAAGGGCCCCATTTGGGCTTTCATTAATGCCCCCCAAAGGGCCAAGTATATTTGGCCCTGCTGGGGCCCACAAGTCATTCCCCTTACTGGTCCCACACGGGTTTCACAAGGGGATTTTCTGAGCCCCCTGACTGAGCCCAGACTCAGCCCTAAGGGCACCCGTTTGGGCCAATGTTCATTCCCCAGTTGGGACCCATACGGTTAGTATGGGCTGGCCCAGTTGGGGCCCTTACTGGGCCCAAAATCTTTGCTATCAGGGAAAACAGTTGGGAAAAAAAAAGAGGCGCTGGTTAGCAACAGTAAAGGAAGGATCCTGAATTGCAGAAGGCTTACACACCAGAAGTAGAAAGAAGGGTGAAAGTGAAACAGGGCTTAGGGTTAGGATTTCAGATGCTCAACCAGTGACCGCAGCGGTGCATCAAGGATTTGCCAATTTGGTCACATGAGAAGTTTGGGCCAATGTTCATTCCCCAGTTGGGACCCATACGGTTAGTATGGGCTGGCCCAGTTGGGGCCCTTACTGGGCCCAAAATCTTTGCTATCAGGGAAAACAGTTGGGAAAAAAAAAGAGGCGCTGGTTAGCAACAGTAAAGGAAGGATCCTGAATTGCAGAAGGCTTACACACCAGAAGTAGAAAGAAGGGTGAAAGTGAAACAGGGCTTGGTGATTTCAGATGCTCAACCAGTGACCGCAGCGGTGCATCAAGGATTTGCCAATTTGGTCACATGAGAAGTTCTAAAGGGAGAAGGAAGGCCTATATAATTTCTGTGACTTATTCGATACCAAACAAACTAATTAATTATCAATAGTTCAGAAACTAATTGATTAATGTTTTAAAAATGGATTCTTGTTTTGTCAGGTAAAAAAAAAAAAAATTGTTCAAAATTTCAGCTTGATCCGAGATTGTGTGTGGGAGAAATAACGTGCACACACTTTTTACCAGACAGACAGACAGACAGAGTGAAAACCAGAAAGCTTTGTAAATAAAAGTATTGCCAATGCAGCATTTAAAGGGGGGGTTACATTGATACACGATCTACACTTTAGTAAAAAAAAACATAATATTTATTACTTTTGGAAATGCTATTATAGTTAAAGTTTAAATTTAAAATATCTTAATAAATTGTAACATTCCTGACCCATCGTTGCACGTTGCAAGTTCTATTTCGTTAATCGATCAATTATTTTTATAAAATTAATTTAAAAAACAACAAAAAAAAAAACTATTTATTAGAGAACAGAAAAACTGAATAGAGGAAGAGTAAAAGAACTTTTTATTAAAAAATTGATACAGACCTACCTACTTACATATAGGGGAGACAACTCAGGTCTCTTAAGAGCTAAATAGCAATACATTTTATACGGACTTGACCCCTGCGAAAAATCTACGAAAGGACCGAACAGATAAAGAAGCATCAAAAGGGAGCGTCGCAAGAATTGCATCCCTTGGAACTGACACAAAACTTGAGCAGCCACGGGCTAAATAAACAAAACAAATAAAGCCGCAAAAAGAACAAAAGAATTAATGGAATTCCCCCCCCTCCCCCTCCAACCCGATTGATTGGAAAGCAAAGGCGAAGCAGTGGAACAAGAAAACAAGACGGAAGTGAATAGGTTTTGGAACTTTAGAAGAGACAATAAACAAAACTACCAAAACCAAAATAATCCTTTAAAATATAGACAAGGGGAGACAATATTCAATGTTGGATGTCGAAATATTCTTAAAGACAAATGAACTATATCAAAATTGTATTATCTATGGAAATAGTTTGCAATAAATATAAATAGTATAAGTGTAAGATTATTGATAATTTAATGTTAATAAGTGTGTTGTTTTGTTCTTTGGTAAATATAAAATGCAAAAAAATGGTCAAGAATGAGATATACAATTTTTTTTTAATTCTCGCATAAGTAGAAAAATATATACTTATACCAAACTCTTGTAAGTATAATTATGTAATTTAAAAAAAAAAAATATTACAATGAGGCAGTGGGCCCTTGAGCCCAAGGAATCCTATGATTACAAGGATTAATGAAAAGCACAAATAGGTTTCTCACTTTTGAACTCAATAAAATAAAGTAAAGATACCCCTTTCCGACCTATTGTGATCTATGGGGCAAAAGTTTTTATGGCAGACAGTTAATAAGGTTAATAATGGTGTCATGTGGCCATCATAACAACCAACTTTACTTCCCTAGCATAAGTCAGGTAGCCATTAGAGTTAGGTGGACTTGGGGAGTTCTGAAAATTCCAAATCAGATCCCAAACTGGGATTCAAACTTGAGATATCTCGGTTCAGAAGCCAAGTGCTTTACCAATCGTTCACCATTCTCCAATACAGGTGTTTTACTGTAAGACACATAATTGTATGTCATGGTATAGTAATTAAACTTAAATTACACACACACAAATGAACAAAATAATATATATTATAAATGAACATGAAGAACAAAGCATTTGAATGTAAAGAGTTTATTTTTGTGGCAAGATGTATCTAGGCTTCTCCAGTAGACTAACATTCAAATTCAGTAATCATATATACAATTTCCATCACAATTAGACATCCTTTGTACAGAATATATTCATACATTTCCATATCATCAGTCCAACTACATATTGTTTGAAAACACATTGACAAAAAAAAAAGATTACAAAGAGAGTTTGTGTTATCACACAAACTCAGAGGTGGCCCACATCGGATCTGCCTATTTGTAAAGAATATTCAAGACGTGATTGTGTTGACAAAAAAAAAAAAGACATTCATAGCCATTTGGTATGTACTTTGGACTTCACCATGATAGTCCCGAGTTCAAACCTTGCTCGGCATCATCCTCAGCCTTCTAATGACATTTTATTTGATAAACCATGAAATGATTTGACACAAATAAAAAATATTAGCAATTTTAAAATGGCACATCATTAGAAATACAGATTTACACAGATACCAATTCACACCCTTCATTCACATTAAAAAGCAACAAAATTTGATTTAAAACTAAACAACAAATACAGCTGCAAAAATAAATAGCATTTGTTGTCAACGAAATTTATGTACTTTTTTTTTATTGTAGACTGAGCAGGAAGATCTTGTATAAATCATTTTTCAATGAAAATAAGTCATACAAGGCGGTAAATAAAAGTAAGGATTACAAAAAAACATCCGAAACTTAAATTGTTAATATCCTGATGGAGTACTTACATGAACACTACGGGGCAAATAGTAATTTTTTTGGTCAATAACATTTGTTATAAAAACAAAATACTGCTGAGATTCATTTTGTACCATCATTAAAAAATTATTCATTCAAAAAAGTTTATAAAATACATAGAAATCAGTACTATCAGGCATTATTACATATAAAATATCATGTATCAACAACATAGAATACAGAAATGTAGATGGTCTGGTTGTTGGTATTTTTTTAAAACTGATACAAAGATAGTCCCCAGTTCAAACACAGTCTGCTGTCATCCTTGGTTTGGGGAAACAAAATAATATTACAAATAAAGTCAAATCAATATATAAAAAGATGAAAAGATAAATGTAAAGTTCTGCAGACTTAACAGCCAAAGTTAAAAATGACTATGTCAACATTTGAAGACAGCCAAATTAATAATTCTTACTAGCAAGTTTAATATCTTGTTACCATTATTCCCCTTTGCAAGGGACATGTTTTTTTAGTCACCAAAATTTACACATTTATTTAAAAAAGATAAAAAGTGTAAGCCAAATGTTAAACCAGAAATAAATTCTGCAGAAATAAATTCGGGAGTGGAAAAATTTTGCAGCATTATCTGAAAATTAAAACAAATAGTCTCAGTGAAACAAGCTAGCTTAGTTGTCACTTGATTTTATTATACATTCTGAGATAAATAAGGACACCTTTGGACATCTAACTCTTCAATGTGTTATGGTAAGTAGGCAAGAACCTCTAGATTTGAAGAATTTTAAAATTTTATAAATATTACTACTCTTTTGGATATTAACATTTTCCTTCAAATGGCATGAAATTCAAGAGTTAATTTTGAATGTTCGTGAATGTTCTAATGTTTATCTGCCATTTCACACAAAAAAACAAAAAAAAAACAACAACAATGAAATGATGAGAAATAATCAAATAATTATTAAACATATTCAGACTTCCAGGTGGCTGCGTTCTCAAATCCATTCTTGCAGTTCCTGTAATCACTAAACGCTTGTTTAATTTCTTCCTGTGCTGTCATCACAAATGGACCTGGATGTATAATTAATGGAAGCTATTAATTTAGTTAAAGATGACTTTGCTACTTATCTTATCTTATATATTACAGAGGTTAATTAAAAAAGCTGAGCTTGTGGAAGGAGTCAGACCCAAGGGCCGCCCAAGACTAACATATAGAGATGTCTGCAAGCGAGACATGAGAGCCTCAGGCATCAGCGAAAGTATGTGGGAAAACATAGCCAAAGACCGGAGTGCATGGAGACAGACTGTGCGTGCTGGGACAACCCTTGCTGAGAACAAAAGAATTGAAGCGGCTTTAATCAAGAGGGATAAAAAGAAAGCTGCCCTGTCTGCTAGCCCTAAATCAGAGGCATACACATGTACGAATTGTGGCAAAGTCTGCCGTTCTAGAATTGGCTTGATTAGCCACACCAGATTCTGCCCCGTCTCAAGATTAAGCCAAAACCAGTGACTCATTTGGGCGCATCCATTGCCTTTCGAGACAAAAGGAGCCATATACATATAATTAAAAAAAGAAGATGATTACATCCTACACGTCATGCATATTAACCAATGACCTAAATTCTGCCAAGTCACTGGTTTTCCTGGCTAGCTCAGGCAACCCATCCTATGCTCTAATAGGACTAGGGAAGAAGGAGCATTTGGACAAATTTGTCCAAGCATATGGAATGAGGAATTGGCCTTATCTTTGTACTTTATTAAATTTTGTATTTGAAGATTATGGTTCAGTGTTTTATGTATAATTGCTACTTTACTTTTGAGTATTCTATCCTGAAGGCTTTCTAAATTTAGTGATTTTACTAAAGGTGTTATTCTAGTCAAATGTGAATATTTGTTTATTATGAATCTCACTGCTCTATTTTGTGTCTGTTCCAGTTTGTTAATGTCTTCTTGAGTTGAGGGGTCCCAAACAGATGATGCATATTCTTTTATTGGCCTAACCAAGGTTAAATAACATTTTAGTTTTATGTTCTTATTTGATTTATAGAAATTTCTTTTAATAAACCCTAATGCTTTGATTGATTTTTTTATAGTTTTTGATCCTTAATGATAAATGAGAAACTTTTTTTTAACATTAAACAATAACTGGCAAAACTTTTTTGGTTTTATGAAATGCTTTCAAAATATAGTGACAATTTATTTACAATCACAATGAGAATAATATTTCGCAGAAACATTCCATCCTGGTATTTTAATAATTTTTAAAGTGGTCCTATACTTGTTATTTTTCTGCTAAACATAAATTTGATAAGTCAATATTATTCCCATCTATTATATGAGTCGTGTATTGCAAGGATTGTCTGTCATACAAGTCTTAAAGAATGTCTGATCTCTAAGCTAGACTATTTCTGACTGTCAGAGTCAGTCACCTTCGAACAGTGAACAGTTTAAATTTTTAATTTAATAGTTAATAGCAAAAATTTTTACCCTCACTTTTGAAAGAATTGAATTTATTGTCTTCTCAGGACAAATTCAAGTAAAAACAGCTGCGATTTAATTTTTGTTTTGTTTCAATGAAAGAAAAGCAGATTTTTAAAAGTATGACATTTAAACAAAATGAGGCTACTGATTTCTCCCATGTGGCCTATAACTCTTTGTTATATTTAGAACTAGAAAAAGATGAAAGCTCTGTTTACAAAAAAAAAAGGCTTCACATTTTACAAAAATAAAAAGTATTTTAAAAAATGTGAAATCAATCTGACAATGAACTCGAAGGTTGTTAAAGTTGATAAAAGTGTTGAGTGCTGAAATAGACTTACCATGTTGAACAACTGGCTCTTTGATTGGCTCTCCAGAGAGCATCACAAAATGACATGGCTCCTCACTCTGCCAAGATAAGTCAATAATGATATCACATAAAGGATGGGTCACATTACTTTTTTCATTGAAAAATAATTTTCTTTTCATTAGAAGTAAATGAGTTACAAACCTAGACATACTGCATACATGTCAGATTCATATTTTCTGAAATTTTCCACATAAACCCACACCAATTTGATGTAAACACATGCAGTGATGAAGGCATCCATTTTTAATGGTTAATATATATAATTTCACCACATTGCATACATAATTTTTAGATTCTGATGACATTGTTCTACATAGGGTAAAAATTGGTTGCTTTAGCGGGTTCACAGATATAGACATTTGAGGGAATTCTGGGAAAAGCAGGCCCATGGTCTGGTGGAGTTAGTGCTACAGATGCTATTATATAGCTTTTTTTTTTTTTTTTATATAGCGCTACTTTCATGCTTATAGCATGCTCAGAGCGCTTTTGGTCCAATCTCATTTGTGGACTGGTGGGGGGGGGAGGGGGTATCTAGGAATTGGTTTTCCGTGCTGCCTTTAGGCGCTCAGTAAACACAACTCTGCCCGAGTCGGGTGTCGAACCTCGAGCCCCCTTCTAGGTAGCCCAGCCAAGTCAAGTTCAAGCGCACTTGGCCTCTCGACCACGCTTCCCACCTATCAAATGTAATAAAAAATTCATAAATAAATAAAACTATCAATTAAAGTTAAGTTACCTTGTTATGTACATGAATAGAATCCCCATCAGTATTAAAAGTAATGGTATGATGAGCCTTACATAATTTGCTTTCGGTCTCTGGACCTACAAGTTTAAAATAAAGAAAACATTAAAATTTGTATTACAATAAATTTGTATTATATTATATATGTTGACAGGAATATGATATAAAATATTACATTGCAATGGACTGGACTCATGCTGGGGGAGATTCTAAGAATATCACAAGATGGAGAGCACAGGCCAACTAAATATTTACACTGTCATAAAGGTCTGACAGACAATTCAAAGAGGATGTGTCACAGAAATGACACACTAGTTGTCACTGAAATGACTCACACTGTCACAGAAATGGTTCACAAGCTCATAAAAACACTAACCTCAACACTGATAATGTTCTCCCATTTTCTCAGACTGATAAGAAAAACTTGCAATATTATTCATCACATAAACCCAAAAGGGGCTCCCCCTACTCTCAGCCTACATTTTAAATGTGATATATCTGGCTTCAATACAAATGATAGAAATGGAAAAATGGATTGAGTGCTAGTACAAATCCTCAAAAACCTGCAAAATCTGGGGGTACATGAAACACCCTGACTGGCCCTTCCAGTGGTGCCTCTGCAGTACAAGCCTAAACAAGTAATAATAGCACAAAGCCACTGTCCAGATGATTTATACTTTGCAGTTTAGGCAAACCTCGACCCACTGTGCCCCCCACTGCAGGGAGGAAGAAGAATCTATGCCTCATTTTTTTACTGCTCCAATTAGCTGAATTCCATCTCGACAGGTATGGGAAGCCACATTTGCTTGGCCTGTTTGTTGACATATGTGCATTGCGTAGAACAGCAGGGTTTTTGTCCAGGGTTTTAGAAGAAGGGATTATTTGAGTCTCTCGGGCTCTCACTTAAATTAAGTTGATAATGATGACACATCTGAGACAACAAATTATGTGGGTTCTGTTGTAATTATGAAAACTACTTACCAAACCAAGCTTCTCCAGACAAAGTATAAATGAATGTGTTCCAGCCTTTAGGTACAGGCTGATCTAATTGGGACCCAGGAGACATTTTGAAGTCTAAGTAGTATGTTGGTGTTCTAGTGTAGACTCGAGACTAAAAAAAAAAAATTAACAATTTTGATTTCAATATATTGAAAAAACTTTTTAATTCCTTATTACACAAATAACTTTTAAATTATTTGTAATGTTGAAATGATTGAAATAAAAAAAAAATTAAAATAGAAAAACAACAAAAAAAAAGAAACATTATGTGTCAGTTATTACTAGAAATCAATGTATTAGCTGATAAAATAAGGAATATCAAAACAACAATTACTCACTTTTACTCCAAAAGCTTCTCCAGCAATGACCTTAACTTTGACACCATTCTTCTCTCCCTTAGGAATATCTTTATCTTCTAGCTCCTGATAGGCAGGGGCAGTCATTTTGTCAGATTTTCTGAGGTTGACCCAGAGTTGTAGTCCCCAGGCTAAATCCTTGCCAGGCATCTCACAGTGAACAATGCCTCGACCAGCAGTCATCCACTGAAAATAAAGTTAATGTCTTCATTAAAACATTTATAAAATTATTTGAACTGCAAAGAAGAAATATTAATTGTGTGGATGGCTGCCTCGTATGTGGTTTGCGCTCTGGAATGCATTCTCAATGGTCAATAGGGTTCTAAACCTGCCCATCCTGCTGGAGGTTTGGGCTAGGACATATAAATCTTCAATCCTGAAGGAACGATCAAAACTAACAAGCCAAAAAGTCACCTACGTTTTAAGATTATAGAAAAAAATTAGATTAGTTTGTTTTGATTTGAAAGTAGAGTGACAGAATGTGGGCCAGTGTTATTTATGCTAGAGGCCCGGAACTTAAGGATCTGCTAAACTAATAAATATTTGAATTCAGTCTAGTGTGCTTGATTTTATTGTAGTGATTAAGATTTTAATTCTAAAAAAAAAACAAGCTCTGGATCACAATTTTTACTATCACAAAAACAGAGACAAAAACTCATTTGTTCCCTTAAAAGTTAAATTCAATCATTGAATAAAATCTAACTTTTTAATGTAAATTTCACAAGTAATGTTTAAGAGATACGATTAGAAACAATTTTCTCAATGATAATAAATATTATTATTATTATATTTTCATTATTTTTTTACACTTGGTAATTCCAAATTACATTTTGCTGTCTTGTCAAATCATTGATAGACCTAGAATTGTTTTTTTTTAAATTTATTCTTCAAGTTAGGAGTTGACAAGAATCTAATCCTTCTAGTGATGCAGCGTTTCTCTGTCAAAAGTTACGGTCAGCAGTCTTTTTCAGTACAAGGACCAAAGGTTTGGAACTCACTCCCCATTGAAACTCAGACAGACAACAGGCTACACTATTTCAAATAGAAAAGTAAGACCTATCTGTTCAAAACATTTTAGATTAGTTCGTCATTTTAGCCGTTGTGATTATGTTTGTAGTGTTATCACAGGGCCTTGAGCCTACATCATGTTTGTTAATAGTGATCTATAAATTAAATTATTATTATTAGTATGCACATATTTTGCAGTAGATAACCAACTGTACAGTTAAGCATTACAATAACAGGGTTTGCACAAAAACATAACTACAGATGATACATGTAGGAATTATTATATCACATTCATTCAACAGATTTCTATAAAACTGTAAATACAATATATTTCTAAAATCAAATAAGACATACCTGAACATCCCCAGGTCTGAGTGTTCCTTTATGCCCCATAAAATCTCTGTGAAAATTTTCTCCTTCCAACATGTATGTTACCTAATGAAAGAAGTGACACAGACTGTAATAGTGCTTTCAAAGTATTTAAAGTAATTCAAATAATAGACATCTGAAAATATAGTGGGATGTATGACTTCCTGAGATGCTCAAGGTTAATCTCAATCGATATACGAGGGCAAGTTTATGTTTATCTCCAATTGTAATACAAATCGGTACAATATTTTTCAGCATATTTTCCCCTTGCTTGTAAACCCAAAATTATACAAGTTTTCTGAACCCCTCATAAAAGTAGGGTTTTGGTTGAGCTGGGATGCAGGAATGCACTGCTTTTTTCACTGCATCATCTGAGGAACATTTACGGCCCTTAAATGCCTCTTAGAGTGGATTAAACAAGTGGAAGATCGATGGGACTATATGGAGGATGATCTAGTAGTTTAAAGTTGAGTTTCTGAAACATTTCAACAGTGTGGCAGTATGTGGGCTGGCATTGTCGTGCAACAAACACACATTTTGACAGCAGTCCTATGTTTTTGCTGTGAATTGCAGGCTTTAACTTGTCAGCAAGCATCTTACTATAATGTGCAATGTTTATTGTTGTGCCACTTTCCTGATAATGTTCCAGAACTATGGCCTTTCGAATCCCAAAAAGTTGTAAGCATTAGTTTTTTTGTGAACGGATGGTTTTTGAACCTTTTTCTTAAAGGGAAAATTTAGATGTTTCCATTTCATACTCTGACGTTTACTCTCTGGCTCATAAAATGATGAATCCATGTTTCATCATTAGTGATGATAAAGGAATATGTCAAGTTCATTACCATAGTGATCCAAATGTTTATGCAACTGTGTGAGTTGTTTTGGGATCCATCTTGCACAGACTTTATAAAATCCAAGTCTGTTGTGGATGATTTCATAGGCAGAACCAAGACTTATTAGCAGACAATGTGCCTCTCTTTCAATAGTCACTCAACTGTCCAACAGAATCGTGTCACATGTGCCTTTAATGTTTGACCACGAAAAAGGGGTCACTAAATGTAGCTCTTCTTTGGTGCAAACAGAGAGGAGCAGCAATGCTAACAGCACCACAATGAGAATGAAAGTAACCTAGGTGGATATAACCAGCACAGACATAACAACAATTAAAACTTGCACACATCATCTAAGCTTCCTGACAATACTACCAACATAAAGAAAAATATAACCACAGAGTGGATAAAAGTTGACTTAGACTTGCATTATATTAAATAAACATTTTTTTCTTAAACTTAAGCTTAGCTAAGTTGTGATTGATGAGCACCTTAAGGCAGCACAGAAACATTCCAGATACATCTCCCCCAGATGTTTACAAAACAGATAGGACTACACTAGCTAGAGTGCAGAGAGCTTGCTCCAGTAGAATGGAGATGTGCTACGTAATTAAAAATATAATAAAAATACCACTACACTTCAGAAAAAAACTTACAGTTTCAAAACCCCGATGAGGATGGTCAGGAAATCCTTCTGGATCTTTACAGATAAATTCACCAATCATGAGGAATGGGTCTAAGTTGCGTAACTGGAATGAACAAAAATAATATTTCAGAAGATTATTTACAAAACATCTTTTTTCAACTTTTTTCTTCAACTTTTCAAAAACTATTTTCTTTGAGATTACTTATACTGTGACATTGCATTATTGCCTAGTAAACTCTGTTTATAAAATCTGACTAAGAAGCTAAGTGAAACACTTGTTTTAACTAGCAAGAGAAAAACCTACTCTGTCAAATAGCAGAAAACACACAACGGAAAGCATTTGAAGGTAAAATAAAGTTTTAATTTATCTTAGTGAAAAAATAGAAATGCAGTTGGATTGAATTACTGATCTGATAATCTAATATATAAAGTTGAATGTAAGGAGTATGTATGTCCTTCATAGAAATCAAAACTATTGACCAATCTTAATTAAACTTGACATGAATGTTCCTTAGATAATGGTAGTGATCTTAGGATATGTAAAGTTGCCATATAACAAAAGAGTTTACTAGGTTTAGGTCAATGAGCCATCTTGGCATAAATAGTAACTATTAAGACTAAGACTAAGACTGCTTTATTGATCCTTGCGAAAATTTGTTGTGATTACAAGGACTCGTTTCTCATATAAAGACAACACAACAGAAAAATACACATAAATACAACAGCATAAATTAAAACAGCATAGATGCCTTTTATTTTTTATAACAAAAAAAAACCCTGCGCAAAGACGGGTAAAAACATAGTTTGTTTGATATCTAATAGTTATGGATTGTCTTCAGCAAACATTTAAACACTTGACTGACTTGTGACTTGTAAGGCGTCAGACATTCATTCAGAAATAAAGATTATTAAGACTCAGCTCAAGCCTTTGGCAGGAAAGCAAGAGATGTCGGTGGGAAAGATTTGAACATGCTAGTGACCATCAAGATCTCAGAATAGAACACATAGCTCACGAAAAGGCAGACATCATCGATTGATTTGAAGTTGTGTCTAGAGAATTAAATTCTTAAACTTAATTTATTGCAGTGATGCAGAGCTAGATCTTGACTTCCAGTTTGCTTTAAGAAGTTGAAAAGATCTAAATCATTGAATCAAGTGGTCATCATGTGCAGGCTTTCAGTAATTAACTCATGACCAGGTCCAGGTCAATATGCTAATAATAACAGTTTATTGCCTGGTCATGTCATATGTCATGTGCTATGCACTCCAGCTGCTATAACAATGGCTTCATGTTCAAATCCTACCACTGCCATTCGATCCTTACCATCCTACACGAGGATCAATAATATAATAATAAAAATATTGAAACTCTCCAAACCTCTCCATATCCAAAGCCACTTCGTACTTTAGCTCCTGCACCATCTTCATGGTCACCACTTTCAACTATTAGGTTAACAGTTCGAGACATTATCTGATATCTGTGAGAAAAAAAAAGCATTTTAAAATGGATAAATAAATACATTTTTATAAATATGAGACAAGAGGAGCTCACATTCTAGTCAATATAATATTATAAAGGTCTAAGAAAAAATGTAAGCCTATATTAACTATATAAGTATATTATTATTAGCCTCCAACTATGATCCATAAATGTATTTATGTAAAGGCTAGATCTATTTTCTATAACTCCTAACCCACCTTAATTATATTATAGTACAAGACCTATAAATATAAATACTATAAAAAAAAATGTCTGAGTCTGATTGAGACAGAATAGATTAGTTTTCGTAAATTTAGTGCGGAAATAACCCTATGCCTATACTAATACTGAATACTATTACTAGATCTACATCTAGATCTTCATCTAATTAATTCTAATTTTATCTATACTAGTGACTAGTCTATAGATAATAGTATAGAGTCTATTGTTCTATGTCTATAGAGATTTATGAACAAAGCTGGTTACCTGTATTTATAGTCTAGTATAGATTCTAGTTTATGACATTCATAACTGTCCTAGATGTGAGACAGCAGTTTTTGTTGATGTTTTGAAAAGTAAAACTGCTGTTTCATTGTTTACATCTGACGATGACATTAGCAGATTTATAAATAGGTTTCAAAGGTACATAACCGGTCCTTTTAGCTTTGCCAACTCTGGTGTTCGATTTCCTCCCTTAAAAATTATATTAAAATAACGTAATAATATAGACACAATATGACGCTACTAGTTTTTCTTTCCAGGTACTAAAGTAGGAGAATAGGTAAGAAATTAGTAAAGGATAAATATTTTCACCTAGAGACCTTTCAAATAGGTCAATTCCTGACCTATTTGAACAACCAAAAAAAAAAAAAAAAAGGTATCCACTCTGCAGCCTTAATATGATCCTTTCAGTTGTAATAAGCTTCACGTTACCTGACCGAGAAAAAAATCGTTACCACCCACAAATTTTATGCTCACCGCAGGAGCTACTCCAGCCTACTAAATCCTCTTATGGGATACGTTGGTATAACAGTCGTTTACATAAGTACACAGTCCACACCAGCACTTGCCATGCGCGCTGGAAGCAGATAAATCTTACAAAAAATATTGAAAGACAAAGGCATAGTCATCGGGCCTGCGCCACTAAAACGGACTGATACGCTCTTTGATAATGGCCACATTTTTTTTAGGCCCCTAATGCTTGCGAATCTTGAACGCTAACTGCAGAACTATAGAGGCGAATCCTAGCAATAGATACATTTGAGATCCTGTAGAAGGATACTAGGTATATCCTACAAAGACCGCATCTCTATCGAGATTCAAAACAAAATCACAATGGCAGTCAAAGAAAGACTGCCAACAGATCATATAGGCTAAAAAAATAGCTAGGGCCTACAGGTGGTAATAATATCAACAGAATTAGTTGACTTTACATATTCTTTGTCTTGATTGATGATAACAGTTTGATTGGCCATGTAGTATGTGCCTCTAACTGTTGTCAATATGCTCCTGAGTTTAAACCCTGTCAACTGAGTGTCATCCATGCCAGACTAATGAGAAGCACTATAGATTTGCAGTCGACACTTTATTTACTATTGTGCACTGAGGTAGCAAATAGCAAAGATTTGTCTTGATTTCCTGGTGTTAGCTATGATCATAATATTGATAAAGTCTATGTAGTAATGTAAGCATTTAATGCCCAGAGGAAAATTACATTCATGCCACATAATAGTAGAAGTTACAATAATATATATATATATATATATAGGCCCTATAGTCGTCCATCGTGGTTCGATGATGACCACTTTTGTCATCCAAGGGTCTGAGGGCTTTGCACTGGGGTTTTATGCCTCCTCATGTGGCTGGTGGGACCTATGTGAGTCCGGAATGCTTGGCTGCACACTGGGCAGGTTATTCCAGCTGGAACTAGTGTCATTGGCCTTGCTTTTCTTATCTGGCGTTTTTCTTCTGCCAGCGTTGTTCTCTTTTCCTCAGCAACCTGTGCGCCAGTTTTCACAGCGCGACACCATGATGCTCTGTCATGTGCCTCTGTCTCCCAGGTGGCTGGGTCTATGCTGAAGTCCTTTAGAGAAACTTTGAGGGTGTCCCTGAAGCGTTTTTTTTTTTTTTTTTGGGTGGATGACTTAGGCTGGAATTTTGATTTAAGTGAGGAGGATTCGCGGAACACTTCGACCTCACTCTCTCGCCCTAAAGCCCATCCTTTTCCGGAAGCCAGATTTGGTCAAGACATCCGGGGACGAGATTGGGTGCAGTGGATGACCAGAGACTTTCTGTGTGTCTTATTCTGCTTTTGAGTGCTCCACAGCACTGTGCTGGTATTTGCCTTTCTGTCCGATTGGTCTAGTTTTGTGACGTTTCGCACAAGCCGCCAAGTCCAGACTTCAAATCCTAGGTTGACAGAACCTCGTGCCCTAGTGCCAAGTCCATGCTTCACATGCTAGGTTTGACAGAACCTCAGTGTACTGAGTGTCACGCAAAGTCCAGACTTCACATGCTAGGTTTGACAGAACCTCAGTGTACTGAGTGTCACAGACACGTCAGATACCCTCTACCTGGTTTAGCCGGCCAGTCAAAGCCGTTTCCGGGGTGTGGCCGTTGCGCATGCTACAGCTTTTGGGAGCCACAGGTGAGAATTGGGTACTGAGTGGGGACCAAGAGTGTCGAGCCAAGCTACCCTCAAGAAGAGGGTACGACTGCCTTAAATTTCCACTGGAGGTGCTACTCCTCCTAGATACCCCATACACCCCAATATATATATAACTCTGTAGAGTTTGTAAGAACTGTAGTTCATTTCTAACTGAATACTTTTAACTTTAATAGTATAATCTCTATAAGATACATAGAAGCAGAACCAAACACAAAAATACATTTTAAAGACATCAACACTTTGACTTAACATATTTTTTATTAACCTTGTTGCCTAATATAGAAAACAACAATACAACAAACAGAATCTATTTACACTGAATTTGTGTATATTATCTTCATATTTAATTGGAAATAAAATAATAATAATTCAAAATCACAAAATATATACAATTTACACACACACACTCACAGAAGTAGCCTATACAAATATGTCAACATTTATGAAAACATATTTTTGATTAAATGTATGACTATATATACACACAGTACAATTATTGTCATTAAACTTTTTTTTTTACACATTTATTGTTAGTAAAGTTTCTGTATAAATAAAGAAACATGAGAGTGTGTGGCCAGTACAATGACTAATCACTGTAGTGCTACAGATGTCCAGGAAAATTGAAGCAGTGCTCAGAGTTTCTGACATTTCACTATTTGTTCAGACTTAGCTATGAACCCAGCAACATGAGTTGATAACACAGAATAGGAAAGAAAAAGAATCTACACTAGATGTATATTCAGACATTAAAAATACAAACTATTAAATGATGATGTTATGTTATTAAACAAAACAAAAAATACACTTGCCAACATACAATATTTAAGAAAAAAACAAACACATATTTAATTATATTATCAATGGACACACATTCTTTACTAAGATCAAATGAATTCATCGTTTTTGGGGGGGGGGGCATATGAGATATTTAAAGATTTTTTTTTTCAAGTGACTCAAACGTTGAAACAGTTGAATTTTCAGTGACAAAAACTTGTGAACAAATGTTTCTTCTTTATATTCTGTGCAGTGTTACAAATGAAACAAAACTAATTAAGCAGCTTACTAGATCTAGGCGCGGTGGCAGAGCGGTAAAGCGCTTGTCTTCCGAACCGAGGTCCGGGGTTTGAATCCTGGTGAAGACTAGGATTTTAATTTCAGGATCTTTGGGCACCTCCGAGTCCACCCAGCTCTAATGGGTACATAAGATTAGTAGATTAGTTGGGTAAAAGTAAAGGCGGTTGGTTGTGCTGGCCACATGACACCCTTGTTAACCGTAGGCCACAGAGACAGATGACCTTTATTATCATCTGCCCTATAGACCACAAGGTCTGAAAGGGGAACTTGACTTTTTTAAAAAATCTAGGTTTCAATTAGGAAACTTAACTTTGCTTGGTCTAATGTAAAATTCATTCTATTGAATGTAGTAGACCAATTATTTGTCCCACACTATAGTTACATCTATAATATACACTACATCTTGAACAGAGGTCAACATACACAGCATTATGCAGTAATGTAATAATGAAATATCAAGAAAAAGTCTCTTTCCAATAGGTCCAAGTAATTTTTGTAACAGTTTTTCCCTTTAAGTAATGGTAAAGAAGAAAAACCCTTGAAAATTCACTACCACTTATTTGAACTATCACCCACACCTAATACATGTAGTTAAATATAAATGACAGAAAAAAAACAAAAGGAATTTCTCAAAATAAGTTGAACATAAAATTGGTATAAAATACTCGGGATATAGTTTGTGCATTGTAAAACTTTTTTTTTTAACCATCACAGAATTTAAAAAAAAAATGAATAAATTACTCTATTTGAGCTCATAATTTAAAAAATACAACATTATCATGAAACTTGTAAAAAATGAGAGGGCGCTGTGGCTGAGTTGTTAAGCGGTTGGCTTCTGAACCTGGGGTTCTGAGTTCAAATCTCAGTGAAATCTGGGATTTTGAATTTTGGAATTTTTAGGGTGCCCCCTGAGTCCACCCAACTCTAATGGGTGCCTGACTTTAGTTGGGGAAAGTAAAAAAATCATTGTGCTGGTCACATGAAAACCTGCTGGTTAACAGTTGGCCATAAACATCATCTGCCCCATAGATCCCAAGGTTTGAAAGGGAAACTTTACTTTTGAACAAATTGAATATATTGAACTTAATTAGAAACTTAATATAAAGTAAGCAAGCATTGCATTAGAACACACTCATTCAGAGAGATCACAAACACACACACTAATTATTTATTAATTTATTTTTGCTCTTAAACCTGGCAATAGATTTTTTAAAATGTCTACACAAAATATTTATTGTTATTAGAGCATGGAATGTGTTGACTGAGTCAGCCAGGAAAACCAATGACTTGGCCAAATTTAAGTCAATGATTAACATGCATGACTGGACGCATAAGACATAATCATCTTTTTTTTTTTTTTGCAGTAGCGTCTGTATTTCATAAGACATGGAAGCACATCACATGTCAATTAAAAGTCAGTTATAAGATACGCCTTAAATAGTGCAGATAACCCTAACCTACATAGACAAAACAATGAACTAAGACTTTCTACTTAGCTTAGGCAAATACACACTTATATGCAGTTACTCATTCAGAAAAATTAATAACTGCCATATGGCTCACATTAGATTGAAGTTTGTAACAATGGCTCACATTAGATTAAAGTTTGTAACAATGGCTCACATAAGACTGAAGTTTGTAAAAATGGCTCACATTAGATTGAAGTTTGTAACAATGGCTCACATTAGATTAAAGTTTGTAACAATGGCTCACATAAGATTGAAGTTTGTAACAATGGCTCACATTAGATTGAAGTTTGTAACAATGGCTCACATTAGATTGAAGTTTGAAACAATGGCTCACCACATAAGATTGAAGTTTGTAACAATGGCTCACATAAGATTGAAGTTTGAAACAATGGCTCACATAAGATTGAAGTTTGAAAAAATGGATCACATTAGATTAAAGTTTGTAACAATGGCTCACATTAGATTGAAGTTTGTAACAATGGCTCACCACATAAGATTGAAGTTTGTAATGATAACTAATATTAGATTGAAGTTTGAAACATTCACTCCAAAAAAAAATAAATAAATAAAAGATGTCATGAGGAAAAAGATTAAATCTGTGCATTGATAAACTAGCTGGTCTGTTTTTATACTTGGCCAAATGAAAAGGCTGTATAATAATATTAATCACAACAGTAAGTTTCACTAGAACCTTCAGTATAAAATAGACCTGTGTTACATATATATATTTGAACAGTAATATATATATATTTTAAAACTAAGTTAACAAGTTAGACAATTCTAAATGGAGCCAAAAGTGATCTATCCCTGGTAAGATCTATCTAACAAGTTATAACAAGCAACTATTAAAGTTGTAACACAAAAACAAAATATTAATTTTATTGAAACATGTTTATTATCTAGTATATTCAGAGTTCCAGGTCGCTGCATTTTCAAATCCATTTTTACTGCTTCTGTAGTCATTGAAAGCCTGTCTAATTTCTTCTTGTGTTGTCATCACAAATGGACCTGAACATGTAAAAAGTTTATAGCATAATATGATGGAACTTCTGATTTCTTGCATAGCATTAAAGAGTTTAAGAATTTAAAGAATCTAAATTTTCAAGCCCTCATAGTTACCCCTTTGGAAGATGTATACATTTTTTTTTATATCAATCTTATATTTTAATTGTGTGGTGATTAAATGTGTCTGCATAATGTTAGACCCAGAACCCAGAACAGCTTGAAGAAGATTGAGTCATTAACCTATAAGTCTTGAGAACCAACCAACAAGAATCATGCATTTGTTTTACAAAAGGAAGATAACTCTCTTTTGCTACTCATCAGCTAATTATAATACAACTGCTCTTGTGATTCATATTGCATCATGGGCAAGGTTGAAGAGCAGTTCAGTGTGAGGCTATGTAACAAAATCCTGTAAAGGCTTGGATTTTTTAAAACATTATCCCAAAGTGCACATAGCTTTTATAATAACCAACATTTTATAGATGGAAATCAAAGGTTGGTGGTCTTTGTATCTGCCACATGATTGACAGTTTAAATCCACTACCCATGAACATGTTCTTCCCCTGATGTATTCTACTAAAGCAGTTCATAGTTCTGTATCATGCAGCCTGTAACTTTCAATGTGTGTAAAGGGAGGGGAGAGCATGCAATTCTTCTTACCATGTTGTACAACAGGCTCTCTGATTGGCTGTCCAGAAATGACTACAAAGTGACATGGTTGCCCGCTCTGTAATAAAATAACAGTATTTTAGCTAAGTGTCTGGATATGTTGGAAAACATTAATAATAACCAAAAGCTCTAAAATAAGGTTTTGTTTAGATCACTAAGTGGCTTCTATACCACGTAATATACACTGGACGCTGTCAATATCCAATGGTCAAACAGAGCTCTTCATTAACACATGCAGCCCTGAAGGAGGTATGGATTAGGAAATTATGACTAAATATTTTATAAAAATTATAGAATACTACACTGAACAGATGTGACAAAAAATGTAACCTATAATAATAGAACATGCCATATATATTCAGAATTTGTTCAGCCCTAAAAGCTTCTAACTCTATTTATGAAAACGACAGTGAATGAGAACTATGAGTGCTGCAAAGTCAGGACTCTGACACTTTGACACCATAATAGTGAATAATAATCTCATTACTTTTTATTTTCTAATAGAATTAGTTTAATAATTAGTGGCACATCTGCATTATTAAGGCCATCTTGTGACCATTTAGTTATTTTCTTTCTCTATTCGTATCTAGAAATCAATTTCTAAAAGCTAATTTTAAATAACTTAAAATCTTTGAGATTTTATCTTATCATATTAAATACAGATGTTACTTAAAAAAAGATGATGATAACGTCCTACGCGTCATGCCTTTAGTCATGCATATTAACCAATGACTTAAATTCTGCCAAGTCATTGGTTTTCCTGGCTGGCTCAGGCAACCCATTCCATGCTCTAATAGTGCTAGGGAAGAAGGAGCATTTGTACAAATTTGTCCTAGTAAATGGAATGAGGAATGTGCCTTTATCCTTGTTCCTTCTGAGTATTTTATTAGATTTAGTTTTTGTATTTGAAGATTATGGTTCAGTGTTTTATGTATAATTGTTACTTTACTTTTGAGCCTTCTGTCCTGAAGGCTTTCTAAATTTAGTGATTTTACTAAAGGTGGTATTCTAGTCAAATATGAATATTTGTTTGTTATGAATCTCACTGCTCTATTTTGTGTCTGTTCCAGTTTCTTAATGTTTTCTTGAGTTTACAAAGCAAACTATATATCTTTTCAGGGACTACAGATTTTTAGTAGAATTGAAATATATTTTTAGAATATCCTCAAAGTAAGGGAATAGTTTTAGTAAATATTTCCCAATAGTGCTGCAACTTAATGTAATGTAAATGTATCATCACTAAAAATTGTATGCATTTTCTTCATTTGTAACTGTTACAGGGACCTTACTTTTTTCAACCAATGTTAAAAGTTATTCTTATTTTTAAGTGGATAGCAATGAAAGAGTTGTTAAATATTTAATAAACTCGTAACACACAATTAAGTAATGAGCTGATCATTACTCATGAGATAAAGAAATATTTGGTTCAGTTCAAGTAGAATTACCTTGTTATGTACATGGACAGAGTCACCATCAGTGTTGAATGTAATGGTGTGATGAGCCTTACATAGTTGACTTTTCTCTTCAGGACCTACGTGTCAATTAAAAAACAAAACAATTATTCAAAGAAAGATCAGTGGTGACAGAAATCTAATGATTATACATTATCTCTGGACCAGTAGTAGTAACATAACTAAAATAGACTAAAGATATCCCCTTCAGACACTGTGATCAATAGTGGCAGATGATGAAATGCAGTCTTCTGCTTCAATGGCTAACAGTTACTGCCCCAGCATAAATTAATGAAGTTGGCTAGTATGTACTTCTATTTTAAAACTAGGAAAATTGTGTATCACTGGCAACATCCTTCATGACAAAATAAAGTCATTCAAAACAAGAAACTTTGTCAAAATTCATCTTATTTATATAGATAGCAAGAATAAAACAATGAAAAATAAGAAAGCAATTTTTTTAAATGCTTGCGCTCATACTCTCTAGAGCTTCTAAAAATCAATAGTTATGCTATTGTAGACTTAAATCATTGAGAGTCAAATCAAAAGTCTGATTAAAGTATTAAATAATTATGCACAACTCATGACTTTATTTATAGACAAAAATATCTTATTTCTAACTGTTACAAACACATCCAGAAATCCTTCTACATCATTGGTAACAAGAATGCCATAAGTAATCAAATATTTCAAAACTGAATTCATATAATTTTTCAGTATAAATCTGTTGATCTAATAATATAAGGTAAGCAAATATTCTATTTATATGTGAAATTTACTTTTCATGCCATTTTCAAACTCAAAAAAAAACATTGTACAAATGTTTCTTACATATATGTTAAAATAATGAACGGTTCAATGCAAGTGTACTGATAAAACTTATCTACTTACCAAACCAAGCTTCTCCAGACAAAATATAAACAAATGTGTTCCAGTCTTTAGGTATAGGCTGATCCAACTGGGACCCAGGTGACATTTTAAAATCAAGATAATAGGCAGGTGTCCTGGTGTAAACTGGTGACTGAACAAAAGAAAAAAAAAGTTGTGTTCATGTGGTACATTTTATGAACATCTATGATAATGTAAAATGATATGACTAATACTTTTTAACCAGATTATTGTTGACAGCCTACTAGAAAAACAAAAAGTGCACAGTGCTAATATCTAGCTATAAGTAAATAAGCTAAACAAAAAAAAATATTATTTAATCTGATTTTTCAATTTTTAAAAATAATAATAAGGTTCTCAACTCAAAATAAATTTTGGTTAAGAAATCTAACAACTCTTATTCATATTAAATGGGTTGCTTCAAGTGGCCAAGAAAGCCAATGACTAAAAACAGTTAAAATTTTAACTAATAAAAATGACTAAAAAAAAAATTTGAAGAAATGTTTTAGAATATTCAAAGAGCCATAACTGGGAAGATTTATCATTTGGACTATTTTTTTTAAAGGAAATAAAAGCAGCTTTAAAAATATATGGTCAGCTCTATAGTTCACTAACTGCCCCAGACTTGCTGATCTCCGTCTCGACAGGTCTGGGAAACCAAAAATTCTCAACCTGTATGGTGATCTGTATGCACTACGCAAGACAGCAGGGTTTCTGTCCAGGGCTTTTGCAAGAGAGAATTTGAGCATCTCAAGCCCACAGTCAAATGGAGTTTGAAGATGATGATGACCTTTGACTAGCACAGCATCACAATTGTACCCCATTCACACATTTTGTTCAGCCTAAGTAAACTCTTTATTCTTACAAACCCCATTCACAAGTTATTAACACATTTCAGCAAGTGTGTATCATTGATTCAATATTCAATGGGTGGAAAATTATTGTTGGTTATAAAACTAATGAAATAGTCTGAACAAAGTTTGATATTATAAAAACAATTACTCACTTTGATACCAAAAGCTTCTCCAGCAATGACCTTCACCTGAACACCATTCTTCTCTCCCTTGGGAATATCTTTATCCAACAGCTCCTGATAGGCAGGGGCAATCATTTTATCAGTTTTTCTGAGGTTGATCCAGAGTTGTAAGCCCTTGGCCAAATCCTTCCCAGGCATCTCACAGTGAACAATACCTCTACCAGCAGTCATCCACTGCAAGTTGTTAAGGAAATAAAATTTAAAAATCTATTCAACTAATTTGTTATACAAGAATCATTTTTTGTGGGGAAAAGGCTCAACTATATTTATTTTGGTAAGAAAAGTTAATAAGATATAGATCTATAGTCAAATACAGCTATCTTTATCAAGTGCTTATCTGTTACATCCCTTAAAAGAAATTCTATCACACAAGTTTACTTTTGTTTGTTCATGGTTCCATAAGGCTGTTATTGCCGGAAGCAGTAATGGATATAAACACTCCACTACTTATATATAAAATGCTTACAATTGCATTTGTCTCAAAAAGCTTCTGACAAGTTCTTCTCCTGGCCTTTATCTGTGGCTAAGCTATTGAGTCTGGAGAAACTGTTATCACAAACAGGACAAGGTCCAAATGCAAGTAACAGGTGCCTAAACCAGTACTCTTCAGGTAGGAGGAACTCATTAACCTTGTCTGGCTACCCACCAAGAGAAGGAAAACTCAATTAAAATCTCTACAGCCTTGCAGCTATTCCCAAACAAGGGAAAGGCATTGGTGGTCAAAAAAAGTTACACCCTAACAGAGTCTGTGACGCAGCTGATACAAACTGTATCAGCGCTTGCCGTTCCTTTCGACACATCAGCTACATGGAGTGGGGGAACTGCTGTGTGGGTGACATCGTTCTGACCATAGCCAATGCCAAGGCATTCATCTCGTTATGAGATAATTCATACTTCATGACTGAAGGAGGCCAATATTTTGGGAAAAAATTCAGTTTTACCATCCTATGGGACAAGAAAGCAACAGAAAAAGAAGGACATGTTAACCACTTAATAGCCAGCATTATGGATCCACCTGTATCTTTTTTATTTTGGGTGAAATGTTAAGTCAAGCCTATACAACAGTGTTTGGCATCATATCCAAGAAATGCCTTCCTGTCAATTATGTTATAGCCAAAGCTTTTGAATGGTGAGCATTTTGTCTCCCTCCGCAACGACCTCAAAACAACATCAGAATAGAAAGAGGAACTTTGTATAGAGTGAAACAAGATCGAGATTTAATTATAATGTTGTTATAAGCAAATAAAACATGTCCATCTAGTATACACTGAATAACATTTTGCGAACACATTCTCATGTATGAGTTACAAGCACATGTGAACATAAGATGATAATAGATACAGTAAATCATATTCATAACAATTGTAAATACCACACCTGTAAATCTCCAGCTTTGATTGTTCCTTTGTGTCCTAAAAAATCTTCATGGTTCGTCTCCCCTTCTAGCATGTAAGTTACCTAGAGACAAAAGAAATAAAAAAAAAACAAAGGACCCTATGAATGTTTAAACAAACAATTTCATTGTAATAATCTCTACATTGCCTTTTTTAAATGAACTTTTATATCTGTTTGTTTTTTTAACTAATGCAGCTCTGTTCCAAAATATGGTATGATTACCTGAGCTCTTAAGTAATACAGTCAAGAGATCTGTACAACAAAAATTATTTTTTCTACGAAAAAAATATTTATGAGTAAAACTTACAGTTTCAAAGCCACGATGAGGATGGTCAGGGAATCCCGCTGGAGCCTTGACTGAGAATTCATCAAGCATTAGAAAAGGGTCAAAATTGCGTAACTGAGGAAGAAAAAAAATTCAATTAATTATGCATAGGCATCTAAATTTGATTAACTTGAGTTTTAGAATACATTTATAAAACATAATTATTATTGGTAGTTATTTAGTATTAATTAAAATTGAACCTCTGAGCGACCGATACTTCTTCGAACTCTCGCCCCAGCACCTTCACTTTGTTCAACACTTTCAAATGCCAAGTTGACGGTGCGAGACATTGCTGGTCCTTTGACTAGATCTATAAAGAAACAAGAGAGTAAAAACCAAGCTTCATTATGATGGGCATACTTTAACAACATCTTGACTCTATGTACTATAATATAATCTATAGATCTAACATTTTAATCTTACATCCGCAAATCCAGATCTAGCTATAAGAGCTTCATCTAATGATCTAGATATCTATACTGTACTATACATAGAAAGTATATAATATAGATGTAGATCTATTATTACTAAATGATGAGTATGATAGTATATCTATAATTACTTGCAGTGCTTTGTTTTTGTAATGTACAGGCACCTTTTTCAATGTCGGGAAAATATTTTTACTTTTCTTGTATTCTAACGTTTTATTAATATTAATTTATTAATAGTTAAAAGTTAGGCAATTCATCACTGAGTATCGGCACCTATTTAGTTACAAAAAAAGCACTGATTAGATTCTAGTCTATATATCGATGTATCATGTATATAATATTGGCCTATAAAAGCCTATAGACACTATAGATAGGATCTAGTATAGGGCCTACATTCTATATCTAATATCTATAGTTATAGTAATCTGTAGACTGTAATCTAAATCATGCATCTGATTCGAGTAAGTATTATAACCTACTATGACGTCTACTTACAGCTGTCTTCCACGTTGTCTTGACAAGTAGAGAAAAGTGTTGCTAGAACTGTGAAAAATACTTTTGTATTTCCAATTGAAATTCGATTAATCAAATTAATGCGTTCACATTCACTGTTAATTAATGCAGGTAGCAAGTTCAAGTTGTGACTGTTGTGTGTTCGGCTTTTTCGAAGTGAATTACAAGCTTTGAAAAGTCTACTAGCAAACATCTAGACATCGAAAAGCTCTATTTATACTCGCCGAAAGTTGTTTGTTTTCCAGTGGAAGGCAAACATATCATACAGATTTATACAAGTATTCTAAAAAAAAATGCTTTGTAATTGTTGACAAGCTACTTGATGACATATGCAGATTTAAAAATAGACTTCAAAGGTGCGTAACTCAAAAATTACCAAGATTAGTATGGGTTACATCCCTCTAAAAAAAAAAAAAAAAGAAGTTGCGTAGCTGCGAGTGTTTATTTACGTTTCCTATGTTCAAGTTGTGACTGTTGTGTGTTCGGCTTTTTCGAAGTGAATTACAAGCTTTGAAAAGTCTAATAGCAAACATCTAGAAATCGAAAAGCTCTATTTATACTCGCCGAAAGTTGTTTGTCTTCCAGTGGAAGGCAAGCATATCATACAGATTTATACAAGTATTCTAAAAAAATTGACAAAAAAATTGATGAAGTCAACAAAAGACTCACGAACCTGCACTCCGTCATTATCCATGACAACGTACGGTAAAATTTGGGAAATTTGATCCAGCTTTAAGATGTCAGGTGTACTGTCAAAAATAATAGAGAAATATTTGGCTTGTTTTACTTGCTGTATGATTTGTTTTTTTAGCGTGATCCCCCAATATTGTAATAAATGCATTTTGTATTTGTGGAGACATGTATGTATTCGGTCTGGAACAAAGGTTAGTTCGAAGCACATGCTCCCTCATGAGTGGATCGTACTTTGATAGTAATTTTACTAACTGTCCAGGTTTTCGTCTCTTGTATAATCAAATCTTGGGCCTTGTTGTCCATATTGTTCCCTACTCTCAGGCGAACCTCAAGTTCCCTCCAAACAAGCGATGACTGAATGTGAGCTCTGCTGGTCTCATGTTTTTCTATTTTTGGGGATAACCTCCACCACTCATTGAATCCATCTTTGGATTTAAATGAAGATTTGGTACTTGATCTTGTTGAGAAGAGTATGCAAAGGAAGCAAAATAAGGATTCTTTTTTTTTGGCGAATAACACATCCACTTTCTAAGAACTTTCTCGCCGTTTGAAATTTGCCGGAAAAAAAACAAGCCTTTGAAAGCTTTCTAGCCTTTTCTTTTGCTTATTCTTGATGTCTATACGCCTCTCTGAATTGACTGTCCATACGCTGAATTGTTTCAGATCCTTGAGTGAGAAGGTGTATGCGAATATTATCTGTGATGACATCAGGCCAATCTCCAGTGTCGATCAGTCTAGAGTTTATTATCCTGCTTTCTGTATTGTTTACACTGTCTGATGGTTCAGCTTCTTCAGTATGAATTTTTGAGGAATGTACTAAAGACATGCTTGTGTGCTGTCCTTTAGTCTCTAGAACCTGCGGTATTGAAGTATTTTCTTCTTTTTCATCATTCAGGATGTCAGCTTAATCATTTTTTTTCTGGATTCAATGATAACGTCTCATCTTGCTTTGTTGCTTTTAATTGTTCAGTTAACTCATACCCAATAACAGCTCGCCTATAGTCGGTGGACTCTGGCAATGATGTGACTTGAAATTGTCTTGATGCTTCTTTAGACTTAAGAAATTTAAGAAACTCACCTCACTGTGGTCAAAGAAAGTGCTTTATGCGGATGACCTTGTTCTCTTGTCTTGAAATTTTCTCGATGCTTCTTTAGACTTAAGAAATTTAAGAAACGCACCTCACTGTGGTCAAAGAAATGGCTTTATGCGGATGACCTTGTTCTCTGGTCAACCGGGAAGAAAGCCGACCAAATACAGGCAGGATTAAAAGCAGACCTCCAAACCATCTCCTCTTATTGCGACAAATGACAGATTCAGACATATGTTGCCAAAACGACCTGGTCCCTGTTCAGCCTAGGGATCGACATTCTTAAGGCTTCATTCGAGCTTCAACTCGGTGGGCTGCAACTCCAACGTGAAAACACGCCAAAATATCTAAGGGTAACCCTGGATAGAAAGTTGTCAATGATCCAGCACGTCCAGGAAGTTGAAAGAAAAGCCTCGGAGAAGTTAGCGTTACTAAAAAAGCTGGCCAGCACAAAGTGGGGTTCCAAAGCTTACAAGCTACGCACATTATACTTAGGGGCAGTCAGATCACAAATTGAGTACAGCTATACAGTTCAAGTATATGCTAGTAAAACTGCCCTCGAATCACTCGACCGAGTACAATCACAGGCACTAAGCTTCATTTGTGGCACCTTTCGGACAAGCCCAACAAACGCTGATGAAATCTTAACAAGAGTGGCCCCTTTACACTTAAGGAGGGAGATGGTGGTATCAAAATCATCTGGGCTCTCCACTGATAGAATTCCTATTAGAAGAATTAGTACTTGCCCTCCGTGGAGGAGATTGCCAGCCCCACCAATAAACATGTCCCTTATAGGGCAAGAGGGAGCCACCAAGAGGCGATTAACACCTGCCATACTCCAAAACTTGGCATCAGCTACACTAAAGTCCTACCCATCAGATGCCATTTTCTGCTATACCGTAGGGTCGGTAATGAGGGACCCCGATAGATCTGGGGATGGGGCCCTTATAGACTACACAGACCGGACAGAACCAGAGATGCCGATTTCTCCGTCTGAGCTTAAAAGGGTTTTGAGGCGCCAGCCAGACTAGTCAGTCTTGAGCATTGTTCATCATTTTGTTTACGTTACAGTATTACAATTAACTAGTTAGTTAAAAAAAAACATTGTAGAAAACAAAGGTTAGCTTATTAAAAAAAAAATATTGACATTACAATAGAATTATTTCCAAAATTAAACTATTAAGAATAATAAAGAAATGAATAAACTAAGACTATTGTTTAGAGCTAGAGTTTAGAAATATATTTGTAAACTCAATATCTAGATTAAACCAATGGACTAAACAATGAAGTAAAAAAAGGTTGGCCTATCTTCTTCTTGATATTACAGAGCATTGATCAGTGTAGTAACAACATGTACCGTATGTCCGAAATAAATCTAGTAAATTAGATTCAAACTGTTCTATAGCTTACATTGTATGGAAGAAATAGTCAAGGAGATGAAACAAAATAGCGACATGATTAGTTTGTAAATCGTTAGTTCATGTTTAAAATACAGTAGTTTATGTTTGCTCGTGTCCATACAATTTGTCGTTTTTACTGAAAAGCTCAGGGAAATAGGAAATTAATACACGCTGGGAGAATTTTGGTGCCTCTCACCACTTGGTGCCCTGTGCGGCCCGCACCACCCGCACATTGGTAGCTACGCCACTGGTCAGTGCTAAATATATCTTGGGGGCCCTAAGCTATTGCTTGTGTTGCCAAAATTCGGACATGGTCTTCACAAGCAACTGCGGCAATCAACTGGAGAATAACTGAAGGAGGTCTCATTTGTAAATACATTGGTGAAATGCCTGATTTACTAAAGGGTAAGACTGTGTATCTGCATAGGGTCTCACATTTCAAAAGCATATAATTTTTAACAAATTATATGCTTATTAAATATAAGAAAATATGGGAAATAAAATACATTTACAAGTAGGCCTACTCTTGTATTCTTTCCTCATAAATATGACACGTTTGTAGATAAATATTATTAACATTTATATTGAAACTTGAAAAGGGTAATGGCCTTCACAAAAATACTACCCAGGGAATATATATATATTTAGTAATGATGGTGATGGTGACTATGAAAAAATAAGCTAATGGAAATGTGACTTAATTACAAAGGTCCTAAATTTGTGTGTATTTTAAATGAAAATAAAATATGAATTAAAAAAAAAAAAGATATTAAGGCATTTTTTTTTCTTATTTCTATTTATAGCTTTATTAATGGCAAAGGTTTGATTATGAAGACAAAGGATGAGTGCAGTCTTTCACATGACTATGAAAAACCAGTTGCGACCTACATATTTTGTCACATCTAATGCAGACAAAGCTGTTGTCCGCCAGAGGTCTATTTAAGTTTTCTTATCGCATTCTAGTATTTGGTAAGGGCTTTTCTGTGGGCCTCTAATGTATGTCACATGGCCTTCAGGAGAACTCTTTTTTTTTTTTGTAGATCACATGGAGCCAACTACTGTTCTCTATGCCAGTGAGGGCCAAATGTCACCTGAGTTGATCTTTATAGCATTTCTGGGTGGAACCTCCGTTATCCAATCTTCCTTTAAGCTTGCTGAAAAAAAAGATCCAACTCCAATGTCAGTTAGACAAATCAAAACAGACTTCAAAAGACTTTTTTTTCTGATATGTATTTATTTCAAAATGTTTACCAACTATGAAACAAACAAAATACATATAAGTTAATTTTGGTGGACTTGTATTCTAATGTACACTATATATAAAGTAACAAATATGTTGGGTTTTTATTGTATGAAGTAACAAAGTAAAAATATTTTAAATTAAAAATAACAAGTTACACATTTTTTAAAAATACAGCAGCAAGTTAGAAAATGTATTTTAACCACAGTAACCAGTTACTAAATGTATCTAATACACAGCATACAAAAGTTTACACTACTGTGTCACCATGACTTTCTTCACTAACAACAACAAAATGGTTGTTCTATTTGTGTTGGCTGCTCCATCTTTGTAACCACATATTGACATTAGCAGATACACAAGCATCTTTGTAACCACATATTGACATTAGCAGATACACAAGCATCTTTGTAACCACATATTGACATTAGCAGACACACAAGCATCTTTGTAACCACATATTGACATTAGCAGATACACAAGCATCTTTGTAACCACATATTGACATTAGCAGACACACAAGCATCTTTGTAACCACATATTGACATTAGCAGATACACAAACATCTTTGTAACCACATATTGACATTAGCAGATACACAAGCATCTTTGTAACCACATATTGACATTAGCAGATACACAAACATCTTTGTAACCACATATTGACATTAGCAGATACACAAGCATCTTTGTAACCACATATTGACATTAGCAGATACACAAGCATCTTTGTAACCACATATTGACATTAGCAGACACACAAGCATCTTTGTAACCACATATTGACATTAGCAGACACACAAGCATCTTTGTAACCACATATTGACATTAGCAGATACACAAACATCTTTGTAACCACATATTGACATTAGCAGATACACAAGCATCTTTGTAACCACATATTGACATTAGCAGATACACAAGCATCTTTGTAACCACATATTGACATTAGCAGATACACAAGCATCTTTGTAACCACATATTGACATTAGCAGATACACAAGCATCTTTGTAACCACATATTGACATTAGCAGATACACAAGCATCTTTGTAACCACATATTGACATTAGCAGATACACAAGCATCTTTGTAACCACATATTGACATTAGCAGATACACAAGCATCTTTGTAACCACATATTGACATTAGCAGATACAAAAGCATCTTTGTAACCACATATTGACATTAGCAGATACACAAGCATCTTTGTAACCACATATTGACATTAGCAGATACACAAACATCTTTGTAACCACATATTGACATTAGCAGATACACAAGCATCTTTGTAACCACATATTGACATTAGCAGATACACAAGCATCTTTGTAACCACATATTGACATTAGCAGATACACAAGCATCTTTGTAACCACATATTGACATTAGCAGATACACAAGCATCTTTGTAACCACATATTGACATTAGCAGATACACAAGCATCTTTGTAACCAATATTGACATTAGCAGATACACAAGCATCTTTGTAACCCTCCATATTGACATTAGCAGATACACAAGCATCTTTGTAACCACATATTGACATTAGCAGATACATGAGCATCTTTTTATCAAATTTTGACAGCCTTTTTTTAGCCTTGTTACAAATTTAATAAAAGAATACAAAAAGAAAACAAAATGGTAAAAAAAATAAAAAATTCTTCAATACCAATGGAATAGTGTATAAAAATGTAAAAATATAGAAAATCACAGAGCATTCATTTAACTGAGATCATTATTTCATATTGATATTAAATAGGCACATCAAGAAAAGAAGGGTAATAGCTAACATGGGCTTCAAAATAAAAATAATCTTTATTAGCCATAAGGAAATTAATCTTTCAAATTATGCATTACACCAAACAAAACATAATAACTATAGAAAATGAAGTATAGTTCACACCACTTTTTTTTCTATTGCATCTCAGAGGCTGATAAGGTTGACCTTCATTAGCCTCTTTCACCATTCTTCAAATCAGCTGCCTAAGATCTTCTTCCAACACATCTAATGCCTGGCAGTAGTGTATTAGTGTATGGTCCTTACCAAAACTCTGGCCGCCTCATAGGACAGGGCATAGTTGAGGGCTTAGTGTTTTCCACTGGTTCAGATGGCTTTCTTAACTTCCAAATTTCGCACTCCAACTATGAAGGCATCTGTAACAATAATATCCAAAATTCATGTGTTTCCGATGGGTAAGCTTGATGGGCAAGACATTGTATGTCTGCTTCTAATTCCTGTAATGTCTCTCCGTTCTTCTGTTGTCGATTCTTTAATTGCACCTTAAACCATACCCCAAATAATAAGCTTGCTATTTACATCACACATCGAGTGTATCAGGAGGTATTTAGTAGAGTAAATCAGGAATCAAAAATAAAATATACATATAGAGTCTACTAAGAGATTCAAAATAAAAATTAATTATTGTCACAATTAAACAATGTTTATATTACTTTAAAGTCTGTTGTAAAATATATCTATTTTAAATTGAAATTGTTTTTGTTTTTTTAAATCTTCAATTATACCTCTGTGTTTACAATATAGATATAATTTAAAAAAAAAAAACAACTTTCTTTTGCAAAATTAATATTGGTATACAAGAATGCACATACTTAAGTTTGAGAACAAAAGAAAAAGTTTTCAGAAGATCCAAATTTGCAGTTGCACTTGCTATGAGCACAATAAAGGTAAAAACGTATTTTCAAAATCTATTTTAAATTGTAAGATTTAAATGTGACAGATAGACATCACAAAAACAACTTAAAAACCAATGTAACTTTCACGATTATAAATCAATAGCCAGATATGACCTGCAGCCTATGGGCCTTAGTTTGGGTTTTACTGATCTATTGGATTGGATTTAGATCTATGTCAAATATTCACATAACATTTTTTCTATACATTGCCACAAAAATGGACCAGTTTAGCGAACAAATTGATATCAAATATAAAATAATGTGAAAACAGGTTTACCCATTTGTTATGCCTTTCATTCTTTAATAGAGATAAATTTAGGTTGTTTTTTTATTATATTTAGGACCTTCTAGTTGTGGGAGGGACATTAAATATACATTACGGTCTCCGCCATAATCTAAGGAACATTTATGCCAAGTTTTCACAAGTTTGGTCAAATGGTTTTGATTTTTATTTGGGACATACATACATACACCTTACTTTGCGCTTATTATATTAGATATGGCTTGAAATATTTATATAAATATATTACAAAAGAAAAACTCACACCCAAAATATATTTGCAAAAAACTCAATAAAAAATATAAGAAAAATAAGTCAATTATATATGGATTAAGGTATAAGAAAAATAAACCAATAATATATGGACTTATATATAAGTATTTTATAGATTAGAACTTTTGTTTCAAGATGTGTAAATGATGCTAACAAAATGCTCTAAAAAGTAATATACAAAGGTAACTTAGTATTCAAATGACTGAACTAAAATAATGTGATGTTCAACTAAATATTGATTTCAAAATGTCACTAAACTCATAGACTTGGAACTCAAGCACCTGGGGCAAGTTATAATAATAATAATAATCTTTAGTATCCATTTTGTGAAAGCAGATGTGTGTAAATGTGGGCTTGCTTTCGGCTTGATCTATAATAACAAAATGCTCTAAAAAAGTAATATACAAAGGTAACTTAGTATTCAAATGACTGAACTAAAATAATGTGATGTTCAACTAAATATTTGATTTTAAAATGTCACTAAACTCATAGACTTGGAACTCAAGCACGTGGGGCAAGTTATAATAATAATAATAATCTTTAGTATCCATTTTGTGAAAGCATATGTGAGTAAATGTGGGCTTGCTTTCAGCTTGATCTATAATATGAATCTGAAAAACTGTTCCTAAGTTAGGTCAGAGGTGCCCATAAGTTTATTTCTGCCTGCCATTGAAAAAATACACATTGATATGTGTGTTTTAATATGTCAATTTAAATCCTTAATCATGAGTCCAAAGAACGTCAATGATGAACAAAGGAAAACTGTGAGAATGACTATTGAACTAAAAAAAAATAATACAATTACTGCAAGTTGTGGTACTTCCTAGATTACTATTACACTGTATCTGGTCCATAAGATCCCATTATTTCACATCACATTAATTCACATGGGAAAAAATGTTTCTGTATTTGAAAAAAATAAAATCAATTTTATATATAACATCAATGATAAACCAGAACATCACAGCTGTTGTTATTGTGATATTATGGTTAAGAATTAAGTAATTGTTTGTTGTCATTTTGTAAAAAAAACACTTAAAAGGAAGGGATTTAATAAAATGAGAGTCTATAAATTGATTTCTACAAATATGAAGACATCTCTTGTCATTCATTAGTATGTCTAATAGTCAACATTTTCTAGTTCTCTGTTAACAATATTGCTGTAACAAAAATTTAAGAAAACAAAAATCTATTAACTCAGGTTTGTGAGTTGGCATAGGATGAGTTCCATGTGGCTGCATTCTCAAATCCATTTTTACTGTTTGTGTAGTCATTAAAGGTTTGTTTGATTTCTTCCTGTGTTGTCATCACAAATGGACCTGTTCATATAATAGGTTTTTGTATAATAATAATAATCTATATCTTTATAGTATCAACATGCTATCTTATATGAACCTATACAAGATTTAGATTCATGGTCACTTACCAAGTTGTACAACAGGCTCATTGATTGGTTCACCAGAAATGACCACAAAGTGACATAGATGCCCACTCTGTAAATGAACAAAACAATGTTTACCTAGGAAATAAAATTAAACTATGTCCAGATGAAGAGGTCATAAAGAAATCTCTGTAGATAAAATATGCCAGCCTCCTATTGAGAATACTTGTCCATATAATATACATTCTATAAATTACTTGTCTACACATCCTTCATGCCAAACCTCTGTAGATAAAATATGCCAGCCTCCTTTTGAGAATACTTGTCCATATAATATACATTCTATAAATTACTTGTCTACACATCCTTCATGCCAAACCTCTGTAGATAAAATATGCCAGCCTCCTTTTGAGAATACTTGTCCATATAATATACATTCTATAAATTACTTGTCTACACATCCTTCATGCCAAACCTCTGTAGATAAAATATGCCAGCCTCCTATTGAGAATACTTGTCCATATAATATACATTCTATAAATTACTTGTCTACACATCCTTCATGCCAAACCTCTGTAGATAAAATATGCCAGCCTCCTTTTGAGAATACTTGTCCATATAATATACATTCTATAAATTACTTGTCTACACATCCTTCATGCCAAACCTCTGTAGATAAAATATGCCAGCCTCCTTTTGAGAATACTTGTCCATATAATATACATTCTATAAATTACTTGTCTACACATCCTTCATGCCAAACAGCAAAATATGATATTCTTAATTTTGCCTCCATTCAGTAATTAACTCAATGAACTTTCTATACTTGAAAAGTGTTAAGTTGAAAATATAAAGATAGAATGGAATGAAAGAAAAAAAAAGCATTAAACATAAACACAGACTTTTAAGAAATTTTTGAAAAGGCAGATAACTCCTCTTTGACTTCTGCAGAAGATATGTCATAACAAGCAACTCATTTGTTCGACCCTTTAATATGAAATGGATTCAGGAAATAAAAGACTAGAGTACAAACAATGATGTTTAAGTAGTTGAAACACAATTTATAAAAAGAATAATGGCTTCTTTGAATAAAATGATTTTATATGATAAAGTTGTATTTATAAAAAAGAATAATGGCTTCTTTGAATAAAATGATTTTATATGATAAAGTTGTATTTATAAAAAAGAATAATGGCTTCTTTGAATAAAATGATTTTATATGATAAAGTTGTATTTATAAAAAAGAATAATGGCTTCTTTGAATAAAATGATTTTATATGATAAAGTTGTATTTATAAAAAAGAATAATGGCTTCTTTGGATAAAATGATTTTATATGATAAAGTTGTATTTATAAAAAAGAATAATGGCTTCTTTGAATAAAATGATTTTATATGATAAAGTTGTATTTATAAAAAAGAATAATGGCTTCTTTGAATAAAATGATTTTATATGATAAAGTTGTATTTATAAAAAAGAATAATGGCTTCTTTGAATAAAATGATTTTATATGATAAAGTTGTATTTATAAAAAAGAATAATGGCTTCTTTGAATAAAATGATTTTATATGATAAAGTTGTATTTATAAAAAAGAATAATGGCTTCTTTGAATAAAATGATTTTATATGATAAAGTTGTATTTATAAAAAAGAATAATGGCTTCTTTGAATAAAATGATTTTATATGATAAAGTTGTATTTATAAAAAAGAATAATGGCTTCTTTGAATAAAATGATTTTATATGATAAAGTTGTATTTATAAAAAAGAATAATGGCTTCTTTGAATAAAATGATTTTATATGATAAAGTTGTATTTATAAAAAAGAATAATGGCTTCTTTGAATAAAATGATTTTATATGATAAAGTTGTATTTATAAAAAAACAGTTCATTTGGTTTAGAACCACTAACAAAATCTGATTTTAAATATCATAACAATGTTTTAATTTCCCAGAAACATTCACAAAAGTGGCTTAATTTTTTAGACTACTATATTTTTAGTCTTTTGAAATTGCCCTCCCCCATTTTAGTTAGCTCATCCAGTGATTGTCATCACGTGCTCAATAGTAATACTCCTTTCTCATTCTATTCAACTCTGTGAGATTGAAGCATCCTAAAATATTGTAATGTTATAAAGCAACTATTCAGTTCAGTTCAAGTAGAATTACCTTGTTATGTACATGGACAGAGTCACCATCAGTCTTGAATGTAACAGTGTGATGAGATCTACACAGCTGACTTTTCTCTTCGGGACCTAAAGGTCAAATCAAAACCAGACAATGATGGAAGAAAACGACAACCCAGAACTCATAGTGTTGTTAATAGAAATAAACTTTTTCATCATTTAATTTTTAGTCTAAATTCCATGAGTGATGAAGAATTTCTAATAATTATACCCTGTAAGTGACTGCAAAGTTTTTCAATAGGGATAGCAGGTGTCAATGCTTTCAACAACTCAATGTTGGTTTGATCAATTGAGCCAAACGGATCTTTTATGAAGATCAATGTAGACAAGAGAACCCAAACATATACAAGGGTAGAACATCCTTGATATCGATATGGACCATTTCACCTATCTGAGAAGTAGGGTAAGCAAAGATGGTGGAACTCATGACAATATATGAACCCCCATTGATAAATCTAAGCTTGCCTTCACCACTCTTCAAACTATCTGGAGCTCCAAAGCATTGTCTTAATAGAACAAATCTGAATCTTAACACAAATGCTGAGTCAGTTCTTCTATACCAGTGATGCCCAACCTATTTCAAGCTGCGGGCCATTTTAATTTCCAACACTAGTGTCGTGGGCCATACGATGGAAAAGATACAAAAATTTAATGAAATTGACCTGAAACTATTTTATTTCAAACCCGAGGATCTAGTACTTGCATTGAATTATTGGGACATTTGAATTTTCTCTTTACACTTCAAAAAATGGCTTAAGTTCTGTTCATATTGTGTTGTTCTTGTTTTTAAAAACAGCCACAATTTCTATATAAAAACAAACAAGTTGGCTAGCAATGGTATCATGTTCTACAAAAAACTAAAGATCCGTTCACTTTTCTTAGTAGATTCTATAGTCCTATTTCATGAACTTTTAAATGTTAAATGCCTTGGTAGTAATCCATTACAAAAACAGTGAGGGCCCTAACGTTGGTAAAGAAACATTTTGATGGGGAATTTTCTGTATTTTGTGCCGACGTTTCGGCGGGCCGGATGGAAGCACATTGCAGGCCAGATCTGGCCCGCCGGCCGTATTTTGGGCATCACTGTTCTATATGGTTCTGAGACGAGTCATGAAAACAAAAAGGGAAAAACTCCAGACCTACCCAAACAGATGCCTATGCTGGATATTGGGAATTGGGTGGTCCAAAAAGATATCTACTGTTAACTTGTTGGAGAGGATCTAGAAAAAAAAAAACCAAAGCCCAAGATATAAGTGGAGTTGGTCAGAAAAAAGTATGCAAAAACCCAAATACCATAGTTGCAAGTTGGAATGGGCAAAGGTAATAAGGAAAGCGAGCATCTGAAAGAGGTTACAATCAGCAAAGGTGAGGACACTAGAATGACAAGGTAACAAATAAAGAAAGCTGCTCAGAAATAAGTTTGGAGGAGAGGTGTGGTTGCAGCCATATGCTACCCTGGTGGTTCACAGGAATAAATCAAGAAAATCAGTGCTCAGTTTCTACACAAAAGAGTAAAGAATGTAAGGGGAGATAATAAGAAATGAAACATTTTTATTTAAGAGTCAGGGAGGTACATATATATATATATATATATACACACATTGTTTACATTACAATTTGTTTACCAATGTCATAGGCTGTTGCTACACAGTAACTCTCTCTTACTTACCAAACCAAGCTTCTCCAGACAAAATATAAACAAATGTGTTCCAGTCTTTGGGCACAGGTTGATCCAACTGGGACCCAGGAGACATTTTGAAGTCAAGGTAATAGACTGGAGTTCTAGTGTACACAGGTGACTAGGCAAAATAATATAGTCCATTAATTAAAAAACATATTAATAATTAAAAAGAAACATGACATGTAGATTCTAACATCACAAAAAAAATATTTTTTTAAATTTTACAAAAAATATTTACTCACCTTAATGTCAAAAGCTTCTCCAGCAATGACCTTAACTTTGACACCATTCTTCTCTCCTTTGGGGATATCCTTGTCCACAAGTTCCTGATAGGCAGGGGCAATCATCTTATCAGCCTTTCTAAGGTTCACCCATAGTTGTAGGCCCTTGGCCAAATCATTTCCAGGCATCTCACAATGAACAATGCCTCTCCCTGCAGTCATCCACTACAAAGTGTAAACATGAGAACTATCAACCATGGTGTTTGAATGTGTATAATAATGGAAATTGTTGTAAGACGCTGAAGTTAAAATTATTCATATCTATCAGGCAAGCTGATTGCAAAAAAAAAAAAAAAAAAAAAAAAAAATTACAAAACAAGGAATTAATTACATGCATGTGTACAGGACTTATGTATTTAAGTTAAGGTAGAAGAAGACTAGGGACAGAAATATAGCCGTCTGGTCAAGTGGTATGTGCTCTAGACTGTTGTTAAACGGTACCATGTTCCAACTCTGCTCACCCCTGTCCTGCGATGTCGCATGATCCCGTTGGCAGTTGTGTAGGATGTATCTTATCTTCAAAACTAAAGAAACATCTGAAACATGCACACAATAATAATAATAATAATTTTTTTTTTATGTTACCTGTAAATCTCCAGCCTTAATTGTTCCTTTATTTCCTAGAAAGTCTTCATGATTTGTTTCCCCTTCCAACATGTAGGTCACCTAAAGATAGTAGCATAATGTTTCGTTTAAAGTTAACATAATAATAATAATAATCATACTGATTTTAATAATAATAATAATAATGGCAATGTCTTCAATCCATAAGAATGAGTTAATAAATACATAACTAAAACCATCATATGTTTTGTCCACATGCAAATACAGATACAATATGCAGGCCTGAATGTGTAGTTCTTTCCATTAATTATAGTAAATTGTTAAGGGTTAATACTAGACTTGATGCGTAAATTTGTGATTTGTTTATTTTTAGCAGTGATACTTAGCCACTGTAATGTTAAGTTAACAAAATAGGACTGAGGATAGATAGGAAACAAAAATTAGTTCGCAGCAAAGCATCTTTTTAGGTATTTCAATGCTAGTAATAATTTGAAGAACTTTTTTGGACTTAAGCTCTTGTAGTGACAGCAACAACAGTGGAGGATTTCCACTGGTTAAAAGTGTTTCCAGAGTTTATCAACTAATTTGGCCTAGCATAGTGTTCTATTTATTGGATTAGTTTATTGAAGTTAGTAGTTAACATTATTTTAGTCAACAATCTATATAGAACAGAGCTAAAGTTCTTAATAAAATAATGTGCTTTTGATGAGAAAAGTCCTATTTGAATTCCATGTCCAAATAATAAATAAATAAGTCCTGTACTTTTGTATCATTTCAGCATCTTGTTTTTTTTTTTTTTAAATTGGTCTATATTCAGTCAACCTTGCTTTCGTTACAGAGCCCTGCGCCCTGACTTACTGTGGAAGGTTTGGGCTAGCATGTAATAATCTTCAATTTTGAAGGAACATCCGAAACATCTAAAATAAGCATAAAACAAACCAATTTTGCATTTAAAATCTTAATGCAAAGTTTCTAATAATCATTTTTAAATCTAAATAAAAAGCAAGTCAGTAGGTCAAAGCCTCCTCCTGTTCTTCTTCAGCATTCTCCTTATCAGGTTGGAGAATTTAGATAACTGCACAGTGGTTTCCAGATCAGGCAAACTCACATTTATTAGTGATTAGAACAGTCAGAAACTAACATTTTCAACTGACAAAATGTCATCTAAACTTACTGTTTCAAAGCCACGATGAGGGTGATCAGGAAATCCTGCAGGATACTGGCCACAGAACTCATCAAGCAATAGAAAAGGGTCAAAATTCTTCAACTGGGGAAGACAGAGAATACAAGTAGGACACATTATAAACATTTAAATAAAAATAAATTATGGCTTTTATGTAGCGCTACTTTCATGCTTATAGCATGCTCAGAGCTCATGCTCAGGTGACGAAAGACTGTAGCAGTCAACTGTTAAAAATTTCTACTAATGGAGCATAGACAACTTTAGATTTAAAAAAATGTATAGGCCATCTTGCAGATATTTAGATCAACAATCAAACCATAAACCAAGTGCAAGAATATAAATACCTAGGCAAAACCATAAACAACAAGTTGACATGGAATGAACACTGTCAAAATCTTTACATGAAGATATATCAAAGACTTTTTTTTTCTTAGGAAGCTACCAAAATTTAATTGACAAAACAATAATTAAACTTTTTTATAAAGCTACCACAAGTAATCTAGTTACCTCTGTGATCACTTGCTAGTATGTTAATACTTCAATGGCACAAAGACACTGACTAAATAGACTAATTAAAAAAGCATCATCTATCACTCAAACACAGCTATCCAATTGAAGAACTAGTTTATGAACGATGCCTTTCCAAAAAAAAAAATGTGCACCCCTTGAACCACAGTTAAATCAGATCTGGACAAAGTTGTTAGTTCCTCCCCATTAAGGCTACAACAGAAATATTTAAAACTCTTATATTCCGCTCTCCATCAGGGTGTTTCAAGGTTATTAGCTGTCAAAGAAAAATACACAGAAAGCCCAATTCATAAAGCGCTGGTTATGTGTGAGTGTTTGGTGTGGGAATGTTGTTTGTGTTTGCATCTATATTGTTTTTGTTATAGTAGTATCCTAATGCTGAGGTGGACAATAATATCCAAACTGAATTCCCACTTGTTTGGACCAATAAAATAATCTTGTCTTATAATATAAATGTATATTATATTGTAGTAAATCTAAGGCAGGCAACTCAACAAAGTTCTACAGTAAATAAATAAGTATGCTTATTCACCAGGACAAACACGCAACAGCCTTCAACATTCAAAGAGTCTTGTTCCTAATTCTACCAGTCCTTTCCCCAGCAAAGCTGAATACGGATGGACAGCCTTCAACGCTTCACTCCAGATCCCTACTACAGTCTTCAGGCAGCACAAAAGATGGATCCTTAGTATACAACAATTCCGACTCTTCCTAAACACTATTCGTTCTTTTATCCCAGCTTCTTCCTGTCCTTGTCCAATAGTGCGCTCATACGCACCATGAGCACTGGTGTAAGGCAGGCTTACAACAATAATATATATAGAGAAATCTGTATTGTATTATTTTTAAAACATTTGTATTTCTAGAACTAAGCCATTTAAGGAGTAATGATGATTCAACATTAAATTTATATAAGGTATATATATAAGGTATAAAGTGCCCTAGATATAGAAAGAACCCTTACCTCCGAGCGACCAATACTTCTTCGAACTCGAGCCCCCATGCCTTCATCTTGCTCAATGCTTTCAAAAGTCAAGTTCACAGTGCGAGACATTATTCACTTTTACAAAGAAAAGTACATATAATCTAAAATAAAATAAATGTTCTAGATGTATTTGTATTGTAGATATAGCTCTAATCTATTTGAATTTATGATTAATAATAATATACATCCTATTTAAAGATTCTTGGTATAGATTGATTTTAATATAAAAATATAATACTATAATATAAGAAACAGCTTATATAGTAGGCCTATAGATAATACAACCTATTAAAATAATAAAATATAGATTCTAATTATTCTAATTATATTCTAATGATGTCATATTTACTATTTTAATAAACTTAGAATTTAATAGATCTATATTTGTAGACTCTCTGTCTCTCTATAATGAATATATATATAATAATATATATATATATATATATATATATATATAGGCCTATATATATATATATATATATATATATATATATTTATACAACTATTAACTTTAGTCTATGTCTACTATAGAAGACCATACTTATACTAGGCTACTGTTAAATACTGGAATAGATATAGAATATAGATCTAGTAACTAGTACTTAGTATAGTATTAGCATAGTTTAGTAAAGTAGACAGTAGTCAAGACAATATATATAGTAGATCTATAACTTAAATAACTATAATTATAATAAACTATCTTAGTCTTTAGTATCTATCTATTTTAATCTATTATTCTATAGTACTTGTACTGTTAATACTAATCGTATAATAATAATTCTATTTTATACTATCATAACTATGCCTATGCCACTATATGGACAATGGCTCATTTAATTGACAATGGATAGATTATAATCTAGATCTAGTATTTTAATATCTATTAAAATTAAAGTAGAATCTATATTAGTATTAGTATACATCTCTGGAGTCTAGAATCTAGATTATTTTCTAGACTAGATATAAATGACAGAAACTACTTCTACGTTATAAAACCAGTAGGTATAAAACATTATCATTACATCACAAATCTAGAGGTTCTAAGGATTCTAGATCTATAAAAAAATTCTATATAGTATATTTTAGTATATAGACTATAGTCTTGTCTAGATAGACTATACTTATAGTTATAGAGACTTTCGAAATAGTTCGAAATCAAGGGAGATTACTCTCATAAATAAAACAGACAAGAGAGATCTAGATTCGACCTAGATCTAAATCTAGCTGATATTTCGAGCTTCCATATGGCCAATATGGGTCAAAGACCTATAGATCTAGATCCTATGGTACAAGCCGTCCTGCAAAAGAAGGACATGTTCTCCATTTTATGACCTTGTCCTCCGTCCGGCTTGCAGGCATTGACCTAACTTAAAATTATGAAAAAAATGTTCGGCTTTTACTCTGTTGTTTACTGCACTGGCATAATATATCATTCAATATTCAGCCTCGGTAATCCTGCATGCATAGATCTATATAATATCTTCTGGCTTTGGTCTTACACAAACTCAAACATTGAAGAAGGATGACAAAAATATTTTTATTACAATCTCTTTCTTTAACAGATATTCCTAGATCTATATTCTATGCCTATGCTGTTGAAATAATTAAGAAACCTGTAACTCAGAGCTCCTATGACTCGTGTTTTGTTTTTTTAAATTATATTGCATTCCCGGGTATAAAATGCTAATAAATTAGTATCACTATCACTAATGATGAACTAATATGAAAGGTTGCTTTGTGTGATATATAGGCCTATTACCGAAAAGTATAAAAGTGTAGTCGTATACGGAATTTGATTTAAAGGACATGATTTATAAAACAAATTTTAAGCCTAGATTTTTTTAAGCTGCCCTCGAATCCTTTAATTGTAATGGTAGTCATCCTTTTTGTTCTCATCCGAGCGTGTCTGGTAACCCTTTTTGGACAAGCTTACTAGATAGCCTATATAATAATATAGATCTAAATCTAGTCTTTAATTAGGTCTAGATTTATATAACACTGTTATATTAGGCCTACCGTCCATCCCAGAAAAAAAAAAAACTGCCGATGACAGACGTAGACGGCGAAAAGAAAATCTAAATCGACCACCTGCGGACAATGATTATGCTTGCCTTAGTTGTGGCAAAATATGTAGGTCACAGCTGGGGCTGCGCAGCAACGGGAAATATTGTATTCCTCAACCTCACTAATTTTCGGACTCAAAGACAAGCCTTATTATTGACTTTCAATGGTTGAGGCAAAGAGGCTGATGGAGTCAGCCATGAAAATCAATAATTTAAACTGAGAATCTCTCATACTTATGAATTATAACCAGGGCCGCCATCGTTCGAAATTTTTAAAAAATGCCGCCCCCTTCCTTTTTTTTTTTCTAGAAAAAGAAATGTATTACGACGGAGATGGACACTGTACCAAACGCGTCCGTTGATTTAAATCCATGTTTGTAGATCATTCTTTTTTATTTCCTTTTAATATTCGCACCGTTGTCGTTTCCCTCATGCCCTATTCAATGTTTTATTTCCAATTGTAACATTCCTACATTTTTATTTCTATTGCGAGGTTACAAATTCCTTCTCCAGTTGTATCAGTAATTGGACGAAACCCCAGAAAATGTTAATGTATTGCTACATGAGGTGTAATGGAACCAGAAGCAATGACGATAGTGACTTGTTCGCTATGAGACATATCTGGTGTACAATCTAAGTGTTCTTGAAAGTATGTGTGTGCTTATACAATTTTTAGGATTTTATTTTCTATTTCATTTCATTTTTAAATTGCCTGTATTAATTGATACAAAAACCCGTTTGCATGTGTGTGTGTGTATATCATTTTAAAGCGAGACTTAGCCGATAAAGGATTGTTAAGGCTGCCTTTTAAAATCTTTTTTTAATGCGTTGCATCATTTGTTGTTTTCTTTTAACGAGAATTTAAAAAAAAAATTCTTTCTGCATTATGTTCGTGTCTTTTCAGAATAAATATGGCCCTAATCATTGACTCCTTTTGTACCTGTAATGTCGTCTTTATTTATTTATTCCTAAAACAACAAGCATGGACCATTACATACTAAATACAGAAGCTCTAAAGCCATTGACGATGAACCATTTTCAACGTTTCGTACTGTTTGGTCATGATTGTATTTTGGAGAGATGTGCTATTGGTCAACAATCACCTGACATACGCGGATTCAGAGGTGCCTACAAATTTATCCAACTCAGCACTAGCACAAAAAGAAGCAACTCAGCGCTGAATATTTTTCTTCAATTGATATAAAATAAATAATCCTAAGTACAAGTCACTTATACAAGGACTTGAAATAAAACACATTAAGGCAGTGTTTCTCAAATATTTCCGGGTGACAATGACAACCCAGGACATAACAAAATTTTCAAAGCTTGGGACTTAGAGGTGCGATGTAGGCTCCCACAGTGAGGCCCGTGATTTTTTTCTAAGAATGTAATGAAAAAGAAAAGAAACTTAAGTCTTTATTATAACACAATATTTAAGTTTTATTTTTCCTTTATAGTAATTAAACGCTATGTTTACAATCCAAAATTAAATAATGAAATTTCTTTCGAACGAGTCCGTTTTTTTTTGTTTTTTTTTTGAAATAGTGTTGCCTACATAATTTTTGAGCGTTGTAAAAAGCTCTTTCTGGAGATAGAATTGAACATTCGGCGGGTTTCCGCTCAAGTCGGCAAGGAATTTTATTTTGAGGCCGGGCCCCGGAGCTGAGCGTATTCTGGCGTTATCAGAAATTCTTTCTCTTAGCGTTTAAGAATATAGAAAAAGGCCAATATTAATGAGTGTTCATTTAGAACGCACTATTCATCCTAGTTAAAAAAAAATCTAGTAATTAAGTATTATTCGAGGGACATTCTAAGTATATATAGCTTACGGACGTCTGTAATGGGCGTGATGTTTTTATAAGATCATTTTCGAGCTAAGTAAGACGTCTCTGTAGCGGACCTTTTTTTTTTCACAAAAAAATCGTCACTATAATGGATTGCAAGAAATTCGACCAATCTCAGATAAGAAAATCCAGAAGAATCACACTAGCGGAGACGTTTTGAAATGTTTTTTTCATAAAGTTTTAACCTAACCTCCTAACCTCCCCCTTTCAATCTAGCAATGCAGGTGTCATTTTTTAAAATACCGGTATCAAATGAAAGTATTAAATAACATTGGGGCCGCCGCGAGGGTTGTGGCCGCCTGCGTGCGAAATTTTAAAATGCCCCCCTCCTTTTTTTTTTTTTTGGAAAAAAAAATTCATTAAGATTGAGCTGGACACTGTTCCAAAAGTGGCATTGGATTAAAATCCATTTTTATAGGCCATTCTATTTTTCCCTTTTATATTCGCACTGTTGTTGTACCCCTCAGTACAACTATGAATCATGAAGCATGCGCTAGGAACAATTTCGGACATAAGTGCCAACAGAAATCTAACATCTTGATGGTGTTTTTTTGTGTGATAAACTTAAACATCTCGTTCAGACTACTTGCTTAGGCTCCTGTACTTGCGACGATGAATTTATAATTGATGAGCTGCGGCAGGTATATTACAATGAACAAAGGAAATGATCCTGATCTATATACTGTGTTGTCTTTATATGAGAAACGAGTCCTTGTAATCACAACAAATTTCCGTAAGGATCAATAAAGCAGTCTTAGTCTTAGTCTTATACCATTTCTCGAGAACTTTTACTACTCAACAGTGTTATATGGTCTGGACTCTTGATATGTTAACTTGTTTGTTATTGTAAAATTAATCTTACTTAAAATTAATTAAAATTATTATTAATCCGAAAAAAAAGCTCGAAATACAAAAGCCATTGTCAGTGGAACTTTTTCAACGTTCTGTACACTTTCATGACAATCATCACGATTGTATTTTGGAGAGATGTGCATTGTATCCACAATCATCTGACATACACGGATTCAGAGTTGTCTAGAAATTTATCCAACAAATGAATCAACTAAGCACTGAATATTTTTCTTGAGTTTAAAGAAAGTAAATAATCCTAAGTACAAGTCACTTAAACAATGACTTGTCAAAAAAAAAACAGGGTAAGGCAGTGTTTCTCACATTCCCGGGTGGCGACTCCCTAGATAACATTTTCGTTTAAGCCCACAATAGAAGTTAGAGCCCAGAGGAGCGATGTAAGGCCTCGACAGTGAGGCCCTTGAGTTTTTTTTTAAAGAAAGCAATAAAAAAGAAAAGAAACTTAGTCATAATTTTGTAGGTTTCATTTTTCATTTATATGAATTGAACACTGTGTATAGAATCCAAAGTTAGGCCATGAAAGTTCACTAAAACGTTGTTTTTGTTTTGTTTTAGAAAATTCTGTTGCCTACTTAATTTTTAAGTGTTGTAAAAATTTATTCCTGAAGATAGAATTGTAGTTGCGGCAGGTTTCCGCTCAAGTCGGCTACGGGTCTGAACCTCATTTTTTTCCAAATAAACTTTGAATAACTTCAACAAACTTCTTTGTGAACAAGAAACTCAATATAACTGTTATTATTCACGATTTAACTTCAGATGAAATATAGATCTAAGAGTAATGAAATAAACTGAGATTGAAACAAAATCTAGCTCACAACCAAAATAATGTCTTTACTCTTTCATGTCTTAAGATCGTCTCACATTTGTACTAGGCACGGTAATTTCATCATTGTCACTGCGTAACCACCAATCAATCACTTAACCTCTTCTCACTGACGTTTAGGAAACACACACACTCCATAGCACACTCCATAACAACCCTTTTTGTCAGGACGTTGCGCTCCCCCCCCCCCCCCCCCCACTAATGAAAATGTTTTTTAAAATGACCAGTACTAGATCTACTTACAGGGAGGGCCATTGGACTCAAAACAAAAATTACAAACAACCGCGAAAATTTAATGCCAGAAATGAGTAGGTGCTTTAGGAAAAACCCGTGGGAATCCCTCTGCCGCTGCTATATTTTATTTGTTCTAGTTTTCAAAATAATTTCTTATGTACGAATAGCGCTTATATTTTCAAAGAATAATGGAATAATTAGAATTTATTTTAAATATTTTTTTAAAATTTAATAATGTTAAAAAAAAGTAACCTTGGAATAATGATTTTGGCCGCCCCCTAAAGTCCACATTGCACAATAGATAGCGGCGGCCCTGGCTACCTATTGAAAAAACAAAAATCAGAATCGGTCCCCGAAATGGTACACCCGGGAAGGCAAAAAGGTAGGTTTTAATAGCAGTGAAAATCTGAAGGTATGAAATATAAACAACCACAAACCTAACTCCATCCCTACAAAAAGAGGAGACGTGTAGGTATCCAAAGTATTGCCGATATTATTGACGACATGATTTGGTGAGGTACGGAGAAAGTCACATAGTAATGTTATTATCATTACATTGCTACTATTTAATGAACTGATTGTTATAAAGATGTGGGTCGGCGTGAGCCTGATGGAGAGAAAACCGTGTCTCATATTCTTTTTTTTTTTTTTGACTGCCCCAGACTGATCTCCGTCTCGACAGGTCTGGGAAACCGCAAGTTCTGGATCTTGTAGGGATACCTCAGTTGCTTGTGACAACAATAATAATTATGTGTCGACCTGTTTGAATCCTAGGTATCCTTGCGCCTTCTCTTTTTATGGACTGTCATTATCTTTCTTTTTAAATACCGTATACAAGCACTAATACAAAATTACCATACTAATCACAGCAAATCGTACGCTAGAATATTAATGTGTGGTTTGGGTAATTAAACATTTTCAATTATGGAACATAATAAACTTTGAATATTGACATAGTGAGGAAAATATTTTTCTTCTTTATTTTCCTTCACTTGGGAAGGTCTTTACTCTTAGCATATTATTCTTATCTTTCAGTGCATCAAGAGCACATTTAAAAAAAAATGTTTTTTTTTTCTCTATTTTTATTTCCTCCAGGATGAGACATTGTTCCAATGAATTTACTGAGGTTGGTTTAACTTTAGAATGTTCTTGATAATTGAAAAGCGTACGAGTTTGAAATAAACTCGCTTCAAATAAATTGAAATAATTGTGCAAAATTTCCTTGATCCAAAGAGAATTTTGGTAAAATTAGTATTTATATAAATACTGTACTTTGTATTTTTAACTTTATTAATTTTGCATAACAATGAAATAGTTATTCTTGAAAATTAAAGTTAAAAAAGTAAGAAGGCAATTAAATTTAATATTAATCAATTTGTGTTTAATTTAAAAATAAATAAATACTAAAAGTAGCAATGTAAGAAGTTATTTGCAATACTCATTAAGAGTTACAAACAAATTTATAGAATTATGTTCTCTTATTTGATGCAAATGCAATGTAGTTATTACCTCCCCTTCTAAGTTTCATTGGCTATTCTGCTTTTCATCTTTTTCAGTGATAATGTTAAATCCATATAGGACAATATATGTAAATCATGGGAAAATTAGTAATGTCAATAAGAAAATCTGCGAAAATTAAAATAGCAAGGCTTTTTCTTTTTTTAGATTATTTTCTCTGCTCCATATATGCGCATATACACATACAGACATTACTTAAAAAAAAAAATTACGTATTTCTCGTGGTCAATGTAGTCATACATGTCTATAAATTAATTAAGCTCTTCAAAGTAGTTGGTTTTCCTGGCTGATTCAGGCAACCAATTTCATGTATTTTATTTTGAAAAATTCATTCCTTTTGCCCTGAACTGGGCTTTTATGTCAACTTTTCAAAGGGATGTAATCACGTAATTGGTTTTTTTTTTATATTTTGTAAGCCCAAGTCAAGATTGTCTCTCTTGGAAGTTTCTTTAATTCTGTTCAGGGTTTTCTTTGTTTGCTAGCATACATTTTACATCGCTAATAAAATGTTGAAATTTATATAAGATAGATATATAAACAACGATTATACTAAAAAGCAATAAAAAGAAGAAAATATTTTTCGCTATGTCTATGTTAAAATGAGACCAAACATTTTAGTTAGGTAGTGAAAAATAAAAGAGCTAATTGTGGATTTCACTTTAGCTTACATATTTCACATTTTTGAGCGATAAATACACCCATTTGGCATTCACCTAATAGATAGTACTCAATATGTCAAGTTAGCCCCAGGGTCAAAAACATTACTCGAATAAACAGATTGAGAACCTCTGAACTAGAAGGCTGAGCGTGACAAATATAGTGGTCTGTAGACCTATGTATCAGTGCATTTACAAAAAGACATTTCAAAGCAGTGGCGTAGCTAGAGTGGGGGGAGGAGGGGCCCCCAAATGAGTGTTTTTTACATTAAAAATTAAATATTACGCAAAATGCAGGGGCCTCCAAAGAGGTCAAGCCCCCGGGCCCCCAAACGATGGAAAATTCCTAGCTACGCCCATGTTTCAACGTATGATCAATTTTTGCTACCACTCCGTGTCATTATTACACACAATTTACCAAGACCTCTAGTCGTAGTGAACGTCTTCTGAAAGGTAACAAACATCCTTTAGTGGAATTTGTAGGCCCTTTTTAGTCATGGAGCCTGGCGGCGGGCGCAATGAGCCTCTTTGCGTCATGGTTTGCTACGCCACTGATACTATAAATGTAAAGTTCCACTTTCAGACCTTGTGATCAATGGGACGGATGATGTACAGGTCATCTATTTCTTTTGCCGAAGGGTTAACGACGGTGTCATGTGGCCAGGACAATGTCCAACGGCCTTTACTTATCCAACCAATGTCATTTACCCACTAGAGTCGGGTGGACTAATGGGCGCCCTAACAGTCCGAATTATGTCATAAAACCCCAGTCTTCACCGAGATTCGAACCCGGGACCTAAGACCTATCTATTTAATGTCACCGACGTGCGCCAGGCACGATTACCTCTCTTGATGAAGTTCTGTTTGTACGGGGATCGGTGAAGCTTCCCGTTAATCTTAAAACCAACACGTTGTACACACACACACACTTAAACACAAGCACACACGTGTTGGAATAACTTTAAGCTAAGTAACCAGATACAATTATAAAACTTGCACGAAGGGCGCCTTAGTGATTGAGTAAATCGGATGGTTGAAAGGCGGGTAGTGTGCAGGGTGGGTTGGTTTGGAGTGGAAGAGTGTCACCTCTATTTCACGCGAACGTTTTTGGTTCTTTCTCTGCCTTCTTCCTCTCATTACATATACTTTTTTTTTTCTTCTTTTTATTTTACAACCAGATTTTGTTAAGTATATTATAGATTATATTTAAAATAATGTTGTTTTTTTTTAAATTGTAGTTCATCGTGAAATGAAATCCTTCCATGGTTTTAGCCCTCGTCAGTACCTCACGTCGACCTAGACCAAGGGTTCTCAACCTGTGGGTCGCGACCCCCTTGGGGGTCGATTGACGTTTTGCCAGGGGTCGCCTAAGACCATCGAAAATGTGGATTGTTATTGTCTATTCTTTTCTATTGCTGTATGTGTGTGTGGGGAAGGGGGTCGCGGCAGAGTGGGGGATTGTAAAAAGGGGTCGCCGAGCATAAAAGGTTGAGAGCCGCTGATCTAGACCCTAGGGAAGGTTATTCTCCCATTGATCAAGAATGACTTAGTGTAACGAGGTATGTGTGTGCGTGTTTCTGATGTAATCACGAGCAGTTAATTTGTGTGTATAAGGTTGAATAGGTTCTGATGTAATCATGAGCAGTTAATTTGTATGTATAAGGTTGAATAGGTTCTGATGTAATCATGAGCAGTTAATTTGTATGTATAAAGTTGAATAGGTTCTGATGTAATCATGAAAAAGGGGGGGGGGTGATGACGTTTCCAGATATGGAAAACAGTGACAACTGTCCAAAGCGCATACATGTATCTTACAACCAAACAGCCACGTTTTGGGGCCGGACTTACGCTTTATAAAGCCTTAAGCTTTTTGAGTTATGGGGCCCATTGTTATCAACATAAGGCAAATTTTCCTTTGCCCTTTCTTCAAAATAATTTTAAATATCACAGGAACTATTTTTGAGGCATATTCAAGTTTGGACCCTAAGTTATAGTTTATGTTGTCTAAATGTAAATCCAGCAGTTTGTCTAACATGGTTTCGACATTCTTAACGTAAACATGAAGTCTACTAAGTTACAGTTGAAGGGCTCTCAAAAAGTCTGCAAGGCCTGTCTAGCTCTGTGGTTGATATCTTTTCTAAGGCTGTGACCAATCCATCTCCACTTCCTCTCTAAGATCTGCACCTCTATATTTCTCTGTCCGCCCATCTCCTACAGTTTGGTGTTTTCTATTTTGTCATACCAGTGTATATTCACAATATTTCTCAGACATCTGTTGATGAAGGTCCGTACTTTTTTGTTGTTGTTGTTGTTGCTTCAATTGTTCTCCATGTTTCAGAACCATACAGTAGGATCGTCTTGATATTAGAGTTAACTCTTTCTCTCCGTAATTATTTACCACATTCTAGTGGAATCAACGTTGGTATCGTCAGTTAGGAGAGAAAGAGTTAAAGATTCTTATTTTAGTCTTGCCAGAGATGTGGGGAGATTTCCAGGTTGGTTTTAGGTGTGTAAATGTGTGACACTAAATTTATACGACGTTTAATGTCTTCGTCTGTTTCACCTAATACACTATTATACTACCCAATATTCTAAGCTAAGTCTCTTCAGTAAGTTGGTTTCAAATTCGGTTGATTGCGGTTGTGATGATAGATAGTGTAGTTAACAATACCAAAACCTTAGTCTACCGGACCTGTGTGATGAGCACTTTGCAATACGGAAGTGAAGCATGGTCAATCTACTCATTGCAGGAAAAAAAAAAGCTAAATGTCTTCCACCACCGATGCCTAAGGCAGATCTTTAAAATAAGGTGGCAAGATAAAATAACCAATGAGGAAGTGCTACGAAGAACAGGGTGCCAGGACATCCGCTGTGTCATCAGCAGCAGACGCCTTGGCTGACTTGGTCATATTCGTAGAATGCCACAAGGTCGACTTCCACAAGACATTCTGTACGGTGATCTATTAGAAGGCAGGAGAGCCGCTGGTCGCCCACTTTTACGGTGTACTGATGTATGGAAACGCGATATAAAGCTCTTCAAAATCGACACTGGGAACAGCTGGGAAAAAGTATCACTGGATAGATCTACATGTAGAGAGAGCATAAAGGAAGGGTTTCGGTTTGCAGATGCCATACACAACAGAATCAGAAAGAAGGGTGAAAATGCAACTGCGCCTGGTGATTACATATGCCTAAACCTGTGACTGCAGCTGAGTTGCAAGGAATGGCCTCTTTAGTCACACAAGAAGTTGCAAAGGGAAAAGATAGTCTCTCGAGACGTAAAATGCCACAGATAGTTAATGCAACGTATCTCTGCAGGGCGTCTCTCAGAGGGCGCACCCCAGTTGAGAAGCTTTTGAGAACACCGAGACTGGTGACGCGAGGGAGAAGTCTCTTGCAGCCCCCCCCCCCGCCCATGTCACGGTCACCTCGGTCTAATGTTAAGTATACCAAATATAAAACAGCGAGTATTGACACAGCAAACAGACACAGTTACAGTACGGTTAAACAATGCATAGAGTGCAGCCCATTTTTCATCTGGTTCTTAATTAATGTGGACTCTTAAAATAAGAGTTGTTCAATTAGGGCCTACTCATTCTGCGCCAGCTCCCCCCCCCCCCATCTGATTCGAGAACACATTATCTCCCTTCTTTTTTATATGTTTTGGATGTTCCTCCGCAGGATGGCGGGGGATGGCCGCGTGCAGGGTTCGAACCCGGGACCATCGTACGACAGTCCACAGCGCATACCGCACGACCAGGCACACACTTCGATTTCCAACTGCGAAATATAATTTTTTGACCTGCAATGTTTATCTAGAAGTAAATGGCATGCTTCTTACTACATCATTAATTCCATTTAAATAAGGACATTGAATACAATACGTTGTGGTATTTTTCAGAAATTATATCTGTTGACCCAATGTCCATTTGTTTTTGTTTTGTTTTAGCTAGTTCAACTTTCCCATTGTATCAAAACTCAGATGAACAGAAGGATATCACAGGCGTTACTACCAAGGAGGGCAACTAAAAGTGCTGAAAAGTGGCCAGGCGGGAATACGTGAGAAAAGGTCAGGGGTTGTATCAAATACAGTATCCAAAAAACTAAAACTAGTTGTCTTAAATATAACGAAACTGTTAAATAAATATTAGAAGATCACAGAATGAGATTTAGTCCGTCTAGAGCCGGGGTCGGCAACCTGCGGCTCGCGAGCCACATGTGGCTCTTTGGACGTGTAGCTGCGGCTCTTTAGTTCCATACGCAAATATTATTTATTTTATCGAAACATTTTAAAAAATAGTTCTGAATCGTTTAACGAGGATTAGGTACCGATGAGATCTCTCAGCCACTTGTACTCGATTTTCACCACACCCCTCCCCAATTACACTCGTCGTCACTGTCGTCAGTCCGTCGGAAGTTCTCGGCGGAAGCTCTCGAATGACACCGTCTTCGAATGTTTCTATGTAGGTTTTAATTCGCATTGACGCAAGACAAATTGACATCTTTACCACGTGCTTTGACTGTGACGTATAGTTTGTTGTTTCAACTTAATGAGTAAGAAGCGAATTATCTTCAAAGTTATCAGCAATCTACAAGTAATGCTAATCTGGCAAGCTTTGTGGTACCACTAGAAATTGCACAAAAAGACAAACCATTTACAGAATTTTTACATAAAAGAATTCGTAAACGAAATAGAGACTCAGTATTCCGAGCTTCTTCTTCCCAATAAAAAGCTTTGACTTTCCAAAGGTCAGGCGATGAACGTTTTGCTTTGTGCTTGAAGGAAATAAATACATTTCTAAATGAAAAAGGCATTAATCACACTGAATTAGAGAACGTCAAACAGTTGCAAAAACTTTACTTTATGGTGGATATAACAGAGAAATTAAATGAGCTGAATCTAAAACTGCAAGGAAAGGAAAACCCATCCTATGTCACCCCTATGCTTTTGTAGAAGAATTGGTTTGTTTCGAAGAAAAATTAATTCTTTTTACAGAAGATATTCAGAGCGGTAAGTTACTTCATTTTCAATGTCTAAATCAGTATCGCGATAAAATCAGTGCAACGTTTGACAAGAATTTCTTCAGCACAGTAATAAAAAAAAATACAGATGAATTTGTTGACAGATTTGAGCAGTACAAAACCAACAAAACTAGTCTAGCATTCATAGTAAATCTAACACACAAAATATCGAGATCCACATTGAGACATTAGGAATTGATACTAGATCTCTAGAAATGCAATTGATCGATTTAAAAACTTAAGCTTTGTGGGGCGGAACATGTACAGAGTTGAAAAGCAAGTTGGAAGTGTTGGCGGTCTAGAAATGTAAGTAACACAACAAAAGTGGACAGTTTGAAAAGAAATGCCGCGAGTTGATTCGGCGCATGGAATAATCTTCCAGATTGCTACAGTGAGGTGAAGAAGTTAGCATTTGGAATGCTGACTATCTTTGAATCGACATATTCATGCGAGCAACCGTCTTCCTACATGAATAGAATGAAAAGTAAAGTAAGATGCCAACAAGCAAATGAAAATTTAGAATCGTGTTTGAAACTAAAAACAAGTTATGAGCCAAATGTATCCAAACTGTCTAAAACAATGCAAAGCCAACGCTCCCAATGAATTTGTTTGCTTAGTTGTTTGTTATTGAAGTACAAGTTAGTGTTGTAAAAAAATGTTTAACGGATTACCGAAATAAAAAATAATTATATACTAATGTCATATATTATCTAATTTGTTGTGAAAAACATTACTTATATATGAATTCGTTGTTTTTTTCATTAAAAAATTAATTGTGGGAGTACTATATATAATTGGCAAGAAAAAACATTGTGGCTCTTTAAAAACTTAGAAATTTTGTAAATTGTTATTTTTGGCTCTTCCGACTCAAAAGGTTGCCGTACCCTGGTCTAGAGATGCCTCAACGCTACTTGTGTGTACTTCTTATTACAAAGCTTAAATCAACTTACTCTGTCTGGTAAAAAGAATGTGTACATGTAATTTCTCCTTCACCCATTCTAGGATCAAGCTGAAAATTTACACAACTGGCGTAAGTAGGCAACCAATCGTCCGTGACGGACCAGATATCTAGTTATTTTGATTGATAAAAACACGAGAAATGAATCCTTCAGTATTCAAAGATACCGCTAAATATGTTTGGTTTTGTCTGCGGACACGTTATTTCTGCCACACCCAATCTCGGATCAACTAAATAGTTAACCAATTAGTCAATTAATTATTGGCCATTATTTTTTGTTTGATATCGAATAAGAGAAATACATTCTACATAATAGAGACATTAAACAATTATTTATTTTACCTAATAAAACATGAATCAATTAAAAATTAACAAATTAGTCAATTAACCATACCTAATTAGTTATTTTCAAAAAAGGGAAATAAATTCTGCCATAATATAGTGTGTAGTCGCAAATACGGAGTTCATTCTCTTTATGATATCTAGTGTATGGTATTATTATCTTTTAAATTCTTTTTTTTTTAAGAAATTAATTTAAGCTTTCATATTTTTTTTAAGAAGTGGAAAATGTATTTTCCATTAAGAACTAAATTTTAACTGTAACATACTAAGATATTTATTACCATTTTACTTACGAAATATAATAAAATAAAAGACAAAATCCAATGCAAAATTAACAAAGTAAGACACTACAACGTGCAACTACGATTTCATCATTATCTCCCCTGTTATGCTAGCAGAATTTTAACTTTAGTAATATTCCAATGCGCATATCTAATGTATAATAATAATAAATACCGTTAACATTACATAGGTCTCCATTTGGAAAGGGATATTGGTCTATATGTTTGAGCATATACAGTTCGTACAGAATTTTGAAGACAAAAGATTGTGTCTTCAGAAAATCACAGGGAGCTGATACAGCAACAGCAAACCATGGAAGAATACGAATATACGATGCAGAATTAAATTCAACTCTAATGGGTGACTATCATTGGCTGGGGAGAGTAAGGTGAAGGTCATTCTGCTGGCCACAAGATAACACCGTAGACCGTAGACTACGGAAACAGATGAGTTTTACACCATCTGCCCTATAGAGTTTTACATCATCTGCCCTGTAGAGTTTTACATCATCTGCCCTATAGAGTTTTACATCATCTGCCCTGTAGAGTTTTACATCATCTGCCCTGTAGAGTTTTACATCATCTGCCCTATAGAGTTTTACATCATCTGCCCTATAGAGTTTTACATCATCTGCCCTGTAGAGTTTTACATCATCTGCCCTATAGAGTTTTACATCATCTGCCCTATAGAGTTTTACATCATCTGCCCTATAGAGGTTTACACCATCTGCCCTGTAGAGTTTTTATACCATCTGCCCAATAGTGTTTTCCATCATCTGCCCTATAGAGTTTTACACCATCTGCCCTATAGTGTTTTACATAATCTGCCCTAATAGAGTTTAACATCTTCTGCCCAACAGATCGCAAGCAGGTCTGAAATGGAAACTTTTACTTTTGAGATAAAAGATTTGAACTTCTCAATCCCTCACCATCATGATATTGATGTTGGTGATAATAACAGCCGATGTCTCCAGTCTTACAACGGTGTTCTAGAATCAAATAATCATGGTGTTAGTTTCTGTGTGTGCATACATCAATTTGAACTTTTAGGTGGCTGATTTTAAGGTGCAAACAAAACAGGTAAACAGATGCAAATACGTCACGTTACGCAAGGCTGGGTCCTCTACTGTTTCTTTTATAGAGGTAACGAAAACGACTGGACGAGGCCTTGCTACTGTTATTATAAGCCCAAATGGTCCTTATTTGAGTCATTTAATTATATTGGCTGTATAATTTTTTTATTCTACTGTTATTGTAAGCCCAAATGGTCCTTATTTGAGTCATTTAATTATATTGGCTGTATAGTTTTATATTCTACTGTTATTGTAAGCCCAAATGGTCTTTATTTGAGTCATTTAATTATATTGGCTGTATAGTTTTATATTCTACTGTTATTGTAACCCCAAATGGTCCTTATTTGAGTCATTTAATTATATTGGCTGTATAGTTTTATATTCTACTGTTATTGTAACCCCAAATGGTCCTTATTTGAGTCATTTAATTATATTGGCTGTATAGTTTTATATTCTACTGTCATTGTAACCCCCAAATGGTCCTTATTTGAGTCATTTAATTATAATGGCTGTATAGTTTTATATTCTACTGTTATTGTAAGCCCAAATGGTCCTTATTTGAGTCATTTAATTATATTGGCTGTATAGTTTTATATTCTACTGTCATTGTAACCCCCAAATGGTCCTTATTTGAGTCATTTAATTATATTGGCTGTATAGTTTTATATTGCTACAAATGAACAGTAACAGGAAGAGATCGCAACGTGTGACCCCGGCGAGATGACACAGCAGCGAGTGTTCTCTGGAATCTAGGTGTATAAACAAAGACAGGATGTGACGTGTCCTCACGTGTTGTTCCAGAAGATACTAGCAGTGTTTGTGCAACATTGGAGAAGCGATTAAGAACTTTATATAAACCTGAGAGTTAATTAGAAAAGTCAGTCGTCGGGACAGTCGTCGTTACTGTTGTCTGCTGTGCGAGACAGTACGACTCGATGCAAGTTAACTAGGGTAGTTTTTAACTGGAGTGGACTACTGTCGTTAAAGTCTACACAGCGAGCTACAGTGGACTTGAGCCGTTACAGTCGATATAAGACGTGTACGGCCCTGATTCGGTAGAGAACGACTCGGAACAGCTGAGTAGTGCGGAATACGGCTCGATGCAAGTTGAGAGTTGATGAATTGCAACGAAGTATAGCTAACTGTAAACTACCAGATATTGTACAGTCTTCTACGCTACATGTTACAGTGACGAATTGTAAGAGTTAATAGTCAATAAAGTTCTATGAAGCAGAAAGTTGAGTCGTCAAGTTCTTTGCAGTGTTTTTATCTGTGTACCTACTAGTACATTTAGCCAGAAGATTCAGAAATACGTAACAATATAGTGCCGGAAAAAATGTGGGTACGATCTATACGGCAGATGATGTTAAGGTCATCTGTTTCTTAGCTAGGAGGGCATCATGTGGCCAGCACAACGACCAACCGCCTTTACTTTCCCCAACTAAAGTTAGGCACCCGTTAGAGTTGGGTGGACTCGGGGGGGGGGGGCGCCCTAGAAACTTGGAAATTCAAATATTCAAGGAGATTCGAACTCACGAGCCCACTCAGCCACCGCACCCTTAATTTTTTTTTTAAATCACTGATTATTCACTCATAAATGAAACCGTCAGAAAGTTTTATAAAGATACATGGACACTGTGAGAATAAAACGATATCTATTTATAGCCCAGGCCCTGACGATATACTGGCGTCCCGTTCAAGTTCGCATTACAAATCTCCCGCTTCCAAGTGAATGGGCCTACACATTTTTTTAATAGCCTCCTTGTGCCTGTTTTATGAATGAATTTCTGATTTTAAAAGCCTTAAAAGTCCGATTGGAAGGGGGGGGGGCTAATGTTATACGATAGTTTACAGCTGTTTTCTTGTGTCTCGCGACACTGATCACAGCCTGGCAGAGATTAACGTTATCGCAAGCACATACAGTCACGACACATAGGCAGGCAGTTCCTTGTCTACACAGCGAAGTGCACAGCGCGATCTCCACGCGCAGCCCCCTTGCAACACTTTTTTCTTTTTTTTTTTTTTTTTTTCTCAAGGGGAGGTCACGATGGGAATTTCCAGAACACGGTTCATTCATAAATCGCATATCATTAGCTGATCACGTGCTCGGGTAGCGGTAAGGCAATCGGTGTGCTAAAGATAGTGGTTCTAAAAACTACGAAAGTTACACCTGCTTTGTATATACATGTTTGTATATATAATTATATGTAATATAAATATTCTCCATTTAAAATGTCTACAGAAAGGAAGTTGCCCGCTATTAGTTTGTGTCATCTGTTTGTCTCTCCGTCTGTCTGTCACGTTTAAATCTGAAAAACTGAAAGCACTGAAAAAAAAAAAAAAAAACAACGATCTTACCATTGTGTGTATGGTGCGCGTGTGTGTGTGTGTTTCTATGGTGACGGTGGGAGATTTATTGTGAATGAAGCAAGATAAGCGGCATTGTCGTCAGCGGTCTTAGGTACAACAGACGACTCCAGGTTGCCAGGCTGAATAGACTTGCTCCTGTAGTGAGTCAGATTTTGTTCAAAATACATTTTTATATTACTACTAAAGTTGATATGGTCTATATTGTAATAAAAAATATATTTAGTAAAAAATGTCCACAAAGAAGTTAGTCAAATAATCTCAAGTCTTACAGCAAAGGCTTATTTGCCTACCAGCAGTTTGGTGCTACAAGTCAACGGTCCACAACAGTGCTAAAAAAATTCAACTGATACTTTTCTATTATTTATGCAAATACATGTAAACCATTTTAAAAACAATACTTAAAAGAATTACAAACTATTTATACCAGATCTCTTGGGGATTACAATAATACACACCCACTAAGAAATAATACAATTTAGCTTATAAAAATTAAGAATGCACACTCTATGAATATTCATGCACTTATACACAAACATTTTCATTCGCGTTATTTAATTGTATTGCATCATCTACAATAAGAGTATTTTGCTTTTAATTTGTATATATCTTTTTCTACTTGTAACAAATGCATACTTAACATTTATATATCTTTTTCTACTTGTAACAAATGCATACTTAACATTGTATTCAGACAGGCGTCGTGTAGGGCAGGGGCGTCTTGAGCAAAACGTGCGCCCAGGGCAAGGTACCTTATTGCCCCCCCCCCCCAAATTTTCCATGAACATGACATAGGGTGGTGCCAGGGGCATCGTGCCACCCTCACTACGCCTCTGGTGTAGGACACTTACATTGAAGGTTAGTTATCGCAGGCAAATATATTGTAAATGTACTTTTTGTATCAATAGTATCAATAAAGATGATACTAAACAGATTGTAGTAGTTTAACCGACTGTAGTTTTTAGCTTCTGATAGTCACACGCGTAAGTTTCCAGACTTTCTGTCAACCTAAAAGTATACTTAGTTCTAGCTAGTTAGTTCACTATTGACATAGTCATCCATACAATAACGCTTTCGTAAATAATTTCGCCGTCATGTTCATCGGTGTTCATAAAGATAAAAGCCTGCCGTTTGACTGACATGGTTTACCAAACTCACAAGGGCCGCCAACGAGTTATCCATTGTGAAAACTCTTTTTGTTATTTTTTTTTAAATTAAATCAAACTTTTGTTTCTTAGCAAGAGACCAATTACGTAGCAGTTATATCAAAATCTTAGTCTAATGTCGTTAACTCTTTCTCTCCGTAATTATTTAGAACATTCTGGTGGAATCAACGTTGGTATCGTCAGTTAGGAGAGAAAGAGTTAATAAAGTAATTGCTCTGTAAACATGAGAATGAATTGAGATCCACTGATCTTCTTCTATCATAAAGAACTTATACCAACTACCTGTATATTAATGATGCATACATATCACGTATTTAAAGGCTGCACTAGGGACCAAATTTTGTAATTTGAGAACATAGTGAATTAAATAAACGAAAAAAAGGGACTGCGTCGACCAGGGCACGAACCAATGTCTTCCGATACTGGTATATATTTAATTCACTATGTGCTCTCATTAAAACTTTGGTATACAGAGAGAGAGAGAGAGAGAAATAACAAGATGACTTTATATGCTTTATAAAACTTTATTTCGCAGTGTATATCAATAGTAAAAGGGTGTAATGATTCTGTGAATTCGGTAACCGAGTATTTTGCTGTAAATCGAATCCTGCTAATCGGCACATCCGATTATTCGGTCCAATTCCTAAGGTATCGAAACTTTCTTGTAGCACAAAAACATGTTAGTGAAATCGGATACGTTGGTATTCCTCCTCACAACGATCACGTCCTGATGTGGTCTGGTTAACCGGACTCGACTTTATTCAGTACTAGCCTGATATGACCCGGTCTAAGTTTGGGTGTGTTACTGATCTTAAGCATTAAACATGCTCTACAATCTCCACCATGATCTAAGGAACATTTCTGCCAAGTTTTATCAAGATAGGTCAAACGGTTTTGATTTCTATTCGGTACATACATACAAACATACATGCTCACACATCTTCATTACATACATACATACATACCTTCATTACATACATGCATACACACATACATTCATACGATACATGCATACATTTTTACAAGTAAGTGCCGGTATTCAAAGATGGATTGCCTAACTTTCAACTACTATTAAATTATTAGTTAACGTTAAAATACAAGAAAAGTCATAATTTTTCCCCACATTTCCCCACATTGAAAAAGTTACCGGTACGCCCTACTGGTGTGTACCATCACAAAAAAAAAGGAACTGCATATATTTATACATAAATACATACATACCATACATACATACCATACATACATACATACCATTTACCATACATACATACCATACATACGCCTTGCTTTTTACTTAGTTTGTGCTTTATATTATAGAAGACTAGACACTGTTAAATTAAAGCAATAATGAATAGATGGATTTATAACTCAATTTCACACGCCTGCATTCCTATTTAGGGCCCCAATCTTACTTCTCCCTTGTCTAAATCTCTCTTACGCCCAAACAGTAGACTTGAGATATGAATGAAAGTTGAAGCCCTGTTTCGTCATAGTTATTTTTAGGCGTGTACAAAATTCCACTGTGGGACTTGAACCATGAACACCCTACCATGTCCCAGTCACAGAGATTATGGTAATGAGTTCGTCTCTTTATCTAAACTTCAACATTGTGAGATTTATAAAAGGGAGATAATGGGTTGGGCTTTCTAAATTTCCCCATTCAGGAAATAGTTTTAGACTGTCGAGGAGTTAACGAATAGTTTATATGCATTTTATACATTCTTTTCAATTCCTGTCATTAGAGTAAACTCTTTTCATGTCTGGAACTGTGGAAGGGAAAAGTTTGTTTAAAGTTGGAAGTCTGGAAATTTCCGAAACTGGGAGCGAATTTAATTGAAGGATCTCGATTTTATAGAGCATCTCGTCGATAGCGCTAATTTCGTAGGTCGAATCCCTATACTGGCCAATTTTTTAAAATGATGATCCGATCCTATTTAATTTCAACAACTGATTTTTTTTTTTACAATTATATTACATTTTTAAAAAGAATTTATGCATTGTCCACTAAACTTTTTTTTTTGTTATGCTTAAGTTTATATCAAATTCCAAACTTGTAGATAAAGGCGAGCAATATACATTCAAATATAAAGGCAACTGATTTTAAAAAATCATTATATCCTTAAAATCCTTATATTTTTATTTAATGCAACTAAGATATTACCAATTTACACTTAATACGTCAAATTAATAAGTTTCGTTTGTTTTTTTTCTCTCAAAAGTACAGATACCATGACTCTAAATTTCTTATAGACCCCTGTGACTAAAAGTCAGTCACAGAGAAATTGTCGATAGCAGAGACTCCCCGAATTCTGACTCTACCAGACATGATTGCCACCTTGACGATGAGGAAGTGGTGTACCAGGTCTCAAGGGATGCAATCTAGATCTAGGTCTAGTTTGTATGACAACGGAGATATTAATTTTTATTTGCGAGGGGAAAGTCTTGTCAAGTCTTTTGTACACAACTGTAGCTAGCTCACTACCTAAAGTAATCTAGGTCAAGATTTTTTTTTCGTGTTGCCAATTTATCTAATTTTGTAAGAAGAGTAAATATTTTTTTAGTTTCTCTTTATTATTGTAAAATATTAATTTTGAATGTATGGATAAGGTTAATAATTATTGTTTAAAAAAAAATTAAAGTGTACGCTAAATGAATATATGGAAATGTTGTGGCTTAGGAGTAAAGCACTTGGAACCGAAAGTCCCGTGTTCGAATCCTGGAAAAGACTCTCGGTGGACCACTTCGGGGGGCCGATTGTGAGTTTGTGTTTCCACACATTTCTTTGTTACCATGTTTTGCTTTTATTATTGATTCGTGTCATGTCTTTGCCATTGAATGACTGTTCAAAATTTCAACTTGATCCGAGAATGAGTGTTGGAGAAATAACGTGTACAAACTCTTAAATAGATAGTCAGAGTTGTTATAAGCTTCGTGAAAAGCTCGAACAGTCGCTCCCCCCCCCCCCCATTTTCCTCGTTTCACGACATGCCGCCGTTTTAGATAAAGACAATATAGGCTACCACATTTGGCACCCACGCTGCATTAGAGCCGCAATCAGTTCCACAATGTTATCAATCACTGTTGTTCTATGTGAGTCTACAGCACGACCGCCTTCAGCACACAAAAAATAAATAACTTGGTTTTTATTTTAGACAGTCTGTGTGTGTTTGTGTTTTTTTTAAAGTAATTAGTGAACTTAAAGGTTTCGATGAAGGGAGAGGGGGGAGCTGACGTCCGATGTTTATCACGAAGTTCGTTGACCAGTGGGCATTTTGTTGGCCTAAAGGTATATTTGTGTGGAAGAAAACAAATATGACATGGTTATTATGAGAATTAAAGAGAAACTGTGACATTTGGATGGAGCGTTTTGGGGCTCGCTGTGTTGTTTGGTCACAAAGGCTAGCACACGTTTCCCCGGGTCCCGGCGGTCACAGCAGAAGAAATGGATTACCTTCCAAAACCAACTGTCTATCATGGCGCCTGGTACACAAATCACCTCACATTCGTCACTTGTCCCTTGCGGCGATTTACGGTAATCTGTCTAGTGTAAATTCTTCACGATTTGATGACGTCAATTTTTTTTTATATAAAAAGGGAAAAAAAAAAGTCGTGGTGAGGGGGGATTTTACTTTATGTAAAATTTAAAAAAAAACGAACTATTTTATATATAGGTATGTAGCCTCTAGTTGGAAAAAGTACCTAAGCATTGTGGGAAAAAAAACATGGGGGAAAAAAATAGACCCGTGGGGCGGTTGCCCTGATGACAGTTTAAATAAAGTGTTACCTACATTCGATTGCCCGAGCTCTTTCCATTTTTTTTTTTTGACATCAGTGAAGCGAAAAAAAAAATTTTAGGGCCTATCATAAATAGTCTGGTTTAATGTATTTGAGTCAGACAGGTTTGTAAGGCTGATTAACACCAATTTTAGGTTAATCTTGGGGGGAAATTGAACCCCGAAGGCACGGATGAAAGTTTTAGCCCACGAGTTGATGAAATCAGAAAATCTCTTCGTCTGAAAAATTGACAATTTAGTAGGGCATGGGGGGGGGGGGGGGGGCGGCACGTTTTTAGGTATAGTCAAACTAGGCGACCGTATAGGACCATAGCTGCCAATCAACTGGCGATGGGACATGCTGAAAGTTGTTATAATTTTGTAAATATACTATAACGTGAAGAATGTTTGTCTGCTAGCCGCGCAGTTGGACGCTTTTAGTTGACATGCAAATGCGGATAAAATGACGACTTTACAGTTATGTTGATATGCGAATGCGAGCTACACGTAGATTTCTTGGACGCATATTTAAGGACCAGAAGATGAATATATCTTGTTAGTTGTTTGAAACATCTGGAGTCTTCTTCTCTTATATAATACAGACGCTACTTAAAAAAAAGAAGATGATTACGCCCTACGCGTCATGCATTCAGTCAAGCATATTAACCAATGACTTAAATTCTGCCAAGTCACTGGTTTTCCTGGCTAGCTCAGGCAACCCATTCCATGCTCTAATAGCACTAGGGAAGAAGGAGTATTTGTACAAATTTGTCCTAGAATATGGGACGAGGAATGTGCCTTTATCTTTGTGTCTTTCTCAGTATTTTATAATTTTTTATATATATATAAAGGGAAAGAAAAAAAGTCCCGGTGAGAGGGGGTTTTACTTTATGTAAAATTTTAAAAAATAACTTCTTTATATATAGGTATGTAGCCTCTAGTTGGAAAAAGCACCGTTCTGCAGGCCGGCCTTAAGCATAGGCAAGGTAGGCAGCTGCCTATTCGTTGAGGCTTCGCACAAAACTCAAATATAGCAGAGATCTATGTCTACTAGACTAGCTTTTAGTTTCTTTTATAACCAATGGTTTACTCGTGAATGTTTAGATCTGCTTGCTAGACTGCCTGTTAGAAGAACTTTATTTATTCCTATTGGTTTTTGTTGTGGCTTCAGTTGTTCTCCATGTTTCAGAACCATACAGTAGGACAGCCTTGACATTAGAGTTTAAGATTCTTAGTTTAGTCTTGTTTGAGATGTAAGGGGATTTCCAGGTTGGTTTTAGCTGTGTAAATGTCTGACGTGCAAGATTTATACGGCGTTTAATGTCTTCAAAGTAGAAAACACCAAACTGTGGGAGATGAGTGGACAGAAAAATATAGAAATGCAGATCTTAGAGAGGAAGTGGAGATGGATTGGTCACACCCTTAGAAAAGATACCAGCAACAGAGCTAGGCAGGCCTTAGAGTGGAACCCCCAGGGAACAAGACGCAGAGGAAGACCAAAAAGAACATGGCGACGCAGTGTACTTGAAGAAGCAGAGAAGACCGGGAAGAGCTGGGACACCATCAAAAAGCTAGCAAGAGACCGTGGAGAGTGGCGTGTTTTTGTCGAGGCCCTATGTTCCATGAGGAACTCAAAGGAGTGATGATTGGTAAATATGTCAAAATTTTATTTCGAGTCTGGTGCATCAAAACTCAAACGAAAAGCGGAGAATGCAAAGAGGTGCTTTATTAAATTTCGTGACTTGCCAGCATTGATTTTTTAAATACTAGTTTGGGAAGGCAGGGCGGTTGGTGGTTGGGTCTTCCACATAACACCCTCGTTAGCTGTCGGCCACAGAAGCGGATGACTTTTACATTATCTGCCCCCAGGTCTGAAAGGGGACTTTACTCTTTCATTGACGTAATGGATAAAAAGAAAACCTCAAGCATAGATGGGTGCACTCTTACATCTTGAGAAGATGTTTTTAAAACGGTGTTTCCGATAAAATAATATATGTACTTATACATTTTTTTTTATTAAACTTTCACAAATCTATAGTGGTCTAATTTTATTTTATGTATGTTCATCGACAACTCTCCCCCCTCCACTCTCTCCTTTGCATTCCGAAATTTGACACTATTTTATTATATCAAAATATTCAGCTGGAAATCGTCGTTTGAACGGTTAAATGATAAACGCATAGATAAAAACATTTTTTTTTTGCTTAAAAATCTCCATCCGCTAAGGAGTGAACATTTAATCCACTTTTCCATGACGCTATAGATTTAGCCATTTTACGAATGTTAACATAAGAGACACAAAACAGAGATTTAAAAAAAAAAATATTTTTAATGTTAAACATTCACAGAGTAGTAGGCCTATACACACACGCTGAATTTAAAACGAAAAATATCTTTAAAAATAAAACTATTCAATATGACATATCTAAAATGTAAATTCACTTTTAAATTCATTTGAAAGCGCAAAAATAACATGTTTTCAATGTATAAACAAACGGTTAGCAAATAAACGTCAAATCCCCACTTTTTATTTTCTTTTTTTTTTTAAACTTTCCTCTCTAATAACATTTCCCTCCAAAACCTAATTTAAAAAACAAAAAAAACTACCACCTCTTACTAAAGCCACGATCTAAGCTCAAATGTCTATGATAGTTAATGTTATTATAATGACCTAGCTAGTTTGACTTCTGGTTGTGCTAGACTAAATCGACTTTTTTTTTTATAATTGACTAGTAGAAGCTATGAAAAAAAAAAAGGGGGGGGGGAAGAGGTTTCAGCTATCAGATCTACATAATTCAAAAAACACTCCGGTTACTAAAAGCAATGAAGTCACGTTCTATTAATAGCGCATGACGTCGGTGTTATAAAATTAGCTCGGCTTACGCTTTTGTGCACAGGTTTGTTAAATCTGAGGCCAAAAAAAAAAAAAAAACAGGAAAGGGGGGGGGGGGGGCTGGAGATTTACTAGGCTTCAACAGGTAGAGCTCGAATTTTTTTTTTCTCACCTCATTGCTACAGGTACACGTGAAAGACTACTGTGGACCATCGAGATCTCGATCTGGGTGACAGGTGAACGAACTCCTTTACCTGACTGTATGTTCGTGTCAAGGTACACGGACTTAATGGGGGGAAAAATTGGAGGGAATTAGCTCTTTTTTTTTTGGAATATTAAAATATTTAATTAAGCTTTGTGGCGAAACGAAATGCAGTTAGTTCTTTTGATCTTTCTTGGACAATGTGTATCTTGTGTTTGAACTCTCGCGATGTTCACCGTAATCAACATCATCAGCAGCATCCACATCAGCAGCAGCATCAACATAATCAGCATCATAGGCAGCATCAACCTAATCAACATCATAGGCAGAATCAACATCATCAACATAATCAACATCACCAGTATCATCAACATAATCAACAGCATCATCATCAGCATAATCAATAACATCAATATAATCAACAGCATCAACTTAATCAACACCATCAACATCACCCATATCACCAGCATCATCCACATCGTCAGTTTCAATTTACGTGAGGGCTTGAAAAGCTTAAAACCTTTCTTGCAAAAGCCCTAGACAGAAGCCCTGCTGGTGTGTGTGTTCTCGAGAGTCTGGGGCTGTCAAAAATTTCTTCATATTGCTTTCTCTTCTTTTTCTCTCTTACTGAATTTGATTGTTTAAAGAACATAGCGGGATTTTAAAAGTACAAGTGAAAACTAAAAGCAGACTACTGAACAATTTTTAGCCATGGGGCGCAAAGGTTAACAGTCTATTATATGGCCTTTTCATATTTTCTCTTAAGGTAGCGATCTGAAAAATATTTGATAAGGTAAATAATAATAATTATAAACAGTATTCACCTTCACCTATCCCTTGGTCTGTTGGACCGTTGGGGCACCACACAAGATCTGTCAACCGTCTTTCTCCATTCCTCTCATCCACTGACAGGCCAATCCATTCTTTCATGTTGTCTTACCAACGCTTTCTCTGTCTTCCGCTTATTCTTTTTCCTGTTACTGTTCCTTGACGGAAGGTCTTTGCGGGCCACGAGGACCTTGTGACGTGGCTATAGAGTTTGAGTTGACATTTTTTGACAGTGGTTAGCAGGTCATAGTGGGGTCAAATTGCCGTATTAACTCTTTCTCTCCTAACTGACGATACCAGCGTTGATTCCACCAGAATGTGGTAAATAATTACGGAGAGAAAGAATTAATCCTGTTTTTTTTTTATCTTTTCATTTGTAATGCTCTCTGTGTAAGTGACACCTAGGATCTTTCTGTAACATCTTAGCTCCATTACTATGATCCTCTTCTCAAGATCTGCAGTCAGCGTCTTATATTAGCATGCATATAAAAACGAGACCAGGGAGCGGATCAGTGTGGTTATAGTGCCTAGGGCTATGCCTTTGTCTGTCCAGATTGTTTTTTGAGTTTTGCAAATGCTGCTGTAGACTGTGCAATTTAGGTCAGTAGTTCGGGTTTGGTTCCTTCGTCTGGGTTAATAGCTCAAAGGAGCTAATCTTTATTATAAGCATAAAATACCCCTAACTGATTTATCTATCAAGAGATATTACGGATTCGCATGAAGTTTCGTACAAAGGTTCATGTTACCTCTAAGGCTCTTCCTAAGTCACTTTTCGACGGAGTCGCAGCCTGAACGCCGCAATTCACAAGCTTTCTATTAAACCTTTGTATTTTATTTTCGGTATTTCTTCTAACAGGTCGCATTCTATATTTAAAACACAAATAGAAATAGAACTAATATTTCATATTTTCCAAGCATCCTCTGTGGCCCTGGCTACGGTTTCGGCTAGGACGCAATAATAGTTATTTCTGAAGGAAAGTTTTTTAAAAAGTCCAAACTCAAAATGGAAACCAACGGCTTTTATTTGAAGCTCAACTCTTCAACTGATCGGATCGATCTGTTATGTAGAGGCCAACGGATCGCTTTCCATTTACATAAGATCGTCTCCCTTCATTTGGCTTTCTCTATAGCGTTGGAAAATATGATTGTAAGAAATCTTTAACAAAACAGAAAGTAGTTCCGGTTTCGATTAAAAGGCGTATGAATTTATTAATCAGCCCCCCCCCCACACACACACACAAGAAACTGTATAAAAACGTCAGATACTGAGAGGTAGAGCTATTTTTTTTTATTCCAAGAATTTAGGTTATAAAAATAAACATGCAAAAAAAGTGTGTGTGTTTGTGTGTGTGTGTGAGAGAGAGAGAGAGAGAGAGAGAGAAATTGTTTGATATGTTTAATTTGAAATTTTCCAATTTTTTTAAAATTTGAATAACAAGAAATAAAAGCTATACATTTAAAATTTCGTATTTCTTAATCCACATACTCGAAGACATTCGCCTTATTGTTATTACTTTTTAATAGTTGTTTAATTACAGTGTCAAGAAAAAGTCCCACAATAGCGATATTGACAAATATGTTACTGCTTTTTTTGACACATGGAAAAAAGCCATAATTGAACCAATGGAACTAGCGAAATCTGCCCTCGTGGAGAATGCTGACCATGTCCTTCAAAGCTGCAGTCATTATCAAAAAGCCTGAACAAGACACTGTCCCCAAAACACCCCTTTAGAAAGAAAATTATATGGTGAGCTGCCTGATTTGGAAACCACTGCGCAGTTCATCTCGTAAATTGGTCTGGTTATATAAACGCTCCAACATACAGATATTATCAATGGACCATCGAGATTTCACCTCTTGAGTTTCTATAGAAAATGAAAAGTGTTTTTAAAATGGTGAACTATTAAATATTTATTTTCGTTCTGGAGAAATGTACATATTTTTTTTAATTTAGATACACGGTACTTAAGAAAACAACAAGATTTCGTGTCACACCTTTTTGTTCTTAGAATATACTCCAAAGATGCCCAACTTCGGCCCGCGCGTCTTTTGGGCCCGTGACGCGGTGCAATCCAGGCCCCCGTGACATCTAGCCACTGTGCCAGCAAGTGAAAAAGAAAGGAAGAAAATGGTAATATCGGACCGGATACGTGAAAATGATCGAAGCATCTTGGGAAGATTGTTGGAGAAACAATTCGAACCTTATTGCTTGTATTGATCAAACCTTTTCTTTTTTTTTTTTTCAATAATTGAAAATTTGATATATTTTTTTTTTATATTTGGCACAATTTAGGCCACATCGTGATAAATGAAAATAAATCCATATCTATTTTCGAATCGTTTTATGACGTTTGTTTAGATATGAATTAGAGATTATATATATATATATATATATATATATATATATATATATATATATATATATATATATAGGCTTAAAACTGGTCGAAGTTCTTAACCGAGAGAAAATAATTGATTTTTGATTTTTTTCGTTTTTTGTTTTAATCAAGAATGTCTAGAAGTGTCCAATTGTTATGACTTTTCATTTCGATTTTTTTTTTTTTTAAATATACAAGTTCCATTTTACTGACCATTGGTCAGGCAGAAGATAGTCAGATCATCTGTTTCTTATTTTTGTTTTACACTTGGTAAGTAATGTCCTACAAATAATGTCCTACAAATAATGTCCTAGGCTTCATATGGATTTGAACTCGTGAACCATCGGTTCGGAAGTTAAGCGACTTACCAATCGCTCACCTTGCCCCTCTAGGGATATACGTTGTGTGGACTCTTTAGGAAGGCAACATTGTGTGGAGTGTGTAGGAAGGCAACATGGTGTGGAGTGTGTGGGAAGGCAACATTATGTGGACTCTTTAGGAAGGCAACATTGTGTGGAGTGTGTGGGAAGGCAACATTATGTGGACTCTTTAGGAAGGCAACATGGTGTGGAGTGTGTGGGAAGGCAACATTATGTGGACTCTTTAGGAAGGCAACATTATGTGGACTCTTTAGGAAGGCAACATTGTGTGGAGTGTGTAGGAAGGCAACATGGTGTGGAGTGTGTAGGGTAGGAAGGCAACATTATGTGGACTCTTTAGGAAGGCAACATTATGTGGACTCTTTAGGAAGGCAACATTGTGTGGAGTGTGCAGGACATGTTTAGATTCTTAGTATTATTAGTTTGTATAGAGACGCACCATAGATGACGGACTTTGAACGCGACATTTAGTGACGTCACGACTTAATTGGGTTAGAGATTATTTATGTAAATAAAGTCCAGGACTTCAGGGGATAATGCGACACTACAGACATAGACTCGACCGTGGCCTTTTCAATTTTAAACATCATCTGAGTACATAACGGTTTGGTCTTATCTACTTGTTACATGTGTAGGTCTTGTTACTTGTTACAAGTGTATGTCTGGTTACATGTGTAGGTCTTTTCTACTTGTTACATGTGTAGGTCTTGTTACTTGTTACAAGTGTAGGTCTTGTTACTTGTTACAAGTGTATGTCTGGTTACATGTGTAGGTCGTTTCTACTTGTTACATGTGTAGGTCTTTTCTACTTGTTACATGTGTAGGTCTTGTTACATGTGTAGGTCTTTTCTACTTGTTACATGTATAGGTCTTGTTACATGTGTAGGTCTTTTCTACTTGTTACATGTGTAGGTCTTTTCTACTTGTTACATGTATAGGTCTTGTTACATGTGTAGGTCTTTTCTACTTGTTACATGTGTAGGTCTTTTCTACTTGTTATATGTGTAGGTCTTTTCTACTTGTTACATGTGTAGGTCTTTTCTACCTGTTACATGTGTAGGTCTTTTCTACTTGTTACATGTGTAGGTCTTTTCTACTTGTTACATGTGTAGGTCTTTTCTACTTGTTACATGTGTAGGTCTTTTCTACTTGTTACATGTGTAGGTCTTGTTTTATAAGTACATCGAATACACCCGTACAAGAAATGCAGACATCTCCAGAGTAATCTGCCGAAGTCAGAAGGCCACCAACAACTGCAAGGCCTATCGCAGAAGTCAATATCGTGTGAACTTTGTAGGAAGTCAATATTGTGTGGGGAAGTGAACATAGTGTGGGGAAGTCAATATCGTCTGAACTTTGTAGGAAGTCAATATTGTGTGGGGAAGTGAACATAGTGTGGCGAAGTCAATATCGTCTGAACTTTGTAGGAAGTCAATATTGTGTGGGGAAGTGAACATAGTGTGGGGAAGTCAATATCGTCTGAACTTTGTAGGAAGTCAATATTGTGTGGGGAAGTGAACATAGTGTGGGGAAGTCAATATCGTCTGAACTTTGTAGGAAGTCAATATTGTGTGGGGAAGTCAATATCGTCTGAACTTTGTAGGAAGTCAATATTGTGTGGGGAAGTCAATATCGTCTGAACTTTGTAGGAAGTCAAAATTGTGTGGGGAAGTGAACATAGTGTGGACTGTGCAGACATTAATATCTCCAAAAGGCAGCATTATTTACTAGGACCTACTTATAATGTATCCAGCGACTTGCCGCCTCTAATGGTTTGGAAGTTGACTCTCTGGGATACGTTCGGACTCAAAAACCTTCAATTAACATCCAGCTGCTCTACCACTTTTAAAACAAAGATAGACATTATATAATGACTGAAAGAGCAATGTCCATAAGAGGATCATACCTTTAGGAAAGGGAGGCGCGGTGGCTGAGCGGTAAAGCGCTTGGCTTCCGAACCGGGGAATTCTGGGATTTTTAATTTCGGTATCTTCGGGCGCCTCTGAGTGCACCCAGCTCCAGTGGGTACCTGACATTAGTTAGGGAAAAGTAAAGGTGGTTGGTCGTTGTGCTGGCCACAATACAGCCTTGTTAACCGTAGGCTTCAGAAACAGATGACCTTTACATCACCTGCCCTATAGACCACAAGGTCTGAAAGGGGAACCTTACTATCTTCAGGAAAGGAGGAAGTGGTGGAATCTGACAGAGTCGATAGAGCAATCCAGTGGAATCTCGTTAGCAATGCAAATCTACATTCAACAGTTACACATAAAAACAGAAACACATAAAGACAGAAATGAAGTCCAAAGACGAATGTTTTTATATTTAAAAAAATTGATAAATTTATTCTTTTTTTTTTTTCGATTCATTTTTTTAATGTCATCAGTCAATAAATTCATTTAAAAAAAAAATAAAGATGTTAAAAAAATGATTATACACGCAACGCTTACACAAATGTCAATATCAGATTTGCATAAACATTTGATATAAAAACATTTTCATTGGCGCAAAGTTTACAAACAAAAAAAAAAAAACAGAATGAAGCTTTTTTTGCGAGACAAATATGTCAATGGATGTAGATCAAAACTTTGAACACTTGCACTCCACCCAATATAAAACTTACAAGATCAGTTAGTCACTAGTCCCGCCAAGTTCCTAAGTCTTACTTTTTTTCTGTATATAGCAGGAGTCGGTAAAAGGGAGGGGGGGGGTGTCTATAATGTAAGATCCACTATGCACACTTTTACTGTACAACCTTATCATATAACACACAGAAAGTGAACTGTAAGAATGCTTCACAGTAGTAGTGTCCTCTTTGATTATACATGTGACTTATTAATGTACCGGTATCTAAAAAAAAAAAGTATAGTATACATAGAACAAACTGAAGCTTGACTAGGTATCGCTGTAAAATGACAAACCATTTTTTTAAAATTATTATTACAAAAATAGTAACTTTCCTAAAAGAAAGTAGTTTTTCTTTATCATTTTTTTTTTAAATAAAATTTTCTTGCTTATTAAAGACTTCAGAAAGCGGATTGATATGGTAGATCAGCGCTAAGAAATGTGTGATATAATTATATTATGAATAAATTAAGTACAGCAAGGTGGTGGTTGGGATGGAAGCGGAAGTGGGAGACACTTAAGCAAAAAGTGATGACGTATTGCACAGACTCAACATAAATAGAACCTTACATCATAACAGGAAACTACTTTTCTTAGTGTCAGCTTACAAAGACTCAACATAATTATAACCTTACATCATAACAGGGAACTACTTTTCTTAGCGTCAGCTTACAAATAGTTTTTTTATTTTAAAACTGATAGACCCATAGTGATAAAAAAATAATAAAAAAAATAGCCAAATCTTGTATTACACATAACAAAAGAATAAAACTAACAAACCGGGTTATTTTTTTTTTTTTGAACTGATACAACAACTTATCACGTTTTATAGTGCTCTTTTTGTGTGTATATAACCAAAGCTTAGTGTAAATAATCAACTGTATTAAAACAATAACAAAATAATACAGGGAAAAAAAGCCACCATATACAGTGTGGTTTGAAATTAGGAACATGTATTTACAACATAAATGAAACAAAATATCTCTATCATAACTTCTAGAGTAGTCTAAATCTAAAAGGGAGAAAGACCCGGATATGTACATGTATGTTTTTATTTAAAAAAAAATAATAAAAAAATTTCTTAAATTTGTGCTATAACCACTTTTTTTTTTGTTTTTGGTTCATGTTTAATAAATAATATACATATGTCAAAATAAAAACAGGTCAACAATCAGTATAAGTAGAACATAAGAATGAACAAACATAAAAGGAGGGAACATGTGAAAACATTGAACTATTAAATACAAAGCAAGGGCAATCACTAATGCAAAACTGGGATTTCTCTCCCTTTGTGGATATTTATATTATTGCTTTTTTGGCAGAAGTGTAATTGTCAATCAGTTGTGGCTTGCAACGGAAAGGTCAAGGAGAGAAATTTTTGATTTTCTATGGTGAGAGACTTAAGCAAAAGGTCGTCACCTAGCAAATACTCTCGTTGACACATCGGTCAAGGTAATTCTGGAAAGTTCCTTTCTTTGCTTGTTTTTTTTTTTTTGTTTTTGTTTTCCCGCTTGATATTTCAAACACTGGATTTGCTCTTTGGTTCGTGACGCTTCATGTGCAGGGCGAGGTGATCAGAGCGAGCAAAGCTGCGATCACAGACCTTGCATCTGAAAGGCTTGGCGCCTGTGTGCTTGCGTATGTGCCTGGTCAGCTCGTCCGAGCGGGCGAATCGCCAGCCGCAGGTCTGGAAATGGCATTGGTAGGGCTTCTCCCCGGTGTGGATACGTTGGTGGGCTTTGAGGTGGGAACTTTTGGTGTAAGCTTTGCGGCAACCTGCAGATCAAAGAGAAAACAAATTTCATTAATTATATGTAGAAGCCTGAGAAGGCTAATAAAAGGTAAACATTTGAGTGAATAATTAACATTGAATAAGAGTCTGAATATGCAACTACCTGACATTATATGCTCTTTATACATCTAAAAAGTATGTTATTCCAAGTTAGGGTTAGACACCTAAGTTAACAGTGGCCATGGCGAAGTTGGCCAAAAAGGCGCAAATTAAGAGGCAAGAGAAAAAAAAAAGAGGAATACCTAGGGATAGATGGATTTCCGATAAGCTGTGAGCTATTGAACCAGTGGAAAATCACTAAAGTCTAAACGTGATAACAAAGGAACGGCCCCATAGTACGCCATTTCAACATAAAATTTGAATATTGTAATTACCTGTATTAAGGATTTGGCACAAATTTATCCAAGCTCGGCTACGTTGTAACATGCTGAATGTATTGCAGTCTTTCCCATCACTTTGAATTACGCTTATAAAATAATCTAGTAATAATTTAAAAGCCACTAAAATCCGATTCTCGAAGCACTGTCTTGAAAACGACAGGTGTGAGTCATCAGATAAGATTTTTTTTTTATACAAAAGATATTATAGGATAAGATAGATGTGGTTTATGCAGACGAGTTGAAAGCCACCAATCATCTTATACATCAGTCAGTGACCGGGTATAGACATTTTCTTGACATGCCGCCATTTAGAAAGGAAAAAAAAACAACGTTTGAAGAGCAATGGGCCTTGTGTCACGAGCCAATGGGTCAGAGGACTACAGACAAATTTGATGAATAATGCTGAGGTCACTGACTCCCCCCCCCACACACACACACCAAACATCCCTCCCTGCCTCAGCGCCACTGGATTAGCAGGATCAATACTGTTCTAAGGCCACGTGAGGGGTGGGGTCTATATTTCATACATGTCACGTGCGTATTTCAAACAGAGGCTTGCGAAAGTGGAGACCTGGGTGATATTACAGAACAACGTTAGATGTAAGAGTTATCTGATAAAAGCTTAGAGCGTTACATGTGATTCTATTTTTAAACTATGACACACTTTCGTAGTCTCGATAGGAAAAGATAATTCACATGAACACACTTTCGAGATATAAAACAGATTCAAGAAAACTGCATAGAATGTACTTTTGGTAAAATAAGACTTACTTGGGAAGTGGCAGTAGTGGATTCGTCGTTTCTCTAGCTCTGGGTTGTTCTTCCTATTATATTTGATCGTTGAACAACCTGGGTGGGTCACTGGCTGCTTTCTGGGGCGCTCCGGCTTTGAGGATGAAGTCGAGGAGCAAGGCGCCATGGACACCGTGGTGGGAAGGAATGATGGGGCGGGGCTGAGAGAAGGTTTGGACAACTGGGAAGCAAGTCCTGGATAAGGTGGGGGCGGCGTCCTTCGGATGGCTTCGTTGGCGTTGTTAGGGCTGGCTGGTTGGGAGTTGGGTGGCGTGGGGAACATACAGGGTACCACATGAGGGGCTGGGGAGACTGAGTTGAAATTGGACTTGAATTGAGTATTCTGGGCAGAGTATGGAGATTTGGCACCGACTTGACTAACGCTGACTACGCCCCCGCTTGAGCTGGGAGACTGTCGAAGTAAAATATGACTACTGACAGTAGTACTCGTCGATGAATTTGATTGGCTAAATGTCGATTTAGGGGTGTGTCCATTGAATAATGAATTAGGTAAAGTACTAGAACACTCGGTGGGAACTATTGCTGATCTGTACGAAGAGTTAGGCGTGTTGAATAAAAATGACTCCACACTGTTAGGGCGGGATTGCGCTTGAGATCCGAACTGACAGGATGGTTTCTCTTCATAGTCTATTGGTTCACACTTGACGTTAACTCCACCCCCTCTACCCGCCAACTGAATGTCACATGGCATGTTGTTGTCGACAACGTTCATGCTGGCAGTCAAATCCTCCCATAGGGAGTCTGTGACAACCGGTGCCACGTTAAGGGCGCCGCTGACCAAATTTGAGGAAGTGTTTGATATGGCTGGGGCAGAGGCGTTGACAAGTACGTCGTTGTTAGATGACATGTCGAATATGGTAGAGTCGATGTCAAACACATCCGCGGATTCTGCTTCGAAAGTGTCCATGGGCGTCTCCACGGGCTCCTGCTTGATCCAAGGAGCGGGCTTGATCTCATCCGTGGTTCCCCCGAAAAACTCCTCCACAATGGAAGAGCTCGTCCTTCGGGAGCATTCATCCTCGAAGAGGGTGAGCTTCTCAGTGGCGGTCAACATCCTGGATCCCACCTTAGGCGGCACCTGGTAGGGCGCGTTGAAAAACCTCTTGGTGGCCGACAGGAAGTCGGGCGTCTTCATTGGCGTGCCAAAGAACTCGTCGATGACGGAAGCGCTCTCTCGGCGCGCTTTCTTCAGATGAATGGGCGAGTGGGTGATGTCAGCGAGGAGCCTCTCCATGCCAACCTGAGGAAAACAAAGAGCGTTGTGGTTAGAGATTATGCTGTGAGCGCATCGTGGGAAATCTCGCGCGCGCTGGGCTGAGAACACACACACATCCTTAACACCGCGATCAACAAAATAGTCCCTCGGATGTCTCCTACAGTAACAGAACGACATTGTCACAACGCACAAAAACACCAGAAAACGTATAGAAGGATGCTCCTCGATTATAGTCCACGAAATCAAGTGACGGCCACATACGCCGAAGCCGATTTACACAGTGAACCTAGTTCAAAGGTTGTCCGAATATATGCCTCTCACCTGTGAAATTATGGACACGATTAGCTCAGGAGGGAAAAAAAAAGGAGGGCGGCGACGCAAAGGGATAATCATGAGAAGAACATTTTATAAATTTATCCCCCGAGGGTGTCACTCGAATCTCCCTTCCCCACCCTCTCCATATTTTTTTCCCCAAATCTCGCGAACGTATATTGGCTTAGATCCAAAACGAGAACTCTGGTTATTAGCGTAAATGGATTATAAAAAAGGTAACCTCGTAGGGAAATTATGTTTAAAAAAAAATTTTGTGAAAAAAAAAATGCATATAAGTTAATCGTATCATCTCTCGCACGGTCTAAACCTTTTACTTCTACATAGGTTCGGGTAGAGACTTGCCAGTACAAATAACTTTAATCCATCTACAGTTAAACTAGTATAACCAATCAGTTAAGTCTGTTCTAACTTATTAGGATGGTAGGCCTATATAATATAACAGATGGTACTGAGAGTATCGAAGCATACGACTTAAATCTAAAAACATCAACGCACTTGTTTTAATGTTTTTATATTTGTTTTTTTCAAAAAGGCCAGCAGACGACCAAACTGCGTATCACTACGCGAACTTGACCAATTAAGGATCTCGTGTCGAGAGATAAGTCACTTCGGTTAGCCCTCGAAATTCTCATTGATAAGAATTTTTTTAAAGTTAGCGTGACCTATATTCATTTACCCCACCCCGGTGAAAACAGTAAACGGGAACCATGGGTAAAATAGCAAAATCCCATTCATAAAGTCGTTATATTAAACACATACTACGATAAGATCCTATATCTCCCCCCCCACACACACACACACCAGTATCAAAGGAGTAGCCCTTGTAAGTGACAGACATAAAAAGCCCCAATGCTCGTACCCCAGCGACTTCCTGAAACAACAGGGATACCTGGAAATGGGCTGGTATAGTGAAAGTAAGAGATTCCGAGGAAAATACCACTTCCTGTTTCAACTTGTTCGATTCATTCATAACAATTCGTGCTCTCATTAGACTTTGCTGGTGGTACGTTATGCATACACTAAAAAAGCATCTTTACCACGTCAAAACTCTAGTACGATCAATCAACCCTAAGCCCCAAAACATGCCAGAAAATGTTCAAAAGAAACACGACTGGTTGCTAGATCTATATGTTATTTTTTTTTTAAATCTAAATAGCTTGCAAAAATATGAATGAATCCAATTGATAGAATTAACGCACAGAAGTTAGCTACATGGTAAAAATTGCCAACTAAGAATTTAGTTGATTTTTTTTAAACTTTCTTCTTCTGACTTTAAAACACCCACGCGAATTCTCTTTCAATTACAACCAACCAATCATGGACCAGCGCACATTAAAACAAAAAAGCCAGAGTAACGAGGCTATTTTTTTTTAAAGATGAGTCACTTGGTGCGATATAGTCTGCTTCACATTTTGTCCCAGACAGTTATCTCCCTTTAGTTAGCCATTGAAATATGGTGTAACAGTTGTTAACAAACAATAGCATAAACCTAGACTATAGATCTAATAAGTAATAGGTTTAGAGTTTAAGCATTGAATAAAAGGAAATAAAAATAATCCATTGGCAATACTTACTATCTACTCTTTTTCAAACTAACACAACTCCTTAAAATATTTTATAATGGTTTCAATAACGCCAAAGATTAAAAGATCTACAATTAATTACTAACACGGTCATGGTTTTATAAAGAAAAAATGAAAAAAAAAAGAAGTGCCTCGAATTTATGAATGAAGTATTTTTTAGAAGGAACAGAACGAAAAAAAAAAAGTATACACAAATTGAGGAGGGGGAGCTGAAGATATGTGGAGGTTATTACAAAAAAAAAGGGGGGGGGAGAGGAGGAGGAAGGGGGCGCCATTCCGAGCCAGCCATAATTTTTTTCGACAACCACCAGATAAAGCGGAGTCACAGTGACAGGGCAAACAAGTCTGGGTTTTCCCCACTTGGCTACGCAGTATTAGACCTGACTCATGCGCAGCACGTATGCGCAATCGCTCGATGGCGGAAAAGTAAACACACGCACACATACGCCGGCCGGAACACGTTCTAAGTTACACGCACACACACACGCACGCACTTTTAGGGGGCCGTTGTCACAGTAGATAGGCCTGTATAGCTACAAAATCCTTATAAACCATGACCGATTTTTTTCAATTCGTTTAGTGACGTGTATTGCCAGCGTTACATCAGAAAATGACAACTTTTTTTTTTCATAAGAGCTATTTATAGTTTGAAAAATAAAATTCATTCATGTTTTAAAATTGTAAGAAACCACTTAGGGTAGTTTTTACAAGAGGTAGTGAGCGTGTAAACAACACGGAACTTTTGTCACAATGCTAAGATCGCTCTACACAGCCGACCTGAATTATTAAAAAGGAAATATTTTGGGCAAACTGAGGCTGTATTGTAGTTCTGTAGCAGGGCAATTAGCATGTACAAGCCAATAAATGAGATCTATACATGTATATTAAATGGTTTTCTCTATATGAATATTATGTAGCAATTATGCCGATTTTTTTCTTCAATAAACTCTATAGTGTTTAAAAAAAATACAATTAAAAAGTAAATAGGGTATTGTTAATATTTGTTACAACCCATATCCCACCCTCCATCGTTTTTTAATGTTAGTGTATAGTGGGTCGATTTTAATCACCCCCCCCCCCCTTTTCCATTCTTGTTCGTAGCGAGTTTGATACAGGACATGGCACAAGTAAACAGTCTGTGTATTAGACATCCACGGATTCGAAACTTGTGTTCAGGTCACCTGTTACGTCAGCACATACCCCGTATCCGGGTTGAAGAAGTGTGATACGCTTTAACACCCCCCCCCCTTATATTTCTGTCAAGACTGTCTTCTTAAAACGCAAATTACCGTGAAGCTATGGTAGTTAAAAAATGTGTTATAATATTGGTCTACGAAATTTACATACATCAATCCTTATCTATAACACTTCTTTTCCCCTATTTGTTTTTCATAATGAACAAGATGGAGGCAGTAGGGAATTCTTTTTAAGCTTAAATACATTGCTCAGAATAGCGACCTACATTTTTTAAACACGCATGCTTGGGGCGCCACACGTGAAGCTAAATGCCACTGCTCAAGGATTCCAAACAGACTCATTTCCTGATGGTTCTCATTCTTACCCCTCTCTCCCCCATACCTCAGGGAATACGAAGGACTTCCCCCCTCCCCCATCACGTTGATATAGCAGGAATTAGGTCTGTGCATCTAGTAGCCAGAGTTGTCGTTCGTACCGCTCACGGCAAACTGTTACTCAGCACAATAGCGCGCACGAAGAGCCGAGGAATGATGCCTGATCTTAGACCTATTTTTCTATATTTAGATCAAGGGTGTCACCTCATAATAATAGCAGCAAGTTCCAGAAATAGCAGCTAATCTCCCCCCCCCTTTTTTTCCCCCCACTCTTTAATGGAATGAATAAATGTTGCATCAGATGACCTACGGTCAACGTTGGAATGAGTCACCAGATACAAATGAATACTTAAAGGATGTCTTCATATCTATATAAGGGAGATAAACGACACGGGGTTTTATGGAATTATGGATGTCTTTTTGTTTGGTCCCGGCCCCCAACCCAATGATTGCGTAAGTCAGTAATAAAAAAACGCACTGGATCGCAAGGCACCTTGTTTCCCTACAGAAAGTGTTTTGAGAAATCTCTGAAAATTAGCATGATATGAAGCTCCAGGGTCTACGCAGCAATGCTGATACGAGCAAGGGTAGGACTAGACTAGTGGTCGTTGTGTGTATCCCTCAATATCGTCTACAGTTATAAAGTTGTCCTAGACTGATTCATTTTTTAAAGGAAGAATGTATTCTATCATTTCTTATCTTATATGTTACAGACGTTACTTCAAAAAAGAAGATAATTACGTCCTACGCATTTCATGTGTCAATCTAGTTTTAGTCGTGCATGTTAACCAATGACTTGAGCTCTGCTAAGTGGTTGTTTTTCCTGGCTGATTTAGGCAACCCATTCCAAAAGACTTAAACGCAGGTCTCTATATAGGTCTAGTAAATCTAGTATCTATACAACACCATTAGTTGAACTGAAGTAATCTTTAGATAAATGAGAATTGAGCTACGCCGCCTAAATAAAAAAAAAATAGTTCCAATCACTTTAAAAAATAGTGCCTAAGACATTATCTATACACATGAAGTCTTAACATGTCCACACAAAACTACCAGAACCAGCCCCAGCCCAACTATGCACATTTCAGTGGGCCTATGTACATACGAATTTCATTCAAACACCCACGCAAGTCGTCAGGCAAATAGATATCATTCTGGCAAAATCTAGCAGACCATATCGAATTACTTTCAGTTTGCCCACCCGCGCACATACCTCGCGGTTTCAATTCCACCTAGATTCTAAATCTATAACAATAATTACTGACAAAAAAAAATCTAGATCTAGATCTACTTGATCAAAGCGAAATTGATTAGAGATCTAGAATAAGTATCTATCTAGATCTAAGAATACTTCTTTGTTATCAGACTTCCTTGTAGAAAATAAAACAGCAGATCTAGAATAAGTATCTATCTAGATCTAAGAATACTTCTTTGTTATCAGACTTCCTTGTAGAAAATAAAACAGCAGATCTAGAATAGTACTACAATTAGGTCTAAATAGATATAAATCTAAGATTATCTACATATCTAGTCTCTAGATATATAGAATCTAATAATATAATAAATATTATAGATCTAGATTATATCTAATATAGATATCTATATAGATCTAGATCTATAGACCTAGAATTACCTAGATCTTGATTTATATTTATTTTAGATCTAGATTGTAGATTCTATATCATATACAGAGATCTAGAGCTCTATTCTAGATCAAAAGTCTAGGTTTGATAGAAATTTAAATTCTAAATCTAGATCTAAATATTGCATAAATCTAAATCTATAGCTAATCTAGATCTAGATTTTTTTTTACTTACATTCGTGATTTGATCGTCATTTGCGTTGAAAAACAAATCATCTGTGTCGGGTACTATTTGATCCTCAGTAACTTGGCCGGTAGTTAGCGGGGTAATATTGGCACGCAAAACTTGAGCCATACCACAGTGAAAAATAAATGTCCAATGTCAACTTATTTTGTCCAATGAAAAAATACAATATAATAAATATTGAATAAGAACTGTAGGTCTTAGGTAAGTCTATAGAGCGCGTCCTTCTCAAGAAATTAACACACTATGGAACGCGTTTGTTGTCATGTCACTGAATCAATCTCGCAACTTACTGAGTTCACCCGAATGCCGCCGCGCGTTAAATATTTAGTCCAATCGAGTGCGAGGCTAGTGACTTCGCGCGGCGAGACTGTGCTGCTGGCTGCGCAAAGGTTCTAATGTTTTTAGAGCTAAATGTTGTCAATGGTACGCAAACAACAAAGCAGAAATGAAATAGATCTACCTTAAATAAAAAAAATTTTCATAAATTTTTAAAATACATATATTTTTATTTAAAGCCGCTAAAAAAAAGCAGATAAATGACTTGTTAAAACATGTATTGACAAGAAATGGACCTCAATATTTTTAACATGAGACTTACTGGCTGTTGTAGTAGCATTTTATGAATGAATGTATTTATAGATGTTTCGTCAGTAGGCGGAGCTAATATCAAGGTTAAGTTGTTTTCCCTCAGTGGCCCCAGTTTTTTAAAAAGCGAGCTAAATATCCTATTGTAAAGGCAAAGGAAGCTTTTCCGATTATTAAGATTTTTATTTAAAGACAGGATAACGTTGTAGTCTTGGTATTGAGCTACTTCGGAACAAATAGTTCAGATATTTTGATAAATTCTATCATATTAAACTTCACACAAACAAATTACGTGAATTTAGAATCAGAATTGGGTCAGTAACCTTTGAACTCTGCGTCAAATCGAGGCTTCAGGACAGAAAATTACGTTGTTTTTCTGGTGACGTAAATGGTATTTGTAATCTATAGATTTGTCACCGCTTGTTACAGAATATATTTATCACTTAAATTGTTGACAACTTACGCATGATAGGCTAGATATTGATTTCATTCTAATTCTAGAAACTCATACCACTACACATATATAGGTATGCTGATATTTATATATAGAATGGTTTTGTTTTGTTTCGGAAAGATAATTACATCCTAGCCCAAACCTCCCGCAGGACGTGATATGACAGCTAACAGGGTTCGAACCTGGGGCCATGGAGAACACCGAACGACAGTCCAGAGCGCATACCACACGACCAGGTTAAATGGGGCCACACTATTCAGACTTATTTTCTTTGTCAACAAGGGGAAAAGAGACATACTCTGCATGACACTCGACTGAGATAGGATCACAACACTCTGGTTTTTAGTTGCTTTATTAAATGTTTATGACTTTGTTTTTGGTTCGATTCGTGATTCAAGCGGTATGGATGACAGGTCTGTACTGGGTGACCCTAGACTTGAAGAGAGTTCGATCTGTTATGATAGAAGTATGATTAATTACTCTCCTGTTATCGAGATAGACATCGAACGATTTATGATCCGTCCCCGGTGGGTAGAGAGTATGTGCTGTCTGGGGGAATTTCGCAACTCAGTTTGGAGTGGGTAAAAGATAGAAATGAAAAGGGGGGGGGCGAAGGCGCCTTAAAGCAAGCAAATCTGCATTTCATTGTTGTTTTTTTAACCTGTCTTCTTTACTTCTCTCTCTCTCCCTCTCTTTGCCTCTCACCCTCTCCTCTTCTCTCTCCCTCTCTATTTCTATCCCCCTCTCTTTCCCTACTCTCTCTCTCTCTCTCTCTCCATTACCTGTGAACCACGTTGTACAGACCTGTGGCGCGGTTACGAGGTCTCCACTGCCCACAGGTCGTGACGTTGCAGGTCAGTGTTCAGGCTTTCTATAATGATGGGTCTGGGTCTAAGCAGCGGCCCGTCAAATGCATTGGGCCCCAACCTTTTTCGGCTTGAGTGACCATAAACATTTTTGAAACGCTTTTTCGTGGGCAGCATAAACAAAAATGGCCATGTCTAACGGAACTGATAGTATCGGCTTCATTATGCACTGTGGGCAAACCTTTTAGAGCTGCCGGCTAAGGCTCGCGGGCAATGGTTGCATCACGGACCAAAAAAAAAAATGTAATCATAATAACAGCCTACGCGCATGAATACACCGACGAACTAAATTCATATTGACTCTAAAGAGTTCTTCTTCACGCCCGTTTATCTTATTTGCCCTTGTTGTTATGCAATCATTTGCATGGTGGCTTTCGCTTTGGGCGTATAGGAGCTGGCCATTTTTCGGCATGGTACGCTTTTCTTCCAGAGCTGAGGCGCATGTTTTTTCGCTGTCCATAGCTTTCTTGGTCACCGTCTCTCTCCAACTAGTGCGGTCTAGAGGTATGTCTTCCCAAATAGTCAGTATCAATGTTCAATGACTGAGATCCCGTTTTATTACATCCATGTAACGGAGGTGGGGGGGGGGCGACCAGTTTTTTCTTGAGCCAGTCTCGAGTTGTCCGTAGAGAATGAATTTCGGGCGAACATGTCCAAGCCAGCGCAAGCGGCATTGTCTGAGGACTGTAAAGATGCTGGGAATACCTGTTCGCGCAGGGATCTCAGTATTGCTTTCCATGTGATTTCCAAGATCTTTCGGAGTCATCGCAAATGGAATGAGTTCAGTTTTCTCTCTTGCTTTGCGTAGGTAGTCCACGATTCACTGCCATACATTAGTGTACTCATAACGCATGGATAGTTGGACTAGCTGTTTTGATTTACGAGCAAACGACCGAGTAACAACAGACGGCTACGCTATGTCGATACAGGATTTAAATTTGCTTCATGCATGCCATAGTTATGTACGCGTGTAGTGAGTAATACACGAATGTGTGTGTTAGTGATGTGTTGTAATAGTATAGTAAAGTTCCCCTTTCAGACCTTGTGGTCTATAGGGCAGATGATGTTAAGGTCATCTGTTTCTGTGGCCTACGGTTAACAAGGGTGTCATGTGGCCAGCACAACTACCAACCGTCCTAACTAATGTCAGGTACCCATTAGAGCTGGGTGGACTCAGAGGCGCCCGAAGATCCCGAAATTAAAAATTCACCAGGATTCGAACCCCGGTCCCCGGTTCGGAAGCCAAGCGCTTTACCGCTCAGCCACCGCGCCTCATGATGTGTTGTACTGCTAATCATTTATATAAATGAGTGTCTGATCCTTATACATTTTACAGACTAGGTGGATGCACATGTAACATATCACGTAGTTGTGCGTGTGTAGTGAGCTATATAACGTAACACATGTATGTGAATGTGTGTATTGTGCTATACATGTATATGTATTCTTTGATCATACTTTTTACACATTTCACAATAGGGCGATTTAGCTTCACAGTCATATTTAAATTAGTTGTTGTTTTTTTTGTTGTTGTTTTGCTTTGTTTGGGAGGGGTGAGGGGGTAGTGCTCAAGTTTCGGTCTCTCTTGGGTTCAATTAACATATTCCAAATAGAAATAGCACATCCTTTTATTATTATATAGAATCATTGTCAATACTAACAACAAGACATGTATCCGAACAGAGGCGTAGTGAACAAAACGTGCGCCCGGGAGCAATTAAACTTTATTGGCGCCCCCCCCCTTCCATCCCACCCATATTTTCATGAACATCACATAGAAATACAGGCTTATACATAAAGAGTATTTAATAATAATATAATACAAACAATCTTAGAATGTATTACCTAACTATAATATCTACAATAATTTCTTTGGCACCTCTATGCGTGTGGCGCCCCCCCCCCCGGAAGGTTGCTCCCGGGGAATCGTGCCTGCATTGCCCCCCTTCTCGCTACGCCTCTGTATCTTGACCAGAACGGACCCGGATAAGTCTCAAAGGATATCTAAGACTGGAAATACGTTGTCTTCTGCTGCGAACATTTCTTGCTATCATCTACACTTGTTTTTCAACGGTAGGTTTTTTTTTTTTTTTTTTTTATCTGAACAGTTCGTGTTACACATGTATCCTCGTAGTTTGGGCCTTAGGTCATTGGATACTGTGGTTTATAGGGATCCCAAAAGTCCGTTAGATGCACATTGTAATAATATTTGAATCTTATCTTATCTTATCTTAACTTAACTTAACATATCTTATAATAAGCACGAAACTGAACATAATTAAATATAGATTTTCAAGAAATGTTTTTGTTTTTGGTACATGTTTTTTTTTTGTGTAGAGAATGGAGATGGAGGCTGAGTATTAAAGCGCTGAGCTCTCAAACCGAGAGGTCATGAGTTCGAACACCGACAAATGCTTGGGTAAAGGAAAGGCCGTTTGCTGTTACGCTGGCCACGTGGCACCCTCGTAAATAGCTAGCCAATGAAACATAAGAGCTTTACATTATCATGTCCTGACAAGGAAACCTTACATTTACTACTAATATGTAAATATTTCCCCTTTTTATTGCTATCTACGCGCACAGTTTTTGTCCATCTTTCTAGGAAAATCCGGAAATCCTCGTTCCCAGCTTAAACGTGTCTCTGGTGACCCTGACCATCAGTATTGTGCAATGGACGTCGTTTCACCTCTGACCTTGTTAACGTCACAGCACGAGACCCCATTACCTGCATGCTCTAATGAAAAGGCATGTGTACTTAAGCCTCGTAACGCGCACTTCGTTGACTCCAAGGGACATAATGATCAGGGTAATTAGTTGCAGACGACAGAATGAGGACTCGCGCCAAAAAAAAAAAAAAAAGATAATACCTTGTTGCAGGGGGTAACATGCACCTGCCCGAGTGGATTACTTCGGTTCCTTGCTCTCTGCGCGCATACTTGGATCTAAACGGAACCTTCGATATACACGGGGTCACGGAGGTCACGATCTAAACTCTAAAGGTACATGCAAAGTCGGCTGGTTTGAAAGAAAAAGGGAGGAGCTAACCAGAAAAGAAGAGTTAATCCTAGCTCTACTGGCTCAACAATGCCATTGCCATCGTATATTATGTTATGTAGACCGTTGCGTATCTATAGAAGCTGTATGTTAAGTCAAGGTCAGAACGTTTAGCGCCGTTCCGTGCGAGAAAGCTCACCAAGGTCACAGTCGAGTTCGTTTCTGATGATTAGCAGAAAATTAGGAACGGAAAAGAACCGGAAACGAAGTTTTGCTCTAAAAATAGACCTAACACTGTTGATTCTCTTGATGGATTTTTGTTCCTCTTATATAGAGTTATATTTATTTAAAAAAAAAATTCCCTAACAATGACCCCGGATGGCTTAGTCCAGAGTAGTACTGGAGACGTCAGCTCACGTGACCATCTCAGTAACCAATTAAAAGAGAAGACCAGCGATGGCGTAGAGCTAATTGAAAGCATTTAATTGCGTCTACGCCTAGGACATAAGCGCCGAGGCGCACCGGGTCACCCGTCGGCGTACGCCGAAGACACCCTGTACCTAGTCGGGTTCTTCTGGTAGCGTTCAGGCAGGAAAGCAAAAAGGGGGGGGGGGGAAGTCAGTAAGTGGGTGCCGGTGTTTGTAAAATCAGTTCGTTATGTAACGCGTGTTGCACACGGCACTTCCTTGTAAAGAGAGAATCATAACAGGATGAACACAGACAACCAAATGTTTACCCATGGTAACTCCATGTTTACCCATGGTAACTTTTTCCTGATGGAACGCCCGAAACGTAGAAAACAAACAAACACACAAACACACAACGTTAAAAGCATAGATGCATGTGGCTACAGTGCAATCGACATCATTCATTTCATTTTTATGACAAAACTTAAATCAACTCATTCTATTTTTCTGTCTGTTTTTCTGTCTGTCTATCTGGTAAAAAGTTTGTACGCGTTATTTCTCCCTTAATCATTCTCGAATCAAGTTGAAACTTTACACAATTGTTCATTAGCGTAGACAAGACTTGAATAAACAGAAATAAAAAATTATAATCAATTATTTTGTTTGATACCTACAAGGGAAATTAATCCTTCAATATTCACAGACATGGGTTTTGCCCCCTTGGATAATCGTACACACATTCTCGGGTCGAGATTTTAAACTTTTATTCATTGTACTTGACAAAATATGATCAAATATATCAATTAAATAATTAATTATTGGTAATTGATTATTTTGTTTGATATCGGATGAGAATGCATTACTTACTGATTACGAATTTTTTTTTTTAAAGATTTATTATATTTTGCATGTTATTGTTTCATAGTTTAGAGAGACTATGCTAATTGAAGCGAGAAATGGAGAAAGACGGTCGAATAATCATGTGTTGTGCCCCGACTTCCAACAGGTGAATCTGAAGTCACAAGAAGGACGTTTTATTTATGTCAATCGTTTGCTGTTGTCTCTCCCCGCCCGCCAGGCATTTGTCTGAATTGTGAGAAAATGTCCATCTTTCATTCCGTTGTTCACTGCAGTTATAGGCCTATAGGTATTACCCAGAGGTCGAATTCAATCGCCGCATCTTCTGATTCAAACGCACTCATAAGTAATCATAGCAAAAAGACATTCGTGTAGGACGTAATCATCTTCTTTTTTGAAGTAACGTCTACATTTTTTAAGATAAGAAAAGATTATAAATAAGTCTTTACTTCAAAATTAAAGATAATTAAGAAGGAGCATTTGACAAATTTGTCCTAGTCCACCAAATGATAACATTCTACAATAAAAGTTAATAATACAATTAGATTTGAACTCGTATGTCCCACGTTGTATGAGATACTCAGCAGATGTAGACTTTTCAAGGGGAAATATATCAGAATTAAATCTACAATTAATATATACAACGAAACAAAGTATAAATCAAGTGTAAATGTTGTAGTATACAAAACTAAATAAATGCATGTCCCGCATAGATGATATCTGGGGATATAGCTCAGTGGTAGAGCGCTCGCTTCGCATGTGAGAGGCCCCGGGTTCGATCCCCGGTATCTCCAATTTTTTAAAGACTTTTTTTTATCTTAACCATTTGAAACATGTATCACAGTGATTCGGACGCACGTGTTCGAAACGTGTCCGAATGCCGAGCACACAAGGGTTCCCCCCCCCCTCCGCCATCTTCCTTCAATGTACCACACTAACCGTGCGAGGCTAGTCATATTTGTAACGGCCCTTTGAGGAACGGCGAGTGGATTGTTGACATGGTTGTAGGGTCTCTCTTTGGGACCCTGCAAAGTGGAATGGAGCCACTCTGGTGACTTTTTATGCACCCCAAAGGGAGTCTTGATTTGCTATGCCCTTGGCCAAATCGTTTCCTACTACGACCGTCTCCGTCTAGACCAGAAGTTTCCTGGAGTTGCCTTTGTTGCAGGACGCACTTGATCGCTGTACTGGCCACAATGATATCCTCACTAACAGAATCATATGTTATATATATGCATGTTGCGTGGTAATTTATTTTATGTCGCTTTAAATAAATTAGGTAAATTAGGTTAAAAAAAAAGGTGAACCATGTTATGACTAATAAGATATATTTACAAATAAACACGAATAAAATCAGAACGATAACGGAAGATCCGGATTCCCCCCCCCCTCCCCTTTCATCTTTTTCATATTACGCATTGATAGCATTATCACGCCACCATATTAAGTCGACACCCTTCAATCTACTGCAGGTATATTGGGAGACATTGGAGACCCCGTGACAGAGTGTGCGCAACATAGAGCTGCTATTCAACAAGGTCGGACCGGATGTATGTCACAGTGACCGTGACCTTAACACTAGGATATATACAGTGCTATAAATATGTTATTTTGGGTCTTATCTTAGTCGACTTTGTGTTGTGTAAGACTAATTTGGTTAAAGACACATGCGAAAAAAAAAATACACAAACTCAGGCAAACAGATCGGGCTAGCAGGGGCGTAGCTAGGAATTTGACATAATTTTGGGGGCCCGGAAGCTTGACTTCTTTGTGAGCTCCTGCATTTTGGGTAATATTTAATGTAAAAACACTCATTTTGGCCCCTCCCCCTCAAGTGGGGGCCGGGAGGATTTGCAAAATCTCCCCCCCCTCCTCCCCCCACCCCAGCTACGTCACTGGGACTAAGATGTCTTATTTTTCTAAGATGTTTTCTTTGCTAAGATGTCTTCCTTTTCCAAAATGTCGTCCCTCGCTAAGATGTCGTCCTTTGCTTAGATGTCTCCCTTTGCTTAGACGTCTTCTTTTGCTAATATATCTTCTTTTGCTAAAATGTCTTCTTTTGCCCAAATGTCTTCTTTTGCTAAAATGTCTTCTTTTGCTAAAATGTCTTACCGTTCTTTCACGTTCCATCTTTATAAATGTCCATCTTTATTGGGTTTCAATTTGGGGATGATCTTCACCACTTCTGACTCCTGTACAAAGTCATGACTTCTTCTTGAGTTCCGTTCTCAAGAAATCCCCAAAGACTAAGCCAGCGTTTTCCAAGCTTTTTCTACAACAGAACACTTCGCACTTTCTGAGTATTTATCGGAACACTTTGCTTAGTTAGTGAGATTAATGCATGTGTCTTTAACCAAATTAATCTTACACAACACAAAGTCGATTAAGATACGACCCAAAATAACACAGTTTGGGAAGCACAGGGCTAAGCTTATCCAATATCTGGTATCATTCAACAACCTTTTAGTTCAGGCTTTTGCTCGCTTTCTATCCTTTGTTATCTTGAAGCAGGGCCGGCCTTAGGGCACTGCAACCTATGTGGCCGCAGTGGGCCCCGCACTTTCAAAGGCCCCGCGCTAACTCTAGTTGTAAATTATTTTTAAAAAAAACGGCATTGTCAGCTTTCATTAAATAAAAGTAATAGAGCGAATTTTAACAGTAAATTCCAATAATTAATTTACTGTAATAGTCAATGGCATTTAAATATAGATCTAAATCTAGAGCGATATTTTGCTAGTCGATAGTAAATCTAAAAGTCAGATCTGAATGTTCATTGGCTTATATTGGAATTCTACCTTCTACTGTAGTTGGCTCGTCAAGTTAATTTGATCGTGATTTTGCACTAAGTAAAGTACGAATAAAATGCAAAGACGAATTTATTTTCTAACAAAAAATCTTAAGTTTCTCTTATTATCCTTATCCCTACCCAGACTAGGCCCCGCACAATCCATTTCGCATAGGGCCCCGCAATCTGTAGGACCGGCCCTGTCTTGAAGGATAGCCTTTCAAAGTCAGACTCAAAGCATTAGAATCTAAGCGTTTCTGCCGCTGATCATTATAAAAGATAAAGCGATTTTTTTTATTGTGCGGGAAAAGTCTTGTACACGTTATTTCTGTTAGTTCTCGTTCTCAGATCAAGTTTAAAATTTGCATAATTATTCATAGTCGATTTGACAATACACGAATCAGTAAAAAAATTAATTAATTAGTTAATCAATTAGTGGTAATTATTAATATCGTTGTATTTTCCCCCCTAATTTTTCATCTTCACCTTCGCTTATCTCTTAGTCTGTTAAACCGTTGGGCATCACCCAAGATCTGTTAATCATCTTTCTCCATTACTCTTTATCTTTTGCCTTGGATATCAAAGTATCCCTTTCGAACCATGCGGTCTATAGGGCAGATGCTGTAAAGGTCATCAGTTTCTTTGGTCCACGGTTAACGAGGGTGTCATGTGGCCAGTACAACGACCGACTGTCTTTACCTTTCCCCCAATTAGTGTCAGGTACCCATTAGAGCTGCGTGGAAACAAGGCGCCCTAAAGATCCCGAAATTAAATAATCCCAGTCTTCACCGCAATGTGAACCCGGGACCCACCCTTTTTTTTTTTTTTAAAGTATTTTTGTGTGTGTGTGTGTACATTTTGCTAGTTAAGAGCTAGTCGGATCGCTGACTTCTCGTTGAGTTTATATTCGAGCTTACTTTCTATTATGCGTCTAAACAAACTGATCTGGTTAAGATAACGCTACGATAACGTTTGTCTTTACGGACGAGCTGGGACAGGAGAGGGGGGGGGGGCGCTCCGAAATGTTTTACCCCCCCCCCTTTCCCTCGTCTACACATAGGAAGTCAAGCCAGGGCCTCGTTACTATACACATTCACTTTTAGATCCGGATTCACTCGATGGAAGACACTTTCATACGCAAATACAAGGGAGATAAACACGACGAGACGTATCACCTTTAACTGTACAGTATAGCGAACCCTTTGCCCTTTTTTTTTTTAATCATCTCCCCTTAATGCTATCAAAACTGTCTTTTCGTGAAGAGAACTCTTTTGTTATCGCTAGACTTGTGCTATCTCTCTTCACAGCGGTCGTAATGACGTCACAACACATCCTTCGATTACATCCTTCAGATTTTTTTATTTTTTTTACCAATTCATCTATAACGGAAACGAGGCTAGATAGTAGCACTATTGCGTCATCAAACACTACAAAGAAGAGATAATCCACTCATTGTCGAATATACTAACACCAAGGGAGAGAAAACACTTAAGAACGGCGACAATAACAACAAGGGCAATAATTACTATCTCCGAAGATCTGATCAGTTTGGCGACTGGGGACATCTCGCCGGCACATGATACGATCTGAAAGAGCCTGGCAAGTATACATTTTTTTTTTAAATCTAAAGCCGATGTTTATCGTCGCCATCTTGATCATTAGCTATTATCGTTAGGAAAACTGAGAACGCGCCATAAAACAAAAGTTGGTAAAATGTACTTCCGGAAACGAAAAGATTTGTGGGAGGAAATAACCAACGCAGTTGATGAGAAAGGAGAGAATCTTCATTAAGATATTTGAAACCATTCAAAACCAACTGACCTCGTTTTACATAAATAAGTCAACTGTATCTCATGATTTTTTGAGCTGTCATTCAGGGCACCATCGGATCTGCATCGCCTCTCACGCCGCACCGCCGCCGCTTCGGATTCGCCGAGATTTAAGATGTCAATGCTTTAATTATGAAATTAAAGCCAGAGGATAGTTGAAGTTAGTTGTATTAAGAGTTATTTGTCTATCTAGAAGTTTTGGCTTACCAGATTTAAAACAAAGAATTTTATAATATAATAAAAATCGCAGAGTATTATAATATGGGAACGGACGTTTTTCCCTTTAAAACCTTTCAGATGATGTTCCACAAAAAAACAGAAAATGTACGCCGTAACATTATTCTCTCATAGGGCATTAGGACACATTTGTACAAATGCTCCTTCTTCCTTAGTGCATGGAATGGGTTGCCCGAGGCAGCCAGGAAACCAATGACTGGGGCGTATTTTAAGTCATTGATTAACATGCATGACAGTAACATCTGTATTTCATAAGATAAGAAAAGATAAACAAAATGGTCATTATGGTATGAGATCGGAATAACCAAAAAAAAAAAAAAAAAAAGAGGCATGACCCCCCCTCCCAAAAAAAAAATAGTTTTTACGAAGGTACCACAGGAACAAAGAAACGTCTGCAATAATTCACATTCTTCATCGGGATTTGAACTCGAGACCCTCGACCACCCTGCCCCACCAAAAAACTGTACTATGCTATGCTCAAGCCAAGTAAGCATTAGAAATGAGTTCAACGCGAGAATTGTGAAGGGACAAGTCCAGCATGCATTTTGTTTTTACATCACAATGTGCAAAGTACACAAAATATACTTCTGGTCCAACGAACCTCAAGCTGAAAGCGAGGCTTGCTTTCAATACGTAAGCAAGCGTGCAAGATTTTGACAAAAACTTACAAGCTAATTCCCCCCCCCCCCCATTTTCTTTCCCCTCTTTTGAAGAAGTTCTTCTTTAAGATAATGTACTCATACGAAATAGATCCACGTCAGATTAACCCATCAGTTTGTGTCCGACCGTTTTATGTTTTTTTTAAAAACCTTATCAATTAATACACCTCCGGTGATTTTTTCCTCAAGCTTCTAAGTCGATAAGCCTTTGTGCAATCAAAAACAAAAATCTAGATTTATGTGGAGACTTTTTAATACCAATGACAACATCGCAGGACCGGCACCTTCCAGACCCTCCATCATGTCGTGACAACCCACGGGGCTCGTATCAAGTTCTTCGGCGAGTCATTGCGTTATTATCATCATCATCATTGGACACCGGGAGGGAGTCATACATAAAGATAGAAGGATTTCGTGTCACGTCTTTGGACAATGTCCACCACTGTGTGATGTCACCTGGTGGGCACTTCTGTGGCAGGAGCGGAGACGATGGGGTGTTTTGTTTGACCTGCGTTACGCGGAGAGAAATGGATTTATATTTCGCTCTGCTCTCCCCCCTCCCGCCTCCGGCCGAGGGCCCCCAAGTTTCTGTACCCTTAAAACACACAAGAGTCATTGTTTCTGTACTCTTCTCTCCAACAGTAGTTGACCAGTGGTCAATTTAGTTTCAAGTGTCCACCCCTACAATGTCCACTTTTCACACCGTTTCCTGTTATTCAAGGCCATGTAAAGAAAAGACATCTTGGATCTAACAGCTGCCAGTACCCTATCTGCGCACCCCACCTCGCGCCCCCCCCCCCCACCACTTCAGTACCTCAGCACCAAGTCTATTGTGAAATGTGGCGTAGATAGGCCGCATGTGTGCTGCCCTCAATAATCACCCATCAAAAAACATCGAATGTCCATTTCTTTAACGACTGGATGTGTCCTATTAAAACAGCTTCAGTAGTGTAGGAGTTGAAACAAACAGCCGTATGACACGTAGCTAAAGTGTTCATCTGTTGTACCTAAAGCAAAACATAGCATAGCTTGGACAGAACATTGTCTTTAGAAAATTGTTCCTATTTCATGTTTGTGTTCACTAAGACTCAGACGACGACATATAAAGGGGACTAATTCAACTATTACCACCACTTCAGTCCAGTACAATTTCTTTCTATAGTTCGAGATACCTAACAAAATAATTTATTACCAATAGTTAATTATCTAATTGGTTAATTTTTTAATTGATTCTTGCGTTGTCAGGTAAAAGAAATAATTGTGCAAAATTTCAGCTTGATCCGAGATTGGGTGTGAGAGAAATAACGTGTACACTTTTTGTTGTAAACATACTGACAGACAGAGTGAGTTCATATAAGCTTTGTAAAAAGGACCTTCAGTCATGGAACAGTACCAGGAAAAAAGAAGAAGAGGAGGACAGAGAAAAAGACATGAGAATTTCAACATTTAAGAATGGATGGACCTGTCTATTTTAATCAAGGCAAAAGACAGAGTGGAATGGAGAAAGACGGTCGACAGATCATGTTTGGTACCCAAGTTGAATAAAATGGTGAGATTATAATTAGACTGTTTTAAAGTTAGTGAAATTAACAATTAATTTGGAAAGCTCCGAAGAAAAAAGAAAGACAACAAATATAAACTTAATTCATTTACATTTTTTTAAGTTGGCTTCAGTGGAGTAGCAACAATAACGCGAAGGGGTTCAATGCGTTCGGATCCATGACTACTAGGATTTTCTATTAGGTCCTTGAAATGAAAAAAAAAATTGTGATTGTGTACTTGTAAGAGTTAAAGTGTTTCAATCTTTCCGAGAAAAAAATTAATAGGAAATAGAAGAAACGAGAAATGAAGAAGCTCTCAGCCAAATTCCAAGAAACGACGCCAATTGTAAGAAAACTGTAAGCTGTCCAGACACAACCAAATTATACGTTTTTTCGTCTCAGAACCGGACACAAAGACACAAGACAACATATGTTCCGGAAACTGAAAATTGGGACTAGTGAAAATCTGCAATATGGAGAATCACCAAGAATGCCGACCAAGTCCTTAAAGAACTGCATCCTCGATCCAAAAGCCTCAAACAAGACACTGGCCCCAAAACACTTATAAAGAAGAAAAAACTATATGGAGAGCTGCCTGATCAGGAAACCAATGCTCAGTTCATCCCGTTTGATTGTCAAAAGAGCTAAGCCGAAGGCTCTTCGAGCTCTAGGCGTGTAAGCCTGCTTGAACAACCGTTATGTCTGGAAGAGATCCAAGTCAATGCCTATGTAAAGCTATGTATTGCTATTTCCTATATATCTGGCACTCCTGGTGCATGGACTAGAATGCATGGCCGAAGGCCGAGTACACAGGGAACCTCCGCCATTTTGATATGTTGTACCAAGCTAACTGTGCAGGACTCGCCATTAGTGTAACGGTCCCTTGAGGAACGGCGCATGGATTATCGACAGGGCCGTGGAAGCTCTCATTCAACTCCGCACAGTGCAATGGGGAAAGCTCTCGCATTCCCTTGGACACTCCCACAGGAGTTTTATTTTGCTATTCATTTAGCCTAATCACTTTCTCAAATGATCGTTTCCACCCGAGTGCCATGTTGAGGCAGAATAGCGTACCGGGGGCGGTTCATCCCAGATAGCTGACTAGTCGTCTGAGACATACAGCATTTTAACGAGAACGTTCAAGACGAAGACTTTACCAAATGGATATCACGTGATACATGTCAGAACAGGGACGTAGCTAGGAATTTTCCATCGTTTGGAGTCTTGGGGGGCTTGATCTCTCTGGGGGCCTCTGCATTTTTCGTAATATTTAATTTTTAATGAAAAAAAAAACACTCATTTGGGCGCCCCTCTCAAGTGGGGGCCCGGGGGGATTTTCATATTCTCCCCCCCCCACCATAGCTACGCCACTGTGTAAGAAGCTGTTGCTGAACTGAATGCAATGAGAATAATGTTTGCCAAATGTCGACCATGAATTGAGATGTCCATTTCAAGTGGACTGCATGAGCAAGAAGATCCACCATTATATTTTGTAAACCACGCCCACAAGCCCCTAGCAACATGACATCAATACCTTTTTTCATTTCAAGGAGAAATTATTTGATGTGTGAATAGAAACATTTGAAACAATGTAAGACTATTGAAATGGGATGTGATGACATATCAATTAAGTGAATAAAATTCAAAGATATAAGTACTCACTAAAAAACAAAGAATTTGTAAGTAAGATACATAGAAAACAAAGTGTTGTTATTGGCTGACTGGCCGGCTGGCGATATTATCTAAACTTGTTTTATTATTTATTAATAAAACCCAGTTATGAAACGAATAATTTATAAAATGCTTATTTATTATGCAAGCAGTTTTTTTTTTCATAAAATTACACCACTTTTACAACTATTCACTATTAATAGTAAGATACACGGGAGGCTCTATAGCAGGGATCTCAATTTACCATATTTTTAACATATTTATGCAAATGGTTTTAGATTTTTTGAAAATATTTTTTAATTTAATTTGCATTGCTAAGTTATATATGTTTTGTCATACTAACTATTTATTTACACAAAAAAGGTGTTTTTTTTTTATATATTTTTTATTTAAAGAGAAAAAATCTGTTTAGTATGCATATAATTTGGACATAATTTAATACAACAATTAATAAGTAGTCCTTTATATTTCTCTTGAACTATGGTACCTTAGTATCGAGATAGTACACTTTACTATTTTTTTTATGGCGAAAATGTTTTTTTCTTGAGGATTTGAATAAGAGATTGACCCTTTACAAAACAATTAGATCAATTAGATATTCAATATAAGACATCAGTTAGGCCAGGCTCACATTTAACTTCACATTCACTTTCACCTATCCTTTGGTCAGCCGGACCGCTGGGGCACCACACCAGATCTGTCAAGCCTCTTTCTCCATTCTTCTCTGTCATTTGTCTTTGAAGGAATTTCATTCTGAAAATATTGAAACCTGCCTTTTTACCTGCCTGGGTGGACCACTTCAGGGGCCGATTTCGAGTTTGTGTTTCCACACAAACTGTCTTTGTAACCGTGCTATTTGTAACCACTTGTACTTGCAGGAAAAAAAAAAAGAGACCGTATGGGATTTTAATGTTAAATTTTAAACGCAGGAATCTCTTCAACGATTACTTTTCCATCTTATGCTAAAGATCCATCAATTGAGTAATACATTACCAGTGATGCCCAAAATACGGCCCGCGGGCCAGATCCGGCCCGATAAGTGGTTCCATCTGGCCCGCCGATACGTCGGCACAAAGTATAGAAAATCCTCCTCCTTTTTTTTTCTTCCAAAAAAAAAAAAAAAGGTTGAAAAAATGTATCTTTACCTACATTAGGTCCCTCATTTGTTATCGAATGGATTGGTCCCATGACCTTTAACATTTCTGAATGGAGAATCTACTAGGAAAAGTGAACTTGTAGAACATGATAAACCGACATATTTGTTTATAAAGAAAGTGGAGTTGTTTAAAAAAAAAACAACAACAACAACAACATATAAACGGCATTATGAAACAAATATGGCGGCATTCTTGATTTGAGCCGTGAATAAAAGATTGTTAACCTACGGGTACTAGATCCACGGGCTTCTAATCAAATAGTTTCAGGTTAATTTCAATTCGTGTTTGTATCTTTTCGTTGATGCGGCCCGCGTCACGAGTGTTGCAAATTAAAATGGCCCGCAGGACGAGTAAGGTTGGGCATCACTGCATTACATGGCTAGATTGACACATGAACTGCGTAGGACGTAATTATCTTATTTTTTGAAGTAACGTCTGTAATACATAAGATAAAATACCACTAACATATAATCAACAGAGAAAGCGATATGGGGAAATGGGTGTGGAAAGGATGGAAAAAAAAACAGAGGACAAAAAATTGAAGCAAATAGAAAGATTAAATTTGGGGGAGAGTTTGATATAAATAGATGGACTAAAATATGTCAAACTCGCGATAGTGACAAGATTATTGTTGACAAGTAAATTAGAACAAAATTACTTTGCGGTACAACTGAAATCTGGAGGCGCGGTGGCTTAGCAGTAAAGCGCTTGACTTCCGAACTGTGGTTCGACTCCTGGTGAAGACTGGGATTTTTCATATCGGGATCTTAGGGCGCCTCTGAGTCCACCCAGCTCTAATGGATACCTGACAATAGTCGGGAAAACGTAAAGGCAGTTGGACGTTGTGCTGGCCACATGACACCATTTTTTAACCGTAGGCCACAGAAACAGATGACCTCTACATCATCTTCCCTATAGACCACAGGGTCTGAAAGGAAAACTTTTTTTGTGTTAATAAATGAAATCTGATTTTAACAGAGCTAAAATGTGCACAAATACCATATATCTGATTTTAACAGTGCTAAAATGTGCACGAATACCATATATATGATTTTAGCAGTGCTAAAATGTGCCCGAATACCATATATCTGATTTTAACAGTGCTAAAATGTGCCCGAATACCATATATCTGATTTTAGCAGTGCTAAAATGTGCCCGAATACCATATATCTGATTTTAGCAGTGCTAAAATGTGCCCGAATACCATATATCTGATTTTAACAGTGCTAAAATGTGCACAAATACCATTTATTGTTTAAAATATCTAGGTTATCAACACTTTCTATACTGTCCACACCGGATACACACACACACAAAAAGCTAGCTATTTATAGGTATCTGCCATTTCAAAAAAATTCCATTATATATATATATACTAGCTGAATATGACCCGCGGGCCTAAGTTTGGGTATTACTGATCTACTCTATTGGATTTAGATGTATGTCAAACACGGAGAATGTATATATATATATATATATATATATATATATATATATATATATATATATATATATATATATATATATATATATATATATATATATAATATATATATATATATATATATTGCAACGAAAATAAAATTAGAGCGTTAAAATGGGTTAACCCATTCAGCCGACATACGTAATCATATCTAATATAAAAATACTGTGAAAACGGGTTTACCCGATTTGTTAAAAAGTTTCGTTCGTTAATAGAGATACATTTAGTTTTTTTTTTTTTTGTCTATTTTTCCGGCCCTCCGAATGTGGGAGGGATATTAATGATATTATACATACACTACGGTCTCTGCCATGATCTAATGAACGTTTATGCCAAGCTATGTCAAGATTTTTATTTCGGACATACATACATACAAACATGCATACATACAAACACCTTGCTATATTCTTTTTTAAAAGCTTGTTAGATCCTTCTTGTCTTGTTAAATTTGATTTCTACGTCTCTCGGTGTCTCTCTCTTAGTGTCTACTGCGAGTGTCTGCCTCTGAGTGTCTCGGATCTTCAGAGTCTCACCTTTCATTTTCACGCTTCTCTCGCGGTATTTGTCTGAATGGCCAGGGTTCGAATAGCCATTGCGCACTCCAAGCAGTCAATCACACACACACACACACACACACATACGGGAGTTTTAATCCTCAAGTAGCCCCGCGGTCAGGGTGGTCACTCGCTGGTCAGTTAGCTCCGTTGTTGGGTTGATGGACCATCACTGATCTCGAATGACCATTAACGTCTGGTCACGACTGTTGGGTGACGGGTGATGTAACTGAGGTCAAACCTGGTTTGAATGGAGGAAGTGATTAGAGTACTTGGGGGCAACGTGACCTCGGCCGAGTGATCGTCTGCCTACTGCAAATTTCAGGGAGCATTTGATATAGTTTGAATGTTTGTTATTTTTAAGGTTGAATTATTATTATTATTATAAACAAACTTTGAAGAGAAGGACACAAGTTGTTTCTTTATATTAGCAGGGCCGGATTTAAATAGATTTAAATAAATGAAAAACTGTCATGGAATACATATTTATGAAACTATCAAAAAAATCAAACAAAGCATTAGGGTTTATTAAAAGAAATGTCTATAAATCAAATAAGAACATAAATCTAAAATGTTATTTAACCTTGGTTAGGCCAATAATAGAATATGCATCCTCCGTTTGGGACCCCTCAACTCAAGAAAACATTAAGAAACTGGAACAGACACAAAATAGAGCAGTGAGATTCATAACAAACGAATATTCACATTTGACTAGAGTAACACCTTTAGTTAAATCACTAAATTTAGAAAGCCTTCAGGACAGAAGACTCAAAAGTAAAGTAGCAATTATGCATAAAACACTGAACCATAATCTTTAAATACAAAAACAAAATTTAATAAAATACTCTGAAAGACACAAAGATAACAGCACAGTACTCGTCCCGTATGCTAGGACAAATGTGTACAAATACTCCTTCTTCCCTAGTGCTATTAGAGCATGGAATGGGTTGCCTGAGCTAGCCAGTAAAACCAGTGACTTGGCAGAATTTAAGTCATTGGTTTAATATGCATGACTAAATGCATGACGCGTAGGACGTAATCATCTTCTTTTTTTTGAAGTAACACCTATATTATATAAGATAAGATAAGATAAGATAAGATAAAGATGGAGGCCTAAGTCATAATTTTGTAGAAGACGGTCTTTTCGAGTCTTTAATGAAAAATAAATGTGCTGGCCACATGACACCCTCGTTAAACCACAGGCCACAGAAACAGATGACCTTTTCATCGTCTGCCCTATAGACCACAAGGTCTGAAAGGGGAACTATAAAGTGGGTGGAGCTAGACATTGAATTGAAACGAAAGTGAAAGTAGATTTGATCTTTACTATGCCTAGAATCCTATAGTATTCTTTTCATCCTCTTTTACATTGACACTGCATCAGTAGTGCTCTTGAAATTGGGAATGGGTTGAAGGCAGATCACGGGGAGGGAAGCTAGAGATCGGGGGTGGCCCAACCGTAACGCCTTACCAATCTTGTTTAAGGTCATTTAAGAATCTCTCGAGGTGAAGGTCATCAATTAGTGACCGTCTCGGCTGTCCACCCTCCCCCCACTCTCCTTGCTCCCCGATGTCCCCGGCTCTGCCAACTAACTCTCTATTATCCACGCTCACGCCTCAGTCCTCCAGTGGACAATGTCCAGGCACTGTTATCTCACCTCGCAGCGGCAGTCCTACGCTAAATACCTGGCCAGTGGTGTGTCCGAGTGAAGGGAAAGAGTGGGCCGGACAACAATACGGTGACTGTGACGGAGTGGACAATGGCTCGAACAAACTGTCTCGGACAATAAAAAAAAGTCTGCCCTCCTTATCCCCAACCATACGTCACCCCCTCTCACTGTTCACCTAACAGCCCATCACTGATAGCGCTCGAAACGAAGATAGAATTGAAGAAAAGAAGATTATCTCTTTAGGAGCAGAGGCGGAGTCGTGCCGGTGGATGTGAGAGGGCGACCAAATAAACGGACTAGCTGTAAATAAATACAATTAATATTTCACTGGGCCTCTTTAACTCTTTCTCTCCTAATTAACGATACTATCGTTAATTTGACACCATTTAATTAAAATTTCCGGGGTGTGGCCGCTGCGCATGCTACAGCTTCTTGGAGCCACAGGTGAGAGTTGGGTACCGAGTGGAGACCAAGAGTGAGCCAGGCTAGCCTCAAAAGAGGGTACGACTACCTGTCCACTGCATACCCCATACACCCTTAAAGCTTCTCTGAAGGCGTTCAGCATAAACCCAGCAACCTGGGAGACAGAGGCACATGACAGAGCATCATCATGGCGTCGCGCTGTAAAAACTGACGCACAGGTTGCTGAGGAAAAGAGAACAGCGCTGGCAGAAGAAAAGCGCCAGAGAAGAAAAGCAAGGCCAATGACACTAGCTCCAGCTGGAATAACCTGCCCAGTGTGCAGCCAAACATTCCGGGCTCACATAGGTCTCACCAGCCACATGAGGAGGCATAAAACTCCAGTGTAAATTCCTCAGCCCCCAGGATGACAAAAGTGGTCATCATCGAACCACGATGGACGAACTATATATAATTAAATTGCTTTTTTGGTCTTATAAACTTTAATTTAGGTTATATAAGAGCATACCTTCTCCTAAAATTCTATTCCAAAAGTCACGTTTTCTGTGTACAAACAAAAATGTTATTGAAGTTTAATCCTAACAGGGTAGAATGTACACATGTAAAAAAATGAACAAGTCTGTCAGAAAGTGGAAAATAATTACGGAGATTAAAAGGTTAACTTATGGTTTGGTTTCGCACACCGACACTGCCTTGGTCTTCTTCCTGTAGCCGTCTTCAGCTATTTACTTATGTGTGGCCAACAAGCTAGCAACTCTTTTCCCAACGATATACACCAACTGTCAAATTTTTAGGAAAGTACCTAGAGCAATTTTCGAGATCCGAGTCTACCCATGTTTTTAGTTCTGCTAAGAAGTTTCCACAAGGGTTAGGGTTAAATAGAGGTAGAAAAAAAATCTTACTACTGTATTATAACTCTATTAAAGGGAAGTAACTTTTAAAGAGCCAGTAAGCGTTTCATTGGATCGTGACATTTTAAAATAATAATAATAACAATAATAATAACAATAATCATAATAATAATAATGTAAATGAGAGTTCTCTATCATGTGATATTTAGTTTGCTTTTTTTTTTTAATTTCTATTTTTTTCAATGATCACTATTTTGGTTTATTGCCACTATTTAATATTCATTAATTAATGTTATGGGCCGACAGTACCTCACAATTTTTGTTCGATTAATCTTCTGCTCTTTTACTCATTCTATTGTTGGATAATTGCGTTGTAAGCACTTCATCCTTCATCCTAAATAGTATCAATCAACGATCATATCTCTAATGAAGAGAGAAAGACAAAGAAAATAGAAAAAAGATCTCGGGCGGAGAAAGAGAAAGTGATGGATGTTCTTTTCAATGCTTTTGAAAAGCACCAGTTTTACAATGTCAAAGACCTTGTAGGAATCACCAAGCAGCCAGTGCCCTATTTGAAAGAGATTCTCACAGAGATTTGCAACTACAACATGACTGCCCCTCACAAAAACATGTGGGAACTCAAACCAGAATTCAGACATTATAAATCCCATGATGAAACCACATAGTTAACAAACATGCTGTGTGTGTGTTTTGTTTGTGCTTGTCTTTTGTTTTCTCATGGGATGGGAAGGTTGTGGTGGAAAATGATGGTGTGTCCCCTTCTTTGTTTTTACTTACATCAAAAAAAAGCAAATAATAAAAAATATCTGGTATAAACAAAAAAAAAAAAGTATCAATAGTCTATTCCGTATTTGTGGCACCATCCTCTCCCTTATTTAGACGTAGACTCTTCCAGTGATTCAATCTATTCTAGACATTTACACTGAAAGCTGATATACCGGGATACGATGGACTATCTACTGAGTAGGATAGACAATGATTTTAGCACTTGTGCTTGAAAAACTATTTTGTCTCTTGTGAAGTTAATGACAGTCAGTCAGGACTTTATTTTTTGTTGTCCTGACCCCTTTAGGACAATATTTTCAACTTACTATATATCAGTATATATAAACTTCTAAGTCGGTCAACCATGCGGGACATGACGCACGCACGCCGTCTCTCTAACCCTCGATGAAAAGAAGTCATGGAAAGATAACTTTTATATTTCTGCAAGTCGGACTAGAGTTACTCCACGTAACTTTCGCAGCGACAGAGAGCGCGGCTCAGAAAAAAAAAGGGGGGGGGGGTACGTCGCCCAAATATTTGGGACACCACGCACGCACGCGACTCTCTAACCCTCTTCCGCCCGCACCCGCGCCTTCCTTGCTCTCCAGGCATGCGCATACAGTCATTTGCCCAAACCCACCCCATTTGGACAACTGTCTTTTAGGAAGTGTTCACCCGTCATTAAATAGCGGCGTATGCTACGCCGCGCGTCGACTAGTGTATATATGATGCTTCTCCTTCATGGTCGATGATGAGCACATTGCTCATTTCCCATGAACTTTAAGATGACTGATAAGTCCAATCCTCGCTTCAAAAAGCCGGCCAGACGTGTGGCATAGGCAAGTTGGGTCGATTGCAGACAGGCCTGCTTCTGAAGATCGATATGCATTCAGAATATCGGAAGATTAAGCAGGTGACTCGGAGACCTAGTGACATGGCTGACCAATGACATTGACTTTTCAACTGACCCGAAGTTCGAGGACCTCGTTCTCGTTTACCCCACGAGGAACATGTGTACTTTGTGTGTTGTCTGTTTTGTGGAAACGACCATTTGAGGAAGTGGTTAGGCTAAATGAATAGCACTACATAGGAAAAAGGCGGAGGTCCCCAGTGCACTCGGCCTTCGGCCATGTCTAGCCCGTGGGCCAGATGCATTGGAAATAGCAATGCTTTACATAGGCATTGACTTGCGTCTCTTCCAGACAGAAAAGTGTTTCACGCAGGTTTTTTTTTTTTTTTACTCTTTGACGCTCTAACAGTTTGTTTTTTTTCAAACTTTGAGCTCGAAGAGCCTTCGGCTCAGCTCTTAGACGATCAAACGGTAAGGTGTGTATTCTGTCTTATGTGTTGTCTGTCTTGTGTGCTGTCCGTCTTGTGTGTTGTCTGTCTTGTGTGCTGTCCGTCTTATGTGTTGTCCTTCTTGTGTGTTGTCCGTCTTGTGTGCTGTCTGTGTTATGTGTTGTCCTTCTTGTGTGCTGTCTGTCTTGTGTGTTGTCCGTCTTGTGTGTTGTCCGTCTTGTGTGCTGTCTGTGTTGTGTGCTGTCTGTCTTGTGTGTTGTTTTCTTGGAAATGTACTCTCATATTCGACACAGCATGGCTCAATTTGGGCTCAGTCACAATCAACTTACCGGAGTGGGGCCTAGCGTTGTAACCCTGGCCCACTGGTTCCTTGCTACGCCAATGGACGTGGTGGCGCTTGTCATAGACTATTCATATTTTCTCTAAAGCTAAGTTTAAACCTAGCCGCCTTTTAGACCAGTCATATAACCTTCTCGGTGGAAAACCCAGACATAATGTAAAATTTAGTGTTTGCTTTTCATCATTAAGTTCCGTAACTATAGCTAGACTAGACTGTTCTCTACAGTTCTTTAACAGAGTAGGAATTCTGTAATATTTCGGTATAAACTCCAATGTAAAACTGACAGCAGAACTGTTAGAAATAGTTTATTCCCAAGAAGCTCAGCTGCCCTGTGAGGAATCTTGTAAGTTCAAAGGGTACGATTGGTCGCCTGCGGATTCCTCTAGGGGAAAACCCGAAGTGTGAGCATTAACTGAGACACAAAAACTTTCTCTTTTCTCCTTTCATGTTTGTTTGTTTTTTAACTAACTCTTTGACCTTTCAGCTCGTGCCAAAAGTTTCCACTCCCTCTTCTATCTGCCATTATCGTTTACAGCTTGCTAGTCAGTCGTCATATGTTGTTGTTTTCTTTCAGTCTTCTCGCTGCCATCTCATCGTCTGCTGGGATCCTTGGCCTAATTAGAAAAGTATCAAGAGTTATCTTCCCCCTTGTCTAACATTTTCAACGAAGACCGAACAGCGACCGGAGGGTTGGTTTTTTATAATCAACCTTCGTATCTGGTTGTTGCGTTTGGTGACTAAGACGACCCTGATTCGAACTGAAACGCTGACGTCATGGCATTTGATAAGATTCGATAGTAATATTGTTTAATTATTACAGTCTAGGCATAGAATAATATAGCGCGCAATTCTTTCCATCAGTATCAAAAAGTTGTCGTTGTATGTAAATAAGAGAAATTTAGAAAGGGACGTTCATAGTCATATGTAAATTAGAGAAATTCAAATATAAAATGTTTAAAAACTATTTCATACGAGTCATGATGACCCCTTCGGTAGCCCTACCGGCCCATTTGGGTACAAACGCCCATATGGCCAGTCTGCCCCTGTCCAACCGAGACCAACGGTTATGGAAGGCCTGAGCACTGACTAGCAACGTCATAACCTGTGGGCTGTTTAGACCAATAGCTCGTTGCAACGTCACAGGTCTGTACGACGTGACAACGAGCTATTGGTCTAAACTTCCTGGCTGTGATGTTGTAGATCAGTGTTCGGGACTTCTATAACGACTAGCCTTGGTCCAACACATGTTCTGTAATGTGTTTCTAAAGTCATTACAACATACACACGCAGACAAAAAAAAACAATAAACATGTGCTTACATCATCATTCCATGTGCACCTCACGCCATGACTTATCAGCGCAGCGCCAGGTTCACACAGGTACAGACATTGGCGCATGTCACTCGGTGCTGAGAACGTTTTGTCTTAGAGCGATGGCGGCAGGAGTACTCACCCCTTTCAACACACACACACGCATTCAATAGCGCTACACACAGCATACAACAATAAAGTACTCTTTGAGTATACATGTACTCCACGGTGCTTCTCAAACAGGTGACAGCACTCATTTTGATTAGCGTGACGTGTACATGCATGGGTCATTCCCTACCACTGAGCAATGAATCATATGACAGATTGAATAACAGCTGCAATCAACGCAGTGGACTGGGACATCCTGAAGAGTTTAGGAGAAATGTTCATATCGGTTTGATCTCCGTGTCGCCGGTGGTGTTAACATTTTGATCAAATCTCAAACATAGTAGAACTCTATGGCTCTAGCTCTAAGTCTCTACAATAAGTCTAAGGTTTATTAAAGAATGTTTAGATCTACTTGTTAGACTGCAGATGTTAGAAGACCTTTGTTTAGATCTACTTGTTAGACTGCAGATGTTAGAAGACCTTTGTTTAGATCTACTTGTTAGACTGCAGATGTTAGAAGACCTTTGTTTAGATCTACTTGTTGGACTGCAGATGTTAGAAGACCTTTGTTTAGATCTACTTGTTAGACTGCAGATGTTAGAAGACCTTTGTTTAGATCTACTTGTTGGACTGCAGATGTAAGAAGACCTTTGTTTAGATCTACTTGTTAGACTGCAGATGTTAGAAGACCTTTGTTTAGATCTACTTGTTAGACTACAGATGTTAGAAGACCTTTGTTTAGATCTACTTGTTAGTCTACAGATGTTAGAAGACCTTTGTTTAGATCTACTTGTTAGACTACAGATGTTAGAAGACCTTTGTTTAGATCTACTTGTTAGACTGCAGATGTTAGAAGACCTTTGTTTAGATCTACTTGTTAGACTACAGATGTTAGAAGACCTTTGTTTAGATCTACTTGTTAGACTACAGATGTTAGAAGACCTTTGTTTAGATCTACTTGTTAGACTACAGATATTAGAAGACCTTTGTTTAGATCTACTTGTTAGACTACAGATGTTAGAAGACCTTTGTTTAGATCTACTTGTTAGACTGCAGATGTTAGAAGACCTTTGTTTAGATCTACTTGTTAGACTACAGATGTTAGAAGACCTTTGTTTAGATCTACTTGTTAGACTACAGATGTTAGAAGACCTTTGTTTAGATCTACTTGTTAGACTACAGATGTTAGAAGACCTTTGTTTAGATCTACTTGTTAGACTGCAGATGTTAGAAGACCTTTGTTTAGATCTACTTGTTAGACTACAGATGTTAGAAGACCTTTGTTTAGATCTACTTGTTAGACTACATATGTTAGAAGACCTTTGTTTAGATCTACTTGTTAGACTACAGATGTTAGAAGACCTTTGTTTAGATCTACTTGTTAGACTACAGATGTTAGAAGACCTTTGTTTAGATCTACTTGTTAGACTACAGATGTTAGAAGACCTTTGTTTAGATCTACTTGTTAGACTACAGATGTTAGAAGACCTTTGTTTAGATCTACTTGTTAGACTACAGATGTTAGAAGACCTTTGTTTAGATCTACTTGTTAGACTGCAGATGTTAGAAGACCTTTGTTTAGATCTACTTGTTAGACTACAGATGTTAGAAGACCTTTGTTTAGATCTACTTGTTAGACTACAGATGTTAGAAGACCTTTGTTTAGATCTACTTGTTAGACTACAGATGTTAGAAGACCTTTGTTTAGATCTACTTGTTAGACTGCAGATGTTAGAAGACCTTTGTTTAGATCTACTTGTTAGACTACAGATGTTAGAAGACCTTTGTTTAGATCTACTTGTTAGACTACATATGTTAGAAGACCTTTGTTTAGATCTACTTGTTAGACTACAGATGTTAGAAGACCTTTGTTTAGATCTACTTGTTCGACTACAGATGTTAGAAGACCTTTGTGTCTTCCTTTTGGTGAAATGTCGAAACGTTAATGGACCTCTTTCACCAAACGAACAGTCACGTGATAATAGGGATAAAACAACGAAAAAAAACAACCAGTCACGTGATGACCATTGTTGATTAAAATTAGATCGTAATTTGTATAGAAGAGATAAAGAATCGCCTGGTTCAACGTTTTTTGTTTACGATTTGTGAATGAGGTCTATTCTAGTCTGATGATCATGAATCGTCTATGAAGCACATTTGTGCTATCCACGCTATATAAATTTAGCTTATTTGTTGATTTAGCAAGTTTTTTGTTTTTTTTTTACTCATTGCGTATTTTTTTCGGTTTTAGTATTTTTTAAATTTTTCTATTTCATTGAGGCCACCCTATTCACTTCGCCTAGGGCCTTCAATTACTTAAGGCCGGCCCTGAAAGGGAGAGTGAGGAAGAGAGGTGACAGAAATTATCTTTAGAGGTTCGCGTAGACTCCATAGAGATAAGCAGAGGTTGCGTGGCGGTAAAGCGCCTGGCTTCCGAATCGAGGTGTCCTGGGTTCGAATCTCAGCGAAGAGACTGGAATTTTTAATTTCGGGATTTTAAGGGCGCCCCCCCTCCCCCCGAGTCCACCCAACTCCACATGGTTACCTGCCATTACTTGGGGAAAGTAAGTGGTTGGTCGTTGTGCTGTCTACATGACACAATCGTGATCTTTACATCATCTTCCCAGTAGATGGCAAAGCTTGAAAGGTCAAGGTATGAAGCAGTTGTTACGTTTGTATAGCACACCCTTACTTTCAGTCGTTAAGTTCCGTTCAGAAAACTGAAATCGATGTTGTTTGTATTATGCTCAAAATCGCTACGGCGGCTACTTTGTATTTTTTTACTCTTTATTTTCGGACGTGAGCAATTCTTTTGGTTGTATAATTTATGTGTAATATATGTATGTATCACATTTAATATGTATGTATGTGAGGTGCACATGTAAGCGCATGTTTTGTTTTTGTCTGCGTGTGTATGTTGTATTGACTTTAGAAACACATTACAGAATATGTGTTGGGCCAAGGCTAGTCGTTATAGAACGAGGGTATCATGTGGCCAGCACAACGTCCAATCGCCTTTACTTTTACCCAACTAATGTCAGGTACCCATTAGAGCAGGGTGTACTCAGAGGCGCCCGAAGATCCCGAAATGAAAAAGCACAGACTTCACCAGGATTCGAACCCCGGTTCGGAAGCCAAGTGCTTAACCGCTTAGCCACCGCCGCCCCTCCTAATAATATGAAAGGTATGTATAAATCTACTATTTTTCAAAACATATAATATATACAATGGGTGTATGAATCTTTTTTTTTTTTTTAAAGGAAACCTCAGAATTTGCGCTATTCAGTTTTAGCTTTATCATCATAGGAATCCTTGGGCCTTATGCCTCTTTTCTTTGCCTCTTTTTTGGGCTTTATATGCCTCTTTTATGGGCAATCTTGCCTCTTTTGTGGGCTTTTTTTTTTTTTTTTTTTTTTAATATGTTTTTATTTGTAAGTTACCATAATTCACAAGTATTAAATCATAAACAATTGAAAAGTGATTAACCTAAAAATATAATAACAGTAATAGAAATATTATTTAATATCAAAGACATACTACCTAACCAATGAACCCCCTAAAGACAGAAAAATGATACAAGTATACTCTACTCCAGAACAATCAACACAATATCAGATATCCCTGACACCCAACACCCTATTTCTGAAAAACTACATGAGCATTATACAGGTATATGAAAATCAAACAAGATAATTCTCTACATTAAAGTCCATTATTTTTCTAAATGTTAATTCCAAGTGATTAGGATCAAACACCTTATTATTAATCTACCCTTTTTTTTGATAATTGCATATTATCTGAAAATAAGTTTACATTGCAATACATTAAAGTGAGAAGTTATATGATTATTTTTTGGTGCAAGTGTTGTAGCATAACTTCGCCAGGCTATCACAGCTGTTTGATAAAACATCACAATATCTCTTAAGTTTTGTTTTTTATTCGACCCACTTTTTGAGTTCTTGTTTTTTCACTCAACTCAGAGATATCGCCGGGGATTTCCATGTAGTTTTGATTCTCACTGCGCATGCTCATTGTGTGTGTGTGTTCGTGTGTTTACCAAAGGTCACAGCAGTGCAGTTGTCTGAGTACAGACTACGCTACATGCCGAGTGCGAAGTGATTAGAAAAACAAAACACAAAAACAAAAAAAAAAACTTTCTTCCTCAACTAAGGGGTATGCACTCACATTGTTGTTGAGTTCCTGGTTATTGATTGCTTCCCCTTTTTTACCCCCTCTTCCCAATCATTTCCAACTCCCCGCCCCCCAACCCTTTCCATATAGACTCAAGACCCAGCTTAATTTTTTTTTTTCTCAATGGCCTTAAAGAATATAAAATAAACAAAACAGCTAAAAGAAAGAAGTTGTTGAACGATCGGGAAAACCCGAAACCGCTTACCTCCCACACACAAGGTGGGATACAGTGAAAATAGAACCGCTCTCTGTTGACTAGTGGGATTATTTTAAAAACATGGAAGGAAGCGATGCATGGAACGAAAGGACCAGTTACCGGAAGTTGTTTTTGCCAAAAAAAAAATCTGTATGACTAACTCTCTTGCCCTTGAGAGATGATACTGAAATAAAAAAAAAACAATTAAAAAAATTGGCATACAAATTAGAGAATAAAAAAGAAGGAGCGGGGGGAGACAGGCGGAGATTCAGAGAGAATTATGTAAATTAAAATAAGTTGATCTCCCCTCCCTAAGTAGTTTTAATGCCGCTGTGTAAAATAAAGTACCCCCTCACAGACCTTGCAATCTACTAGGCATCTGATGCGAAGGTGATTGGTGTCTATGGTCGACGGTTAATGAGAGTGTCACGTGGTCAACCATTAGAGTTGGGTGGACTTAATTTGTCATAAAAAACAACGACTTCCTAATCTGAGATTTGAACCCGAGACGTGTAAGTTTGAAAGGTAAGCAATTTACCACTCAACCACCGCACCACCTTTGCGTGGGGCAATCTTGGATCTGAATCATATTTATACATTTGAGCTTTTAAAACCGCTGGAATCGTAGCTTCTTCAGATTTGCATACACTGCAATTTTAAAAGTCCCACGTGACCCTGGAGTTAAACGTTTAAATAAAAGATATTAAATAATTGCATATTTATTTTATTTTATTAATTTTTTTTTGAATATTTTATGTCTATTCTTTCTATGTTTGATTTTGTTTGATTAGAAAAAAAAAAAAAAGAAAAATCATTGTTTCACTTCTAGTCTCTCATTCGCTATCTCTAATTTGCATACTAATTCAAGACTTAAATCTCCCATACACCAAATAGAATAAAAAGGAGAAGGGCAGCGACTCATGGCTGACAAGGGTGACTACTCATTCACCAAACAATCGGGTGATGTCATCGCGAGTTTGTTGGCAAGGTCGCGAGATTAAGGAAGAAATAACAAACAAACACAATGGGGGGAGGGGGGGGGGAAACAGAAACCTCTCTTGATCTCTCACCTACACCCCCGCAACGTTGCATGGAGACCAGGTATTAAAGTCTAAACTCCACAAAGACAGCACCTTTGTTTCGGCTATGGGGGAGGGGGGGGGGCATGTGTGGGTGTGCGTGTTGATGGTGATGTAGAACGCAAGAGGGGCGGGGGGTGCGTGCCAGTGCGATATTGATTTATTGTTTACGCCGAGATAGCCCCAGCGAATATTGACTAATATTGACCGTGTGAGATACTTGATCTCCTGAGGGTGTGTTTGCCAGCTTGTTTGTGTGTGTTTGAGTATGGTCACGGAGTACTTATATATTTTTTTTTAAAAAAGGAGAGAGTGTCGGGGGTCATTGCAGGGAAACCTGCAAAAAAAAAATATTTCGGTGTTTTAATACCAGAAGACTTACTCCTTCTTGAATAATACACACATACGCTACTATTGCTAGGATCCTAGCAATGGAATTGAGATGCTACAGAAGGATCCTAGGTATCAAATAAGACCACACCACAAGAGATTAGAGACAGGGTTACTGCAGCGACTGGACCCCATGATGACCTATCGTTAAAAAAAAACGCAAGCTAAAAATCTATGGCCATATTACAAGATTTTCGGGGATCGCAAAGACCTTTCTTCAGAGAACAGTATCAGGAAAAGAAGAAGAGGCAGACAAAGAAAGCGATTGGAAGACAACATAAAAGAAAGGACGGGCCTGTTATTTAAAGAAGCTTTAACTAAGGCAAAAGACAGAGAGGAATGGAGAAAGACGGTCGACGGGTCTTGCGTGGTGCCCCAACGGTCCAACAGACTAAGGGATAGGTAAAAGTAAAAATAAACGCTACTATACAATATAATCCCATAGAACGACGAGTCTTTGAACAAAATTAAACAACGGAGGGTATGTTGCATTTACACAATTGTTAATTGACAGAAGGCTCAAAAGTAAAGTAGCAATCATACATAAAACACTGAACCATAATCTTCAAATACAAAAACAAAATTTAATAAAATACTCTGAAAGACACAAAGATAAAGGCACATTCCTCGTCCCATATGCTAGGACAAATTTGTACAAATACTCCTTCTTCCCTAGTGCTATTAGAGCATGGAATGGGTTGCCTGAGCTAGCCAGGAAAACCAGTGACTTGGCAGAATTTAAGTCATTGGTTAATATGCATGACTAAATGCATGACGCGTAGGACGTAATCATCTTCTTTTTTGAAGTAACGTCTGTATTATATAAGATAAGAAGATTTGTCAAAATTGCATTCGCCTTTTAACATTTTGTATCACTCCGCCGTTGTACAATCACACGTGACATATTGTGTGGCCAGATTTTTTTTTAGCGCCCCCCTCAAGGGGAATAGACGCTTTTAATTTTGTCTGGTCCGTCGGTTCGTCCGTCCCGTTTAGATCTCGAAAACTAGAAAAGATATTGACAATCCAACATCAGGGTTGTAGTTGTTGATAGTTCATAGGTTTTTTTATATTTTTTTTTCTGAAAATATGAAACCTGCCTGTACATTTACCTGAGCGGACTTCAGGGGCCGATTTCGAGTTTGTGTTTCCACTAAAACTTTCTTTGTAACCTTGTATTTATATAAACCGAGAGAAAACTGGAAAGCTAAAGAGATTTAGATCTATGAGATTTAATCTATGAGATTTAGAAATTTGAAGTTTAGATCTATGAGATTTAGATCTATGAGATTTAGAAATGTGAGATTTAGATCTATATTAGTATCATTATCTTTCTAATTGCCCCCGTTTAGTGCTCAACAAATTGAATGTTTATATAAAACATTTCATAGATCACTGGCTACTCAATTTGATGCCAGGATTTAGTTAACAATGATTGTTTAGCTGCTCAATTTGATGCCAGGATTGAGTTTACAATGATTGTTTAGCTGCTCAATTTGATGTCAGGATTGAGTTTACAATGATTGTTTAGCTGCTCAATTTGATGTCAGGATTGAGTTTACAATGATTGTTTAGCTCCTCAATTTGATGTCAGGATTGAGTTTACAATGATTGTTTAGCTGCTCAATTTGATGCCAGGATTGAGTTTACAATGATTGTTTAGCTGATCAATTTGATGTCAGGGTTGAGTTTACAATGATTGTTTAGCTGATCAATTTGATGTCAGGGTTGAGTTTACAATGATTGTTTAGCTGATCAATTTGATGTCAGGATTGAGTTTACAATGATTGTTTAGCTGCTCAATTTGATGTCAGGATTGAGTTCACAATGATTGTTTAGCTGCTCAATTTGATGTCAGGATTGAGTTTACAATGATTGTTTAGCTGCTCAATGCACCTTGTAAGTAAGGAGAGTTAGATCGACGGAGTCTCAAAGGTTTTGTGTCCTGAAAATAAATCATTTTCAAAGACGGTTCAAAGGCCACACTGTAGGACATAAAGGACTCACTGTTGGACATATAGGACACGTTGAGGAGAAAGGACACAGCTGTAGAACATGAAGGACACACCGTATGACATAAATGGCACTATTGTGACATAACACACCGTAGGACATACATATATGGCACTACTGTGACATAACACACTGTAGGACACAAACGATACAACAGCAGGATATAAAGGACACTATCTAGGACATTTTTGGCTGTTCATGTTCACTTACCTTTGTTTCTACAGCCAATCGTTATTGTTCAAGGTCACTTCTGCAGTCATGTAGTGCATTATATCTCCCCCCCCCACCCCCCGCAGGTTTTTATTATTTCTGTTAGACCTACCTAGCTAGCTCTTGACTTGGCATCTACCCACCTCTACCCACTATGAACTGCATTGCACGCCTCTCCTACACATAGCTCTCGCGTGTTACTCATTCACAACACACAGACATGTACACACACACACACACACACACACAACAACTATTCCTACTTTAAAAAAAAAAGTCGACAAAGTACTGAGCAAATCATTCCAACAGTACTCCCACCCCCACCCCCTTTTTTTTCCGCTTATTTTTTTTAGGGATTCAGGGAGGTATTGGCGCATTTCCAGAAATATTTATACATAAAATTAACAAAGAGGCACGGATTGAAAAAAAGAATGAAAGAAAAACGCTTTCAAATTTCTCTCCCCCCCCCCTTTTTTTTTTCCCCTCACAAAGTGACCTTCAATCGGAACAAGTTGTTTTTCACAATCCAAGCTTCCATATTGACCTGATTTTTTTCTCTCTCTCTTCTGGCTCTCTCTTCGGGTTTTCCCAAACTCACGTCGCAGTTCGTCGAGTTACTCATTGGCTGTGACTAAACTTTGACCTCACCGTCCGAACCAATGAGTGTGTTGCAACATTTGTATTTTGTTCACAAGCGCAGAAGTAAAGGGGGGAAAATAGGTCAGCGTTAATTATGTATATTTTTTTATACTGATTGACTTGCAGAAGTTTTTATCTCTTTGTTTTCTTTCTTTTCCTTTATCTGTTCAATATTAAACTTGTTTATGTGGAGAGTCAGAAAGATTAGGTCATTTTATCTGTAGAGGGCTTTGTTTACGCTTTTTTAAAAAAAGTCAATACTAAATAGTACACGCATTTTTTTTTTTTAAACATTATTGTCCTTGACATTTATAAAGGAAGGGATAAAAAGGCCAAAGGTTAGGGAGTCTGTGATGACTAACAGAAGTGAAGAACTAACTTGAAGATTTACGGAAACGTTTTGAGACCAACAGATAAATATTGCGATATCGTCACTAATCGCGGATGAGCAGATCTATGACCTCCTTCCGCCGCGAAGCGAGTATGGATCATAGTGTTACAAATGAACAGTGATAGGTAGAGGTCAACGTATGACCCCGGCGAGATGACACAGCAGCTAGTGTTCCCTGGAATCTACATGTACAAACAAAGACAGGATGTGACGTGTCCACACGTGTTGTTCCAGGGGACGAACAGATCTAAGTAGGGGGACAGTTACTAATGAACAGTGACAGATAGAGGTCACTACGTGTGACCCCGACTTGATGACACTGCAGCGAGTGTTTTCTGGAATCTACGTGTATAAACAACAACAGGATGTGATGTTTCCTCCCATGTTGTTCCAGAGGGTACTAGCAGTGTTTTTGCAACAATAGACAAGCGATTAGGGACTCTATATAAGCCAGAAAGTTAATGTGAAAGTCAGTCGTATGGAGTCGTGAGTGAGCCGTTACAGTCGATACAGACTATGTAAGACGTGTGCGGCTCTGTGGAAGAGAAATGTGTACGACTCGATGCAAGTTAACTAGGGTAGAGTTAACTGGAGTGGACTACTGTCGTTCAAGTCTATACAGCGAACTACAGTGGTCTTGAGCCGTTACAGTCGATACAGTCGATGTAAGACGTGTGCGGCTCTGATTCGGTAGACTTGAGTACGACTTGGTTCAGCTTTAGGAGACCTGGAGCGACACTGGGAAGTGTGTCGTTGGTCTGTTCTGCGGAATACGGCTCGATGCAAGTTGAGAAGAGAAGAATTGCAACGAAGTGAAGAGATGCATTGCAACGAAGTATAGCTAACTGTAAACTGACAGATATTGTACAGTCTTCTACGCTACATGTTACAGTAACAAATTGTTAGAGTTATTAGTCAATAAAGTTATATGAAGCTGAGAGTTTAGTCGTCAAGTTCTTTGCAGTGTTTTTATTTGTGTGTCTACTAGTACATCTAGCCAGAAGATTCAGAAATACGTAACAATTGGTGTCAGAAGTGGGATCTTTCTGGCTAGAATGTGTTCCCTCAAACTTCTTAATGAACTTGACATGAAAGAACTTAGACAAGAGCTTCGAGAAAGAGGTCTACAGCTTAACGGAAATAAGGAAACGCTAACAGCACGTCTCAGACAAGCCATGTTGGAGGAAGATGAGAATCCGGACACTTGCCAATTTGAAATCAAACCTAATACGATGGAGCTCCTGAGAACTTTGCAATACAAAATGAACTCGGTGAAAGAGAGCATTAAGAAGATAGAATCAGAAATCAACACCAGATTTTCTTCACTTAACCAGTTGATCAAAGCCATGAATGAGAATGAACAAATAGCTTCCACGCCCAACAAGACAGAAGAACAAACATATACGATAAAAGATCAAACTAGAATCATGATTAACGAGCTGCTGAACACCCAACAGTATCAGATTGAGTCGACAGATGAAAGAGCTATACCATTGATGAACAGCGAACAATTGTCCAACCAAGAATGTGGCGTTACAGACAATTACGATAGGGATGCTGGTGATGGTTGTGCTGTCTGTGACTGTGATAGCAAACCAAACGAATGTGGCCCACAAGAAATGAAAAGAGACGATAGCTGTTACTATTTCAACGAAAAGCAGAATGAGACCGCTGAAGAAACAATAGAAGAGACCTATAGTTTGACCGAAGCTTTAGCTATAGATAAACTTGATATGAGTACCTCAACCAGCCAAACAGATCAAGACAACGTTGGGTCTGCGTCCAAGCCTGTTGCTGTGGGCCTTAAAGACTTCTGTCTATCTGCCAGTGTCTACGAGAGGAACTCGAAGCTTGATTATTGCACTCATGCGTTTGACAAGAACTGTACGTACGTAGCTATGCAAGAAGACTGTGAATGCCAAGAAATACACCAACAAGCTCTAGACCTAACAGAAGCTTGTACAGCTATCAAGGTAGGCGCGAGAAGCCCTGGTGATAGTCAAGGAATTACAATAGAAACTGATGCTGAATTTGATGGACCTTTGCACGTTGAATGTTGTCAACCTGCCCCACAGTCGAGTCCTCCAGACTCGGATGAAGGTGGTGACGTGTTTGACAACTTGCCTTCAAGTGGACTTGCAGCTCATTCGCAAAGCACCCATCGAAGAATAATGCTGAAGCAACTTGTTAGATCAACAGTCTTGATGACTACAGCTATGAAATGCAATGCCTTCTTATGTGCTAAGTCGCTGCCATCAGCATTGATCGACAGGAAAGCAAGGCAACGACAACGACATCAACGCAACCAAAGAAATATCAAATTGAGGAGGCGGAGAAAGCGACACATGCAGAGTGCAACGTGGATGGCTCCAACAAGATCAAGATACAAGAACACCCCTTCTCCCACTGATAGACCCCCACCTGCATTGATGAAACTCCATAGCCCATGTTGTTAGAAAACAAGCCCACCACTTCTCCCACTGATAGACCCCCACCTTTCACTAACGAAATTCCATAGCCCATGTTGTTAGAAAGATTCTGTCCGGAACCATCAGACCAAAGAAGAAAGCCTTACGAATCAGTTGAAAGTGTGAAGCCACTAAAGAATAATCTAAGAACATTCCTCATTAGAATAGGTTTGATGAAGTATAACAGAGGTTTTAGAAGAACGATAATCAAGTCAGAAGCAAGAAGGACAGAACTAGTTTAAGATGCCAGAACTGTGAAGTGAGTAACCATCTGAGACAGAACTGTACAAATAAAACTGTGCGAGAAGATCAACCCAACAGGCATCGTACAAACCCAAAGTCAGTTGCTGTTGTAAGAAGAACATGTGAATATTGCTGTACTGTAATGAACCTGGTCATCTCTGAAGAAGCTCTGGAAAAAGCCCTAACCCATCTGTAAAAAGATGCTTGAAAATGTAAAACTTAGCCAGTGAAGCACGAACTCGTTAGAATGCTGATGAATTTTCTCGACAAGAGTGCCCAATGTCGTCATCTGAAGGTCGATGTTTCCATACCAAGATTGATGAAAACATTTGTGAGGAACTGCTGAAAAATGAGGATTTGGCTCCTATTCTTCTATGGAAAGAAGATGGACAACTGCCAGTTTGAAAGAACATCTCTGAGAAGGGGGCAACCACCAAAGCTTCCTACTTGATCGTCGATCGATTTCATCAATATCGTGATGAAGTAGAATCTGTTCGGGACGAACAGATCTAAGAAGGGGGCAGTGTTACAAATGAACAGTGATAGGTAGAGGTCAACGTATGACCCCGGCGAGATGACACAGCAGCTAGTGTTCCCTGGAATCTACATGTACAAACAAAGACAGGATGTGACGTGTCCACACGTGTTGTTCCAGGGGACGAACAGATCTAAGTAGGGGGACAGTTACTAATGAACAGTGACAGATAGAGGTCACTACGTGTGACCCCGACTTGATGACACTGCAGCGAGTGTTTTCTGGAATCTACGTGTATAAACAACAACAGGATGTGATGTTTCCTCCCATGTTGTTCCAGAGGGTACTAGCAGTGTTTTTGCAACAATAGACAAGCGATTAGGGACTCTATATAAGCCAGAAAGTTAATGTGAAAGTCAGTCGTATGGAGTCGTGAGTGAGCCGTTACAGTCGATACAGACTATGTAAGACGTGTGCGGCTCTGTGGAAGAGAAATGTGTACGACTCGATGCAAGTTAACTAGGGTAGAGTTAACTGGAGTGGACTACTGTCGTTCAAGTCTATACAGCGAACTACAGTGGTCTTGAGCCGTTACAGTCGATACAGTCGATGTAAGACGTGTGCGGCTCTGATTCGGTAGACTTGAGTACGACTTGGTTCAGCTTTAGGAGACCTGGAGCGACACTGGGAAGTGTGTCGTTGGTCTGTTCTGCGGAATACGGCTCGATGCAAGTTGAGAAGAGAAGAATTGCAACGAAGTGAAGAGATGCATTGCAACGAAGTATAGCTAACTGTAAACTGACAGATATTGTACAGTCTTCTACGCTACATGTTACAGTAACAAATTGTTAGAGTTATTAGTCAATAAAGTTATATGAAGCTGAGAGTTTAGTCGTCAAGTTCTTTGCAGTGTTTTTATTTGTGTGTCTACTAGTACATCTAGCCAGAAGATTCAGAAATACGTAACAATAGTTTAGAAATGAGATGAATGCCTGGGCATTAGACTTAGACTAAGGCTGCTTTATTGATCCTTACGGATATTTTTTGTGATTACAAGGACTCTTTTCTCATATAAAGACAACACAACAGAAAAATACACATAAATACAACAGACACAACATAAAGAGTTCATTCAGCGACTACATACAGGTATTTTGGTGCATTTCATGTTCCTTGATCAATGAGTGGCGGTGATAGAGTCTGACCGAGTGAGGTACTGTAGGAACGCAGCCGATATATCTAATGGAGCTGCAAATGCCTATACAGTTTGGCATCAGAGGCATTGCAGTCTCTGCCAGGGTGTAACGATGTGTGCTGCGAACTTACCAAGGGTCGCCGGCTCCTGCTTTTTTTTTTCTCAGGGTTGACCCCCCCGAAGCCTTTCCCTTGTTTGGGTATAGCTGCAAAGCAGCAGAGGTCTCGATTCAGAGATTTCCTTCTCCTAGGTAGGAAGCCAGCTAAGGCTAACACGCCCCTTCTGCCCGAAGCTTGCTGGTTTAGGCGCCAGTTACACGCTTTTGAACCTTTCTCGTGTAATGAAAAAAAGTTCAGTCGGACTCAATATCTGATCCACAAGTGAAGGCTTGTTGTCAAAGACTATTTGAGACGCATCTAGGCTCATAGTCTAGTATTTTACCTTTACCATGTAATATTTGTCGACAGTCTTTCTCCATTCCTCTCTGTCTTTTGCCTTAGTATACAATAGTTTAGTATAGAACCAATAAATATCAAATGTATCTCTTGTAAACAAATGAAACTTAAAAGTCCTTTGTCCCTAGTGAACAATCGAAGAATAAATTAAATAGCGAATGTTTTACTAACTAAACAAATGAAATAATAATAAACAAGTAATATAGCTGTAGTGACCTAGTTTAGTTAGAGAGTATGTTAATTCGCCGGATGGAGGACAAACGCGTCCCGAAAGTCAACGGACAACTCGCGACTGGCTCAAGAAAAACTGGTCGCCCCCCCCCCCCGGCCACCCACCTTCGCTACATAGATGTAATAAAACGGGACCTCCAATCAGTGAACATCAATACTGACCATTGGGAAGACATAACTCTAGACCGCACCAGATGGAGAGAGACAGTGACCAAGAAAGCTATGGATAGCGAAAGAACATGGGCCTCAGTCCTGGACGAAAAAGGGACAATGCGAAAAATGGCCAGCTCCTCTACCACCGAAGCAAAAGCCACATTAGCCTGCGATATTTGTGGACGGGAGTGTCTCTCCAAAACAGGGCTCCACAGCCACACGAGGAAGTGTGCGAGATGAACCATAGTCGTTCTACGACTGAAGGAAGCCAATGGATGGATGTTAGTTTTTGTAGATAAATATATTGTGTATTGTTTTTTTTAGCGACGGTAAAAGTAGTGACGTAGTCAGACAGACGAATGACGTTGCAGAATATGCGTAGCCGGAGAACAATATGGCGATAGATTAGAGAAGGTTGGATACTGATAGAGACGGCGAAGTAACTACGGATAAGGGGAGACAAGCATCCCATTTGTGAATAAATGCATCATTTAAAGTAGCATGAAGTATTGGACTGTGTATTCTATTTAGTTCTTGCATGGCTTCATTATTGCAAGGAGTCTCTCTATTGACGATTACAAAAGACCCTAGCTAAATACTTTCATCTAGAAAAATAATAAATAGGCCGGACTCGTAATGACTTTGGGACAAAACGAATGGAAAACAGTCGAATGTTAATCTTTGTTGGACTATCAAACTGGTTGATCTTACGATTAATAGTACACTTTTTTTTTTATTGAAAGAAGATAATGATTGGCCCCAGCTGTCGGTTTTCATGTATCGAATACAGGCTCGTAATTATTTGACATCATTACTAGAGTTATAAATAGTGTCGACAGTCATAGTTCTTTAGAAAGACGACTTCCTTATTGTTTTCATGGTGACCATGACGTCACCTGGAAACATGAAAGTAAAGGTCATCTGGTTTAAACAATTGTTTGTCCAGTCTCCCAGGACTTGGATTAATTGGTCTAACTGGCACAAACTAGTTTCCCCAGTTTTGTTTATTTGTTGCTGGGTTTTTTTTTCTAATGGCAATGCATCTAATCTACATAATACAATCAAAGACATACAGCACTTAGATTTAGGACTTGAAAGGCTAGGGCATCAAAGAAAACGCCTACTAAAGGTAAGTACTAGCAGTACTATAAATAGCACAACAGGAAATTCCAGAGAACCTTTTTTTTTAAGTCTCGAGGTCATGTGACATCAAATGTTATGACATCAAAGGCACAGCGAGATTACAACGCGCAAGGTTATATAGCAACCAGTGTGTGGTCAGTTGACAGAATAGCGTCTGCCTTCAGAGAACACATTTCTGGAAAATTGGGTGGCCGTGGGCGCTAGAAAGATTTTAATCACAGAAATGTAAACAAGATGTCTCAGAAGTGGGACTCAGAGTTCAGACCCCACCCCATATTGAGATTACCAATTTAATTAAACACGTCACTTGTCTGGGGATATTATACAGGGTGTGATACACCTTCATTTGTATTTACTTCAATCTCAGCCCTTGGTAGTATCCTTTTAAAACAATAATGTAGCGGTGGAAACAGGTGATTAATACTTCTTAGTATGTCACGTGATAAATCTGATGATCCAATGTTCAAAGTATTGCCGGAACTATTTGTTTGGATGAAGAAAAAACAGAAATCCTCTTTACGAAATACAACATTTTAATTCTCCCAAGTAGAAGTCAAGAAAAAATGGAACACACACACAAACACCAATAGAATAAGAAATCAAACGAGCAAAACCAATAGAACAAGAAATCAAACGAGCAAAACCAATAGAACAAGAAATCAAACAGCAAACACCAATAGAACAAAAAAACAAACATCAAACACCAATAGAACAAGAAATCAAAGGAGAAAATACCAATAGAATAAGAAATCAAACGAGCAAAACCAATAGAACAAGAAATCAAACAGCAAACACCAATAGAACAAGAAATCAAACAGCAAACACCAATAGAACAAGAAATCAAACAGCAAACACCAATAGAACAAGAAATCAAACAGCAAACACCAATAGAACAAGACATCAAACAGCAAACACCAATAGAAAAAGAAATCAAACAGCAAACACCAATAGAAAAAGAAATCAAACAGCAAACACCAATAGAACAAGAAATCAAACAGCAAACACCAATAGAACAAGAAATCAAACCAGCAAACACCAATAGAACAAGAAATCAATCAATGAAAACGGGGCTGCATTGGGAACACAGAAGAACAGAACACATTGCAAGACAACCTCTAGATTAGAATCCACAGGGGAAGAGAAAGGCTGTATGACCTAAGCAAAAATTGAGGAGATCAACAGACCAAGAAGCAAAGATGGACATGGATCCAACCGCAGGGAAGTGCCCAGAACGGAATCCGAGGGTGAAGTACAGTTGCGACCCTATGATCCACTGGAAGTCAAAAGGACAACGTCAAGTCAAGTTTTAACACACAAATTTAACTTAATTTCAATAACAGAGTCATAAAAATATTGAACATGAAGCTTAAAACTTGCTCAGACCCCGATATAAGCATGTCTCTCCTTGTATAGTTCCATAGAAGGGTGCTATTCACCACCCCTCAAAACGTATGCCTCCAGTGAATGATTAGGTTATAAAGTCTCGGCTCCATTGGACACGAAGTTTCTTCGCAACAATACGGAGACAATAAAGCCAGAGAAGGAGACAGAGAAGAAACAAAGTGAGAGAGACAGAGAGAAATTATAACAAAGAGAGACAAAGAAAGAGAGACTATAAGAGCGTCGAAGAACGTTAATTACAGACAAAAAAAAAGAGAGATGATAAAAAATATAAAAGAAAAAGAAACGGAGAAATCATTAGAGTCAGTCGTGACAGAAAGATATAGAGAGAGCGTGACAGAAAGAGAGAGACAGCGTGACAGAAAGAGTCAGGACGTGACTGAAAAAGTCAGAGCGTGACAGAGAGAGAGCGTGACAGAAAGAGAGAGAGAGAGAGCGTGACATAAAAAGTCAGGACGTGACAGAAAAAGAGTCATAACGTGACTGAAAGAGAGTCAGAGCGTGACAGAAAGAGAGAGCGTGACAGAGAGAGAGAGAGAGAGAAAGTGAGAGAAGTGTAGAAGTAGTAGATCTGCTATAAACATACCCTCCCCCCCCCCCCACCCCCACACACACATGCACAGCAACATGATCCTATTGAGCTGAAAGAATGAACTAGACAGCCGAGGTAATCTACCGGGACATGTTTTGTTGAGTGCATGACTCGCACCCTGTGAACCAAGAAATGACCGCATTGTTGTCTAGGAGCACGTCACTCTGCCTCAGAACCTGGCCACTGCAGGCTGTTATCGTCCCTGGCTGCGCACTAAGTTGTAGGTGAAATGTGCGTTCAAACACATTCGCCTGTATGTGTGTGTGCGCGCGCGTGTGACTGCCGTAATGGTTAGCTGAAATGACTAATATGGATAACATTTGGATCGAATCCCCCCCCCCCCCACTTCCACATATTGTTGACAGGTTCTGTATTTGTTTATTAATTGGTCTCTTCTCACTATTCCAAGTCATAAAACAATAATGGTATTGCCTTGATTCCGAGAATTAAGTATTCAAAACCCCTGCATTTTTGGGTCACATCCCTTATGCAGACAAAGCCATTGTCCACCTGGGGTCTATTAGAGTATATCTTTTAATCTTCTGCGCCCGTCTTTGCCAAGGGCTTTTCTTTGGGCCTGATATATGTGTCCCGCAGCCTTCGTCAAAGCTCCCCCCAGGGGTCTAAAGAAGGTTTGAAATACTTGTCAATACGTATCAAAATTTTTACAGGATATAAAAAAATGGAACTTATCAATCGGGCAATCTATACTTATTTTGTCTGTCGTACTGTCACAGTTTATGTCTGTCACAGTTTATCCTTGTCACTATTTATATCTTTTCTTATTTGTCTGTCGCTATTTATTTCCGTCACTAATTATGGATGGCTTCCTGGTCGTGTGGTATGGCTCTGGACAGTCGTTTTGTTAGCCCCGGGTTCGAGACAGCAATGCACTGCCGTCCTGCGGGATTTTCGGGCTAGGAAATAAACATCTGAAACATGAAAATAAAAAATAATATCGCGCTGTTTATCTCTGTCACGGTTAATGTGTGTTACTACTGGTGCATTGTATTATTCATTTGTTATTGTTTTATTGTGTCGCTGTTTATATCTGTTATACTTATTACTGTAATTGTTTCTGTCTGTCATTGTTTATATTTTGTCACTGTTTATATCTTTCATTGTTTATTTATGTCACTGTTTATATGTGTCAATTTTTATGCATATTATTGTTTTATATTTTGCCACCGTTTTTTGGTCACTGTTTATGTCTGTCACTGTTTATGTCTGTCACTGTTTATGTCTGTCACTTTTTATGTCTGACACTGTTTATGTCTGACACTGTTTATGTCTGACACTGTTTATGTCTGCCACTGTTTATGTGCGTCACTGTTCATGTCTGTCACTGTTTATGTCTGTCACTGTTTATGTCTGTCACTGTTTATGTCTGTCACTGTTTATGTCTGTCACTGGTTATGCCTGTCACTGTTTATATCTGTCACTGTTTATGCCTGTCACTGTTTATGTCTGTAATTATTTCTCAAACTGCTATCTCTCAACTGTCTCACAGACAGTTGACAGATCACGCGCAAACAGAGGTCGGTTAAGATGACCTGCATCTTGTCACTACCAGTATCTAGGTTACGTGAGTAACGCCATGACTTTGTGAGGTCCAGTCAATCGGCTCCCATGATGCACCATCCAGAACTAGGTCGTGAGTAAGAAATACATCCTGAATGAACTGGAGAGGGGGTGGGGGGTGAGGAGGGAGGCGAAACCGAGAGATTCCTCAACAGTCTCACAGCTAGCTGTGACGTCATCTGACCAGTCAGTGTTCGATACAGTCATGGCCAGTCATATTCATCTTTATCGATCCAACGATGACGGTGTAAGGGCGCCAGAGACGGTGCGCATCTTTTTTTTTTTTAATTGACACTTTGACACTTACAAACGCACGTAGACACACACACACACACACACACACACACACACACATACACACACACACACACACACACACACACACACACACACACACACACACACACATCTAAACCATTATGTTTAAGTCGACCGTATATAGTATATGACATATATAGAGTTTCAACACTATGTATGTATGCATCTATCTATCTATCTATCTATCTATCTATCTATCTATCTATCTATCTATATCTATCTATCTATCTATCTATCTATCTATCTATCTATCTATCTATATCTATCTATCTATCTATCTATCTATCTATCTATCTATCTATCTATCTATCTATATCTATCTATCTATCTATCTATCTATCTATCTATCTATCTATCTATCTATCTATCTATCTATCTATCTATCTATCTATCTATGTCTAGCTATCTATTTTTTGATTTGGTACTGACATGGTACTGCCATGATACTGACACAGTACTGCCATAGTACTGATTTGGCACTGGTTCGATACTGCCATTGTACAGATTTGATATTGAAACGATACTACCATGGTATGCATTTTGAACAGAAACCTTACTGGCATTACTTCCATTGAAGATTTCGATAAAATGATACTGACAGGACTCAAGGCCTTGCAGTTTTAAAGTCTTGTAAACCTAATAGACACGCACCTGGGGCGCCAAAATGGATTAATACATTTTGGTAAGCTGTTTTAGTTTGCTCTGCCAATATTAAAAAAAAATCTTCGACAACAACCACATATGTTTGAACCGGGAACGATCAGCCCAATAGATTTGGTTTGCGGTTTGCACTGACACAAGAAAGGGGGGGGGGGTCTATTACTGTCTTGACGATTTCCGGAAATACCCGGTAAATCAAAAAAATCTAAATATTTACAAGAAGCAAATATGTTTTCAACTAAGACCGGAACTTCTTTTCCTGTTTTTAATATTCTTCGCAATTCAGTGGCGTTACAATCATGAGGGACACATAAACATAAATTAGTCTCTGAGGTTTGTACACTCAAATTATACAATGAATTAAAGCAAAATACATTAGAGGTTATTTTTTAAACTGAAACTTAAAGACTTTACGCGGCCCTCGGGGCTCGCAAGGACTTTCCTACAAGGAGCAGTATCGGGGGAGGGAATAAAGAAGAACAGAAAGACTGAGAAGGGATGGGAAATATTGTTGATGGTCGTTGATTTGTAGCACCGAATTGCTGGTAGACAATTGAGTCTCCTTCAGTCAAGAAGCGACTATGTTGTCTATGAGATGAATGCCTGGGCATAGGTTATGGTCGGAACGATGTCGCCCATACGGCGGTTGCACACCCCCAAAGGGGGGGGGGTGTCCAGAGGAACGTCGAGTTCCTATGCGGATCGCAATTGGCGGCATCGCAGGCTCTGCCAGGATGTAGCACTGTGTGATGCGGGCTGCCTACAAGTCGTCAGCTCCTGATTTAACCTCATGGTTTATCTCCCCCCTTCCTTCCAAGACTTCTAAAATTTGATTTGCGTCGTGTTCACATTACAATTAAAGTAATTTTCTCCTTTATTAGTACCTACGATACAAGTAACTCTACTATAGTTTTTGTTATCACATAGCACAGGGGTTCTCAACCTGTGGATCGCGACCCCTTTGAGGGTCGATTGACGATTTACCAGAGGTCGCCTAAGACCATCGAAAATATGGATTGTTATTGTCTATTCCTCTATTGCTGTATGTGAGTGTGTGTGTGTGCGGGGGTCGCGGCAGAGTGGGGGATTGTAAAAAGGGGTCGCCGAGCATAAAGGCTGAGAACCACTGACATAGCATGTCTATACCTTGTCGTGGAATAAAGATCTAAACGTATTTATTAATAGGATATGTAATATGGAGTGTGATACTGGCAGAAGTAATACATGGGTTTTGACTAGATGCTATTGCGTGTCCCCAAGCATACACCTAGAGATAGAACAATGCATGCTCTTTTTATATAACACAAATTATAGTTTATAAAATAAAAAAATAATTTGATTTCATGGGGGGTCAAATCAACGTTGGTATCGTCAGTTAGGAGTGAAAGAGTTAAATGGCTCTGATTTATGACACTTTTTGAGACTTTACTTTTCATGTCTGTTGTAAGAGAATATAACAACAAATTACACTTGCAATTATTTTTTTTCAGTTGTAAATGTTTGTTTTAATGTATTTATACAGGAGGCGCAGTGGCTGAGTGGTAAAGCGCTTGGCTTCCGAAACGGGGAGGTCCCGAATCCTGGTGAAGACTAGGATTTTTAATTTAGGAATCTTTAGGGCGCATTTGAGTCCACCCAGCTCTAATTTGTTCTTGACATTAGTTAGGAAAAAATTAAGGCTGTTGATCGTTGTGCTGGCCCATGACATCCTCGTTAACCGTGGCCACAGAAACAGATGACCTCTACGTCATCTGCCATATAGATCGAAAGGTCTGAAAGGCGAACATTACTTTAAATATTTCTACACTGGACTTGAAAGCCTGAGGATAATTGTTCATAATTGTTCATCAAAATTCAATCTATTTTGTTTATAAACGAGACTTTATTCAAATTTGTGTAAGTTAATTAATACACGTGAACGTTTACATAAAAGATTGATTGGAAAAACGTTCACTCTTCATATACATATTATATAAGGCAAAGACTTGAAGAAGAAAAAAAGTAATTGCAGCACACAGATTCTAGTTGGCATAACGTGATAACCTTGATGATTTGGAATTGAATACTTCGATGCATTGTTTGCCCTTGGAATATAGACTATCTATTACCTTGACTTGGGTCAACACCTTTTGTTGAATACCGCAGAACTCTAGAGGAGCTACTTTAGAGAGGAAGTTGGGATAAGAAAGTAAATTGAGCATCTCTACTTCCGGTTCTCCGCGAACGTCTGCACTATACAAACTCCTCAAACATAGACACTGACGTTGAGACGCTCACACACATACACAATATGATGGTCTACTTGGAGATTATACTGCTCACACACATACACAATATGATGGTCTACTTGGAGATTATACTGCTTTTAAGAAATTACTTTTAAGGTTAGATGTGAATACAAAGGAATCTTGTGCTGTAAACGGAGGGGAGTTGGCTGAGTGGTAAATCGCTTGGCTTCCAAACTGGGGGTCCATGATTCGAATCCTGGTGAAGACTGGGATTTTTAATAATGGGATCCTTGGGCGGCTCTGAGTCCACCCAGTTCTAATGGGTGCCTGACTAATGGGTGTTCCGATGACTAGACCAATACATGAGATGAACTGCGCAGTCGTTTCCAAAATCAGGGAGCTCTCCATATAGTTTTCTTTCTATTGGAGTGATTTGGGAACAATGTCTTATACGGGCCTCTTGGGGTAAAGAGAGCAGTTTTGGAGGACGTGGTCGGCATTCTCTGGTGATACTCCACATAGGCAGATTTCACTGGTTCCAATTTTGAGCTTCCGGTACATGTGTTGTCGCATTCTGTAGTGTCCAGTCCTGAGTCGAAAGATTAGACGTTGGTCTTGTCGGGATAGCTTATAGTAAGCGTCATCTTTCTTGTGATTTGGATGAGAGCTCGTCCATTTCTCATTTATTTTATTTACAATTAATTTCTTCAATTATTCTGGATAGAGTGCAGAGTTTATTTGTGAGTTAGTTCTCCCACTCTTGGCGAGTGTGTCAGCCTTCTCATTTCCTTCTAGTTGTATGTGAGCTGGTATCCATTTTCTAACGATTACATTAACATTTTTGTTTACACAATACAAAAACAACAAGACAATGTGATAAAGACTTACGAGTTTGTCCTAAATGAGTGTTGACACTATTTCAAAGTCTCTACTTCTTTGGCTCGGATACAAAAAGTTTAAGAATCGCAGCTGTTAAGACAGTTTGTTACTAATTTAACAAAGTTGAAATTAAAGTCAAAATTTCAGACTTTTTAATACATCAGTTACAAAATAAAAAAACAATGAACTTCTCTCTCTTTGTAGCAATAATTTTGGTTTGTTTTCTGGTTTAGTTTTATTGGAATTTCCCGTACAATCTGACTATCATTGTAGATTTATCTTGACAACTTCTCGGCCCAGATCTCGTGAAAATACAGTTGTTGTCTATGGCTGTGTAATGTTGTAGGTGCCGACATCAGCAGTTTTTTTTTTTTTTTTTGATATCACAACACGGTCACACTTGTGACGCCATCACCACTAAACAACAAGGGGTCTGTCTGCATGAGAGTGGTTTGGGGAAAAGGTGAAATTTAAAAAAAAAATGGGAGGGGGGGGGGTGTTTGTGTTTACAAAAAGCACATCGTCTTAACATGCAAGGTCGTCGACGGAGCCCCTGGTGGGGTCAACTTTAGAAAGATAAGGTTGAGCTGAGACAAACTATTCTCATTTCAAAACAACCAAATTAAAAGGTCTATCTCTATACTCGTTTTTTTCTCTCTCTTTTTCTTGCTCTGTCAATCCTAATTATGTCTCGCTCTTTTTCTCACAGTCTATTTCTCTCTCTCTCTTTCTCTCTCTTTTTTTTTTATGGTGAAGGGATCGTTTTGCACGTGTATGAAATGTTTATGGTTTCCAGGCTCCACTGTCTTAGAGTGAAAGAACAAGTTACAATTTTGTTTCCAGGCTCCGCTGTCTTAGAGTGAAAGAACAAGTTACAATTTTGTTTCCAGGCTCCGCTGTCTTAGAGTGAAAGAACAAGTTACAATTTTGTTTCCAGGCTCCGCTGTCTTAGAGTGAAAGAACAAGTTACAATTTTGTTTCCAGGCTCCGCTGTCTTAGAGTGAAAGAACAAGTTACAATTTTGTTTCCAGACTCCGCTGTCTTAGAGTGAAAGAACAAGTTACAATTTTGTTTCCAGGCTCCGCTGTCTTAGAGTGAAAGAACAAGTTACAATTTTGTTTCCAGGCTCCACTGTCTTAGAGTGAAAGAACAAGTTACAATTTTGTTTCCAGGCTCCACTGTCTTAGAGTAGAAGAACAAGTTACAATTTTGTTTCCAGGCTCCGCTGTCTTAGAGTGAAAGAACAAGTTACAATTTTGTTTCCAGGCTCCACTGTATTAGAGTGAAAGAACAAGTTACAATTTTGTTTCCAGGCTCCACTGTCTTAGAGTGAAAGAACAAGTTACAATTTTGTTTCCAGGCTCCACTGTATTAGAGTGAAAGAACAAGTTACAATTTTGTTTCCAGGCTCCGCTGTCTTAGAGTGAAAGAACAAGTTACAATTTTGTTTCCAGGCTCCGCTGTCTTAGAGTGAAAGAACAAGTTACAATTTTGTTTCCAGGCTCCGCTGTCTTAGAGTGAAAGAACAAGTTACAATTTTGTTTCCAGGCTCCACTGTCTTAGAGTGAAAGAACAAGTTACAATTTTGTTTCCAGGCTCCGCTGTCTTAGAGTGAAAGAACAAGTTACAATTTTGTTTCCAGGCTCCACTGTATTAGAGTGAAAGAACAAGTTACAATTTTGTTTCCAGACTCCGCTGTCTTAGAGTGAAAGAACAAGTTACAATTTTGTTTCCAGACTCCACTGTCTTAGAGTGAAAGAACAAGTTACAATTTTGTTTCCAGACTCCGCTGTCTTAGAGTGAAAGAACAAGTTACAATTTTGTTTCCAGACTCCGCTGTCTTAGAGTGAAAGAACAAGTTACAATTTTGTTTCCAGACTCCGCTGTCTTAGAGTGAAAGAACAAGTTACAATTTTGTTTCCAGACTCCGCTGTCTTAGAGTGAAAGAACAAGTTACAATTTTGTTTCCAGACTCCACTGTCTTAGAGTGAAAGAACAAGTTACAATTTTGTTTCCAGACTCCGCTGTTTTAGAGTGAAAGAACAAGTTACAATTTTGTTTCCATGCTCCACTGTCTTAGAGTGAAAGAACAAGTTACAATTTTGCGCGATTCAAAACAGACCACTACCCAGTCGGTGCCTACCTAGGAGTTCCGGTGTCAACACTGTCATATGGACACAGAAATTATAGAGCATGAGCTGTATGAATGCACGGTACTATTGCACTATAATATACCGGTAAATACGCGCGAATATTTTGGATACTTAGTCGACAATGGGGGATATGTTTGTAAAATGTTTTATATGTTTCGGATGCTCCTTCAGAGTTGAAGATAATTTACTTCCTAGTCCAAGCCTCCCGCATGACTGGGGGGGGGGGGAAGCTGGCAGGGTTTGAACCCGGGACCATCGATAAGTCCGAACTACAGTCCAGCGCGCAAGCCGTGCGACCAGGCAGATATCTATTGGAACGGTGACTGAGAGACTGAAAAGCACTGCCGCCTTTCTTGACTGTGTTAATGGAGAGGCGTTCTCAATAAGGAGCCCTTGAACGAATGGCCGTTGACGGCATGGCCAGCTGGTATAGAGCGGGACCGGACGTCATGGAGTCCCTGAACACTGATGTGCTACATCGACTTGTTGTCTCGTTGTAGAGCAGAGTTCGGACCTACTAGGAGGGTGTCTCTTTTATTGATCAATTTTGCTACCCTTCTTCTTGGCAGTATGTTTTTGGTTACATTAATATCAATATGGATGACGACAGGACAATGTGACGAGGATTTCTGAGGGCGCAGTCGTCATAATTGAATGTTCTAAAATATTTCACCGGAGTCAAAAGTTTTGATTCCTATTGTAGAGTGAATACTGTCAGGTCCAAATGTGATTCCATCTAGCTTGTTATTTGTCTATATACATAACACCCTATCTGGCTATATTGTAACATATACATTTACAAATAAGTAAAATAAATTCGTGTTTTAAAAGAGGTGTGATCTTTTCACACGAGAAGAAGTGTACTCACTGGACACACTGAACCTGGCTTGTTACAAAGAGCGTGAGAGGTGGGTGTTGGTTAGTGATTAGATGAGTGAGTTCAAAGTTCAAGAAGGGAAGAAACAATTAACACACACACACACACAACGCGAAAAATGTCTCAAAGACAACAACCTGAGTGTGAAGTGATGATTGACATTTGTTAAAAGTGTTGGGGAGGATCAAGTCAATCCTCTTCGAAGGAGGATCGTTCTTTTATTTGCTTCCTGTTGTATATTACCCAAGTTGCCTGTTAGTGTTTTTCGCTGTGGTATATTGCCCTTTTTTTTTTATTGCCCCTTCGGTCAAATGTCCCTGTTTACTGTTGCCAATGCTGTCAAATGCCTCAGTTTTCTATTGCCCCTGCTGTCAAATGCACCTGTTTTCGATTGCCCCTGCTGTCAAATGCCCTTTTTTCTATTGCCCCTGGTGTCAAATGCCCATGTTTTCCATTGCCCACTGCTGTCAAATGCCCCTGTTTTCTATTGCCCCCGCTGTCTATTGCCCCTGCTGCCTAAAGCCCAATTTTCTACTGCCCCTGTTTTCTATTGCCCTTGCTGTCAAATGCCCACTTTTTCTATTGCCCTTGATGTCAAATGCACCTGTTTTCTATTGCCCTTGCTGTCAAATGCACCTGTTTTCTATTGCCCTTGCTGTCAAATGCACCTGTTTTCTATTGCCCCTGCAGTCAAATGCCCACTTTTTCTATTGCCCTTGCAGTCAAATGCACCTGTTTTCTATTGCCCCTGGTGTCAAATGCCCATATTTTCCATTGCCCACTGCTGTCAAATGCCCTTGTTTTCTATTGCCCCCGCTGTCTATTGCCCCTGCTGTCAAACGCCCCATTTTCAACTGCCCCTGTGTTCTATTACTCAAGCTTTCCAATGCCCTTTTTTCTATTGCCCTTGCTGTCAAATGCCCCAGTTTTCTATTGCCCCCGCCTTCTATTGCCCATGCTGTTAAATGCCCCCGTTGTCTATTGCCCCTGTTGTGTATTGTCATCCCTACACGTTTTGGTCTTGTTTGTGGCTTTAGAGATGTGATGATAAAGGATTCACGGTAACGGAACTACAAACCATCGTCTTCACGACAGTACTGGGAAGCCGGATGGGGCTGTAGGAAAATAGTATTACATTTTTAAAAGTAAAATTAAAATACATGAAATTAGTTGATAATCATTTTCATCATTCTAATGACAAACTGGCCAACTAAAACAATACTCAAAGAAAAAACAAACAATGGAGTGCTGTTGGTACATGGGAACAAGTCTGCAAGTGAGATATAATGTTTCTACACTCTTCTGGGATTTCCTACATTCACACACACAAACATTCTCACACATGAAACCACTGATATTTCACGTGAAGTCCAACACAATACGTATGTGTGTGTGTGTGTGTGTGTGAGTATGGTAATTATTTTTTTTTAAGGATTTTTAAAGACGGCTTTCTTTCACTCCAAGGGTGGATAACTTTCAGTTATCTGTTTACACGGGACGAAATGTGCCCTCCCTTTGAGTTTTTTTTTCTCATTCTGTCTTGAACTATCAGCTCACGTCAGAAGCAGGCTACCCGCCCCTTCTGGTTTAGTTTCTGGAAGATGGACGCAAGGTGCCTGGGGAAACACATGGCCCAATTCGAAGTAACTCTCCCAACCATTTTTTTGTGTGTGTTTCGTGTGTGTATAGTTATCTCCTCCAGCGTGAGCCTTGGGTGCACTGGCATTTGATGAAAACACACGTTTTGTTTACGTCATCAGGTTTTGTTATTATGATCTTATTTTTTTCTTTTCAGCCCACTTTTTAATGACGTCAAAGTAGAAGAGGTGGAAAAAATCTCTAAACTTGACCTACATTTCTCGAAGCGTTTAGTCTGCTGTTATTTGTGAGGATCTTGTCAGTTGACTGAAGTATACAATTGACACTAGAGATTTGAACCCTGGGCATGTGTTCCCATTACGTAATTAAATAACAACACAGGAAGGTCATCTGGTGCAACTTATTAAATGGTGCCACGGGAAAGTTTTAAACAAATAGACTTATGATTAATGGTTCACAGCAGTGTAATTATAACTGCTTTGTTGACCTAGATAAAGACAACACAACAACAGTAAGAACTACGGTTAGACAAAACAAGAAAGAAGGTTTCCAAAAGTCCGCAAGGCAATTGTCTCTTGAGTGGATCATGTGATGGATTGCGTCATAACGCGAAAGGGTCGGGTGTTTTGACATCAAATGATGTGGACATCAAATGTTGTTGACAAGAAATGTTATTGTCGTTTTCCAGAGTACATATAACATCTCAAAAGCATCTTATTACAAGGCTTCCATCAACTCACTCTGTCTGTCTGTCTGTCTGTCTAGTAAAACGTTTGTATACATTATTTCTCACACACCCAATTTCGGATCAAATTGAAACTTTGAAAAATTATTTCTTGTACCTGACAAAACAAGAATTAATAAAAATAAAATAACCAATTAACTATTGATACTTAATTATTTTGTCTGGTATCTTGAAAAAGTAAAAGAAATCGTATTTGACAGAGGTGGTGGAATAAGCTGAATTAGTCCCCTTGAGGAGGCTTGAGACCAGAGTGGACAAGTTTTTTTTTTTTTTATGCATTAAAAAGCGATCACGGTTACATTAACAGGATACCCCATTTCCCCCCCCCTCTCCTTTTCCCTTTTTCTCCTAACTGGTCCAGACAAATGATAGGATCATAGCGCGCTGAGAAAGCTAAAAACATGAAATTTTGCGCTAAAGAAAAGAAAATGGTAATAATATTTCTAATCGCGCAGATTTATAATTGCTAATCAAAGTTTAACTGAATCAAATCTCAAGTTGTTTTTATGAATATCACACACCCAGTGAAAACAAGAAAACAGAATCCATTTGTGATTATAATTTAGATCTAAGTTTTTCAGATTGCTGGCTAGCTGAGTCGAGGATAACTTTTCCATGGGGTCCTAGTGGAAACACCCGTTAGAAGAAGCGTTATACTAACAGAGAAACATAATAATAAGTTCCTAAATCTCGTTCAAGAGAACATACCATGGCACGTGAGGAGTCGGGGGTCGTGCACTGCTTTGACGACCCTCTCATTGTTAGTGGTGGTACATTATAGGAATACGGATGAATCTTTCGTGAACTCAATCTACGGCTTCTTCGGAAAGGGGAAACACCGATGTGAATCAAAAGGTTGTGTGACGTTGTGACTAAACAAACTTGATTAAATGACCATCTAAATCAGCGGTTCTCAACCTTTTAAGTTCGGCGACCCCTTTTTACAATCCCCCACTCTGCCGCGACCCCCCCCCCCCCAACACACACACATACAGCAATAGAAGAATAGATAATAACAATCCATAGTTTCGATGGTCTTAGGGGACCCCTGGCAAATGGTCAATCGACCCCCAAGGGGTCTGACATTGGCTGATAAATGTTTATAATTAGTTCTTGTTTTGGTGTTTGTGACTGAGTTTCGCTGAGAATACGTGTAAAGTGACTCGTGTTTCGGGTCAAGTTAGTCTTTTGAAAACACTCCCACAAAGATAAACACAAATGAATGCATACACACACACACGCAGCCTACGTGTAAATTATACTATACAAGCTCCCATCTCGTAGTTCAATCATGACTGCAAATTGGTCTCACCATTGAGAAGTCAGTGTCAAGATACCATAAAAGACAAAAATAAAGGCGGTAAATAAACGCTTATCTCCTCTAGCTTAGTATTTTGTATATTAATTTATACATATGTAAAACTAGACCAGTGAAAGATGAATCTGGCTGCCTGGTCTTGTACTATGAGCTTTGGGCTATCGTCGCGATGGTCCCTAGATCGAACCATGTCCTCTGTCATACCCCCCCCCCCCCCCCCAAATCGAAATTTATGGATCAGCCCTAGCAAAAGAGTACGTTAGTATGTTGAAAATATGAAGCCAGTTTAATAGAAATATGACCATTAAAGACTCGTTGGTTCCGGTTCCGGTTCCCAAGTATAACCCTATTCAACAAATGGGAAAACCCCATTCTTCTAAGCAGACGCTGGCTGGCCAGAGAAAAGTGGATTCTGATTGATTTCATTCATGAACCGATGACCCTTGACCTCTCTTTTCCGCCCATTCATCATACTGTATTCAAGTCTGTTTACAACTAACAAATCTAGCGTTTGTTTCCACTTTATCAATGACATTGCAAGTTTTAATGAAAAGTTGGAAGTTCAATTAATTTAGCATACGAAACAAAGCAAAATCAGGTCCCATCTTTGCAAATGTTTACATAACTTGTAAACTCTTTAATCATGTGAATTTCTGCTCAATTGTCATCGTGTCTTTCACACAGTAGCCAGTGTTGGCAAACGTTTAATCGTCATGGGGCGCCGTATTCATTTCTGACATGGGGCGTCTTATTCATTTCTGACATTGGGCGTCTTATTCATTTCTGACATGGGGCGCCTTATTCATTTCTGACATGGGGCGCCGTATTCATTTCTGACATGGGGCGCCGTATTCATTTCTGACATGGGGCGCCGTATTCATTTCTGACATGGGGCGCCGTATTCATTTCTGACATGGGGCGTCTTATTCATTTCTGACATGGGGCGCCGTATTCATTTCTGACAAGGGGCGTCTTAATTATTTCTGACATGGGGCGCCGTATTCATTTCTGACATGGGGCGCCGTATTCATTTCTGACATCGGGTTCCATATTCATTTCTGACATGGGGCGCTATATTAATTTCTGACATGGGGCGCTATATTAATTTCTGACATGGGGCGCCATATTCCTTTCTTTACAACATTCCATTTTCACCACCAACAATCAAACTGTTAATATAGGTACGTTCTCTCCTAATCAGGCCTTCTGTAAACACTGCCCAACACAACACAACACATCTAACACAAGAACTTGACAACAAGAGCTTCAATAAACAATGTGGCGTTTTAATGACAAATACATGAAAAGCCAATACAACACAATTGGCTACACCAAATTCAAATGCATTAACACAATAGAACTGCTTACTAAACACTACAAGTCTTTCTCTGTCTACTTCTAGACTCGTACAGCTACATTTTCAAAGACTCACTTTGTAGCACACAGTCCTTACTGCCTTGCGTCCTGGACTCTACTGTCCTTTCTAACACACTCTCTCGACTGTAAAGGTTTTTTGGTCACATGACCATAACATTGGTCATATTTGCATGAACTAGCAGTAATGTCCCTTGTTCAACAGCCCTTGACCTGTGTGATTGGCCTGAATCATGTGTGTCAGTAGGACGCACACACATTAACCCTTTCAGTCCGCCACTAGGGTTATAACAATATCAATAATTAAATTAATGGCTCAGAGGTAGAGCGTTTAAGTGATGACGTGAAGCGCCCGGGTACGAGTTCCAGAGTGGAAAGATCTGTTTTGTAGTTTCAGGACAGTTCCAAGCAGCTCTGATTCGCATTTAAACAGGTGATAGGCCATTATATACGGCAGAAAATATTCCAGTAAATCAATTCCAAAAAACCAATTCTGTAGATGGAAACCATAAACTAGTTCCATAAACTAATATCATAACCCATTTCTGTTAAACAACAATATAAGTGAACACTATTCAAAGGTTTCATCAAAAAAATTCTAAAGGATTTTTAACATTTTATGTATACATATATAATATACGTATGGCTCCTTTTGTCTCGAAAGGCAATGGATGCGCCCAAATGAGTCACTGGTTTTGGCTTAATCTGAAGACGGGGCAGAATTTGGTGTGGCTAATCAAGCCAATTCTAGAACATTTTGTAAATGTGTATACCTCTGATTTAGGGCTAGCGGACAGGGCAGCTTTCTTTTTTTCCCTCTTGATTAAGGCCGCTTAAATTCTTTTGTTCTCAGCAAGGGTTGTCCCAGCACGCACAGTCTGTCTCCATGCACTCCGGTCTTTGGCTATGTTTTCCCACATACTTTCGCTGATGCCTGTGGCTCTCATGTCTCGCTTGCAAACATCTCTATTTGTTAGTCTTTGGAGGCCCTTGGGCTGACTCCCTCCACAAGCTCAAAATATAAGATATCTTTCGGGATTCTACCATCTGGCATGCGGGTGACATGTCCGAGCCAGCGTAATCTTCTTTGTGTCAGGAGAGCATACATGCTGTTCATATTGGCCAATCTCAAAACTTCCTGATTGGAGACATGGTCCCTCCAAGAGATGCCCTTACTATAAGTCTTAACATACTATGAATAATCTAATTAAGTGATATTGAAAACCAATTCTGTAAACCTTTCAATAAAGTGATTCAATTAATCAGTCCCGTAAGCCGAATGAAACTATTCAGAACTTTGTACTTTTTCTTTGCGTAAGAAAATTAGGTTTATCAGTGGCGTTGTAGTGCTGGTCTCAGGGCGCAGGTTAACCCAACACTCCCTTCAACCATACTTCTCCCATGATGTACTCCCGCACATTTCGGCGCCACTTCCCTAGATACATTGTCCCCCGCAACACGCACTTATACCCTACACACATACACTTACCACCTTCAAACACACACACACACACACTCATTCTCTTAAGTGGTGAAATTAAAACATTGTTCATAATTACGTATAATCATTATTGGATACTCCCACACATTTCAGTTCAGACTCGTACTATCGAACCAAGATTTTATTCATTCGATTTTTTTTTCCTCCAGAGATCGATACCCCCCAACTACCGGTGCTCATCCTAAAAGATAAATGAGCTGATATAAACCGATTCTAAGATGTCTCGATACTACAACATTGGACAGAAGATATTCACCTACTCACACATTATATCGAATAATTTGAAGGTAGGCTAGGCCTTCTCCTCAAGTTTGCCATAATGAAAATTAGTATCAATGCAGGGGATGTAGCTTTGACCTTTTGTTTTTTTAGTAAAAAGTAACGTTTCCATTTCAGACCTTGTGGTCATCTGATTCAGTGGCCTATTTGGCCTATGGTTGACCAGGGTGTCATGTGGCCAGCACAACGACCAACCGCCTATACTTTTCCCTAACTAATGTCAGGTACCCATTTAGAGCTGGGTGGACTCAGAGGAGCCGAAAGATCCAGGATTCGAACAGGGAACCCCGGTTCGGAAGCCAAGCGCTTTACCGCTAAGCCACTACATCTCCTTTTTGTTTTTTTAAAGCTGCATTCAAATAGCTGCTGTGATATTTTAATCTCAGAAAAAAAACAACAACAACAAAGCAATAAAAATGATGGATGTATGGCTGATTGCGAGATGTATGGCTGAATGTGGGGTGTATGGCTCAGCGCGGGATGTATGTTTGAACTCCGACTCTTGAGTTGTGTTTGCTGAGCGCCTAAATGAAGCAGGGAAATCTTCGAGATACTCCGTTCCCCGCAGGTTAAAATAAAAAAAAAAGATTGGACCATAGTGCGTTGAGCATAAAAGATTGGACCATAGTGCATTGGGCATGTAAGATAGGACCATAGTGCGTTGAGCATGAAAGATAGGACCATAGTGCGTTGAGCATGAAAGATTGGACCATAGTGCGTTCAGCATGAAAGATTGGGCCATAGTGCACTGAGCATGAAAGATTGGACCATAGTGCACTGAGCATGAAAGATTGGACCATAGTGCAATGAGCATGAAAGATTGGGCCATAGTGCACTGAGCATGAAAGATTGGACCATAGTGCACTGAGCATGAAAGATTGGACCATAGTGCAATGAGCATGAAAAATTGGACCATAGTGCATTGAGCATGAAAGACTGGACCATAGTGTATTGAGCTTGAAAAATTGGACCATAGTGCATTGAGCTTGAAAGATTGGACCATAGTGCATTGAGCATGAAAGACTGGACCATACTGCATTGAGCATGTAAGATTGGACAATACTGAATTGAGCATGTAAGATGCGCTATACAAAAATAAAAAAAAATAAAAAAAAGATTTGACCATAGTGCATTCAGGATGAATGCTTCGACCATAGTGCATTGAGCATGAAAGATTGGGCCATAGTGCATTGAGCATGAAAGATTGGACCATACTGCATTGAGCATGTAAGATGCGCTATACAAAAATAAAAAAAGATTGGACCATAGTGCATTGAGCATGTAAGATGCGCTATACAAAAATAAAAAAAGATTGGACCATAGTGCATTGAGCATGCGCTATATAAAAGCCCCCCCCCCCAAAGTTAAAGTTCGTAGTGACCTTGACGTTGGTGTACACTGTACAGTAATGCAGACGACATTATTTGGCTTAGGTTTTTTCCATATGGAGTAAACGATATGTGCCTACATTTTACAAAATTCCTTGTGTTCAGCTGCTCTTTCATAGCATGCTCATCGGGCCATCTCTTTTGACGACCTGCGAGGTGACGGGACATCATGGGCCAGGTTTCCCGTGCCGCCTTTCGGCACCCAGAAAGCACATCTAAGCTAAATAAAATCGGGGCTCAAACCCGAACCACCTTCATAAGGAAGCCATGCGGTTGATGTCACTCAGCCACAAACTAATTTTCCAGCATGCCCCAAGAGAATGGACCTCATTCACCAATCGTAAACAAACAACATTTAGTCACGTGATCTTATTGATAAAACAACGAAAAAAAACTGTCACGTGACAACCATCATGAATTAAACATGAGATCGTAAATTATATAGAAGAGAGAGCACCACGTGGTAAATTTTGTTTGTTTACGGTTGGTGAATGAGGTCCATTGTACACAACGGCTTTTGTCAAAATCCACATGAAACAATGTGAAGGGAATGGGATTTGAACTAAATCCCTCGTGTTTATGTTATTATATTGACATCATTTATACGGTTGAAGTGCAAGGTGGTGGGGGAAATTTCGAACATCGGAAGGGGAGAGAATTCGGAAGAGCGTGTTAAAGTAAACTTGAATTGTTATTACTGGGGGTGAACTTTTCGGCTTCTTCACGCGCCTCTTTCTGGCTCAAAATGTAAATTGGAAGCGCCCAGACGAAATACTGGTGTCTGCTTCTTCTTCATTGGAGACAGAATCTGCTGAGACTTGTCAATCTGGTTCTAGATCGGCAAACTTTGACACTGTTGGTGCATGAGAAATTGAGAAGGCATCTGTTTTTAGGCCTCTTCCCCTAGAGGCCCCCTCGGTCGTTTGTTTATTACAGTGTTTCCCAAACTGTGTTCCGCGGAACTCTAGTGTTCCTCGAGGTCTGAATAGGTGTTCCTCGAGGTCTAAATAAGTGTTCCGCGAGATCTGAATAGGTGTTCCGCGAGGTCTGAATAGGTGTTCCGAGAGGTCTGAATAGGTATTCCTCGAGGTCTGAATAGGTGTTCCTCGAGGTCTGGGTGTTCCGCGAGGTCTGAATAGGTGTTCCGCGAGGTCTGAATAGGTGTTCCTCGAGGTCTGAATAGGTGTTCCGCGAGGTCTGAATAGGTGTTCCGCGAGGTCTGAATAGGTGTTCCTCGAGGTCTGGGTGTTCCGCGAGGTCTGAATAGGTGTTTCGCGAGGTCTGAATAGGTGTTCCGCGAGGTCTGAATAGGTGTTCCTCGAGGTCTGGGTGTTCCGCGAGGTCTGAATAGGTGTTCCTCGAGGTCTGAATAGGTGTTCCGCGAGGTCTGAATAGGTGTTCCGCGAGGTCTGGGTGTTCCGCGAGGTCTGAATAGGTGTTCCGCGAGGTCTGAATAGGTGTTCCTCGAGGTCTGAATAGGTGTTCCGCGAGGTCTGAATAGGTGTTCCGCGAGGTCTGGGTGTTCCGCGAGGTCTGAATAGGTGTTCCGCGAGGTCTGAATAGGTGTTCCGCGAGGTCTGAATAGGTGTTCCGCGAGGTCTGAATAGGTGTTCCGAGAGGTCTGAATAGGTGTTCCGCGAGGTCTGAATAGGTGTTCCGCGAGGTCTGAATAGGTGTTCCGCGAGGTCTGAATAGGTGTTCCGCGAGGTCTGAATAGGTGTTCCGCGAGGTCTGAATAGGTGTTGCTCGAGTTCTGAATAGGTGTTCCGCGAGGTCTGAATAGGTGTTCCTCGAGGTCTGAATAGGTGTTCCGCTCGGTCTGAATAGGTGTTCCGCGAGGTCTGAATGGTGTTCCGAGAGGTCTGAATATGTGTTCCGTGAACTACTGGAATAATTACATAGTAGGCCGCCACGTAAATTAATCTCTTTGTAAAAGTAAACAAAGTGTTCCGCTAAATACTCAGAATGTACGAAGTGTTCCGTTAACCCTTAAAGTGCTGAGCTTTTTTACAATGAGTGCATACAAAATGGAATTACAATTCTGATGTCTAGAGGATAAACTACCACACGCGTCTAAAGGGTTAAGGAAAAAAGTTCAAGAAACGTCTGGTTTCTAATAAGAGAAAAATAATGTCTAACTGATCTGAACAAGATGGGAACAATTGAACACATGAATTATCTGGTTCGTGTATATGCGCTACGGACGACGTCACGATAGTCCCGAGTTCAAAACTCTGTCGTCTTGCGGGGGGTTTGGGCTAGGGCGTAATACTCTTCCTTTCAAAACAAACATTGAAGAAATGTACTGAACAGATAAATAAATCAACTGAACAGATGAATAAATAAACTGAACAATGGAATAAATGAACTGAACAGATACATAAATGAACTGAACAGATTAATAAATGAACTTAACAGATGAATAAATGAACTGAACAGATAAATAAATGAACTGAACAGATAAATAAATGAACTTAACAGATGAATAAATGAACTGAACAATGTAATAAATGAACTGAACAGATGAATATTTGAAATGAACAATGGAACAACTTAACCGCTAAATTGAACATAAAAACTAAACAAGGAACTAAAATGCGACAGTCCGCCGAACAGTCCTGCTAAGAGGATAGTCCGCCCACGGTAGTGTTTCTACTTTTGAAGTAGGTGGTTCAAGTCTACACTTCTGACACCAGTTGAAGGGAGCGATACGATAGTGTTTTTTTTTCTTTTTTTAAAATATGATCCAAATATCGTGTTACATTCAAGGCTGAACTCGATGGTGGGTGTTTGTTGAACTCTTGATTCTTGGAGCTAACATTTGAAGGTACATAGCGCTGTAGTTGTGCCTTTACAGGAGTTTAAAAAATTATTTCAAAACTAGCGTTAGATACGAAAATACTCGAGGACGTCAATGGCTGTGATCGGGTATGGGTGTGTTGGTGTGTGTCTGTGGAAAGAGCATTAAATATTCTCTGTGTGTAAATATATATATATGCGTGTGTGTATGAGGGGCTGTTGCGTCAGTTCTGTCTTGTACGAAAGAGATCGGATCAGATTTCCAGACGGCTATTGACTTTGTAGACACGCGTTACGTATATCAATAGGAGGCGGGTGGTTGAACTCACTGAGCCGTGACCTGATGTTGACAGAGGCATGAAGTTAAGGGGATTGTGATTTTAACATCGAAACTGGAGCGTTAAGTCAAGACAGAAGCACAATAGACATAGATATACAAGTTGACCTTTGAAGACAATGGCTTACAAAGGTGTTGTGTTTCCAGTGCAACCTCATTCTTTCTGTCAGATTGATGGTGAACAGAAAACGTCATCTATCTATCTACCTACCTACCTACCTATCTACCTACCTATCTATGTATCTACCTATCTATCTACCTATTTATCTATCTACATATCTATCTACCTACCTACCTACCTATCTATCTATCTATCTATCTACCTATCTATCTATCTACCTACCTACCTATGTATGTATCTATCTATCTATCTTAAAAACCTTATATGTAGTTAAATAAAATGACATTTGTTATATCAGCCGAAGCGGTAATGTCAATGACTTCTCTGACATATTCGTGACCCTGAACACTCCTTGAAAGAGTCCCACTACCTGTGAGAGGGCGGTCCTGCTGCAGACCTGTCATATTATCGGGAAACTCCTCAGTGAAGGCGCTTAAAGTAATTAAAATAAATTTTGATTTAAATCCTTGCAGGATCAGAGAATTGTTAACTCTGTGAGCAGTAGTAATAATAATAATATTAATAATAATAATTATAATAAACTGCTTCTTTTGATATCGCCCCTCATTATGATCCTCTCATTACCTTTATCTATATAGGTAAAGTTTTACACGTAGACTCAATGTAATTATTTTTTGTATTGCAAGTTACATTTTGACATGAATGACATCGAACTTGAACCGGAAGGGGGGAAGGTGCTAACCGGAAGTGGTACCAAGAACAGGAAGTCACTTAATTGGTTTCGTTTTGCAATGTCCTTGTCTAGAAGCTTATCGACCCAAAGATGCATGACCTTTTAGCGGGCCTCAACTCATGCTTTGTTTCTCATATGTGAGTCTTTATTGGGCTGGAATGTACCACCAAAAGTCACCTGCGCTAGATCTAGTTCGATAAAACTTTATACCAGGGCCGGATTGAGATTTGATAAGACCCTAAGCTATTTGGGATATGGGACCCCTTATAAATCCAACCCCACACTGGCTACGATCTTGTTGTTTACGTCAGGCAATTTTCTTCTTTCTTCAAATATTAATTCAGAGTAACCCTGAAATCTTTCTAGGGGGCCCAAAGCTATTGCCATGCGCATATGGAGTTGTTTCTTTTGGGCACCATGATTTTTTGTGCGCTGTTTCTTAGGGCGCGCTATGCTGGAGTCATTGCTCTGTTTGTTTTGCTGGATAGCAGTCCTTTGGATGAAGCACTTATTTTTTTTTCCGTAGTATTGAGTAAGTTAGGTTATTATAATTTCTTCGTTACTCTGTAGCTCTAAAGTCGTTGTCATTATAATCATGCGAATGGCGGTCACAACGAATGCATATTCTTGTTTAGGGACTCAGGCTTGGGACTCTGCTGAAGTCAAGCCTGATCTGTAGTTGCATAAACCTACTTGGCCACTGTCTATGGCACTGGCCCCAGAACCACCCGTATAGTAGGAAAACTATATGGAGAGCTGCCTGATCTGGAAACACTGCCCCCCCCCCCCCAAACCACCCTTATAGTAGGACAACCATATGGAGAGCTGTCTGATCTGGAAACACTGGCCCCCCCCCCCCAAACCACCCTTATAGTAGGACAACCATATGGAGAGCTGTCTGATCTGGAAACACTGGCCCCAAAACCACCTTTATAACAGGAAAACCCTATGGAGAGCTGCCTGATCTGGAAACACTGGCCCCCAAACCACCCTTATAATAGAAAAACCATATGGAGAGCTGCCTGATTTGGAAACTACAGCGCAGTTCGTCTCAGACACTGGGCTTGTCCTCTCCAACATAAGACAGAAAACACCAAAGAGGAAGTTACGTTGGACAAACTGGCCAGGCTCATTTCTTGTCTTGTTCAACAATATAATAGTATTTAAAGCGTACGTAATTGTGAGTATGTAAATATAGCACTTCTATTTTATGATCTTAAGTACACATGTCTAAATATAGAATCTGCTACTACAATACCGCCATTGTCTAGTACAATAGCTCCTTATAAAGCTCTCTAGTTTATCTCTGGTTATGAATAGCATGTATATTTTAAACTCTCAATAACAAATCGCCCACGTGAATTTCGTTCCCACACCCATACTTTGTCCCACACACTGCCCCCCCCCCCGACACACAGACACACGCACTACTACCGTAGTACTCCAGACACCCACCTGGTGTTTGGATGTCACCCTAACCTACTGCACCACAAAGAATGCAGGCGACAGATGGAGCAGCCCTAAACTTAAAACCCTGGGAGTAGGTGTCCCCAAGTACACACAGTCGAGGTTGGTTCAAGTCTATGTACACTTTGCGGTTACGTAGTTAGACTGTGCACTCTTTGACCCACATTTGTTGTTGTTTTAATCTTGTGTCGTACTATCGGGGTTTGTGTTTTTATTAAAGGTACGGTCCCCCTTTCAGACCTAGTGATCTACAGGGCAGATGATTTAAAGGTCATCTGTTTCTGTGGCCTAGGATAAACGAGGGTGTCATGTGGCCAGCACAACCACCAACCGCCTTTACTTTTCCCCAACTAATGTCAGGTACCCAAAGATCCCAAAATAAAAAATCCCAGTCTTCACCAGGATTCAATCCCGGGAAACCCGGTTCAGAAGCCAGGCGCTTTGCCGCTTAGCAACCGCGCCTCCTTGTGATTTAATTGCTAGACTTTTTAAAATTCCTTATTTTCTTCCCCTAGGACCTCTCTGTTTTCTTCCCCTAGGACCTCTCTATTCTCTTCGCCTAGGACCTCCCTAGTTTCTTCCCCTAGGACCTCTCTAGTTTCTTCCCCTAGGACCTCTCTATTCTCTTCGCCTAGGACCTCCCTATTTTCTTCCCCTAGGACCTCTCTATTCTCTTCGCCTATGGCCTCCCTATTTTCTTCCCCTAGGACCTCTCTATTCTCTTCGCCTAGGACCTCCCTATTTTCTTCCCCTAGGACCTCTCTATTCTCTTCGCCTATGGCCTCCCTATTTTCTTCCCCTAGGACCTCCAATTACCTAAAGCCGGGCCTGTTCTGTAACTAAAAGTATGAATACGAGAGAGCAGTTTTGTGCAGCAAAGGCTCCTCCCAGTCGTGAAGGTTAAACAGGTTACAGGTTATAAATAGTAAGTAGCTTTAAAGATGGCGTAATTATTATGTAAAAACAACCGTTCATGTTTAATCTTAACAACAAAGCAAACGGTTTGCTTTCAAGAGAATATAAGTAACCGTTGCACCACTCCTTTGAAAGCTGCGAAATATGAAAACGATTTTTTTTCTAGTTTTTTTTAGATATAAATTTTACGGACGGACGAACAGACGTCCCAGAAAAAAAAAATAATATCGGATTTTTCCCTTTCTGGAACGCTAAAAAAATATTTATATTTGAAAGAATATCCTTATATTATAATAAGAACACAATGTCATCATCTTATCGTGTTACTTGCCTTAGCGACGCCTCTGACGATTGGATCTATCTAATTCTCTCCAGCTGATTTCTAAATATAACTGTCCCAATAAAGCGTGTTTGAGAGTACATTCCACAATATTTGATCTATTTCTAGACTAATTGAAGAGATCATCACGCCAAGTCTATTCTAGTCTGTGTGTATTGTTTGACTGGAGTCTGTCTTCTCAAAACACACATTAGCATTGTTCCTTTTCAATTCAGTTTTTTTTTTTCATAAATAATTAAATCTACATCCTTTGTCATACAAGATAAATCCATTTTATATACACTTGGAATGTTTCGAAACATGGTATTGACAACAACGTGAAACAAATGTTTATGTATTAGTGACATCTCTATGTGTGCGTCATAAAAGTGTGATCAACTTATACGGCGGAATGTGAGATAAAATACAGGTCTATAGCATTTGCATAATTTCCACAACCTTGTGTAGAAATATTTCTGGAATACACATATTTATATCATCCTTTCCTTTTTTTTTTCTTTTTTCATTTGCATATATTGTTAACTCATGCTATGAGATAAATTGGAGAACTAAAAACAAACTTGTATTATTTTACCTTTTGACAACTTTTGTGGTAACTTTTGGGGTTTATGAAACTAACTTTATCTACTTGCGAATATTGGACACTAACTGCAGAACTAGAGAGGAGGATCCTAGCAATGGAATCGAGTTGCTACAGAAGGAATCTAGGTATCACATACAAAGACTGCACCACAAACGAAGAGATTAGAAACAGGACCTCATTGGCAATTTGGCCCTGCGATGACCGCAGGGCTCGCAAAGACTTTCCTACATCGAATAGTACCAGGAAAAAGAAAAAGAGGCAGACAAAAAGCGATTGGAAGACATAAAAGAATGGACGGGCCTGTCAATGAAAGAAATTCTATCCAAGCACAAAACAGTCAACAGATCTTGTGTGGTGCTCCAACTATTCAACATACTAATAGATAGGTAAAGGTGAAGAGACTATTAAATGTGATACAACTATTCAAGGAATTTTTTAGGTGTTTCAAAACCAAATAAATGTACAGTATTGAATAGTCATTGCTCTTGCAGAGCGCGTCCTACATGCGGCAAAGCGTGTTCAGTGCGCTTTGGTCACGTGGTGTGAGTGAATCTCTTGGAGCAAGTTATTTGTGCTGTCACTGGGCGCTCAGAAAACTCCTATCGGTTTTTGGTCTTCATTTAGATTCGAACCCAAGCCCCTTGATGGAGGGGATTTGGAAAGCGGTTTGTCACACAGCCCCACATTTCACAATAATTTTATAATTAATAATAATAATAAGTCTTGCCTTCGAGTCCGAAGAGTAATGAGGAGTGCAGTATTTCCCGTGGCTACGCAGCCCTACCTGTGACCTAAGCAAGTATTCAATGGAAGGAACCTGAGGTCAGTGTCGTCTATGTTGTACTGTTAGTGTATAGTGTAGGCCTCTGTTAGGCTCAGATCAAAACGAGACAACCTGTACTCGTAGTCCTGTTTTAGTCCTCGACCACCGTGACCCTATATCGAAGGTGTCGCCTCCACACATTGTCGCACAAGACTAAACTGGATGGCCAGTCGTGCGTCACGCGCTGGACTGTCGTTCGGTCATCTCGATGATCCCGGGTTCATACCCTGCCCGCTGCCTTACCCCGCCTTCCTGAGGGAGATTCGGGCAAGGAACTAGACTATCTTCCACAAGAAAAGAAAATCCAAAACATGTAAAACATTTTACAAACAAACAAAAACAAACATTTATATGAGTACATTTTAAGAGATATTTTTTGTTTAAATGTACAAAATCAAAACATACCACCACTAAAAGAAATGTTTCGAATAAGAGGATCCACTTTCAAATCAACAAGTGGCTGCTGACGTCTCCGCTATTTTGTCTGGGGTTTGTTTTTAGCCTTGTATGTGACCTCATTTAGAGATGAACACTTCACATCGCAGTCAACCCAAAAATAAGACCTAAACGTAAACTGTGGCTGTTAAAAAAAAATGATATACAAAGCTATCAGAAGACCATATTCCCGTATGACAGTGAGCCCTGGATGCTGACAATAATTACAGAAAATCTGCTAAATCCCCATATGGAACCCAGTTCACAGCACTTGTAGGGAATGAAAGTAAGTTACGTCACTATTCATCCCACCGTTCCTCCGGGGATCTTCCCCCCCCCCCCCAACAACGGCAGTGGTGCTAGATAAAACTAAAATTCAATGGTCTTCTCGGAGTGTCTGGTTCTCGAGGACTTTTTTTTTTGTCCCGAGTGCCCAATGAAAAAAAAAAAAAACTCTAGGAAAATGTGATAAATTAACATCTGATTTGAACCAGCTCGGACAGACATATTGCTTCCATCGAGGCAATCTGAGGAGAGCCTTACCATTAAAGTTCTATGTTTTATGAGACGAAGTCTCTGTTCTTATGCCAATCCAAATCTACCATTAAGTGTGGTTAGCTGGAGCGAATGAAAGAGATACCATAGTGGATTAAAAAAAAAGAATCCCCTTTGAGACTTTGCGATCTACAGGGCAGATGATGAAAAGGTCATCTGTTTCTTTGCCCAACGGTTATTGAGCAGTGTGTCATGTGGCCAGCACAACGATCAATCGCCTTTAGTCAGGAACTAACTAGGGCTGGCGGACTCAGGAGCTTCCTTAAAATTCCGTAATTTAAAGTCCTAGTCTTCCCTGAGATTTGAACCCTTGACCTCTCGATTTAGAAGCCAAGCTCTTTACTACTCAACCACCAAGCTCCCCCCTCCCCCCAATGGATATTTCCAGCGTAATTTCTTTATTAAACTGGTCGCGGGTTCCTATTTGATCATCTATAGCGGTTAGCAGATACATGAAGAACAACTATGTGCTGAAACAAATGGCCTGAAGCTGTAAAAGAGTCAGCACAAGAGCACCATCGATCTTCATAACGGGCTGCGATATAAAAGAATAAAAGATCATTGGACAGTTTGAAGGTCGCGCTTTTTTTGGACGTCAGTTTGGAGGCCAATGTAACTATTACATCAACCCTGCTTGTCTTATCCTGTCCCTGGAGGCGCTGAGTCCTAAGTGTTATGTAACTAGATAACAGATAAAACAAGACACTTAACTCAAGTCGTATTTCTGATCTTCTTTAGAGCGAGAGTCAAGTAGAAAGGGAAATAACTGTGTGTGTCTGACACGGAAACCAAACTTAAGAGTACAAATTTTTCATCTTTGCGGATTAAATTAATTTTATCGTTCCTCTTCTGCAGGGGAGGTGTCTCGGTAAGAAGTGGCAGGCGATCTCTATTGTTTCTTCAGTAAATACCATTCAGTGTCTTCATAACTCTTTGGAAAGCAGCGAACGTTGTATTATTGGTGCACCACACATTAGTTACATGATTTCAATTTGTAATATAGAATTTGCTCGTTAGTTTGTCTGTGTACACAATAGTAGGGCACCTTTCCTAAGGGATGCATCTGTCTTAGGACACCTTTCCAAGGGCATCTGTCTTAGGGCACCTTTCCTAGGGGATCTGTCTTATGGCACCCTTCCTAGGGCCTCTGCTTTAGGGCACCTTTCCAAGTGGATCTGTCTTAGGGACCCTTCCTAGGGCCTCTGTTTTAGGGCACCTTTCCTAGGGGATCTGTCTTAGGGCACCTTTCCTAGGGGATCTGTCTTAGGGCAACTTTCCTAGGGGATCTGTCTTAGGGCACCCTTCCTATGGCATCTGTCTTAGGGCACCTTTCCTAGGAGATCTGTCTTAGGGCACCTTTCCTAGGGCATCTGTTTTAGGGCAACTTTCCTAGGGGATATGTTCTTAGGGCACCTTTCCAAAAGCATATGTCTTAGGGACCTTTCCTAGGGGATCTGTCTTAGGGCATCTTTTCTGGGGCATGTCTTAGGGCATTTTCCCTAGGGCATCTGTCTTAAGGTATCAGTCTATCGCTTAGGGCGACTCAATTCAAGGTCTCTTATTACAAAGCTTATATCAACTCACTCTGTCTGTCTGTCTGTCTGTTAGAAAGTTTGTACATGTTTTTTCTCCAACACCCAATCTCGAATCATGATGAAATTTCGCACAATAATTATTTATTTTATTTGACAAAACAAGAAAAAAAAATTTAACTATTGGTTATTAATTATTTTTTTTTTTTTGGGTATCTAACAAGGGAAAAAGATCGAACTTGACAAATGTGGCGGTATTTTTTTTTGTCCTTTAAAAAGCGATCACGGTAACATATACCACCCTCTCCCCCCTCCCCAGCCTTTTCTTCTCCAACTGGTCCAGACACGTGATAGGATCACGGTGCATTGAGAAAGCTAAAGGCTAGAAATTGTGCTAAACAAAAACAATTGGTAACAAGAAAAACGGAAAAAACAATACTTACAAAAAACACACACACACAAAAACAAAAACAAAAAAAAAACACAAAAAAAAACCACACAAAAAAAACACAAAAACAAAAAAAAAACACAAAAAAAAACACAAAAAAAAACACAAAAAAAAACACAAAAAAAACACAAAAAAAAGCATTTTCGAATTGTGTCAATGTTTAGATCAGACATGAAATTTGTGATCAATGTGTTATAGATCTAGACCAACAACAATAAAGCTGTGAGGTTAGAAACATTTTTACCAATTGTTTTTGCTTAGAGCTATTTCATGCTTTCCCAATGTAACTATAAAACTGAAATAAAATGTCCATTTATTTCACGCGCATAGAGAACTGGGCGTGCACTGAACTTGGCAATAACAGATGCACATAGTTAAGTGCAACAAACAACGAAAATTAACTCGTTTAAGTAGTATCTCTTGTCATCTTAAGTTGTGCGAGAGGATTTGTTTTTAGATCGCGTCACAAAGGTCATTGAGACGAACAAACAGACGAACAAGTAAACAGACAACACTGGACCAAGTGTGGTGGTAAATATCATGTGTTTGACGTAACTCACCAGGATCTTCTAGCACAGTGAATACAACACTCTAGAGTTCTCTCAGTATCCCATGGAATGTTCTTGTTTTTAATAGAGAAGATCTAGTGCAAACCATAGACATAAATAAATATAGACTGGCCGAAGGAAGTAACTTCATGTAACTTGAGAACTTGTATATCTATTGTATTCGGATTTCCGAATTATGAGAAATTGCAAAATCTTCAGTCTTAGAGATTAAACAAAACTACACTGCCTCCTTATTTACAATATAGATAGGTGTGTGGCTGAAATAGATATGAATACTTAACTTTTATACATAAACGCTGTATAATAAAGTACACAAAATTGCAAGTCACAAATTTTCATTTCATAAAATTCTTTAATCGGCCAGTCTATATTTAGGCCTATTTATGTCTATGGTCCAAACGAATGTCAAATAAAAACAAGAAAAAACATTAAAAAAAAACATTTTTTAAAAAAGAAAATACTTCCATTATTAAACTTCAAATATAATAAAATAATTTTTAAAAATAATTTAAACATTTTTTCGTTCGATCCGGGTACCAAACATATAACGAATGGTCTCGATCAAGCCAGCTGCTAAAAAAATATGCATTTACTGATTCTTCTGCAATGGAAGGTATGTTTGGGTATAACCGTATATTCATTATATGGATATCTAGATCTAACACTAGACTTAAAGTTCTGATTTAGAATTCTTAAGATCTAGTCTAGATCTACTTCTAGAGTTAAAATATAGATGTAATCTCGACAGAAGACGCAAAAGTAAAGTAGCAATTATACATAAAACACTGAACCATAATCTTCAAATACAAAAACAAAATTTAATAAAATACTCTGAAAGACACAAAGATAAAGGCATATTCCTCGTTCCATATGCTAGGACAAATTTGTACAAATGCTCCTTCTTCCCTACTGCTATTAGAGCATGGAATGGGTTGCCTAAGCTAGCCAGGAAAACCAGTGACTTGGCAGAATTTAAGTCATTGGTTAATATGCATGACTGAATGCATGACGCGTAGGACGTAATCATCTTCTTTTTTTGAAGTAACGTCTGTATTATATAAGATAAGATTTAGGGAAAAATATAGGCAACACTAATAAACTTCAATAAAAGTGAATCAACTTTACATTCACTCAGTTATCGCATTTACGGTAATACGGCTGACTACGCGATGTTAGCTCTAGACCTAGATATAATGTTTTGGAGAATTGTGCGCATCGTCTCCTATGGCAAGATCAAAAGGCCTATCATTGGAATATTATAAAATGTAGTAGATCTATTCATCATCATAGCCAGGATTCTTTACTTGATAGGGAGGGGGGCGAGGAGGGGGGGGGGGCGGGGTACAACAAATGTTTCATAGTTTTATAATCTAACATTCATTATTGGTTAAGAGAAAAACGACCCCTCTATAAGTTGTATAAAGGAGTTAGGAGCTATTGTCTTTTTAAACAAGTATTTTGTATCTTTTTCTTGTACATTTTTTTCTCCCCCCTTCTATCACTCTTCTGCTCTTCATTTCTCTTTATACCCCTCTTTCTTTTTCTATCTTTCCCTTTCTTTCGGCTCTCTTCTTCTCAAAGAACTTTTCAAGTCAAATGCCATCTTAAGACAACCTTGACATTAGGCGCGAATGTTCACACCAAGAGTTGCAAAATGTTTCGACCTACTGGCATAGAAATTAAATCTCCAAGGTGGGAGAACTACTTCCGGCGTTCTTGATTTCACTACACATGTCTTCCTCTGCTATCATTAAGCAATATTTTAGCATTTCATACCGAGAGCTCATCAGCTATTTATGGCAATCTTCCGGCCCCTGCTGTTTGATTTGGCGTTTCGCGCCAGTAACCCAATTACATACCGTCAGGTGTAGAAATACAAAAAAAAAAAGGATTTTTCAAATTGTCGTAATTGTTTCGTGATTTGATTGCACAAGCTGAAAAAGAATTTTAATTGCCCTGGTGACGAGGAGATGACATTTCTTTTTTCCTGCCCTCGTGCTGTCCCCGCGTCGTGCAGGTAGCTGTGACGAGAAAAAAATCTATAAAATATGACGTCACATTCACTGATTTTACACCATGAAAAGATGAGGATAGAATCTGTAAAGTACAGAGGTAAAAGTAAAGTACAGCGTTCTAACATTGCGATCATTAGGGCAGAAGACGTAAAGGTCATCTGTTTCTTTGGACTATTATTATTATAGCCTTTATATAGCGCTACTTTCATGCTTATAGCATGCTCAGAGCGCTTTTGGTCCAATCTCATTTGTGGACCAGTTTGGGGGGGGGGGAAGGGGGTATCTAGGAGTTGGTTTTCCTTGCTGCCTTTAGGCGCTCAGTAAACACAACTCTACCCGAGTCGGGTGTCGAACCTCAAGCTCCCTTCTAGGTAGCCAAGCCTCTCGACCAGGCTTCCCACTAACCTCAATATACAACGTTCATCTTTCTTCAAGCGCACTTGGCCTCTCGACCACGCTTAACGAGGTTGTTATGTGGCCAGCACAACGACCAGCCGCCTTTACTTTCCTCAATTATTATCAGGTGCCCATTAGAGTTGAGTGGATGTGGGGGCTCGTCTTTAAAGTCCCGAAGTTCAAAAATCCCAGTATTCAACGAGATTCGAACCCAAGTCCTCTGAATTCAAAATATTTCCGAAGGTATGTGACTGTGTGCCTGCAAAGAAAAAAAAACAAAGAAAAAATGTGCCCGACAACTCCCTCCCCCCCCCTCCCCGACTCCAAGAAACTCGAAGGTTTAATGTGAAGAGAAAAAAAATATAAATTCAGTTATGTTTTAGTACGAAGATACTTTTTTTAAAAAGAAAATACTGTGACACTGAATTCAGTCTCGACTTCTTTCAAGCAACAGTGTCTTTTTCAAATTAATAAACAATTTTCCTATAGGGGTATCCTTTGACTCCACTTTGTCATTGGGGCAGTGGACAACTTCGTGGAAATGGTTGCAACGCTTTTGTATTGTCTGCGTATTCTAAGCTTTAATTTTGTATGTTATTTGCGAAAGGAGAATCTAAATCGACCACTGATTGACAATGGTTATGTCTGCGCTGGATGGGGCAAAATATGTAGGTCGCGATTGGGGCTGCGAGGCTTCGTGAAATACTGCACTCCTCATTAATCACCGGACTCGAGGACAAGCCAGTGTTAGGCTATTGGAGCAATGTTTCTGTTAATAAGCGCTTGGCTTCCGAACCGGAGATCCCGGGTTCGAATCCCGGTGAAGACTGGGATTTTTAATTTCGGGACATTTGGATCCTCTGATTACACCCAGCTCTAAAGGGTACCTGACATTAGTTGGGGAAAAGTAAAGGCTGGTTGGTCGTTGTGCTGGCCACATGACACCCTCGTAAACCGTAGGCTACAGAAACAGATGACCTTTACATCATCTGCTCTTTAGATGACAAGGTCTGAAAGCCGAACTTTTTTTTAGTCATTCTTTGTCTCTTCTAATGTTAGATTCGTTTAAGGCAGGGGTTCTCAACCTGTGGGTCGCGACCCCTTGAGGGGTCGATTGACGATTTGTCAGGGGTCGCCTAAGACGATCGAAAATATGGATTGTATTTGATGTATTCTTCTATTACTGTGTATGTTATCGGGTGGGGGGGGGGGGGAGGTCGCTGCAGAGTGGGGGATAGTAAAAATGGGTCGCCGAGCTTAAAAGGGTGAGAACCGCTGATTTAAGGGAAGTTTAATACATTCAACCCTTAAGTGACGTATAAGTTATTGTTTTATTAAATGATTCGACATGTTTACACCAGCATTGCTCTCTGATTAGTCTCCAAGATGTCTTCCTGATTAATCCTCATTATTGCTTTGTAAATACTTCTGTTGGATTTTGCGTAATTATATTTTGTTTGTTTGTTTGTTTGTTTTTCCGAAGGTTATTCATAACAAATTAAAAGTCAATCTGCTGCTGACCCTATACCCTGGAGTGATAAAGCCGTATTTGGTTTCTTCTTTATCTTAACCCGAAGCTGATTCGAATCCATTCTCGGCGCCCTCCTGCCACGACGCCACCTCCTCTCTGTCCCACCTACACCCACGACAGAGTCTTGTTCTAAAAATAGAACAAGAAGTAAAGATCAAATGAACTCACGAGACGAGTTATCGCCCGCGCTGCTAAAAATAGACAGACCGCGCGAGACGTCCTCCTGGCTTAAAAATAGCACCGGTGTTTGCTAAAGCGAATCGGAAATAGCAACTAGACCAAAAAGATCGAACGGAACTATTTCACGGAATCGCGCAGACGATAACTCACACGCAAGCACACAAAGCTACGTACTCACCCCCCCCCCCCCTTTTTTTTTTAAATTCTCCCCAGATGTGTGCAATATTAAATTGCCGGATAATTACGCAGTAATAGCTGCTAAAACAAGAGCTCTATCAAAATACAAAGTATAATTTTGTGAGTGGTTTAACCGTGAGTATTGTGATCGCGTCTGAGTTTAAAATTTTTTTTCCAAAAGGAAGAATTAAATCTTGTGAAATTGGCCAACGTTTGCGTTAAATGTCGCATTTAATTGAACTTTGATTGTCCTAAAGTGAGAACCAGATTAGTATGTCAGTAGGCTAGTATCGCAATGGCAAAGAAAGATTGGAAATTTCCACCTCTAATAATGACACACAAAGTAAAAATTAAAAAAAGGAAAAAGCCAGCCATTTTATTTCTTGTTCGTGATACTGTAAGATGATATCCTTTTTTGAAAAGAATTTTAATTGAGTCTAAAAAGGTAGGAAGATTTTTACTTGCCTGGGGGGGGGGGGGGGGATGATCCAGCATCTAGAACTCTGCATCTATATAATCCCTCAACTGGTCATCTGGTATGCGCTTTCGACTATCGTCTCGATAGTACTGAGCTCAAATCCTTCCCGCTGCATGAGATTGAGCGCAATAATCCTTACGCCCGAAATTTGTAGAATTTAATAGAAATTTTAGAAATAAACACTTCAAAACAATACTTAATTATAACTTCCTTGACCCTGCTTCCTTTCTTTTCTCCCTCTTACTAACCCTCGTCAACTCGCTTGTCTGATTTAGCATATGCTGTATTTGACTTGTATTTAATGATTTCAGCCTCATCATTCAACGTCCTGCCAATGTCAAGCGTTTGTTACAAAGCCACTCATTCTGTTTGTCTGATACACATTCTGAACACTCTGTTTCTCCCACTTCCCATTCTCGGATCAAGCTGAAGCTCTGTGCAATTATTTATTGTTATTGTGACGACACATAAATAAATAAAAAATAAACAAATGATACAAATAAATAATGGTTATTAGGTTATTAATTAATTTTGTTTGATATAATTAGAGTGAAATAATTATTACAGTATTGAGATATATAGCTCTAAATGTGAATAATTGTTTTAAATGCTTTTTTTCACCCACTACAGTCAGCCTGCATAACAGGGCCCTAAATCAAAGGTTCTCAGCTTGTGTGTCGCGAGCCTTTTGGGGGTCGAATGACAATTTGCCAGGATCGTTTACGACCATGGCAAATATTTAATTTTTTTTCATGGGAAGTTTTATTTTTTTCATGGGAAGTTTTATTTTTTTAGTTTCTAACATGTTGCTACAAGCCTATTTGTACCCTAGTAGATATACATTTATATTTCCAATTCCACATGTAAGGGAGATCACTCGCATTAAATTATAATTCAACAAATTACGAAACGATCGTCAGGCATCAATAAAATAAAATAAAAGTGGGGGTGACAAATATAAGAGCACGGACATACTGCCAGAGGATACAGAGGGCACTTTTGGTGAATGTAACATCCTTGTTGGAAAGTAGACATGTTGTTTTTTTTATTGGTTCTTTGTTTTTGTTTGTTTGTTGTTGATTTTTTAAAAAACAATTGTCATAAGTAACTAGATGCTGTAGACCACATCTTCGTTGTTGCAGAATATGGTTTTCAAAAATTAAAATTAATATCTTTTAAGTGTGTCGAATCACCATTGGGGGATCAAACATTTCTATGGTGAAGACGTGAAGAAAATTTAATATGTAAAATCATTGGCAAAAAAACAACAACAACTCCATTTGGGCAGTTGTTTGAGACAAACATCTATAAAAAAAAGCTAACAAGATCCTCGAAATAAATATTGTTGGGGGTCGCTACCTAGTGGAAAATTGAACTAGAGGTCGTGGAGCGAAAAAAGTTGAGAACCGCTGCCCTAAATCCAATCCAATCCAATAATCCACATACAGTTAAAAAAAAAAGTGTTTTAATGGTATCTGTCTATTTTTAGCTCCACGCACTGACCTCGCGTGCAATAGGTTTGAAAGAAGGTCACGATAAGCATGACGAGATCTATACAAATAAGTCACAAAAAGTTCCTAAATCCTGTCGGCCCTTTCAAACGGTTCCGGGTTTTCGTTTTGTGGTTATAATCAGCTATTACCCGTTGAAAAAAAAAAGCGAAAAAACGCATCATGGTCTCACACCACTGTTACGTTAACTTTAAAAAAAAAAAATATGTTTTCGTATAAGGTCACGTGACAGCTTTTATTTCATGTATAGTTTATGTTTGCTTCATGTCAGCGATAACACATAAGGCAACTTTAGGGAAAGTTTATACGAGACGAACATATCTTATAAAAATACAGACGTTACTGCAAGAAAAAAAGATGGTTACATCCTACGCGTGTTCTTAGGTCAATCTAGTCACGCATGCTAATGAATGACTTACATTCTTCCAAGTCATTGATTTTCCTGGCTGATTCAGGCAACCCATTTCATGCTTTAATACATAGGTTCTCAAACTTTTTTTTTCACCCCCGACCCCTTTGTACAACGGCAAAGCAGTCAACAACTTCATTACAATGTCTCATAATGCAAGATATACATTTCAAAAATGTTTTGTTTTTTTTTTTAATCAGAGCTTGTAGTCTCTTTGTTTAAAAACATTGGTTCAAGTTCCTCGCTTGTGTCAATGTCAAGAAACTGCTTCTGTATTAAATAAATAAAAATGCTAGGACATATTTTAATTACTAAAAAAAAAATAACCACAATATTCGGTCTTTGAAAAGTTAGAAAGTGTTGATCATTTCTACGTCAGTAGTACATCATAGTAGGCGCAATTGTTATAGTGGACCTTACCACTGACCTACGACTTATAGGGTGTTACGAAGGTGCTCATTCCTTATTGTGCCAGGGCCGGATTTAAGCATGTGGAGGTCTCGGGGCAGGATTTTTGTGGCGGCCCCGACACTCTTTCGAAAGCTTTAATAAAGATCCACTTATCAATGAAAATACTTATACCTAAAAGCGTGCCCCCTTAAAACCCGGCCCTGACTGGGGCTAAAATAGGCTATTTTGTACAATTAAACATGAACCTTTTAACTCTTTCTCTCCTAATAGACGATCCCATCGTTGATTTTGACCTCATTAAATTGAATTAATGTTTACTTTTTTAAACTTGACTTTGAATTATATAAAAAATAGCATGCTTTTCCCTTTATATATTCTATACCAAATACAACAGTTTCTGATAACTAACAATAAAGTTATTGAAGCTTAATCATAACAGGGGAGTGAAATAGTAATTAGCAAAATGAAGAATTCTTTCCAAAACGTGGAAAAATTATTACGGAGAGAAAGAGTTAATGAACCATATTTACTTATATCAAAGTGAAATGGAAATATAGATACCGACGCTAAAGACGGATCCAACCACCTACTAGCTTTGCGTTCCGGTCTTGATTCTATAGATCCTTTGATGACTAATTTACAAGAGAGTAAGATCCTCTTTGAAAACAAATGAAAGAAAAGAAAGGTCAATTTCATCATCGAATGAAAACTTCCGGGAATATCCGGTGACGACAATGGCCTTACGCCGTGTTTATTTTTACTCTTACCAAGATGTCTTGTCCAACAGGTGAAGGGTGAAACAAGGACACCGTGTCAACTTCTTAGAAGGACTTGCTATGTCCGCATTACTTCTTGTTACTGCTAGTTTATAATTAGGTAGACTGTGCCGGGGCCAGGGATTAGTCATAAATGGGTCAATTGTTCTCTTTTGAAATCGAAAGTTAGTGTTTCATTGATACTAGTCATACTAGCCATACATTACCCGCAGCCCATCGGGTTTTAGTTTGCGTATCACTGTCGATATAGTCACTGCGAGTGCTTTGGAAACAATTAAACAAGATTATAATTATAAGAAAGCGAATGCGTGAATGTAAAAATAATATAAATTGAGGTATCAAAATAGCTAATCGACCTAAATCCATTTTTTAATAAAAACATTTGCTTGTAGGCCTACATATATTTAGATCTAAATCTTAAGTCTAGATACTATTACAATAGATGTAGAACTACTATTATAAGAGTGATTTCAAGGGCCCAAGAAGCATATCTTATCTTATATAATACAGACGTTACTTCAAAAAAAGAAGATGATTACGTCCTACGCGTCATGCATTCAGTCATGAATATTAACCAATGACTTAAATTCTGCCAAGTCACTGGTTTTCCTGGCTAGCTCAGGCAACCCATTCCATGCTCTAATAGCACTAGGGAAGAAGGAGTATTTGTACAAATTTGTCCTAGCATATGGGATGAGGAATGTGCCTTTAGCTTTGTGTCTTTCAGTATATTATATTATACTATACTATACTATACTATACTATACTATACTATACTATACTATACTATACTATACTAAACTAAACTAAACTAAACTAAACTAAACTAAACTATACTATACTATGGCGTACTTCCATTGTAATTGTATGGTAACAAAGGGAGATAAGTATGCAACATCAAAGAAATTCTAATGTAATTGTAGGTCGAATCCGGTGTTACAAATGAAGCATTGCAAAAAAAAAAAAGGTTCGTCCGGTACGCATACCTGACATAGCTGGACTCTACATTCTGGGCATGACAGACCTGCACTTTGTCATCCTTTCCACGACTTTCCCTCCTCCCATTCTTTTTTTCCCCGGTAGTCTGTACTGTCTGTTCGCGGTCCTCTTTAAAAAAAACACGTGGGCGTCGCCGAATACGACGAGCGCAGTTTCCGATGACGTCATCGCTGTAAACATATTACAGTCATAAACAGAGTTATCGATAAGCGGCTAGTACGCTCCCCCCCCCCCAAAACCGCCTTTTCTTTTTAAAGAGCGGTATAGGGGAAACAACTTCAGCGATCTGAAAACGTTTAAAGCAGACGTCGGGCCAAAAGTGGTACTTGAACGTGAAATTAAACTGTTTACACAAATTTGTTTTTTGAACCTCCCTTTCCCTCCTCCTCTCTCTCTCTACGCTCTCAACCTGCCATCCTCCTCCACAATGTTTCTGTACTCAGCTTCTTAAAAAAACTGTTGCATGTTTTGGCCTCGGGTACAAGTGAGTAGGCTGTTGTTAGACTCTTCAGTGTGGTGAGGTGAAAAACAAGAAAAATAAGAAAAAAATATAATTTAAAAAAAAATCAACGTTTATATTCAGCGTACTTGTATCAATGAGTTTGAACCAGTCATGCAATTACATTTGTAATAGATATAGACTAACAATAATAAATCTATGCGATTACAAATATTTTTTTTGTAACAGCTGTTTTTGTTTAGCGCAATTTCATGCTTTTAGCTTTCTTAATGGGCTATAATCCTTTCCCTTGTCTGGACCAGTTGGGAAAATTGGGGGGGGGGGGGGGGAGAGAGAAAGGGGTTTCTGGGTAATGGCTTCTTAAATATATTTATAAAAAACAATGGGGAACGACCTGAAAACGAACTCGTGTGCTAAAGCCTTCTCAGGCTTCTCAAGCCAACACGTCTAGCGACGAGTCTATCAGATTGTATAGTTATCTATTGTTTCTATTTCATGTTTGTGTTCAATAACCCTCAGACGACGACCTATAAAGTGGACTCATTCATTTTATACCACCACCTCAAGTACAATTTCTTTCCCTTGTTCGATATACCAAACAAAGTAATTAATTACAAATATTTTATTAACTAATTGGTAATGTTTTGTTTTTTTTATTGATTCTTGTGTTGTCAGGTAAAAGACAGAATTGCGCAAAATTTCAGCTTTATCCGAGATTGGGTTTTTAGAGAAGTAACACATACAAACTTTTTACCAGACAGACAGAGTGAGTTCATATATATGCTGCACATAGATATCTCTTTTCAGCCCTTACCTATGTAACATAGAATATAATGTCTAGATCTAGTAGTCCGAGTAATTGAACATTGTAAATAAGAGCACTCTCGTCTCATAATTATTATTTTGCAATTTTTAGATAGAAAGATCTAGGTAATAAATATATTTAAATGTACAATACAGTACAATCTAAAATCACAGATGATTAAAATCAACAGGCTTGAATTATTTCGATCTAGGACTTTTGAAACATTATCTCAATGGAAACTAACAGGAACTGGCTTTATATCATAGATTCGCTTGAATATATCGTTATGTGATCAATAGCCCCTTCTATTTAAAATCTTTAAAATGGGATTGCATTATTTCTAAACTTTGATATTAAAAGATCATTACTTTTCTAAGACAGAAAAGAGCGATTTGTCAAGATTCAAGGCGACTTCCCTTACAGCTGATAAAAGAGATAGATACATAACAATCAGACAAGCATTTGTTTCCATTTTCCAGTCTAGGTATAATATATATATATATATATATATATATATATATATATATATATATATATATATATATATATATAGGTCTGTGTCAGATAGCTTTTAGTTCTTGGAGAGTTTTACACTAAATGTTAATCACAGTGATCTACTCTTTGTTAACACTCTGAAGATCCCGTTTACGTTCCTAGAGCAATAAAATTCAACAAGAGAGAAAAAGAAGAGAAAGCAATTTGAAGAAATGTGGTGGCGATATAATAAGATCTTAAGAAAAAACTTAAGAAAATAAAAAGAGGAAGATAGGGAGACGTTGAAATAAATAGACAAAATAAACAATGTCAAGGACACAGTATTAACAGATCACTGTTTCCAACTAAATAATAAGAAATAACTTTTTGTTTACAAAAACTGGAGAGTTTAGGCTACAAGCGAAAGGGTTTAGAGATTACATTCTACATTGCTGAAAGGTTACAAGATAAAGTGTTTAGAGATTACATTCTACATTGCTGGAAGGCTACAAGCGAAAGGGTTTAGAGATTACATTCTACATTGCTGAAAGGTTACAATCGAAAGTGTTTAGAGATTACATTCTACATTGCTGAAAGGTTAGAAGCGAAAGTGTTTAGAGATTACATTCTACATTGCTGAAAGGCTACAAGCGAAAGGGTTTAGAGATTACATTCTACATTGCTGGAAGGTTAGAAGCGAAAGTGTTTAGAGATTACATTCTATATTGCTGAAAGGTTAGAAGCGAAAGGGTTTAGAGATTACATTCTACATTGCTGAAAGGCTACAAGCGAAAGGGTTTAGAGATTACATTCTACATTGCTGAAAGGTTAGAAGCGAAAGTGTTTTGAGATTACATTCTACATTGCTGAAAGGTTAGAAGCGAAAGTGTTTTGAGATTACATTCTACATTGCTGAAAGGTTAGAAGCGAAAGTGTTTAGAGATTACATTCTACATTGCTGAAAGGTTAGAAGCGAAAGTGTTTAGAGATTACATTCTACATTGCTGAAAGGTTAGAAGCGAAAGTGTTTAGAGATTACATTCTACATTGCTGAAAGGTTAGAAGCGAAAGTGTTTAGAGATTACATTCTATATTGCTGAAAGGTTACAATCGAAAGTGTTTAGAGATTAAATTCTACATTGCTGAAAGGCTACAAGCGAAAGTGTTTAGAGATTACATTCTACATTGCTGAAAGGTTAGAAGCGAAAGTGTTTAGAGATTACATTCTATATTGCTGAAAGGTTACAATCGAAAGTGTTTAGAGATTAAATTCTACATTGCTGAAAGGCTACAAGCGAAAGGGTTTAGAGATTACATTCTACATTGCTGAAAGGTTAGAAGCGAAAGTGTTTAGAGATTACATTCTATATTGCTGAAAGGTTACAATCGAAAGTGTTTAGAGATTAAATTCTACATTGCTGAAAGGCTACAAGCGAAAGTGTTTAGAGATTACATTCTACATTGCTGAAAGGTTAGAAGCGAAAGTGTTTAGAGATTACATTCTATATTGCTGAAAGGTTACAATCGAAAGTGTTTAGAGATTAAATTCTACATTGCTGAAAGGCTACAAGCGAAAGGGTTTAGAGATTACATTCTACATTGCTGAAAGGTTAGAAGCGAAAGGGTTTAGAGATTACATTCTACATTGCTGAAAGGTTAGAAGCGAAAGTGTTTAGAGATTAAATTCTACATTGCTGAAAGGTTACAATCGAAAGTGTTTAGAGATTAAATTCTACATTGCTGAAAGGTTACAATCGAAAGTGTTTAGAGATTAAATTCTACATTGCTGAAAGGTTACAATCGAAAGATCGACGTCGTGGGTCAGTCTTCAGATTGGCGATTGGTTTCGAGCGACTGTAACAAGCCTCGTTCTCGAAGAGGACTTGACCTTCACCCCCCGAGGTCATTCTTACGCATTTGTCAACTTAGATTACATATTCTACATTCAAAATGGAAATTGCTGATTGGTGCTCAGAAGATCCAAGTTCTTATGCCTCGTTTTCAGTGATAATAGATTGAAGTTATCACTTCCTAAAACATTAGTGTATGTAAGCATGTACATGTGTGTGTGTGTTTATGCTTGTGTTATGAAATTCGCTTTTATATATACGTTGGTGTTCAGGAAATGATGTCATAGTCTGTAGCTCTAGGGGGCGGGGCTAGAGACAGGAAGTGCGCACTAAGAAAATGATGACAATAATTTGATTATAGAGATGTCACAAAAGTCATGCTTTACGTTTGATGGTTGAATTGTCCTGGAGCCCACATAGGGTAGTCGTTGTTTATAGGAGGAAAGTTGAAAACAATAATTGGCTATTTGATTTCATATCAGCTTGATTAAGTCTAGATTATAAATAAAGTTCTATTTAGTAGTGTTCAAAAGGAATTTATTCAAATTATTTGAAGTTGTTTTAGTTCAGAGATATTACGTCTACAACGGTTTTGTTGTCTGCCATCGGTTAGGTGCTAGATACCAATGACCGATAACAACACTTTTCTCATGGTGAACGCCTACTTTGTACACATGAACCTTTTCATTGCAAGAAAAAATGAATTGAACGAACACCCTACTTTATGTGTCATCAGCAGGATGACCATTTTTATTTGTTAAAAACTTTAAAATATTACTACAATTATGGCAGAAAAAGTATAAGCCGTAAGTTGTTTTTTTTTGGTGAATCCGTAACAAAATACATAAAGTGTTGATAAACAATGATATTGTTTTCAAAGTTCCGTGAAAATTGTTGTGCCATGCAAAATTGAATACTCTGCTCTCAATTTAGTGTCTATGACATAGTTTAGTTTATCTTAAAAATCATTTATAGCTCGAGAATAGATTGCGATAGTGAAACAAAAACTAAAAGTGTACAACTTATCATGTAAATAAACACATTACACAACAGTTTTATCCATCAAGAAGTATAGAGCTATTATAACAGAGATATCATATTTAAAGACCGCATCACAAACGAAGAGATTTGAGATAGGGTTACTGCAGCCATGGGAACTCACGATGACCTGTTAACTATCGTACAAAAAAAAACAACAACTGAAACTTAAAATTATCTAGCCATATAACCAGGTTTTAGGGGCTTGCAAAGGCCTTCCGTCAGGGAACAGTACCAGGAAAAACAAGAAGAGACAGACAGGGGAAGCGATGGGAAGACAACATAATAGAATGGACAGGCCTGTCATTGAATGAGGTTCTAGCCAAGGAATGTGGGAAAAGAGAACAGCGCTGGATGAAGAAAAACCGCCAGACAAGAAAAGCAAGGCCAATGACACTAGCTCCAGCTCCTGCCCAGTCTGCAGCTGAACATTCCGGGCTCACATAGGTCTCACCAGCCACATCAGGAGGCAAAAAACCCCAGTGCAAAGCCCTCAGCCCACTGGATGACAAAGTGGTTATCATCGAACCACGATGGACGAACTATATAATCCAAGGCAAAATTCAGAGAGGAATGGAGAAAGACGTCAACAGACTAAGGAATAGGTGAAGGTAAAGGTAAAGGTAAAGGTGAAGGTAAAGGTGAAGGTAAAGGTGAAGGTAAAGGTGAAGGTAAAGGTGAAGTTGAAGGGAGAAGAATTGAATAAAAAAAGTAACGAAACAAACACATTCAAAAAC